>NC_064626.1:1238793995-1239418995 GCF_023864275.1 Schistocerca cancellata
CGGGCTCAGTCTCAGAGCGGCCTTTCTCAACGTCCAGCGCATTACTCTCTCTTACCTGTAAATGCGCGGACGCCACGTGCGTATTCTCTGTCAGATGCACTCGATCCTCACACTGGCAGTTGCAGGGAAGCCGAATCGGTTTCTAAGGTTTATTGAGAGTGTTCTGGGAACCCTTACGCGACCAAGTCTTGAGTATTGTTCGACAGTTTGGGAGTAACATCAAGTCTTGATAAAGGACGACATCGAAACAATACACAGTCGTACTGCTAGATTTGTTGCCGAAAGTTTATCACATTAAATAATTATGCAGGGTGTTCGGAAATTCCCGTTACATACTTCTAGGACTTGTAGAAAGGAGTGAGTGCATAATATTCTGAATGGGAACCCATGTCTGGAAACATAACGTTTCCATTCTACGACTGTTTCAAAAATGTGTGTGAAATGTTATGGGACTTAACTGGTAAGGTCATCAGTCCCTAAGCTTACACACTACTTAACCTAAATTATCCTAAGGACAAACACACACACACCCATGCCCGAGTGAGGACTCGAACCTCCGCCGGGATCAGCCGCAAAGTCCATGACTGCAGTACGACAGTTTCAGTTCAGATGTTTAACTCGTCCACTTCTGCTTGGGGAATTGTATGAAGCGTGACGCAGTTCAGTTACTAGGTAGCAATTCGAAAGGAAAAGCAACGAAACATCCATTTATCACTTAAGCACATTTGTTTGTATTAAAAATAAACATTACATGTTTGCAGGGTGACAATTTTTGAACTATATGAAATAAGATCGTCATAACTTCTGAACGGCTTGTTTTAGGACGTTCAAACCGCACGGTTGGCCGCGGGGCATGATGGGAATTAGTATGCGGTGTATGGTTCAGGTTAGTGACGAAGCCCACTTCCATACGGATAGGTTCGTCAATAAGGAAAGATTGCTCATTTGAGGGACTGAGAATCCGCATTTCGCGATCGAAAAATCTCTTCACCCTCAACTGGTGACGATGTGCTGTGCAATGTCCAGTCACAGAAAAATCGGTACGTTATTCCTTGATGGGACGATAACTACTAAACAACACGTGAAGGTTTTGAAAAATGATTTCATCCCCATTATCCAAAGTGACCCTGACTTCGACAAGATTTGGTTCATGCAAGACGGAACTAGACCCCATCGAAGCAGAAGAGTATTTGGTGTCCTGGAGGATCACTTTGGGGACCGCATTCTGACTCTGGGGTACCCAGATGCCACTGGCATGGACCTCGATTGGCCACCATATTCACCGGATCTGAACACATGCGACTCCTTTCTGGGGGCTATAATAAAGCTGAAAACAGCCATTTAAGACGTCAATGACAGCATCGATGTGCTGACACTTCAGCGGATCATGCAGAATTTGACTATTCGTCTGTTCCACATCATCGACAATGATGGCAGGCATATCGAGCATGTCATAACCTAAATCCGAATATCTATAATGACATTTACATGTTGAATAAAGTGTGTGCACGCCGTAGTTTGTAAGTAATGTACTTTTTTTTCATACAGTTCAATAACTAAATGGCTCTGAGCACTATGGGACTTAACATCTGAGGTCATCAGTCCCCTAGAACTTAGAACTACCTAAACCTAACTAACCTAAGGACATCACACACATCCATGCCCGAGGCAGGATTCGAACCTGCGACCGTAGCGGTCGTTCGGTTCCAGGCTGAAGCGCCTAGAACCGCACGGCCACAGCGGCCGGCAGTTCAATAACTATCGCCCTCTACATTATTCCAAAACAAAAAAGAATCCAGAATACTGTACGTAGAGAACAGTACAGATGCATTCCAACAGCGACTCAATGCGGCGAACACCACCGTTGTCACACACGTTGTAGATAAGAAGCATGTTCTGGTACACACTCTCCATCCCACCGCTTGCCTCCTCAGTTTCTAATGCAGCGGCGGGAACTCGTGCCAGCAGATCTTCCTCTGTCTCTACAGAAGTTTTCTAAATTAAACTTTGCATACGTCAAGTAACAACAAGTGACTGTATGACGTAGCACACGTCATCCTGTCTACCCGATTGCATACCAGGACAAGCAACTCTGAGACCTTTCTCTTTCTCTCAGTGGACGTGGACGCGATACATATCTGAATTCAAACCGTCGTAGGACTGAAGCGGAACGTTTCCATACATTATTTCCTATTCAAAGTAACATGTACTCACTCCTATCTACGAGTCCTAGACGTTTGTAACGGGAACAGCCAGTATGTATGGAACCACAACTCTCTTGAAATATTTATCGTGCAGCATCTAGTTTTGCCAGTTCTATGTCGTTATTCAGCAGACTTTAGAGTTGCACACCTAATGTCCGTTATTTTAAAATACGATACATATATTGTTTATTCTGTGGAAGTACGTGGAGTACGCCACACCAACATCTATACAACGCATATGTGGAAAAAAAAAACATTTTAAAGTCTATAATCACCAAGAACTGCTGAAACGGACTTTTATTTGCTATCGAAACTATCGTGAACAGCAAACTTGAATATCAACGGAGAGGTCCCGTGAGACACATCTAAGAGTGCAACGAGACGTACTGGAAACGCTCACGTATCTGTCATACCGCTATTCCTAAGTCCTCGCAAAATATTATTACAGCAACCAATATCCGCAAGTACATCTATATCTGTGCTTCGCAAGTAAAATTACGGTGTGTGGCGGGGGTACTTCATTTCTCCCTTTTGCTGTTCGAGTAACGAACGGTTCGCGCAAACAGTTGTTGGCATGCCTCCGTGGAGCACAAATCCAATTTTACCTTCATGATCGTTTCGTGACGTGTACGTAGGAGGAAGTAGCAAATTGTACTGTCTTGTGTTGTATGTTAACCGGGCGCCTAGAAACAACGGAGAGGCTCCGTCCCCCCCCCCCGCAGCAGCCACAGTGGTCCACAACCCCACGGCGACTACCGCTGTCCACTTCGCCCTTCCGCCGAGTGTAACCGCTATGTTTGCGTGGTAGAGTAATGGTGGTGTACGCGTACGTGGAGAACTTGTTTGCGCAGCAATCGCCGGCATAGTGTAGCTGAGGCGGAATAAGGGGAACCAGCCCGCATTCGCCGAGGCAGATGGAAAACCGCCTAAAATCCATAAACAGACTGGCCGGCTCACCGGACCTCGACACAAGTCCGCCGGACGCATTCGTGCCGGGGGCCAGGCGCTCCTTCGAAGTACGGAAAGCCGTGCGCTAGACCGCACGCCTATCCCGGCGGACTAAGTAGTAAATTGGTTGACTGTTCTAGGAACGTAGTCGCTCGGATTTTAACAATGGATCACACCGTGATGCAGAATGCCTCTCTTGCAGCGTCTGCCACTCGAGTTGGCTGAGCATTAACGTGAAGCTTTCGGTCTTACTAAGTGAAGCTGTAAAGAAACGCGCTGCTCTTCTTTGAATCTTCTGTTTCCTCTACCAAGCCTTTCTGCTGTGGATCCCAGACTGACGAGAAATGTTGAAGAATTACTCGAATGTGAATTCTGTAAGCTACTTCCTTTGTGTGTAGACTACACCACCTACGAATTCCACTAATGATTAACAGCCTGGCATCACCCTTACCTGCAATTTGTTTTATGTGATCGCTGCACTTCAAACAGCTCCTTACGCATATTCCTAGATATTTTATAAACGTGCTGCGATTGTCGTGCAATCGTGGAATCATGCAGTAATGGGTCTGTCTGCCTGTTTATGCGCAGTTTGTTACAGTTATTTATGTTGACAGTCAGTGGCATCACTCTTCTTGTCAATAAAGGTACGAGACCGTACTGAAAAGTAATGCCCCGAATTTTTTATCTGTAAACTTATTAAATAAAACAAACTGAGGCGTGGCGCCTTATACAGGGTGAGTCACCTAACGTTACCGCTGGATATATTTCGTAAACCACATCAAATACTGACGAATCGATTCCACAGACCTAACGTGAGGAGAGGGGCTAGTATAATTGTTTAATACAAACCATACAAAAACGCACGGAAGTATTTTTTTTAACACAAACCTACGTTTTTTTAAATGGAACCACGTTATGTACCGTGTGTACCGTGATGTGCCTACAACACCAGAGGATATGAAACAACGTATTGTGGCAGCCTGCGGCGACATTACACCAGATGTACTGCGGCGTGTACGACATTCATTACGCCAGAGATTGCAATTGTGTGCAGCAAATGATGGCCACCACATTGAACATCTATTGGCCTGACATGTCGGGACACACTCTATTCCACTCCGTAATTCAAAACGGAAACCATGTGTGTACGTGTACCTCACCCCTCATGGAAATGTACATGTGCGTCAGTGAAAAAGACCAGTAAAAAGGTGTTAGCATGTGGACGTAATGTGCTGTTCCAGTCTCTTCTGTACCTAAGGTCCATCACCGTTCCCTTTGGATCCCTACGTAATTCGGTGCTCTCCGATACACACGATCGAACAGCGGAGGAGTGGTACTCAAGCGTCAACTTTAGGTTACAATATCTCCGGATGTAATTAACATTTTACAATGCAACAAACGGCACTGATTACGTATTCGTTTATATGTTCAGATGTGCTAACAAAACTAACGGGGTTCCATTTAAAAAAACGTAGGTTTGTGTTAAAAAACATACTTCTGTGCATTTTTTTATGGTTTGTATTGACCAATTACACTAGCCCCTCTCCTCACGTTCGGTCTATGGAATCGATTCGTCAGTATTTGATGTGGTTTACGAAATATATCCAGCGGTAATGTTAGGTGACTCACTCTGTATAGCTCCTGTCTTGAAGCTGTGCATCGGGAGAATGACTCATGTGTGCAGTGACAGATGGTCTGAAGCGGGTCAGTCGAGTACGTAGCTATAATGTTCATCTGCTAGAGGACAGTAGTGCACAGAGACATTCAAGAAAGAGGTCAAGAGAATGGTTTTGTGAATTTTTCTCTTTATATCTCGAACTTTTTTGTTTGTTTACGTTTGTACAGTTTGGTATATGCTTTTAGTAGAGTGAATGGTGCGTAAATGTGGTCTAACGTAAACAAGTATATCATTGTTCTACTGATAAATGCTGTACTAACTAGCGTGAGAAATTTTTAAGACAGTGTGAATGCAGACGATGGGAAATTTTGTATCATAGTACGTTAAGTAAGTATATAGTAAGAGAAAAGCTAATTCGAGTGCAAATGAAAACAGTTAATAACGTAAAGTATAAACAAAATATCAGAATGTTAAATATGTATTTCGGGAAAAAGTGCAGTTCGAAACTGTGTTATTTGTTGATTGGTTAGTCATGAAATGCGCCGACTAACGCGGGAGAATGATGTTTTTCTATTGGCCTTAAAGAAAACTGTCAATCAGAACGGAATATTCTTCACGCGTCTTTTCTCTTGGAGATATAGAAGGCTTACAGCAGTCTAAAGGAGTAGGAGCCCTGCCTATCAATGGTACGGTCGTGTGTAGTATGAGCTCCGAAGGAAGTTATAATTTGCCTGTTTTAGTTGTGCTACATCTTTTAAAGTGAAGGCATATTTATTCCGGTGTGATTTTTTTAGAAATTATGGATTTTTTAAAGTAATTTTGTGTATCAGAAAAGACAGTAAATTCGCGTGTCATATTGAGCAGATCGGTAACTAAAAACTTTAGAGCATTAGACATCGATAAACTTAAAATAGTATGGAGAGCATTTTCATTTAAGAACAATCCGTGTTTAGTAGTTGTCCAGATTTCGGGAAATACATTACCACAAACTTACTAACGTGAATGAAAGGGTTTGTGTATGACTGGGTTAAGATTAGCACGGGCTTGGCAGTGAACGTGTACATTATCGAGTTTCAGAATATACCGAAGTTTTGGAAGTATTTCCACCTTTCATTCCAAATTCAGACTTTTTCCCGATTCTTGGAGTAGTTACGTTTTATGCAGCCTGGTGCGAGTTGCAGTACAGTAGGTTTCTGCACGGCTTTCCTACTGGAGATCTGCTGCAACGAGTTCACAGGTAGTTGCAGGTAAAGGACGGAAGGAACCGCACCGCCGCAAAATATTATTAACATTCGAGATCTTCCTTCTCCATTTCTAGATATTTGCAGCGCTCTGCCGCTAGAAGGCACCGAATTCTTGTTGTGTCAAATTTCCTTTACTTTACGTCTATGGTCACAAACTTTTTGTTCAAATGTGTGTGAAATCTTTTAGGACTTAACTGCTAAGTTCATCAGTCGCTAAGCTTACACACCACTTAAACTAAATTATCCTAAGGACAAACACACACACCAATGCCCGAGGGAGGACTCGAACCTCCGCCGGGACCAGCCGCACAGTCCATGACTGCAGCGCCCCAGACCGCTCGGCTAATCCCTCGCGGCACACACTTTTTGTCATCAGACTACTGGTTTCGTTCTATAATGACCATCTTCAGATCTGTTTTATAAAAAAAGATCTGAAGATGGTCATTATAGACCGAAACCGGTAGTCTGATGACAAAAATTTTGTGAACATAGACGTGAAGTAAAGGAAATTTATTCTATATTCGGGTCGCTGTTTTATTCGCGACTATGTCGCAGCTTGTAAATCTTGTGAGTCAAATAGCGGTGTGTAACGTAACTATGTCGGAGCGTGAGGAACAGCGGGCTGTAACAAAGCTCGGTCTTCGAATAATTCATCTGCAGATGGAACAACACCTCCTGCAGCATGGCAATGCCGGACCACACATGAGCGCTGCGACATACGCGACAATTCGACGCCTTGGGTTGACTGTCATATATCATCCCCCATACAGTCCCGACTAGACATCATCCAATCTTCGTTTGTATCCCAAACTTTAAAAAAAAGTCACCGTCAAGGACTTCACTTTGATATTGATAAAGAGGTGCAAGACGAAGTGAGGCTGTGACTCTGTCATCAAGGTCGAACTTTCTAGAGTGACGGTATCAACAAATTAGACTCTCGTTGGCAGAAATGCGTTCGTCGCCAGGGTGATTATGTTTGACTGATTTATTTTAAAAGCTTTTAGAACTTTCACATAAAAAATTCGGAGGCATTGTTTTTCAGCACCCCCTCGCAGAATGATTAAAAGAAACCTGCATCACTGAGAATCTAATGCAACTGACAGTTTTCAAACATACACACGAAGCAGTTGAATATAATGCGTTACTACAGAGTTACCCATCGTCAAAAGTAATTAAATTACGCTGATGGATAAAAACATTACGACTACCTATGCAAAACAGCAGAGATTCTGCCTGGCATAGATTCAACAAGACCCTAGTAGAATGAAATTTTCACTCTGCAGCGGAGTGTGCGCTGACTTGAAACTTCCTGGCAGATTAAAACTGTGTTCGAGTCTCGGTCCGGCACACAGTTTTAATGTGCCAGGAACTTTCAAGTCCTTAGTAGGTTTCCGAGGGTTTGTGACACGGCACTGGATGTCTATACAAAGTCCATGCAATTCACGTAAATTATGGGCTGGTGGTTTGGGGTGCTGAACTGGCACGCGGTACCATCTTAGATATGTTCTACCGGATACAAAGAGGCGAACTTCAGGTCGTCAACGTTGCTGCACTGCCATTTTGGTGGATAAGACGTCTATGCTACCTCTAACATGCTCATCGAATCACTATACCACCATTCTGTCGTGTGACATGAAGAGTTATCCTGCTGGAAGATACCACCATCGTGAGCAACAACAACAAGCGTGAGGGGATGCAAGTGGTGTGGAATCACGTCCACAGGTGTCATGGCTACCACCGACCCAACGGAAGCCCAAGTGAATTCCACCACAGCATAATATTGCCCTCACCGCCATGCGTTCACGGTGCAGTCCAAATTCCGAGCAGGCATTCACCTGTCACGAACGTCGATGGCTGATATAACAAGGAACATGAGTAATCAGATCAAGAGACAAATATCAAGTGGTACACGGTTCAATTTCGATGATCCCATGCTCACTGCAGTCGTAACTGACGCTATCGCTGGGTCACCATGGGAATACATAGCAGCCATCTGCTGTGGTGTCCTATGTTCAACAGTATGCGCTGAACTGTACGATTCGAAACGGTTGTGTCTGAACCAGCATTGTACTCTGCCGTCTGATTTGCCACAGTGAGGAAGCCTCCGCCCTTGGCGTTGATGAGGCGTGGGGGTCCAACACCTTGTCGCCTACTGGTGGTTTCACAGATGCGCATGACAGCAGCATGCGAACAGTCGCCGGTCTCGAGATGCCCATTCCCAGGCGCCGGGTCACAACAATCTACCCTTTGTCGGAAGCCCTAATCCGTGGATTTCGCCATTTTCGGCCCTTACCGTCGCTAGAATGGTACTCCATTCATCTCTGCTCCGCTTACATCTTTCATAACCGCATCACGTGTCCGCAACACCACCAGGCATCGCTGAACCTCAGTCGCAGCACAGTGGTCACAATGTTTTGATCATCAGTGTACTTATTACCACGGTTGCAGGTTCGAATCCTGCCTCGGGCATGGATGTGTGTGATGTCCTTAGGTTAGTTATGTTTAAGTAGTTCTAAGTTCTAGGGGACTGATGACCACAGCAGTTAAGTCCCATAGTGCTCAGAGCCATTTGAACCATTTTTTTGTACTTATTACACTGATTCAGATTCCTTTCCGTTATTTGGAGTGCGCTCCGCACCGTGAAGAACAGAACAGCTGAATTCTGTTTACAAGTTGTTGTAACCATTTGAAGTTTGGAAGGTAGGAGACGAGGTACAGTCGGAAGTAAAGCTGTGAGAACGGAGCGTCAGTCGTCCTTGGGTAGCTCAGTTGGTAGAGCATTTGCCCGCGAAAGGCAAAGGTCCCGAGTTCGAGTCTCAGTCCGGCACACAGTTTTAATCTGCCAAGAAGTTTCATATCAGCGCACACTCCGCTGCAGAGTGAAAATCTCATTCTGGAAACATCCCCCAGGCTGTGGCTAAGCCATGTCTACGCAATATCCTTTCTTTCAGGAGTGCTACTTCTGCAAGGTTCGCAGGAGAGCTTCTGAAAAGTTTGGGAGGTAGGAGACGAGGTATTGGCGGAAGTAAAGCTGTGAGAACGGAGCGTGAGTCGTGCTTGGGTAGGTCAGTTGGTAGAGCACTTGCCCGCGAAAGGCAAAGGTCCCGAGTTCGAGTCTCGGTCCGGCACACAGTTTTAGTCTGCCAGGAAGTTTCATATCAGCGCACACTCCGCTGCAGAGTGGAAATCTCATTCTTGTTGTAAACAACTTGCAGAGTGGCTATCGATGCTTAAGTAACGAATCCAATAACATCTCGTTTTGGATTTTCTTCGGTACATGTTGCATAACTATGGGCTCTATGAACATTTGTGACAGACCGTGTGAAATACACTTGACAATTCTTGACAGTTACTGTCACTAGTCGATTCAATTAGTATGACAGTGTTACGGAAGTGCTGCTTGAGATTATATGAGAATCCTTGGAACAAAGAATACGTTTTCTCTAGCTCTCTTACGTCAAGTAGTGGATATTGTGCTATATTGGATAAGAAACACCAATAAAAAATACTTCTGCTAGATATTAAAAAAACCTTGAATCGGCGTAGCTATACCCGCAAGCTGATATTGTCCGAAGGATGATAAAAAATTTTGTAATCAGACTCGACACCTAATTAGGATGGAAGAGGGAAGAATACCACGAGTTGCATTCTCAGGATCCTTGGAAGGCAGAAGGGACCGAGGAAGGCCGCAGACAAGTTGGAAGGATGATATCAACAGGGATACGGGGCGATGGGCTTGGGAAAAGGAGAATGGACCGCGATAGCCAGGAGCAGAAGTGATTGGTAGAGGAATATATAGATCCATTTATGGTCTTCTAAGTCGAAGTGAGAAATAAGAAGAAGAAAAAGAAAAAGATGTATCGTCAACGGCGCCACTGAGGGAGCCTTTCCGGCGTTATGCCGAAGTTCTTATCAGAAATTTCTCCTTTATATATCCAGTTTCATGGATACAAGAAGTAGAATTTCCTATTTGTGTAAGAAGTCAAGAAATAAGTTAATAGTGACAAACAACTGCATTCGCTATCTGCCATAATACTTGGCTTCTTATGAGATAATAATAATGGAAATTTGCTTGGTAACTAATTTATAGCAATTAGTCTATTTAATGTTTTGATGCAGACCAATTATTTCTGTTGTATGTAGACCCGGAAATGTTTGAGTACAAACTGCACACAATTTTCTCAATACTGTTTTGTTATGTGTGTCATTTTTTGTTTCCTCAAGCATTTTTTCTCCTGTACCACTTCTTCATGCCTTAAAACATGTTCCTTTCCGTCGTTACAAATTTTCTAACTACTTTGATCTTCGACTTACCACCGAACTTCTCCCTCGTTATTTACACATAGAATTCACTTTATCGAAGCGTTTTGGAGCTTTTACTTTGACAGTAGCTGACAATTTCAACTTCTGTTTAGTAGGCGAATGCAATTTACATTTATGTCATGTACACCGACACTAGTTAGTCGAAAATAAATATTATTGTAATGCAACAGTGGAGACTAATTTTACATTGAAAATAATTATAGCGCTAAACGGAATTTTTTAAGACGTTGCTTTATAGAATCGATTAATAAACGATGAAGGACTTCTGGATTTTGAAGAATACCAGATTTTTCCAAATTGTGCATAGGCTGAACTAAAGCAATGTTGTAAGCTTTTCGTGGTTGAAAGAATAATTCAAAATACTTGTACGGCACGTCTGCTGCACGCTCTTACATTTTATTTTTTTATTGCTGGTTTCTTCATGAGAAAGCCACAGGGTATATAGAGTTATAGTATTTCGACTAGATTGTGACTTTCTGATCAAATCCCACAACGACTTTTCGCAGCATTAATGAGAAACCGTTCTGTTTTTGCAACGTGTACATCCCCCATTCAGTAAAATAAACACCTTTCTCCTACCTACTTTTTCAAACTCCTTTCACTGGACTCTTTACCCGTATACAGACAGTAGACGCGTAAAGCCGAAAACCGCAAACGCCGCATCTGACACCGCGCATTTGCTAAACGATGATCGATGTTCCCACTTTAATAAAGCTGATGTCTTGATGTGAGATCCGTCCATGATAGCGTTTACGTCCCGCAAGGCGTGAAAGTTCATTCGTACACATTGAAATTAATGACCTTCACGACTACTCCATACATCATGAGACGAGTTAGGGCTGACGAAAAAAAAATTCCTCAAAACAAAAAATAACCCATTTCTTAACAACTAAATGCTCTGTAAGAAATGTAATCAGAGTTCAGAGCAAATTGCACAAATTATTACAATATTATAGCGGCTTTCGATCAGGATAGCAAATTATTGTGATAATTCCTAGAAACGGAGAGAAGGAGCACAACGCTCAAAACGCAGGGCTTGGGAGAACTTGGGTTAAAATCCCCTTATAGTGACACAGGCTAGTAATGTTTTGTTGTTTCCACAAAACAGATTAAGGCAAATACCGATATAGTTTCTCTGAAATGGACTGTCTGAACAGAGCTGAAGAAATATTTAATCAGATATAAACAAGATTACAAAGTATTGCAAAGACCGGTAACCTGTTCTAAATATTGCCGGCCGGAGTGGCCGAGCGGTTCTAGGCGCTGCAGTCTGGAGCCGCGCGACCACTGCGGTCGCGGGTTCGAATCCTGCCTCGGGCGTGGATATGTATGATGTCCTTGGGTTGGTTGCCTTTGAGTAGTTCTAAGTTCTAGGGGACTGATGACCTCAGAAGTTAAGTCTCATAGTGCTCAGAGCCATTTGAACCATTTTTTTGTTCTAAATATTCAGAAATGTGAAACTGAGCACAAAGGGAAAATAACTCACTGTCCTTTGACTGCAGTATCAGTAGCTCACAATTAGAATCAGACACCGTACACAGATACCAGAGTGTAACAATTTGTGGATACGTAATGGGATGGTCCCAAAGGCTCATCGTAGGGAAGGCGGGTGGGAGACTTCGGTTCATTAGCAGGATACTGGGAAAATACAGCCAGTCTACAAAGCAGACTACTCAGAAATCACTTGTGCGTCCCATCTTCCATTGTTCCTCAAGTGTGTGGGAACAATATCATACAGGAATAACAGAGCAAATTGGACGTATACAAAGACCAGAGGAAAAATGTTCATATCAGAGCACAAAAAGGCGGAGATGCTCCTGTTTAAAAGTCTCTGACTGGAAAATTAGGTACTAGCTGCTTCGTTCCACCTTCCTGGTCATTTTTTAAAAAAATTTCACAAATTTTAGTGTGGGAACATATTCGAGCGCTTTTTAATATGCAGCTAACCTCTCACTACCCATAAACTCAGCTAAGTGTATCTCGCTCACACCCACTATGCTATCGCTGTAAGTCACTCATACCCAAACACTCCCAGTTTCTCATTCTTGCTTTGTCATTTAGCCCAACACATTGTCATTATCTGTGTCTCTCTGTCACGTCCTATATAGCAGCCAGTCTCCCTCGTTCTGTCCTACTACTACACTCTCCTCGGAGTGTCACTGTCTCCCTTTGTTCTCGCCGAGCGAGGTGGCGCAGTGGTTACCACACTGGACTCGCATTCGGGAGGACGACGGTTCAATCCCGCGTCCGGCCATCCTGATTTACGTTTTCAGTGATTTCCCAAATTCGCTCTAGCCAAATGTCGGGATGGTTCCTTTGAAAGGGCACGGCCGACTTCCTTCCACGTCCTTCCCTAAACCGATGAGACTGATTGACCTCGCTGTTTGGTCTGTTTACCCAAACAACTCCAACCCCCCTCCCACCCCACAACCACCTTTTGTTCTCTCTTACTGATACAGTCTCATCTGCTGCTGATGTCTCTTCTCGCTGTCACTATCTCTCTCTTCCTCGCTGTCATAAAATATACTGAAGCGCCAAAGAAACTAGTATAGACATGCGCATTCACGTACAGGGATATGTAAACAGGCACGATACGGCACTGCGGTCGCCAGCGCCAGTGTACGACAACACGTGTCTGGCGCACTTGTTAAATCGGTTACTGCTGCTACAATTGCAAGTGATCAAGATTTAATTCGCGCCCGGGTTCCCGGGTTCGATTCCCGGCGGGGTCAGGGAGTTTCTCTGCCTCGTGATGACTGGGTGTTGTGTGATATCCTTAGGTTAGTTAGGTTTAAGTAGTTCTAAGTTCTAGGGCACTGATGACCATAGATGTTAAGTCCCATAGTGCTCAGAGCCATTTGAACCATTTGAAGATTTAATTGAGATTGAGCGTGGTGTCATAGTAGGCGCACGAGCGATGGGACACAGCATCTCCGAAGTAGCTATGAAGTGGTCATTTTCCTGTTCGACCATTTCACGAGTGTGCCGTGAACCCGGCAAAATATCAGATCCGCGTATCGCTGCGGCTGGAAAAAGGTCCTGCAAGAAGGGGACCAACGACGAAAGAAGAGAATCGTTCAGCGTTACAGAAGTGCAACACTTCCGCAAATTGGTGCAGATTTCAATCATGGGCCATCAACAAGTGTCAGCGTACTAAGGTCCTGTTGATGACTGTACGCCACAAAGCCTTACGACTCGCCTGGATCCGTCAGCGTCAACATTGGGCTGTTGATGACTAGAAACACGTTGTCTGGTCGGATGAGTCTCTTTTCGAATTGTATCGAGCGGATGGACGTTACTGGAATGGACACAGTCTCATGAATTCATCGACGCTGTATTTCAACAGGGAACTGGTGAAGATGGTGAAGGCTGTGTAATTGTGTGGGACGTGTGCAGTTGGAGTGATATGCGGCCTCTGATATGTCTAGATACTACTCTGACACGTGCCATGTACGTAAGCATCCTGTTTGACCACCCATTCATGTCCATTACGCATTCCGACTGACTTGGGCAATTCTGTCGGGACATCGCACACGTCCAGAGTTGCTACAGAGTGGCTCCAGCAATACTCTTCTGAGTTTAAACACTTCCAATGGCAACCAAACTGCCCAGACATGAACACTATTCAGCAAATCTGGGATGCCTTGCAACGTGCTGTTCAGAAGAGATCTCCACCACACCCCCCCCCCCCCACCCCCACACCCCGGTACTCTTCCGGATTTATGGACAGCTCTGCTGGATTCAGGGCGTCAGTGTTTCTGGAGCCACTCTGTAGCAAATCTGGACTGTGAGATGTTTAAAAATGGTTCAAATGGCTCTGAGCACTATGGTACTCAACATCTTAGGTCATAAGTCCCCTAGAACTTAGAACTACTTAAACCTAACTAACCTAAGGACATCACACACACCCATGCCCGAGGCAGGATTCGAACCTGCAACCGTAGCAGTCCCGCGGTTCCGGACTGCAGCGCCAGAACCGCACGGCCACCGCGGCCGGCACTGTGAGATGTCCGGCTAGAATTGCCCAAGTCAGTCGGAATGCACAATAGACAGGAATGGGTGGTCAAACAGGACGATTACGTACGTGTCAGCTGTCAGAGTCGTATCTAGACGTATCAGAGGCCCCATATCACTCCATCTGCACACGCCCCACACCATTACACAGCCTCCATCATCTTCAACAGTTCCCTGCTGACGTGCAGGGTCCATGAATTCATGAGACTGTATCCATTCCCGTAACGTCCGTCCGCTCGATACAATTTGAAACGAGACTCATCCGACCAGACAACGTGTTTCTAGTCATCAACAGTCCAATTTCGATGTTGATGGACCCAGGCGAGGCGTAAAGCTTTGCGTCGTGCAGTCATCAAGGGTACACGAGTAGGCCTTCGGCTCCGGAAGACCATATCGATTATGTTCCGTCGAATGGTTCACACGCGGACGCTTGTTGATAGCCTGCACTTCTGTCATGCTGAGCGATTCTCTTCAGTCGTCGTTGGTCTGTTTCTTGCAGGATCTTTTTCCGGCCTCAGCCGTGTCGGAGATTTGATGTCTTAGTGGCTTCCTGATATTGGTTCAAATGGTTGAAATGGCTCTGAGCACTATGGGACTCAACATCTTAGGTCATAAGTCCCCTAGAACTTAGAACTACTTAAACCTAACTAACCTAAGGACATCACACACACCCATGCCCGAGGCAGGATTCGAACCTGCGACCGTAGCAGTCCCGCGGATCCGGACTGCAGCGCCAGAACCGCTAGACCGCCGCGGCCGGCCTTCCTGATATTCACGCTACACTCGTGAAATGGTCGTGCGGGAAAATCCTCACTTCATCGCTATCTCGGAGATCCTGTGTCGCATCGTTAGTGGACCAACTATAACACCACGTTCAAATTCACTTAAATCTTGATAATCTGCCATTGAATCAGCAGTATCCGATCTGACAACAGCGCCAGACACTTGTTGTCTTATGTAGGCGTTGGTATCTGCAGCGCCGCATTCTGCGTGTTTACATATCTCTGTATTTGTATACGTATTCTTATACGAGCTTCTTTGGCACTTCATTGTAAAATCAAAGCATCCATAAAAAGCAAGCATTGACGTTTACTGTCACAATGGAGACTATTTATGTATTAGAGATAGCTTCAATAAGTTTCTGCATGAGATCATGAATGCGGTACTTTCTAGAGAGCTTTTCATATACCTCCATTCAAAAGACCTTTAAATGTTCCTTTGCACTAATTTTTTGATAACATTGTGACAAATTTTGCTTCAACAAAACAACTATTTCAGCAATCCTGTGCACTGTTTTCTGTAATTCGCGAGCTTATCTACTACTCTATTGCCTAGCTGATTTACGTAACGGACCGATGACCTCAGCAGTTTGGTCCCATAAGACCTTACCACTTGCGTAACATTCCATGTCTTTTTCTCTACCTGCGCAAACTGTGCTTTATAATTCTTAAAATTTAAATTATCTTTGACCCTACTAGGCCTGAAAACTTGTCTCTTTCTTCTGGTCCACTGATAGGGAAGTACAATCAACTTGCGTTATTCTGCACTGTGGGGGTGATAGTGGTGGGGGGTGGGGGTGTAGAAAAGGCATTGCACTGTTTGCGATTCAAACAATACACCGGCACCGTTTTGTATAATAAAGCTACCTCCAAGAATGAAATACTGCCGTTTTATCAGCTTGACATACAAATTAGCTGTCGGAAACAAATTAAGAAAGGCGCATGCAGCCTGCTTTACGATAAAGCAGTGTACTGTATTTGCAGCACCAGTTAGATCTACTTTTTCCGTTCTGTTTCCAGATCTGCACACAAAAAATGTCGCTACGCGCAAGTGCGTATCACCGTTTCGAGTTTGAAATATAACACAAACAGATTCTTGTCGCTTAATTGGACACCGTGACTCCTGAATGGTGGAAAGAAAGCTCTTTGTTTCTCCAGGCTGACGGAAAGCGGCATTTTGTCGCGCGCCTTCCCACACAATGGTCTATTCATAACAACGTTAACATTGTGCCGAGACGGGCACACGGTTAAGACAATTAATGTATAAATAAGTCCGGACTGTAGACAATGCGGAGCGAATACCTGAGGCTGAATCATTGTTCCGCTCTGTTCCTTCCTTTAGTTCTCAAATTAGTTCTAACGAAGCATCCACTTGGCTTCTGAATGGTTTATCTGGGCCTCCAGTAATGTACGGTACAGCACCGTTGCACAGTTATTAGTGGTGCGCGGCGTTTGTTTGGTCTTGAGCTCACGTAGTACGTAATGCCTTTGTGAGCCGTGTCTAACGGGGAGTTTCTTTGGGACAGCAAATTCCCACAGAATCGCTGTGCAGAGCATGGACACAACTTCTTCTTCTGCACTTTAAGGCTTGGGTAATATGCCTGTTCCGGCTTCACATAATTAACTCCATCTCTTTCTTGGCGTTCCTACTTCTCTTAATCCTGAGGACATGTACTTCTATACAGCGACCTGAATTCTTTCATCCATCCGCTTGAGGTTTTGTCTCCATTCTTCCCTGTGTTCTTCATTCTTATCATTTAAATTACAAATTCACCTTTGACAGTCCTTAAAAAGTCTCATTTCTGCTGACTGTATGACATCCCTTTTTATAACAATCCAGGATTCGGTGCCATAAAGTAGCACACGGACCATCATTGTTTTATATAGCATGTATTTTATCTCTTTTATATCTTTATTGTTTAGAGTGTTTCTTACACTTCCACATAGGTCTATATGTTGAACTTTGATGGTTTTCATTTCTGTGTCTTCGTCTACGTTCATACTTACGTCACTCCCTAAACAACTGAAACCAGAAACTTGCTCAAGTACCTTGATTTCGATAACAAGCTTAGACTGAACCGAGAATTTTCCGTACTAGGCAATAACTACTTTTTTATTTGTAGATTTTTTTAGATTGTAATGACTCTTCCTAACTTATATACCCAGAATTTTGGAAATCTGTCTCTATTTACAAAGCAGTTGACTATTTGTATACAGCGTATCATTTACGAGTAGATGCTACTTCTTTTTCAGCTGCATATCTTCATCGACTCCTTCAAGTTTCTAATGAGGTCTTCAAAATAAAGGGAATAGGCAAAATAATGTGAACACCTGTACTTACTTGGGAATGGTTTATTAATAAGGGGTTGGACCCCCATTTGCCCATAATACAGCTGCTATTCTTCTTGGAATACTGGCTTACAAAATCTGAAACGTCTTCTGTAGTGACGAGGCAGGCGGAAATCTGATCCGGAGTCTGCGCTCCAATACCGCCCACAGGGGTCAGGGGTTCGATAATGTTCAAGTCCGGAGATTGTGCTGACCAGAGAAGACGCTGCAGTTCAGTTGCGTGCTCCTCATACTATGACGGTACTGTCCTGGCTGTGTAAATGGGTGCATCATGGTCCTGAAATACGACATCATTGTTCGAGGACAACATTTGAGCCGGCCGCGGTGGTCTAGCGGTTCTGGCGCTACAGTCCGGAACCGCGGGACTGCTACGGTCGCAGGTTCGAATCCTGCCTCGGGCATGGGTGTGTGTGATGTCCTTAGGTTAGTTACGTTTAAGTAGTTCTAAGTTTTAGGGGACTTATGACCTAAGATGTTGAGTCCCATAGTGCTCAGAGCCAGCCAGCCACAACATTTGAAGCATGAGGTGCATCTGATCACCTAAAATTTTCACATATTCGTTGGCTGTAACACGACCTTTGAGAGTAATGATGGGACCAGCAGAATACCAAGATATGGCTGCTTGCAAAATTTCCACCTCCTTGGTGCTTAATCGCTGGAATCAAGTAATCACGACTCTAGTCTTCCTTTGGCGTTCTATAGACGTAAACCCGGCCCGATGTTGGCAATTCCGAAAACGTTGACTCGTCGGACCATATGACGTGTTTCCACTGATCAGCCGTCCAGGATTTATGCTTCTGACACCATGTTTTACGCTTGTTTGCGTTGGTTGTCGTCACTAAGGGTACAGCATTTCGTCCATGAATATTCGCTTTATGGAGTTCTCGGCGGACAGTGTCCATAGATACGGGGTCTCTAAGATGGCTGTTGCGCTATGCATCACTTTAGCCGCAGTAGTTTTGTGTTGTTTGGCACATTTCGTGTTAGCGTACAACGATCCCTGTCATTTAGTTTTGATTTGCACCCACTATTACGTTTACACGTTGTCTTCCCATGTTTTTTGTAGGCTGCCATGACTGTTGAAACAGTTGCTCTTGGAACATTCAATAAGTTGGCTGTCTTATTTACGGATGCTCTAGCTAATCGTGCTCCCACAATCTGCCCTCTTTGGAACGCTGTTAGGTCTTTCATTACACGTCGACCTTGCCCTCTGAAAGCAAATACGAAGTGTCCACTCCTCGTAAACAACCTGCACTGATGCCTAGTCCGTACTGAACACGCACAGTCCAGTGCGACACGTTCCTTACCTGCGTTCTTGGTCGTAAAACGTAACCATCCCACTGTTCACAGTATTTTGCCTGTCCCGTGTAGAGGTTAAAAAAAGCCAGTGACATGCTAGGTGCCTGTCTCACACCGTCCTTTATTGTTATCCTACCTGTTTTTGAAGTACGATTGATTGCGATTATGTTGGTCTCTTCATAAATGCTAATGATTACGGGCGTAAGAAGAGTAGGGTATCCTCAAATCAAATGGCTCTGAGCACTATGGGACTCAACTGCTGTGGTCATAAGTCCCCTAGAACTTAGAACTACTTAAACCTAACTAACCTAAGGACAGCACACAACACCCAGCCATCACGAGGCAGAGAAAATCCCTGACCCCGCCGGGAATCGAACCCGGGAAACCGGGCGTGGGAAGCGAGAACGCTACCGCACGACCACGAGATGCGGGCAGGGTATCCTCTCTTGTCCATTATTGTCCACAGTCTGATGAACGAGTCAAACGCTTTCTCGAACTCTATGAAAGCAATATGTGTTCCTACATTGAATTCTCGTCGTTTTTCTAAAAATGCCTCGACGCTAAACATATTATCGCTGCACGAGACTCCTTTCCTAAACACACTTTGCACTTCTGGCGAATATGCGTCTGGTATCACTCTCAAGCGTTTACTTACGAGGGTAATCCCAAAAGTAAGGTCTCCTATTTTTTTATAAATACAGAACTCTGTTTGTGTGGCGGTTGGTCACACGGTTATGAAGAGTGCTTCACGCGCTGTGTGTAAACATGCGCACGCCGCGCTGAGGCGCTCAGTCTTGGCTTGGCAGCCGTTGAGAATGGAGCTCCCGTTGGATGTTACCGCCAAGTGCGAGTTGCGCGCAGTTATTCGGTTTTTGAACGCAAAGGGCACTGCGCCGATTGAAATCCATCGCCAATTGACGGAAGTGAATGGTGAGTCGCGCATGGATGTCAAAAATGTTCGTAAGTAGAGAGTTCGCAGCTGGTCGGACCGAAATTTACGACGAACAAAGCAGCGGGAGACCGTCAGTTTCTGAGGAGACAGTGTTGAAGGTTGAGCAAAGCATGCGTGAAGATCGGCGGATCGCCCTGGATGCTCTCTGCAGGTTGGTTCCTGAGGTTTCCCGAAGCACCGCTCACAGAATTTTAACGGAAACATCGAACTACCGGTGGGTGTGCGCAAGATGGGTGCTACGCATGCTGAGCGAGGACCACATGCGGTAACGAGTTGATGCTTCCCGCGCATTTCGTCACCGCCTTGCAGCCGAACAGGACAACATTCTGGACTCAAATGTCTCGGTAACGAATCCTGGGCACACCACTTTACACCTGAAAATGGCTCTGAGCTCTATGGGACTTAACATCTGTGGCCACCAGTCCCCTATAACTTAGAACTACTTAAACCTAACTAACCTAAGGACATCACACACATCCATGCCCGAGACAGGATTCGAACCTGCGACCGTAGCAGTCGCGCGGTTCCCTTTACACCTGAGACCAAGCAACAATCACGCCAGTGGCAGCATCCTTCTTCGCCAAAGCCGCGGAAATTCAAACAAACACAGTCTGCCGGTAAAGTCATGACAACAGTTTTTTGGGATCGGAAAGGGCTATTGTCGGTCGACTTTATGCCCACTGGGACCACAATTAACGCTGACAGTTACTGTGAGACCCTGAAAAAAAACTCAAACGGGCAATCCAGAACCGGAGAAGAGGAATGTTAAGCAAGGGCGGACACATTCTTCATGACAACGCTCGCCCACAGATCGCTCGGCAAACCGTTGCTCTCCTGCAAGTTTCAGTGGAACTTAAGCACCCACCCACGCCATAGTCCGGACTTGGCGCCCAGTGACTATCACCCTGTCCTTAGGTTAAAAGAACATTTGGCCGGAAAGCGATTCAGCTCCGACGACGAGGTGAAAGTAGAGGTTCATAACTTTCTGAACAACATGGCGGCGAGCTGTTATGACATAGGCATACAAAAACTGCCACAGCGTCTACAAAAATGCATAGACAGAAATGTTGATTGTGTGGAAAAATAGCTAAATGTTCAAGCTGTAAACCGATGTAAACCATTGTAGAAATAAACAGGTCTATGTACTTATAAAAAAATAGGTGACCTTACTTTTGGGATTACCCCCGTATATGAGACAAAACAGGTATCGTGGCAGTTGTATACATTGATACTTTCACGTCTGCTTCTGAAAGCCTGAGACCGAAGTCCAGTGCTGAAGGAATAGCCAGAGTTTTCAAATAATTGTACGCTTCAATTGCTGTCTCTAAATGGCACTGTTGCTGACATAAGCACATAACAGTAAACAAAATTCCGCCTGTGACGCAATGTCAGTTACTAAAAGCTACATGACCGAGCGACGTGGCGCAGTGGCTAGCACACTGGACTCGCATTCTGGAGGACGACGGTTCAATCCCGCGTCCAGCCATCCTGATTTAGGTTTTCCGTGATTTCCCTAAATCGCTCCAGGTAAATGCCGGGATGATTCCTTTGAAAGGGCACGGCCGACTTCCTTCCCCATCCTTCCCTAATCCGATGAGACCGATGACCTCGCTGCCTGGTCTCCTCCCCCAAACAATCCAATCCAAAAAAACCTACACGAATTAATACTTTATCTTCAAATACTTTTATGTGGTTTATTATATCAGATACTGCTAGGAGGTCTGAAACGTCCCCTTAGGAAAATTATACATGACTGTGTTTAAACTGACACACAATATTTTTAGCGCAGCGCAATCTGACTTTCAAAAATCCCTACAAAAGAATGGCCCTGACTAACATTGACCTATACGTTTCACAAGTCACTTACCTCACAAAAATATTGGTTACTCGAACTACTGCAATACAGCGAGCGCCACTACTGACAGGTAAATAAAAGATTCAAACTACGGAAGGCACTAACTACTAATAGGCATAGTTAGCAAATGAAAGATTTTGATAGAGAACAAACAATGTATTTACCTTAATAGTGTTAAAAAATCATAATATACATAGCAGTTCATGCCATCCAGTCTTACAAATTTCAAAACTCTGCCATTTCTCTCCCCACATCCACCACTGCTGGCGGCTCACCTCCAACTGCGCAACGCTACGCGCTGTTAACATCCAGCTGCCCTACACTACAATGGCAGACAACAATGCAAACTAGCCGCAGACTGCACACAGCACAGCCCGTGATTTTTCATACAGAGCTCTACGTGGCGTTACCAATAAGAAAACCTAAACAGCCTACTTAAATAGCCCCCATGGTCCCCACAAAAGATTTTACAAATTGTTTTGGGCACTGGCCAATACATATTTGTTAAAAAAATTTTCACAATTACAATAACAAAAAAATCATATGCACACACTTAGTGATACAATGTTGGTCAAAAGCTAAAATTTTCTCACAGTCCATAAAGACAATAGTGATCATTCATCACAGTAAAATTGCAGTGTTTTTCTCAAAGTCTGAGCAGTAAAAGAAAATGCACACGGAAGTAGTGTAGCGCCTAGAACCGCACGGCCACTCCGGCTGGCCCGCAAATAGAGTAAGGGAATTGGAACCGGTGCAGTACATGCTTTCGTATTCTGGAAACGAAGAGTGTGTGCGGATGAAAGAATATTTGGACTCGGGGTTTTTTAAAATACCGGCAAAGCGACTCCAGTTTTTCCTCTGGAAAACCATCTCGAGAAAACTGCAGCTACTCCCCCTAGGGCCGTTGCCTGGAAGATTTCACTGTACTCCTTGCAGACTGGCTCAGCCCCCCAGAGAACACACACACTCACACACAGAAGGAGGGCCGAGCTTCGGCGCACATACGGATGACTGAAATACAATTTGGTGGATGCCGGTTTTATGGGGACGTTTACGAGACGGCCGGCCTTCGTGACGTCGCGTGACGCGCCTAGGGATGCCTGAGGGGGCGGACAGGCCGGCATCCGCCGCCCCCACCGCCTCCTGCAGTGGTGCAGGCCGAGAAGCGCGTTGCTTTCTGGCCCACTGGTTCGCTAACCGCCCCCTCCCCCATGGATCGTCCTGATTTATTGCGCTGCTCCGCTTACGACTGTTGCGGTCGCATGTCTGCTACAGAATCGAGATATCTCTATCGCCCAGAGCATCATCCTTATGTTTTAATAGGGCTTCCTGGAAAAGAGCGTATAAATAACCTCGTAATGCCATTCCCTATTTCACCTGTTTGATGTAAATTTCGGATTTTTATATATCTACTTTCTCGTGAATTCCTTGTAGCAGAAGTGAGTATACACTGAAGAGCCAAAGAAAATCGTATAGGCATGCGTATTCAAATACAGATATACGTAAACACGCAGAATACGGCGCTACGGTCGGCAGTACCTATATAAGACAACAAGAGTCTGGCGCAGTTGTTAGATCGGTTACTGCTGCTTCAGTGGCAGATTATCAAGACTTAAGTGAGTTAGCACGTGGTGTTATAGACGGCGCACAAGCAATGGGGCACAGCGTCTTCGATGAAGTGGAGATTTTCACGTACTACCTTTTAACGAGTGTAGCGTGATTGTCAGGAATCCGGTAAAACATCACCACTACTGACAGGTTTCAGATCGATTATATAATGGTAAGACAGAGATTTAGGAACCAGGTTTTAAATTGTAAGACATTTCCAGGGGCAGATGTGGACCACAATCTGTTGGTTATGAACTGTAGATTAAAACTGAAGAAACTAAAAAAAGGTGGTAATTTAAGGAGATGGGACCTGGATAAACTGACTAAACCAGAGGTTGTACAGAGTTTCAGGGAGAGCATAAGGGAACAATTGACAGGAATGGGGGAAAGAAATACAGTAGAAGAAGAACGGGTAGCTTTGAGGGATGAAGTAGTGAAGGCACCAGACGATCAAGTAGGTAAGACTAGGGCTAGTAGAAATCCTTGGGTAACGGAAGAAATATTGAATTTAATTGACGAAAGGAGAAAATATAAAAATTCAGTAAATGAACCAGGCAAAAAGGAATACAAATGTCTCAAAAATGAGATCGACAGGAAGTGCAAAATGGCTAAGCAGGGATGGCTAGAGGACAAATGTAAGGATGTAGAGGCTTATCTCACTAGGGGTAAGACAGATACTGCCTACAGGAAAATTAAAGAGACCTTTGGAGAAAAGACAACCACTTGTATGAATATCAAGAGCTCAGATGGAAACCCAGTTCTAAGCAAAGAAGGGAAAGCAGAAAGGTGGAAAGAGTATATAGAGGGTCTATACAAGGGCGATGTACTTGAGGACAATATTATGGAAATGGAAGAGGATGTAGATGAAGATGAAATGGGAGATATGATACTGCGTGAAGAGTTTGACAGAGCACTGAAAGAGCTGAATCGAAACAAGGCCCCGGGAGTAGACAACATTCCATTAGAACTACTGACAGCCTTGGGAGAGCCAGTACTGACAAAACTCTACCATCTGGTGAGCAAAATGTATGAAACAGGCGAAATACCCTCAGACTTCAAGAAGAATATAATAATTCCAATCCCAAAGAAAGCAGGTGTTGACAGATGTGAAAATTACCGAACTATCAGGTTAATAAGTCACGGCTGCAAAATACTAACTCGAATTCATTACAGACGAATGGAAAAACTAATAGAAGCCGACCTCGGGGAAGATCAGTTTGGATTCCGTAGAAATAACGGAACACGTGAGGCAATACTGACCCTACGACTTATCTTAGAAGCTAGATTAAGAAAAGGCAAACCTACGTTTCTAGCATTTGTAGACTTAGAGAGAGCTTTTGACAATGTTGAGTGGAATACTCTCTTTCAAATTCTGAAGGTGGCAGGGGTAAAATACAGGGAGCGAAAAGCTATTTAGAATTTGTACAGAAACCAGATGGCAGTTATAAGATTCGAGGGACATCAAAGGGAAGCAGTAGTTGGGAAGGGAGTGAGACAGGGTTGTAGCCTCTCCCCGATGTTATTCAATCTCTATATTGAGCAAGCAGTGAAGGAATCAAAAGAAAGAGGTATTAAAATCCATGGAGAAGAAAAAAAAACTTTGAGGTTCGCCGATGACATTGTAATTCTGTCAGAGACAGCAAAGAACTTGGAAGAGCAGCTGAACGGAATGGACAGTGTCTTGAAAGGAGGGTATAAGATGAACATCAACAAAAGCAAAACGAGGATAATGGAATGTAGTCGAATTAAGTCGGGTGATGCTGAGAAAATTAGATTAGGAAATGAGACACTTAAGGTAGTAAAGTAGTTTTGCTATTTGGGGAGCAAAATAACTGATGATGGTCGAAGTAGAGAGGATATAAAATGTAGACTGGTAATGGCAAGGAATGCAATTCAGAAGAAGAGAAATTTGTTAACATCGAGTATTGATTTAAGTGTCAGGAAGTCGTTTCTGAAAGTATTTGTATGGAAGTGAAACTTGGACGATAAATAGTTTAGACAAGAAGAGAATAGAAGCTTTCGAAATGTAGTGCTACAGAAGAATGCTGAAGATTAGATGGGTAGATCACATAACTAATGAGGAGGTACTGAATAGGATTGGGGAGAAGAGAAGTTTGTGGCACAACTTGACTACAAGAAGGGATCAGTTGGTAGGACATGTTCTGAGGCATCAAGGGATCACCAATTTGGTACTGGAGGGCAGCGTGGAGGGTAAAAATCGTAGAGGGAGACCAAGAGATGAATACACCAAACAGATACAGAAGGATGTAGGTTGCAGTAGGTACTGGGAGATGAAGAAGCTGGCACAGGATAGAGTAGCATGGAGAGCTGCATCAAACCAGTCTCAGGACTGAAGACAACAACAACAACAACAACAACATAGGACAAGTGTCTGGTGCAATTGTTAGATCCGTTACTGCTGCTGCAATGGCAGATTATCAAGACTTAAGTTAATTAGCACGTGGTGTTATAGACGACGCACGAGCAATGGGACACAGCATCTGCGACGAAGTGGGGATTTTCCCGTTCAACCTTTTAACGAGAGTAGCGTGATTGTCAGGAATCTGGTAAAATATCAAATCTCCGACATCCCTGCGGCCGGTAAAAGATCGTGCAAGAACGGGACCAACGACGACTGAAGAGAATCGTTCAACGTCACAGAAATGCAAGCCTTCCGCAAACTGCTGCAGATTTCAGTGTTGGGCCATCAGCAAGTGTGAACTATTCAACGAACCATCACCGTTATGGGCTTTCGGAGCCGAAGGCCCTCTCGTGTACCCTTGATGACTGCTTTACGCCTCGCCTGGGCCCGTCAATAACAACATTGAACTGTTGGTGATTGGAAACATTTTGCCTAGTGGGATGAGGTTCGTTTCAAATTATATCGAGCGGATGGACGTGTACTGGAATGCAGACAGTCTCATTAATCCATAGACCCTGCATGTCAGCAGAGGACTGTTGAAGATGGCGGAGACTCTGTAATGGTGTGGGGCGTATGCAGATGGAGTGATGTGGGACCTCTGATACGTCTAGGTACGACTCTGACAGCTGACACGTACGAGTACATAAGCAACCTTTCTGTTCACCTGCAACCATTCATGTGCATTGTGCATTCTGGTGGACTTCGGCAATTCCAGCAGGACAATGCGACACCACACACATCTAGAATTGTAACAGAATGGCTCCCGGAACACTCTTCTGAGTTTAAACACTTCCGCTGGGCACCAAACTCCCTGACATAAACATTATTGAGCATATGTGGGCTGCCTTGCAACATGTTGTTCAGGAGAGATATCCATCATCTCGTACTCTTACGAATTTATGGACAGCCTTGTAGGACTCATTGTGTCAATTCACTGCAGTACCACATCAGACATTAGTCGAGATTACAAAAAAAAATTTTTTTTTTTTATTATTCATATGACCGGTTTCGGCTCATTCAGAACCATCTTCAGACCTGTAAAAATAATTATACTAATTTACTATTTCACGGAAGCAAATGTTTTTCATCCTTTCTAATCAACATCAAATGTACTAGAACGTACCTGATATTTCAGTTACAGGAGTAACCCGTCCAAATCCAGCACGTTTCACATGCTACGTCACATAAAATTGGTTGGCGGAGTGCACGTCATTTATATTAATTATAACACTATAACCGACAGGTGGCGTCTGGTACATTTGTTACATTCCATTTGTACATACTGTATTCAGTAGATCTTTTTTATATTAAAAATATTTGGTTAAAATATGTAGATGTCAAAGTTAAAATCTGTACTTGTCAGGATTAAAAAACAGTAAAATTATCATTTTTATACGATCTAAAAGCATAGGGCGATTTATATATCTATGGTGCTGGTGTGAACTTGTTTTCCTCTACGGTCTGCTTCCGTGGTTCCCGCCATTTTGGTGTTGTGCCGCGGTGCGCTCAGTCGTCTGATGTACATCGCCGCGGGCAAGAGGGCCGCACAGGAGGGCCCCGTCAACGACGCCAGGCGCTGCACGCGTCTTCCGGCTTCTCCACCGCGCACCATCTCTCATCTCTCGGCCTGGATCTCCACACGCAACAGTTGTCATCTTAGTAGGTCGTCATAAATGCTAAAATAGGCGTTATGATTGAATTCGTTTTGTTCGTTGAGGATTAAATCCGGATCTTTATTTTTGTGTGTGTATATTTCGATGTCTTCCAAAATGTTAAGAAAACGCCCCTTATGAGCTCTATGCAGGATTTCTAAATTGTTTTCAATATTCGTGACTGAGTGCTTTGTCGCAGCCATATGCGCCCCAAAAGCTGTTTTGTTTTGAGAGTAGGTGTGCTCCCTGAATCTGGTTTCAAAGTTCCTACCAGTCTGTCCTATATATTGTTTATTTCTGAATGAACCGAAACCGGTCATATGAATAATAAAAAAAAAAAAAATTTTGCAGTCAAGACGGATTTTAAGTAACATTATAAAATCACTGATTGCTGTTATCCCATAAGACATTATGTCTGTTTTTGCAAACATTAGTCGAGTCCATGACACGTCGTGTTGCCACACTTTTGCGTTGCCGCGGGGTACCTACACATGTTAGGTAGGCGCACCAGTTTTTTTTTTCTCTCTCTCTCTTCTGTGTAGTTTGGTATCTTCCAGGATACCATAAAGGAAAGAAGTCTCAACATACAAATTAAGACGGGAGCTGTATGTGAGTGCAGAAATAGTCTCGAGAATTGAGATTCGCAGGACACGCAATGAGAATGGATGACGGGCATATTGACCGAGAAAATACCGAACTTAACATTCTTCAAAGGGAACAGTAGTGTGAAAGACGTGAAACAGAACTGGAAAGGAATGGTATAAAGTGGGATTGTGTCCCTAAATAACAGTGCACGACAGTTCTATCTTCAGAACAATAGTGGATGATCACAAGCGGACTGGTACCAGAATCAAATTTATAATCACAGAAGAGCCGAAATAAATAAGAGGTATTCTGAAGAAAGAGGATGTAACGAAATAGCTACATGTAATCTTATAGTGTCGAAAGAAACGATTTAAGTTTTGTATCACTCATCTGATGCAAGTAAATCTTACTTTTTTTTTATTTCACGGGTAATTCACTATACAAAAATAATTCATACGTCTTTTGTCCTAATAATGTGGAACTGGTGAATTTAGAGGCTACGTCCTGGTCGTTTACAGGTTTTTAAAGACCATAACACAGCCGATTTAATAAAAAAAAACTGTACATTGATGGTCATCAAAACTAAACACATCATTTCCGTTTACAGGGGAAAGTCGGGTAATGCCAGACACCTACGTTTTTTCGAAATCGTAATACTTTTTGAATGTTTTGTTCGAATATACTTTACGCTAAACAGTAGTATGATACGTTATAACAGAATTATAAAACTCGTTGTCATAAGCATGTATGTTCACTGATTTTTAATTCTTTTCCCATCCTGTAGCATTTGATAGTATAAATTATTGAAGGGTTGTATTGGACATCAAACTTTATTGTGCAAAACTGTTATTTCTGTCCCAAAAAGTTTTAAATAGCGTTTGGCAAGTAGCCGTGATGGTATTCAGACTAAATTACCAAAACAAAGAACATCGAAATTTAACAGTACGCCTCAGTTGGCCAAATGAGTTTCAAGTCAGTTACCAAAACACAGAAAGCACCTCTTGATCAGAAACCTTTAGGGTACAACGCCCTCCACTGGGCTGTAATTGAAGATTTTGCCCGCATCTCGTGGTCGTGCGGTAGCGTTCTCGCTTCCCATTCCCGGGTTCCCGGGTTCGATTCCCGGCGGGGTCAGGGATTTTCTCTGCCTCGTGATGGCTGGGTGTTGTGTGCTGTCCTTAGGTTAGTTAGGTTTAAGTAGTTCTAAGTTCTAGGGGACTTATGACCACAGCAGTTGAGTCCCATAGTGCTCAGAGCCATTTGAACCATTTTTTGAAGATTTCAGATTTCCTACAATGTCAAGTCTCATAAACAGTAAAAGGATGCCTGAAACACACGAAATGTTTTTAAGCTTTGAAATACTACTTCGACAAGCGTGCGAAATTAAACTTGAATTTGAAATACGCAAAGCAAATCAAATAATTAGTCTCCAGACAACAAAACAAAAAATAAAGAGTACACCAAACTGCCACCAGGGTGTGAGGCCCCAAGAAACAAAATATAAACACGGGTTAACGCCAAAACTGCACAGACCAAGTCTTAAGCCACGTAATAGTAAACGTGAACATTGCTTCTGTGTCACTGGCCTGACGCAGCTATATGCACAATGTAAACAGAAGTAATATAGATTACATACGGATAATGTCCACTCGCCAGCCTACTGAACGAATACTGACGTTGCAACCCTCAACCAAATGTGCGGCAAAATTTAACAAGAAGTAACACACTTGCCTATTACAAGAACCAATGCGCCCACACAGGTCCCTAAACAACAGTATTGCAACACAGGTGACTGGATAACCAGTATGGCGGAACCTTATAGCAGAAGATAGGGATTTTCCAAAATTCACCCTCCCGACACCCGACGCCCTAGAACTCCATTGCTACGAGAAAATTTGTATATCTTTCACTCTCCAACATCATTAGCTAGTACATTAATAGCGTCATTGATTAAGCTGAACAGTCAAATTTGGACTTACACTACTGGCAACTAAAATTGCTACACCAAGAAGAAATGAAGATGATAAACGAGTATTAATTGGACAAATATATTATACCAGAACTGACATGTGATGACATTTTCACGCAATTTGGGTGCATAGATCCTGAGAAATCAGTACCCAGAACAACCACCTGTGGCCGTAATAACGGCCTTGATGCTCCTGGGCATTGAGTCAAACAGAGCTTGGATGGCGTGTACAGGTACAGCTGCCCATGCAGCTTCAACACGGTACCACAGATCACCAAGAGTAGTGACTGGTGTATTGTGACGAACCAGTTGCTCGGCCACCATTGACCAGATGTTTTCAATTGGTGACAGATCTGGTGAATGTGCTGGCCAGCGCAGCAGTCGAACATTTTCTGTTTCCAGAAAGGCCCTTACAGGACCTCCAACATGCGGTCGTGCATTATCCTGCTGAAATGTAGGGTTTCGCAGGGATCGAATACAGGGTAGAGCCACGGGTCGTAACTCTTCTGAAATGTAACGTCCACTGTTCAGAGTGCCGTCAATGCGAACAAGAGGTGACCGAGACGTGTAACCAATGGCAGGCACCCCATACCATCACACTGAGTGCTACGCCAGTATGGCGATGACGAATACACGCTTCCAATGTGCGTTCACCGCGATGTCGCCAAACACGGATGCGACCATCATTATTCTGTTACAGAACCTGGATTCATCCAAAAGAATGACGTTTTGCCATTCGTGCACCCAGGTTCGTCGTTGAGTACACCATTGCAGGCGCTCCTGTCTGTGATGCAGCGTCAAGGTAACCGCAGCCATGGTCTCCGAGCTGATAGTCCATGCTGTTGCAAACGTCGTCGAACTGTTCGTTCAGATGGTTGTTGTCTTGCAAACGTCCCCATCTGTTGACTCGGGGACAAGACGTGGCTGCACGATCCGTTACAGCCATGCGGATAAGAAGCCTGTCATCTCGACTGCTAGCGATACGAGTCCGTTGGGATCCAGCACGGCGCTCCGTATTATCCTCCTGAACTCACCGATTCCATATTCTGCTAAGAGTCATTGGATCTCGACCAACGCGAGCACCAATGTCGCGATACGATGAACCGCAATCGCCATAGGCTACAATCCGACCTTTATCAATGTCGAAAACGTGATGGTACGCATTTCTCCTCCTTACACCAGGCATCACAATAACGTTTCACCAGGCAACGCCGGTCAACTGCTGTTTGTGTATGAGAAATCGGTTGGAAAGTTTCCTCATGTCAGTACGTTGTAGGTGTCGCCACCTTGTGCGAATGCTCTGAAAAGCTAATCATTTGCATATCATAGCATCTTCTTCCTGTCGGTTAATATTCGCGTCTGTTGCACGTCATGTTCGTGGTGTAGCAACTTCAATGGCCAGTAGTGTGTTTTATTACCAAAATTTGATTTTCAAATCAGATTCTCTTTTCGGTTTGTCGTAGTAATAAGGTACACTACAAAAAAACAGTAATACAGTCGAGATGAGGTAGGCTTACGTACGAGATAGACCCTGTTCCGTCCCCCCACAACCTTTTGACTGCTAATCTTTGATCTTCCGCTGTTTATGGTCGTAGCTACACAGGGCTTAATACACAGACCGTTCTTCTACATTTTTTATGCCATAAGCAATTAGAAACAGATTCTTTGTGTATTAGGCAATACTGCCACTTTTTTCTCATCTCTTTCGATGACCGCCAGCTGTCGCAGAACGTTTACGACCAGTGTTCTTGGACAATGTCTTTAATACTAGATGCGACAACCAGACCATCCATATTTTGACTTCCACACAACTCATAAACTGGAAGAAGGTAAGGAAACGAAACCGGTAGTAACTCAATAAATTGTAAAAATACAGCCGAGATGGTTTTCATTAAGGGGCTCCGGAACGCCCTATACTTGCAAAGTTAAAATAACGCTTATAAATTACATCTTTCCTCACAAAGTATTTGAGGTAGGAAGTTGAACTTTATACAGATTATTTATTGGAATATGGGCTACAACTTAACACAGGGATTTTACAAAATTTTAGTTCAGTTATTAAAGATGAGTTTTTTCAATTGTAATGAAAATTAACAACATTTTTTTGCAATTTTTTATTTATATATTCAAAAATATACAGTTTTTTGGAAAAAGGCTGTGTTAAATTATGCAGAAGGTACTGTGTAACATTTACTGAAAGTTTGAAACAAGTATGTTTGGAAGATCCTTAGAAAACATGTAATTAGTATGAGAAAATAAAAGTTTTGGGAATCGAGCGACAAAGATTGGATTAACTTTTTAGTGCATTCCAGGTCCATAGGATGGATTATCTTCATCCTCTGCAAACTCCTCCTCCAGCTTCCTCTTGTTCCTCCTCCTGTTTACTCTTGCTTGTATTTCTAGACTCTTTACAGCCCTGTCTGCAGCCCGAAGGCGTTCCTTGTCTAAAGCAAGCATCGCTCGTACCATGTTAGAACCTATCTTCATTCCCATATTTGTAAATACCTTGCACCTTACAATGTTGCCATCATTGAAAGTCGCAACAGCATCATACACACCAAAGTGAAGTGTTTCTATTCCAACAAATACAGTCTTGGGGATTCTCGACCATATAACACTATTTACACTTTCATTGGGGTTTTGAATTCAGGTGCTGCTAAGTCTCTGAAAATAGGTTAGCCACAACACATACTTTATCTGACATCACTAAAATGTACCTGATGAACACGGACGTTAATAATAACACCATTTGACAGCAGTTTAACAGCGCCACAGTGGGTCACGCCCATGTAGAACACATTTAAAAAAAAAATTAAAAATAGTTGTAGTCTTCGGAATTGAATTATATATTTATTAAAAGGTAATAGTCTGCAGATTCAGAAAACGCAAAAAAGTAAAAATTGAACTTTTCATGATTTTGAGCCTTTCTGGAGCCCCTTAACAGACAATAACGTCTTCTAATCTGCAATAAGCCTAATATTGAGAGCATTTGAAATACGTATCCCAGTATTCACTGGGTTCTTTCACCTCCTCACGTCACGCAACGGTAAAAGAAAAAAAAAGCGGCCGGTGGAAGCAGCCCCATTTGACGCCTGGCTCTGGCTCTTTTTGTGAGTTGAGGTGAGGTCTGGGGTGGGGAGTGTAACCAGATGAGACGCCGGGGTGGTCCGGCAGGCAGCTCGACTGACGCCCGCCTTTTATCTGTCATGTATCGCCTTCCCTCCCCCCACCCAGCGCTCTCCTAATCTGAGTGACGCGTGTCATTTGCCTCTGGGAGCGGCCGCCACGCCGCCGTCTCGCTCCCTCTCTGGATCCACTCCCCCACCGTGTCCTTCTCAATGTCAATTTCGCCACCAGACGCTCCTTCGGAAGTTAGCTGTGACAGGTAGGCGGTTGTCCATTTGCTGTCAAACTGTCCAGAACTGTCTGACATCGGCTCCTACACTTTCTTTTTAACACTTTGCAACCGTATTTCAGTACCTTCGAATTTTAGTCAAGTCAACACTGAAAAACGTGCAAATTTCTTGGTCCCATCAATAAGAACTTCCTTACAAACAGTCATATTCTCGGTAAAATCAGTGGCTCTGAGTCGCGTGGGACTTGTCGCGTTTACAGCGTCACATCTTTATTTGGTACATTTCCTTCGCGTAATGTGTGCGGCGCTTAACTGTTAAGATTTTAAAAATAAGTCAGTTTTTTGTAAATGCTCATTCTAACAATAAGAAATAAAATTCATTAGAGAAACATTTGGGCCGCACGGGATTAGCCGAGTGGTTTAAGGCGCTGCAGTCATGGACTGTGCGGCTGGTCCCGAGATTCGAGTCCTCCTTCGGGCATGGGTGTGTGTGTTTGTCCTTAGGATAATTTAGGTTAAGTAGGGTGTAAGCTTAGAGACTGATGACCTTAGCAGTTAAGTCCCATAAGATTTCACACACATTTGAACATTTGAGAAACATTTGGTGTGCTTTAAATGATGCTTGAAATAATGTCCAGCAGCTGACATGTTCATACGTTAGTAGGGTAAGGAGACCACTGGTTGAAATCCTACCAGACTCTTTATACTTCCTGTGTGAAGCACTGAAGTTTAAGGTCTCAATCGGTGCTTCATTTACTGCAAGTGGTTTCGAGTAACAATGAAAGACGCGCCAAAAGTTTCATCCAAAGGGCATGCCTCCGAAGTTATTATGTGAAAACTTAAAGTTTTTTTCAGTAAACGATATTAACATGCTACGTCTTTGTACACTCCTGGAAATTGAAATAAGAACACCGGGAAATCATTGTCCCGAGAAGGGGAAACGTTATTGACACATTCCTGGGGTCAGATACATCACATGATCACACTGACAGAACCACAGGCACATAGACACAGGCAACAGAGCATGCACAATGTCGGCACCAGTACAGTGTATATCCACCTTTCGCAGCAATGCAGGCTGCTATTCTCCCATGGAGACGATCGTAGAGATGCTGGATGTAGTCCTGTGGAACGGCTTGCCATGCCATTTCCACCTGGCGCCTCAGTTGGACCACCGTTCGTGCTGGACGTGCAGACCGCGTGAGACGACGCTTCATCCAGTCCCAAACATGCTCAATGGGGGACAGATCCGGAGATCTTGCTGGCCAGGGTAGTTGACTTACACCTTCTAGAGCACGTTGGGTGGCACGGGATACATGCGGACGTGCATTGTCCTGTTGGAACAGCAAGTTCCCTTGCCGGTCTAGGAATGGTAGAACTATGGGTTCGATGACGGTTTGGATGTACCGTGCACTATTCAGTGTCCCCTCGACGATCACCAGTGGTGTACGGCCAGTGTAGGAGATCGCTCCCCACACCATGATGCCGGGTGTTGGCCCTGTGTGCCTCGGTCGTATGCAGTCCTGATTGTGGCGCTCACCTGCACGGCGCCAAACACGCATACGACCATCATTGGCACCAAGGCAGAAGCGACTCTTATCGCTGAAGACGACACGTCTCCATTTGTCCCTCCATTCACGCCTGTCGCGACACCACTGGAGGCGGGCTGGACGATGTTGGGGCGTGAGCGGAAGACGGCCTAACGGTGTGCGGGACCGTAGCCCAGCTTTATGGAGACGGTTGCGAATGGTCCTCGCCGATACCCCAGGAGCAACAGTGTCCCTAATTTGCTGGGAAGTGGCGGTGCGGTCCCCTACGGCACTGCGTAGGATCCTACGGTCTTGGCGTGCATCCGTGCGTCGCTGCGGTCCGGTCCCAGGTCGACGGGCACGTGCACCTTCCGCCGACGACTGGCGACAACATCGATGTTCTGTGGAGACCTCACGCCCCACGTGTTGAGCAATTCGGCGGTACGTCCACCCGGCCTCCCGCATGCCCACTATACGCCCTCGCTCAAAGTCCGTCAACTGCACATACGGTTCACGTCCACGCTGTCGCGGCATGCTACCAGTGTTAAAGACTGCGATGGAGCTCCGTATGCCACGGCAAACTGGCTGACACTGACGGCGGCGGTGCACAAATGCTGCGCAGCTAGCGCCATTCGACGGCCAACACCGCGGTTCCTGGTGTGTCCGCTGTGCCGTGCGTGTGATCATTGCTTGTACAGCCCTCTCGCAGTGTCCGGAGCAAGTATGGTGGGTGTGACACACCGGTGTCAATGTGTTCTTTTTTCCATTTCCAGGAGTGTACTTCATGTCTAAATACACTGAAGAGTCAAAGAAACTGGTGCAACTCCCTAACATCGTGTAGGGTCCCCGCGAGCACACAGAAGTACCCCAGCACGGCGTGGCATGAGCAGGAGCGTCGTTTAAGTAGTTATTGTATGGACAATTCTGCTAGACAAAATGTAACAGCACAGGGACAAATTCACAAGCAAAAGAAGAATAAGAAGAACCAGCTAGGGGTAAATAGCACTACTGATACGATTTTACATATCGAAGCTGAACCTGATGTAGATACGTCATCTGGTGCGTACTGTAGCATCAAATTGGCTCGCAGCTGGAGGTAAGCTACCGAATGAACTGTGCACAGGTATTTATTTATTTTTTTTATTCATCTGTAAACAAATTTATTTGTATGGATGTCGTCATTATACATACATGTGTACATTATTTTGTCATATAAGGTAATGAAATACAAGCTATATATAATAAATTCATAATATATATGTGTATATTACACACACAATTTATCATTGAATTACATAATGCAGAAGAACCTGCTTCAATCAAAAGAAATATATCACAAGACTCCTCTAATACTTGTATGGGTAAATTACAATCTATAATGTCCACTTTATAATTTTTTTAACCTGATTATTTATTTGTGCCAATTTTATGCTGCATGAATTCTCTAATCGAGCAAAAACTATTTTTTAATAAATATTCTTTAAGCAATGCTTTAAATTTACAGAGTTCCTTCATGCTTTTGATTTCTTTTGGCCATTTATTGTATATCTTGACACCTTGGTGAAACATAGTGATTTGGGTTTTAGTTTTATTCATTCTGTCTAGGTACAAGCAATTACTGTTTCTGGTTTGGTGGTCACGTATGCAGCTGTTTGCTAAGTATTGCTCAATATTTTTGTGAATAAAAACTGTAGTTTGCAAGATATATTCACTTGGGATTGTCAGAATACCCCACTTTTTAAATAGCTCACTGCAGTGTTCTCTTTTGTGACTCGTGCTCATTATTCTGATAGCTCGTTTTTGCTATCTGAACACATATTTCACATTTTGGGCATTTGCACCCCAGAATATTATGCCGTAACTTATTATAAAATGTATGTGTGCAAAGTATGTCATTCTCTGGCATGAACTATAGCACACAGTGACTAATATTCGTAAGGCATAGCATGCTGTGCTAATTTTTTCCCCAAGCATCCTAATATGTTCATCCCATTTTAATTGTTGATCAACATACATACCCAAAAATTTTGTGCTGACTACACACTCTACAGTTTCATTTTGAACTTTAAGTTTTGTCATATTCGGTTTTTTTCTTTATATAGAAGTTTATGTTATTAGTCTTCTTCACATTAAGGGTTACTTTGTTGTTATTTGACCAGTTGTGAACTTCCATAAGTACCTTTTCAGCTTTTACATTTAACATTTCTGGTGTCCTGTCTGTAATTATTATATTGCTGTCGTCAGCAAACAACACTGTTTCTCCTTGCGTTACCCACTGTGGGAAGTCATTAATATAAATAAGAAATAGTTTTGGGCCTAACACAATCCATTGAGGTACTCCAATGTTCAAACATTCTTCATCTGAAAGATGTTCCACTAAATAATTTGAGCTACTTGAAATTTGAGATATCTCCACCCTCTGCACTCTCTCTGCAAGGTAAGATCTAAACCATTTATTTACAACCCCCCTGATTCCCGGTGCTTCAAGTTTACCTAGTAGTATTTCATGGTCAACTATATTAAATGCTTTGCTGAGATCTAGGAAAATGCCTGTTACTTGTTCTCCTTTATCTAGGCCTTCTAGAACTACTCTTGTAAACTTATCTATAGCTGCTTCTGTTCCCTCTCCAGTCCTGAAACCAAACTGTTCTCTGGCATTTGCAGCGTCAAAACCGATGCTCGTATTGGGCACTTGTAATTTCAGTCAAAAATTTGGAAGATCTGTATGGTGTCACCGCCAGACACCACACTTGCTAGGTGGTAACTTTAAATCGGCCGCGGTCCATTAGTACATGTCGGACCCGCATGTCGCCACTGTCAGTAATTGCAGACCGAGCGCCACCACACGGCAGGTCTAGAGAGACGTACGAGCACTCGCCCCAGTTGTACGACGACTTTGCTAGCGACTACACTGACGAAGCCTTTCTCTCATTTGCCGAGAGACAGTTAGAATAGCCTTCAGCTAAGTCCATGGCTACGACCTAGCAAGGCGCCATTAACCATTTCTAGAGAGAGTCTCACTTGTATCATCAAGAATGCTGTATACAAATGATGGAGTAAAGTTAAGTATTCCGGCAGCTACGTACTTTTCTTTATAGCATTCATTACGTATCCTGTTCCAGACTTCACGCCCGTCTGCGTTAGATTATAGCGTGCATTTCGGCCTCCTCTATCTACAAGGTGTTGGCACATTTGCCAACACATCACTCTGTCCATCGAAGTGTCTGTTTTGTGTACGTATTGCAGTTTTCACACATTGTTCTCCTGAAACCGCGGCGGTACCGTGTTTACTGCGGCAGTGTGGGGGGTTAGTGACGTCACGGGCAGAGGCCCGGCCGCGTGTCCCGCCTCCTTCCCACGCACAGGGGCCGGCCGGCGCAAGTTGCCCGAGCGCCCGAATTAGTGGCTGACCGCGGCGCAAACAATACGGACCGCGAAATTGCGACACAGCGCCTCCGCCGGTGCCTCCAATTAAGCGGCGCAGCTGGCCGCTACAAACCGCACCGCGCCTGTCCTGCCGCCGTTATTAATGCAAATCGAGCCCTGCCTTTGTGACCGGCCACCGCATCCTCTGTCCAACTCCGCCGTCTGCCCCCGCAAATAAGGCTAAGTGAGACGAACTCAGCTACAATGTACTCGTACGCAAATGGTGCAGATCTGAGGAGCCGCCTAAGCGGTTAGCTGTTAGAGTCCTAAGGAAAAAATCACCTCTTCCCCACCTGTAACTAACAATGAGCAACGTCCGAACTTACATTATAGTCGGATCATGAAGGGAACCGGATGTGCACAAGTAAGATTTTCACCACATATTTTCAGAATGCGTTACACTTGATGTTTGACACTTAGGGCGTTGCGACTTCATGCAAACTTGTCGAAATTCTGAAGATCCGAAAACAAAGAATTTAGTGTTAATCTCTGATAAATCCTAATGCTGAACCCCCAGCAATAATAATCTGACACAAATTCCATAATCAGCTTAAACTATTGGCCAAAAGTTGGATGAAACTCACGTCCACCATCTTCGCATGTTACTTCATCAAATGGTTCAAATGGCTCTGAGCACTATGGGACTTAACATCTGTGGTCATCAGTCCCCTAGAACTTAGAACTACTCAAACCTAACTAACCTAAGGACATCACACACACCCATGCCCGAGGCAGGATTCGAACCTGCGACCGTAGCAGTCGCGCGGCTCCGGACTGAGCGCCTAAAACCGCGAGACCACCGCGGCCGGCGTTACATCATCATTCACATCACTGTTACTTAGACATATGTTGGTGGTCTCACATTAAGTTCAGCTAATATTCAGTTTTTCAAGTCCTTCAATTAAAAGTACTCTTATGATGTGCCTACTGATAGTGTTCCCACACCTAGAAAACCTTCTCCAATCCAGACATTCACATAAACTTTGGACCCAACTTTGCGTTATCCTCGCACCCTTGGGAATCCTGCCTGGCTACCAGGCTTAGAACAACACGCCTCAGCTCATTTCGCATATTTTCACAAAATGTGTTGGCGCTCTGCTCACCTTCCCTGTCCCTTCAACCCCCATGCTGAGAAGTTACATCTGAAAATGACCCACGGTACCAACTGCAACATAAAAGGGTCAGTCACATCAAAACGGGAGATATTGAAAATAAGTAAGTAAACTCTCTATTTCGAAGGCAATCGCCATAATTGTTAAAACATGTGGCCCACTGTGAGACAAGACAGTCAATACCTTCATCGAGAACTGTTTTCATTTGCCTATCGGACATGATTCTACCCAGACGCCTGTCTTTCTTCAGGGCTCCAAAAATATGGAAATCGCCAGGTAAGAGATCAGTACTACATGAAGGATGTGAAAGGGTTTCTTAGATAAACTTCTGCAACTTAGTCGAAGGAACCTTGGCAACATGTTGGCGGGCGTTATCCTACAACATAATGATATTGTCCCACAACGTTTCTAGGCATTTGAATTTGATGTCTAAGTGGACACTTTGCAGAAACTAAAGCGCGCCATAAAGTCCAAAATCCTAGGAATGTTGATGGAAGGCATCATTCGGTTTTAGGGTAATGCCCGTCCTCGTGTTGCCAAAGTTGCTTCTATTAAGCTGCAGAACTTCCGCTAGGAAGCCCTTATACATCCTCTATAAAGCTTCGATCTCTCCCCATGCGATTTCCATATCTTTGGGGGCCTGAAGAACACCATTCGCGACCGTCTATTTGCTTCGGATAAGAGGTACACTCCTGGGTACAATCGTCGATATGCAGGAAACCGAAAACATTTTTCCAGGAAGGCACTGACCGTCTTACCTCACAGTGGCTTACATGTATTAACAACTATTACGATTACTTTTGATTTGACTGAGCCTATTTGCAAAATCCTAACCAACATAGAAGATCTACATTCCTAATGACACAAAACATGAATGATTTCCTGAACGATTTCAGTTTTGGGTTCTGTGTCTTATTCAGTGTTCTAGTTATTGGAAGGCAGCAGGCGCTACCATGCAATGCGCAGACAGCCGTAGTTTTGTAAAATTTTACTCCAGTCTGCTGTCATATCTTGATTTTTAGCTTGCAGTAAAAAGTATCGTTTACTAGCAACTCCCTAACTTCGTGCCAAAACTTAAGGCTAACAAATACTGACGTTAAGGAAATGACTGATTAAATTTACCACATCAAGAACACCAACGCCAATAAGACCGTTAGTCACTTCTTTTCGGAAACAATTATTTCTAAAGACACCAACATTCAATAATTGGTTAATAACAATTTACAGAGATTAAAACGTGATTAAAATAATTTCGTGTACTCGCACAAAATGTGAGATAATACTGAAAGGCACACACTTAAATACAGTCCAGTTGTCAAAAGTCAAGTAAATTAAGCGAAGCACTTTAACATAAACCTTCAAACATAATAACTTTAACACAAATGTTATGTACATAACGTACTCTATAATCCTAGGACGAGGCTCCAACTATTTCTCTCTTGTCACAACTACATTACAATAGCGGTCCTTCCTCCATCTACTGCTCGGCACAGACCATGTGGACCGCCATAAATACTTGAATTGCTTTCCTAACAATGTGGAGGGAAAGGTGACCAATTACAGTACCCGACGAGTAGTGCACCAAAACAGACTAAGTTTGTGACATTACAAAGGAGCGATAGTTTGCCACACCGAAAGCTTAGATTGCGTAAAGGAGCGCTTGGCGTATGATCATTGTCACAAGGTTAAACTCCGTTATCTGACAAGTATTAAACCTGAACGTACCAAGTTACTGCCAGTCTGCATAATAAGGTTCAATGTATGTAATTACAGCAAGCACAGCATGACAAGGGAGCGTTTACAGTCTTGAATCTTAACAGGCTAGTCTGTGTAATTCAGCCGACCAAGCTATACACAAAGTCACGTGCAAACGTATGCTTGAGCCGATACTTGTGACACCTTTAACCAGCGTGCACAGTTCCAAGAATTAAGCTCGGTTCATGAGAAACACTCGCAACCATCTTGTGATCAAACTCGCCACTTTACGAACTTTCGCTACACTCAGAATTGTCCGAAGCGCAGCAAGGTGCAGACTTTCAATCGCCAGAATTGGTCCCAAGAGGTAGCGTACACAGTGGTATCAACACACACGACATCACCATTGCACAGCTCCACGGACCACGCAGCGAAAGACAATCGTAGCCGACCAAGGTAGCAGCAGCCTACCACAGTCCGTCAGGGTGCATAGCTCTCCTCCAAAACCTTCTCGCGGCAGCCGTCCGCACGCGTCTTCTCATTGGCGCCACAACCCCGACCTCTTTCTGCTAGTTTCTCTCGAAATACTTGCGAAGATGTTCTTGCCGAAGGGAAGCGTCTCCTCAAATAGAGCGCCATGCCTCAATGATGCTGTACACAGACCCGAGGAAAGATGACAGGGCGCCGCTACTGTGTCCTGTGTAATATTTATTTATTTATTTATTGTTCCGTGGGACCAAATTAAGGAGAAGTCTCCATGGTCATGGAACGAGTCAATACATGAAATTATAACACGATATTAGAAACAGATAAAATGAAATATAAAAAAACATATTCAGGTGACAAGTCGTAAGTTTAAATGAAGACAATCAGAAATGTAACACTGGAATTTGCTTAATTTTTTAGCTCTTCCAGGAGCTCCTCGACAGAATAGAAGGAGTGAGCCATGAGGAAACTCTTCAGTTTAGACTTAAAAGAGTTTGGGCTACTGCTAAGATTTTTGAGTTCTTGTGGTAGCTTATTCAAAATGGATGCAGCAGAATACTGCACTCCTTTCTGCACAAGAGTCAAGGAACTGCATTCTACATGCAGATTTGATTTCTGCCTAGTATTAACTGAGTGAAAGCTGCTAACTCTTGGGAATAGGCCAATATTGCTAACAACAAACGCCATTAAAGAAAATATATACTGTGAGGGCAATGTCAGAATTCCCAGATTTTTGAATAGGGGTCGACAAGAGGTTCTCCAACTTACATCACATATAGCTCGAACAGCCCGTTTTTGAGCCAAAAATACACTTTTTGAATCAGAAGAATTCCCCCAAAAAATAATACCATACGACATAAGCGTATGAAAATATGCGAAGTAGACTACTTTTCGTGTTGAAGTGTCACTTATTTCAGATACCGTTCTAATGGTAAATAAAGCAGCATTTAGCTTCTGAACAAGATCCTGGACATGGGCTTTCCACAACAGCTTACTATCTATCCGAACGCCTAGGAATTTGAACTGATCCGTCTCGCTTATAATATTCCCATTCTGTCTGATCAAAATATCGGTTCTTGTTGAATTGTGAGTTAGAAACTGTAAAAACTGAGTCTTACTGTGATTTAGCATCAAATTGTTTTCCACAAGCCACGAACTTATTTCATGAACTACATTATTTGTTACTGTTTCAATATTACACACAAGATCCTTCACTATCAAGCTGGTGTCATCAGCAAACAGAAATATTTTTGAATCACCTGTAATACTAGAAGGCATATCATTTATATAAATAAGAAACAGCAGTGGCCCCAGCACCGACCCTTGGGGAACGCCCCACTTAACAGTGCCCCATTGGGACTGAACATCACTACCACTCTCAATATTGCGGAGGATTACCCTCTGCTTTCTGTTCTTAAAGTAAGAGGCGAACCAATTGTAAGCTACTCCCCTTACTCCATAATGGTCTAACTTCTGCAGTAATATTTTGTGGTCAACACAGTCAAAAACCTTCGTTAAATCAAAGAAAACACCTAGCGTTCGCAACCTTTTATTTAATCCGTTCAAAACCTCACAGAGAAAAGAGAATATAGCATTTTCAGTTGTTAAACCATTTCTAAAACCAAACTGAACATTTGACAGCAAATTATGTGAATTTAAATGCTCCAGTAACCTTGTATATACAACCTTCTCGATAACTTTAGCAAACACCGATGGCATAGAAATAGGTCTAAAATTGTCAACATTATCAATGTCTCCCTTTTTATAAAGTGGCTTCACTACCGAGTACTTTAATCGGTCAGGAAACCGACCACTCCTAAAGGAAAAGTTACAGATATGGCTGAGAACTGGGCTAACATACATAGAACAATACTTCAGTATTCTGCTAGATACCCATGAGAGTTCTTGGTCTTTAGTGATTTAATTATTAACTCAATCTCCCTCTTGTCAGTATCATGGAGGAGCATTTCAGGTAACAGTCTCGGAACACTTTTTTCTAAGAGCGGGGTTTCTATTTAGTTCACCTGCTATATTCAGAAAGTGATTATTAAATACTGTACATATATGCGACTTATCAGTAACACGGACATTCCCACTACGCACTGATTCTATATCCTCGACCTGTCTCTGCAGACCAGCAACTACCTTTACGACTGACCATATGGTTTTAATTTTATCCTGAGACTTAGCTATTCTATCTGCATACCACATACTTTTTGCGTTCCTAATAACATTTTTAAGCACCTTACAATACTGTTTGTAATGGGCTGCTGCATTTATATTTTGACTGTTTCTAACGTTTTGATATAATTGCCACTTTGTTCAACAAGATATTCTTATCCCTCTAGTCAGCCACCCGGGCTGCCTGTTTGTGCTAGTACCCTGTTTTAAACGTTCTAACGGAAAGCAGCTTTCAAAGGGCATGAGAAAAATCTTGAGAAAAGCATTATATTTATCGTCTACTGTATCAGCGCTATAAACATCTTGCCACTCTTGTTCCTTTATAAGGTTTACAAAGGTCTCTACAGCAACTGGATCAGCTTTCCTGAACAGCTGATGACTATATTTAACACGTGTTCCAGCATAAAAATCTTTTAAAGTTAAAATTTGTGCATCATGATCTGAAAGGCCATTCACCTTTTTGCTAACAGAATGCCCTTCTAGTAATGAGGAATGAACAAAAATGTTGTCTATGGTTGTTCTACTGTTCCCTTGCACTCTCGTTGGAAAGAATACGGTTTGCATAAGATTATATGAAGGTCTACCAGCATCCTCTTCCTTGCACAATCACTTATACAATTGATATTGAAGTCACTACATATAACTAACTTTTTCTATTTCCTATAAAGTGAACCAAGAACCTCCTCTAGCTTTAGCAAAAATGTTGTGAAATCGGAGTCTGGGGATCTATAAATAACAACAGTTACAAGTTTAGCTCCGTTAAATTTAACCACACCTGCACAACATTCAAACACCTTTTCAGTGCAGTACTTTGAAACATCAGTTGACTCAAATGCGATGCCGTTTTTGACATACATGGCTACTCCCCCACACCGCAAAGAGCTCCTCGAAAAGCAGCCAGCCAACCTGTATCCTGGTAAAGGAAGCCTCTGAATTATCTCCTTATTTAAGAAGTGTTCAGATATACCAATAATTTCCTGTGTAATAGTTGGGCAGACCATTGTTTGCGTGTCTTTCTCTAACCAAGCGTGAACTTTGTTTATACAGGGTGGTCAGAAACAGTCTGGAAAGCTTTTAAGGGTGCAGCAGAGTAGGTTGTCCTGACAAATAATTGTTAAGAAAAAATTCGATATGTTGCGCCAGTCAGGCCGTAAAACGCTCAGAGACAAGCGGCCCGCCAGAGACGGTGCCACCAAAAGTGTTCGTCGTTCGGTTTCCTAGAACCGAACAAGAGAGCGACACAAAATTTAGACAAGGGACGATAGTAAGAACCTACACCGAGCGAAAGACTGAGCAGTCTCGTGCGCAATCAGCAACGGCGTGAGAACAACTAATTGTTGCCGCGCACACAGTGGCCTGAACGGATAACTTCAGTGCTAATTAATTTGGAAACGCCACAACGTATCAAATTTTCTTAACAATTATTTCTCAGCACAGCCTACTCTGCAACACCTTCACAAACTCTTCAGACTGTTTCTGACCACCCTGTTGTTGTTGTTGTGGTTTTCAGTCCTGAGACTGGTTTGATGCAGCTCTCCATGCTACTCTATCCTGTGCAAGCTTCTTCATCTCCCAGTATCTACTGCAACCTACATCCTTCTGAATCTGCTTAGTGTATTCATCTCTTGGTCTCCCTCTACGATTTTTACCCTCCACGCTGCCCTCCAATGCTAAATTTGTGATCCCTTGATGCCTCAAAACATGTCCTACCAACCGATCCCTTCTTCTAGTCAAGTTGTGCCACAAACTTCTCTTCTCCCCAATCCTATTCAATACCTCCTCATTAGTTACGTGATCTACCCACCTCATCTTCAGCATTCTTCTGTAGTACCACATTTCGAAAGCTTCTATTCTCTTCTTGTCCATAAAGTTATCGTCCATGTTTCACTTCCATACATGGCTACACTCCATACAAATACTTTCAGAAACGACTTCCTGACACTTAAATCTATACTCGATGTTAACAAATTTCTCTTTTTCAGAAACTATTTCCTTGCCATTGCCAGTCTACATTTTATATCCTCTCTACTTCGACCATCATCAGTTATTTTACTCCCTAAATAGCAAAACTCCTTTACTACTTTAAGTGTCTCATTTCCTAATCTAATTCCATCAGCATCACCCGACTTAATTCGACTACATTCCATTATCCTTGTTTTACTTTTGTTGACTGACCATCCTGTCTACAGAATATAGATGGTGTGACCGCTACATTCTTGGTCTGTTGCGCTAAAGTGCTAATCATTTGCATATTGAAGTAAGTAGCACCTACACGTCATGTGAATTTGAAATGGTTCAAATGGCTTTGAGCACTATGGTACTTAACATCTATGGTCATCAGTCTCCTAGACTTAAAACTACTTTAACCTAACTAACCTAAGGACATCACACACATTCATGCCCGAGGCAGGATTCGAACCTGCGACCCTAGCGGTCGCGCGGTTCCAGACTGAAGCGCCTATAGCCGCTCGGCCACAGAGGCCGTCCGTGAATTTGACCTTTGTTGCCTGCCGTCTTCATGGTATTGCAATGTTAATCACCAGCCGTGTAATTTACTACACGTTTCTCTTAACGAGACTCGACGACTGTTAATCATTGTCATTGATTAAATCCGCTACAGTTCGAAAAAGAAAAGCACTACCTGGTTTCAGGACCTATGTATCATTCAGGTGCGTATTAAAATTTGAGTCTATAAATGACGCAAAATAAGTATGCACTTTTTTAACGTATTCTAACCTTAGTTTTGGATTTCTTTGTGTGTTCATATTTTAATATGCACCTGAATATGGGAGATATTTTCTGAAACCCGGTAGTGCTTTCCTTTTTAGATATAAATTACTTTTACAACTGTAGCGGACTGTATCATCGATCACGTTAATTTGTTAAGCTCATAGCAATGGCTGTATAGCTATCATGGTCGCATAATTAATGATTATTTATTTTAATATTATTTCTTTCCTTTGTTTCAGGTGAGTGACAGTTTCCTGGAACTTGACGCTAGACATGTAAGTCACGTAAATTTAGAATTTAGCTCTAACTTGAATTCGGATAAAGATTGCACCACGGCTGGATTCAAAATATTTTTTTATTGCAAGCAACGACTGATATCGAAACACGTGCCCTTGTTCAAGTGGCAAACACATTCAAGAATGTGACTCTTCAAGCTTTCCCTGCGGATGTGTTGTAAATACTCTTCACAGGTTTGCCGCCGGATCACGTTGTGCAAATTCCACAATATTTCCTCGGGGCAACTGTCCGACATCTTCAGGTGGTCCAACCTTGCTCGTGGCTAGATACGACTGACGGTATCTGCACACCGACGCGTGTTCTAAAAACGGGACGGCAAACCCGGGAAGATTATTTACATTCAAGTATGAAACTTCCTGGCAGATTAAAACTGTGTGCCGGACCGAGACTCAAACTCGGGACCTTTGCCTTTCGCGGGCAAGTGCTCTGCCAACTGAGCTACCCAAGCACGACTCACGCCCCGTCCTCACAGCTTTACTTCCGCCAGTACTTCGTCTCCTACCTTCCAAACTTTACAGAAGCTCTCCTGCGAACCTTGCAGAACTAGCACTCCTGAAAGAAAGGATATTGCGGAGAAATGGCTTAGCCACAGCCTGAGGGATGCTTCCACAATGAGATTTTCACTCTGCAGTGGAGTGTGCGCTGATGTGAAACTTCCTGGCAGATTAAAACTGTGTGTCGGACTGAGACTCCTGCGATGGTAGGAGTCGAGGTACTGGCAGAAGTAAAGCTGTGAGGACGGGGCGTGAGTCGTGCTTGGGTAGCTCAGTTGGTAGAGCACTTGCTCGCGAAAGGCAATTGTCCCGAGTTCGAGTCTCGATTCGGCACACAGTTTTAATCTGACAGGAAGTTTCATATAAGCGCACACTCCGCTGCAGAGTGCAAATCTCATTCTGGGGACATTCAAGAATGTTCAGTGTCATGAAAAATTAGCTTCTCACAGTAAACTCTCCTGTATTCTTCTCATTTGAAAACTGGCCCTCGTTCAAAACGAGTTAGGGTTTAAAATATTGTCTAATATGAACTTATCCAAAAAAGTTTTGCAGTATACTCACGGCCATCGACGTGTGTCAGTATTCTGGCGAAATCTCTGTCGTAACGCTATTAAATACAAACCTGCGCTGCCAGTACAGTTCAGTATAGAACGCTTTTTTCAAGCTCAGACCGTGCGCCGGTCGTCACTTAACGGCAATAAGGGCTGTCCGCACTGGGAGTTCCTTTGCAAACCGATTTAAAACGGAACGAGAACGTGAGATCTGAGGTAGCGAAGGCGCATGGTCAACTTCCGTTCATTGGGAGAAGTTTTGGAAAGAGTGGTTCACCTGTAAAGGAACCCTCATATAGGACGCTCGTGCGATCTATTTGATAAAGAACTAATTGTGAAATTTCAGGGAGGCTACAAAACTCGGCCCACCAGTAGTAAAACCTCTATACTATTCAATTTTTTCGTCATTCTCTGATTCGTCGATCTGGGGATCGGCCTGATCATCATCATTCGTACGCCATTAAACATGATACACCATTTTCGAACTGAAGATTCTTTCCTCACATTTCAAGAAACTTCGATTATCTGTATGTAAATTTCTATAAGGCAGGCCTTTTTTGTTAGGTTAGGAAACCGTGTTATACCATATATTTCACACTTGTCGGGATCGTTCATTTTGTCAAAAGTTATAAAATCACCCAAACAGGCGTAAACGACAGTTCTTGTTCACTGTTAACGCTGTACTGGCGCCAGAAGGTCTGTGAGGTGGGTAGAGAATAGCGTGACTCGTCGGATAAAAATGTCCCTTACAAGAAAAATAGCCCTCGTATAAGAGGACGCGAAAGATGAAATCTGTGAGATATGAACTTCACAAAAGAATGTCAACTGTTGTCCATCCTTTACGTACACTACTGGCCATAAAAAATTGCTATACCACGAAGATGACGTGCTACAGACGCGAAATTTAACCGACAGGAAGAAGATGTGATATGCAAATAATTAGCTTTTCAGAGAATTCACAGAAGGTGCTGACATGAGGAAAGTTTCCAACCGATTTCTCATACACAAACAGTAGTTAAATGGCGTTGCCCGGTGAAACATTGATGTGATGCCTCGTGTAAGAAGGAGACATGTGTACCATTACGTTTCCGAGTTTGATACAAAGGTCGGCTTGTAGCCTATCGCGCTTGCGGTTTATCGTATCTGGACATTGCTGCTCGCGTTGGTCGAGATCCAATGACTGTTAGCAGAACATGGAATCGGTGGGTTCAGGAGCGTAATACGGAACGCCGTGCTGGATCCCAACGGCCTCGTTTCACAAGCTGTCGAAATGACAGGCATCTTATCCACATGGCAGTAACGGATCGTGCAGCCACGTCTCGATCCTTGAGTCAACAGATGGGGACGTTTGCAAGACAACAACCATCTGCACGAACAGTTCGACGACGTTTGCAACAGCATGGACTATCAGCTCGGAGACCATGGCTGCGGTTACCTTGACGCTGCATCACAGACAGGAGCGCCTGCGATGGTGTACTCAACGACGAACCTGGGTGCACGAATGGCAAAATGTCATCTTTTCGGATGAATCCAGCTTCTCTTTACAGCAACGTGATGGTCGCATCCGTGTTTGGTGACATCGCGGGGAATGCACATTGGGAGCGTGTATTCGTCATCGCCATACTGGCGTATCACCCGGCGTGATGGTATGGGGTGCCATTGGTTACACGTCTCGGTCACCTCTTGTTCGCATTGACGGCACTTTGAACAGTGGACGTTACATTTCAGATGTGTTGCGACCCGGGGCTCTACCCTTTATGCGATCCCTGCGAAACCCTACATTTCAGCAGGATAATGCACGACCGCATGTTGCAGGTCCTGTACGGGCCTTTCTGGACTCAGAAAATGTTCGACTGCTGCCCTGGCCAGCACGATCTCCAGATCTCTCACCAATTGAAAACGTCTGGTCAATGGTAGCCGCGCAACTGGCTCGTCACAATACGCCAGTCACTACTCTTGATGAACTGTGGTATCGTGTTGAAGCTGCATGGGCAGCTGTACCTGTACACGCTCTGTTTGACTCAATGCCCAGGCATATCGAGGCCGTTATTACGGCCAGAGGTGGTTGTTCTGGGTACTGATTTCTCACGATCTATGCACCCAAATTGCGTGAAAATGTAATCACATGTCAGTTCTAGTATAATATGTTTGTCCAATGAATACCCGTTTATCATGTACATTTCTTCCTGGTGTAGCAATTGTAATGGCCAGTAGTGTAGGTATTAACGAAGGAAACTAGGGAGTGCAGACGTCTGGGAAGACGCTCACAGCCCTCTCTGAGTAGGAGGCTTCGGCTAGCGCAGTGTGGAGGAGGGCTGCCCGGCCCCTTGGTCTACCGCCTGGACCCGCAGTGATTGACGAGCCGCCGACACGGAGACACGCTCTGATTGCGCCAGTAATTACTGCGCCGTGATTGATGCCTGCCGGCGGGGGCGGACTGCAGAAACCGAAACTCCGCGAATTATAAGTGTGGCCTCGCCATTCATCAAGCGAGGTGAGATTAATTCGTTTCCACGGCGAGCGGCAGCTGGCGTTCTGTCGCGAGTTAACAAAAACCAATAAATGTCTTGTCCTCTCCTGTCCACTGTGGCCAGACTGGAGAGAGCCCGTAGAAGCCAATGTGGTGGCCGAGTGAGGCGACCCGGCAGGGCAGGAGGCGAGCTTTGAGCCGCGTTTATTGGAGTATCTTAGCGAGCGATGAGTATTAAGGTACCAGGCCACAAAAAATACAGCACTTCATCCACAAAGGAACTTTTTATTTAAGAAATTGTGAAATTTAATAATCGCAAATGGATGTGGGAGCAACCGTAAGTAACATTTCTCTACGTATGTATCTATGTATAAACGCCTGAAGATGAACAAAACATGTTCGAAACGCATTGCACTATGTTAGATTAAGCGTAAAATAAAAATTGACTGTTAGCAGAAACTTGAAATAAATAACCGTAAGTGGAATGAAATCGTAGGAAAAGCAGATTCCAGACTGAGATCCGTAGGAAGAATCTTAAGGAATTAATTAATGCACTGAAGAAGTGGCTTAAATGACACTCTTTCTATTACTGAGTATTATTCATTAGTCTGAGATCTGATGGAATGGATAGAGAAGATCCAACGAAAAGGCACGAGTTTCATCACGGGAGATGATTATCATTTATTCTAGAGAAGTTGCACGGTCATCAATGGTATCTGTTCTTTCGAGAACAGTTACTACCTTCATATATAGTTAAATGGCTACCTGGCCATTGACCTTCGCCTGTGCAAATGTGCACAGGTTGCCCGAAATCTTAGAATAAATGATAATTAATTATCATTTATTCTAGAGAAGCTGCACGGTCATCAATGGTATCTGTTCTTTCGAGAGCAGTTTCTACCTTCATATATAGTTAAAAATGGCTATCTGGCCATTGACCTTCGCCTGTGCGAAGGTGCACAGGTTGCCCGAAATCTTACGGGAATCGTCACCTTAGTGTGCCCTAGTAATGAGTGGATGGGCAAATATCTATTAGGAACATTACGTTTGTACATTGTGGACAGTTGGGAATGTGGGTCTCACGAGAAGCGTGCAAGGGATAATTCCCTGCGGGCGCGCTGTTCATCTGTGTCCTCCGTGGTTCAGATGGATAGAGCGTCTGCCGTGTAAGCAGCAGATCCCGGGTTCGAGTCCCAGTCGGGGCACACATTTTCAGCTGTCCTCATTGAGGTATATCAGCAACACCTGTCGGCAGCTGAGGGCTTCAATTATTTATCATTTAATCTGTAGGGAGTTATAAAACAGCTTAAAATATATGCGCTTCAAGGAAATCAGAGAAATGTTATTTCAACACTTTAAGTAGAATGCAAATAACAGGCTAGTTCTGTATATGTATCGAAAAGTGTAGACAAAAACGCCCACATGCCTTCGACAAAAACAACAGGTAGTAAAACTGAACTTACATTAACCCTAAGTACAAACTAAATTACATAAAACCAGAAAAATAACAATAATAAATTACCAACCTATAAACAATTTAAGCAAAGTTAGTTAAGCAAATGGAAACCGATAAACTCTTTAAATAAAACGGGCGTTAATTCAAACATAAACGTATAATATAAAAAACTCTACGGTACAGCGGATAGCTCCGAATAACTGTTCGTACTGTCTACACTCTAAGGCGCTCACCAAACAAGCGCCGATGACTACGACTCTATAATCTACTTTTCCCTTGAATTTTGTGGACATGAAACAGTAGGCCATTTTCCCCAAATTCGAGCAACTTGAACTGACAACACATGTCCTCGGATAGTCACAGTTAGTAAACGACTGAGCCATACTGTCTGACAGGAACTTTCTGACTCGTTCCGATTATACAGCATTTTTAGAGGCGTATATAAACGTCTTCATATTTCAAAATACCGCGTATTCTAAGCGCATCGCCGTTAGGTAAGTAGACTCTGAGAAAGCGCATACCTTATGGCGGGACGCGAAGGTGGCATTTGCTTAGCTACACAGGCAAAGAGTTATTTCATTCATCAGATTTCGTATCGAAACGCTTTCGGGTCATTTATCACGTGTCTCAAAGGGTGCTACGAGAATTTGTAGCGTAAAACTCCATGCAAATAAGCCATGGCCTTACATTGTACAAGTTTTGAACAGTTGTTGCATTGTCAGGTAACAGTTAACGGCAATATGACAGTTGAGAACCGTCTTGATACAAACCCTTCGTGTGTTACTCTAAAGTTTCAGCAATAACTCACCATTAGCAGCGGTGTCACACAGCGGAAGACATCAGTTGTAATGAGTGATGTGATTAGTACCATGCTAATATCAAATTCATTACCTTGAAATTTCCTGTTCTTTATGCATTGACGAGCCAAAACATTACGACCACTGCTCCCCGTGACACTGAATGACTCCTGGTGGCCTTACCGGACATGTAACGGTGCAAGCAGACTATACAGCGTGTGACTAAATTTCCCTTACAGACGTTGAGAACTTGTAATGAGATACAATACCGGTAAGTTTAGCATAGGAACTCACGTGCGGAAACGTACCGCTTTCCCGCTACAACCAAAATACTACAACAAACGTTCAAATCTCTCTCATTTTCAGCTCCACTGACATTGCCGATCACCTGATGTCTCGTACCTACTACATGCCATTCAGCTGAGCTTGTGACCTGTACCTGCTGTTTTGCTTGTGCTCTTCGTTCATTCTGCCCCACTGTACAGTAGCATTCATTCACTACAGTACAGTATGCGAGCTGTACGTACGAGGGCAGTTCAATAAGTAATGCAACACATTTGTTTCCCGGCCAATTTTGGTTGAAAAAACCGGAAATTTCTTGTGGAATGTTTTCAAACATTCCCGCTTCGTCTCGTATAGTTTCATTGACTTCCGACAGGTGGCAGCGCTGTACGGAGCTGTTAAAATGGCGTCTGTAGCGGATGTGCGTTGCAAACAACTGGCAGTGATCGAGTTTCTTTTGGCGGAAAACCAGGGCATCTCAGATATTCATAGGCGCTTGCAGAATGTCTACGGTGATCTGGCAGTGGACAAAAGCACGGTGAGTCGTTGGGCAAAGCGTGTGTCATCATAGCCGCAAGGTCAAGCAAGACTGTCTGATCTCCCGCGTGCGGGCCGGCCGTGCACAGCTGTGACTCCTGCAATGGCGGAGCGTGCGAACACACTCGTTCGAGATGATCGACGGATCACCATCATACAACTCAGTGCTCAACTTGACATCTCTGTTGGTAGTGCTGTCACAATTGTTCACCAGTTGGGATATTCAAAGGTTTGTTCCCGCTGGGTCCCTCGTTGTCTAACCGAACACCATAAAGAGCAAAGGAGAACCATCTGTGCGGAATTGCTTGCTCGTCATGTGGCTGAGGGTGACAATTTCTTGTCAAAGATTGTTACAGGCGATGAAACATGGGTTCATCACTTCGAACCTGAAACAAAACGGCAATCAATGGAGTGGCGCCACACCCACTCCCCTACCAAGAAAAAGTTTAAAGCCATACCCTCAGCTGGTAAAGTCACGGTTACAGTCTTCTGGGACGCTGAAGGGGTTATTCTGTTCGATGTCCTTCTCCATGGTCAAACGATCAACTCTGAAGTGTATTGTGCTACTCTTCAGAAATTGAAGAAACGACTTCAGCGTGTTCGTAGGCACAAAAATCTGAACGAACTTCTCCTTCTTCATGACAACGCAAGACCTCACACAAGTCTTCGCACCCAAGAGGAGCTCACAAAACTTCAGTGGACTGTTCTTCCTCATGCACCCTACAGCCCCGATCTCGCACCGTCGGATTTCCATATGTTTGGCCCAATGAAGGACGCAATCCGTGGGAGGCACTACGCGGATGATGAAGAAGTTATTGATGCAGTACGACGTTGACTCCGACATCGACCAGTGGAATGGTACCGTGCAGGCATACAGGCCCTCATTTCAAGGTGGCGTAAGGCCGTAGCATTGAATGGAGATTACGTTGAAAAATAGTGTTGTGTAGCTAAAAGATTGGGGAATAACCTGGTGTATTTCAATGCTGAATAAAACAACCCCTGTTTCAGAAAAAAAAGTGTTGCATTACTTATTGAACTGCCCTCGTACATTTCATTCTTAGTGTGTTGCTGTTGACCATGGTGGGCTGCACGTTTGGGGAATACGTCGACGTGATGCTTTTTTACGGCGAAATGTCGGTGCAATGGGAGAACTCTTCGTCCATTGCAGGCGGAGCGATTTCCACACCGAGAGACACCTTCGTACTCCCTCTTTGCTACAGTGCACCAGCCGGTCTCGGAGACAGGTGGATTCATCACCAACAGGTTGTTACGCTCCAAGATGGCTCCGCACACCCGAGTTTGTAGAGGTTGTACTTCCTATAATGAAAGACGACGCGACGAAGACTAACTGCCGGCCGTTGTGGCCGAGCGGTTCTAGGCGCTTCAGTCTGGAACCGCGCAACCGCTACGGTCGCAGGTTCGAATCCTGCCTAGGGCATGCTTGATTGCTGCTCCTTTTATGACTTCCACACTGTGAGGAGGTTCGGTTGGAAGTTTGTGGCCTGTTGGCCTTTACTCCCCTGGGAATCTTCACGAATCTTCTTTCTTTACTGGTAGGTATTTCTGGACTGGCAAGGAGTGCCGGTGACCTATTTCCTGTACTTGTCGGTGTGACGATTTTTCTTCTTCTTCTTGGCTGTTGCTGAGGGCTCTTCCTCGGTTGGGATATTGTGCAAAATGCATCCCGCTTTATCGTATTCTCCGTTGACCAGAGCGATGATGATACAGCGCATTTGCCACTCTGTGAACATAGGGTAGGAGTCAATCAGATTGAACTCCTCCCTAGAAATACCAAGAAGGCCTTCTGGATACCCAACTGGACTGGACTGGCAAGGAGTGCCGGTGACCTATTTCCTGTACTTGTCGTTGTGACGATTTTTCTTCTTCCTCTTGGCTGTTGCTGAGGGCTCTTCCTCGGTTGGGATATTGTGCAAAATACATCCCGCTTTATCGTATTCTCCGTTGACCAGAGCGATGAAGATACAGCGCATTTGCCACTCTGTGAACATAGGGTAGGAGTCAATCAGATTGAACTCCTCCCTAGAAAGACCAAGAAGGCCTTCTGGATACCCAACTGGGCGATGTGGGAGTTGAGGTTCAGGATGGTTAGGTGGAACGAAAGGATATGGGTTTTCGTGGTGGGGGTACGTACCATCGCGAAGCGATGCAGCGATCTTCTGCGTTACAGCGCTTTTGCTGTACATATCTGGAAGCGGGAGGAATGGGACTTCTTCCCACTCTTCTTCCTGCGCTGCTGCTTCGGTGTCCGTCGTGTGCTGTGTTGTCTCCCCTTCGGCAAGCACGTCGGTCTGCGTGGCCACCGTCGCGAACTCCACCCGTGGAGGAGTCGCCTGGGTGGCGGTGTCGACTGTTGTGGCGGAAGCTGCTTTGGCTGAGCGAAGCTCTTGCGTCATCACAGCAATCTGACGCCGAGCCTCGCCCAGTTCCGCCAGCATGGCCGCCCTCTCTTCCGCTATGGCGGATTTGAAGGCGGACATGGCTTCTTGTACGGCGTCGTTAAGGCGCCTGGTGACGACGTCTTCTGTGCAAGTGACCACCTCTTCGTGTGTGGTGGTCACTTGCTTCTGCGTCTTCTTCTCCGGTCCGCGCCAATTTCTTCTGTAGGCGCAGGAACGGGCGTTGGCCGCGTGTGCGCCACCGCAGTTGGCGCAGGTGCAGGGGGCGTCCTTCTGCTTCTTGCAGTCACGTGTGTCGTGTGCTTGCGCACACCTCAAGCACGCAACTGCTCCGCTGCAGTGCTTGGCGACGTGGCCAAGCTTTTGGCAGCGAAAGCACTGCGCTGCAGTCTTCCTCTTCTTCTTGCCGGAAGTCCCTGCTATCGTGAGCAGCAACTCCGCCAAGGCAGCAGCTTTGCGTCCACTTCTGCGTCCAGGCATCTCCAGTAGCAACAGCGACAATCTGCTATGGGTACCTCACCGCAGCGCGAGCGGGAATCTGCCTAGGGCATGTGTGATGGGCTTAGGTTTAAGCAGTTCTAAGTGCTAGGGGACTGATGACCTCAGATGTTAAGTCCCATAGTGCTCAGAGCCATTTGAACCATTTTTGAAGAGTAACTTAAATGTAGCAAGCAGACTGAACGTGGATCACTAAACTGACTAGCACGTTCTGCACGAGCAGCAGCTGTAACTGTACCACTCCCAGAAGGTTCAAACAAGGCAGCCACAAGATTTTGCCCCACGAGTCCACTTCTGCAGGTGGCTTTTGTACCATCGTGTGGACGAGCCCAACATCACATGGAGGATCCTATTCGCGAATGAAGCCAAGCTCACCACGGAACGTGTTCTCAAACCCACGTGCTGAGCGCCCATATGGGTTTCAGAAACATTTGGACAGTTGCTGGATGGACATGGGTGATACCTTCTCCCATCAGATCTCACGGATGCCGCGTACTTGCGATTACTTGACGGTGTACTGCGCGCCTCTTGAAAGATATGCCACTACTTGTGCGTCAGAACATATGGTATCAGCATGATGGCGTACCACCTCATTTTGCTCGCGCTGTCCGACATCATCTCTACCAACGATCTGGGTAACAGTGGATAGATCGTGGTGACCCCCTTGCTTGGCATGCACGTTCTCCCGACTTGAACCCGTTAGCCTTCCACCTTTGGGCTCACATGAAATCCTTGATTTTGGGTCGCCTAAGGTGTTAAAGCTGTGGCGGATGCTGGAGGAGCAGAAATTGGTGATCATGTGTTCCGGAACAAAGTAAGGGGGTGCGACATCTGTACTGATGGCGGCGTTCGTCACATCGAACCCTCCTTGTAAGTGAGCCCAGGCGACAAGCGGTAGGAGTTAGCGAGCAACGTGTGCTGTGGTGTTTTGTGTAGCGAGAAGGCGGTACTTTCCAGACGTGAGTTCCTATACTAAACTGAATCTTGGTCCCCACTACGAGACCCCAACGTCTATAAAGGAAATTTAGTTATTTGTTGGAAACACTCATCATAACCGACTTTGACAAAAGGAAAATGGTTATGGCCCGGTGCATGGGAATGATCATCTCCGTTGATCACATACTGCTCTCGCGAGCATCTACGGCAAGTGGTTGAAGGGCTTTGAAAGTGCGAATGGACGCAAGCTGTTGGTTCTCCGTGCCTCATGACAGAACTGCAGCTGGGAGCCTCGTCCGCTCTGCAAAACAGGACACGCGCTGGTGGTAGGTCTGGCAGAGTGCGACGGTGATGCAGGCACAGGTGTTTCAGAGTACCCCGTTCAAGGGCGTATTATTGAAGGAGGTCTCCCATATACGTGTTCCCGTGTAGACCCAACGAAATCGTCAATCACTCAATACTATACTCTCGCCTTGAGGCTAAATTCTTTCGATTTAACAGCATCATCAGACAGATCTTATAGATACATGGTGTAGTGTAACGACGTAAGTTTCTTTATAAATGGTTTTCTTTCGACATATGACCATGTGCAGACTTCGTCACCTACGTCAGTTACAACCCACTTCAAAATTATTTATATTATTTTTAAATTGTCTCAGAATGGTTCTTGAACGAAACTGTAAAACATCATTTGAGTCGTATGCACAGAATTACGTCACTCGGGCCAATTGGTTTGCGTGAACTTTTTTCAATTTTTTGACGTCGTTTGTTTCTCCTCAGAAATTATATTGATACACTTTATCTTGATTTAATCGATATTAGAACCACATTAAATAAACTTTGAGATTCAAAGTCGCGATGAACACTGTCAAAATCCAATAATCTCGTCAAATATATTATTAATTCATTCACATAATTCTTCACAAATAAATCCTCAGAACACGTATTTCAACTTTAATAGCATCCACCAGTTTATCATCTTCCTACATACAGACGTGAACCTGAGCTTTGACAAGATAGGACTGACATTTTCAATAAGATTAAACTTCCTATGATATCATTGTTGTACAAAACATTACAAAAAATTCATTTTCAATTTTTAGAAGCACGACGCAACAAATCGGTTTCATTATCTTCTGTTGCTCTTTGGCTGTCGACCCGCGACGTGTAGTGGCCAGCAATTTTCTCTCTGGTCCCGGCAGCGAAGATGCTGTCTCCGTTCGTTGCGCCGCCCTCTCCGTACATGAAACATAAAAAATAAATACAAAAACTTTAGATAATTCACAGCTATTACAAAAATATTACAAAAATACATAAACAAAACTAAATTAAACTTATAGTCACCTGCAAACTGGGCTGACACTGGTGGATGGGTGACGCTTCAATTTCGTCCCACTACAATGGTACCCAGTAAAAGTTAACATCTTACACGACACCAGAGGCCACTGATTAGGGGGGTCGCTCACTTCCGCCTTTATATTCTTAACGTCTCCCCCGACCTATCTTCGCGATGGCGGCCGGCTGACTCCTCATTTCGTGAGCTACTAAAAAAGAAAAAAAGAAAAAGAAACCAGACGAACACCGTCCAAACGGGCCTTGCAGGTACCGACCGGACACCGTGTCATCCTCACCACATAGGCGTCACCTCCTATTCACGAAATTATTTTAACATACCGGCCTTTTGCCCAATCAGCCTCCATTAACCCGTTTCCCGCCACAAACCAGATATATATCACTGGCGATCACAACAGTGATCGGGTGTGGCCGACAGGGGTGGCCCAGGTTCGACTGCTGGTCCGATGCACGCGGCTGTAGTCCCTCTAGAAACTTCATCGCTCTTCTCTCCCGTGACTGTTGTTTCAAGAGTAGTGCAACGCTCAGCCAACTTACTAAGCCTGAGCCGAGGTGATAACACATGCTGTTGTTGAAACTTCCTGGTAGATTAAAACTGTGTGCCCGACCGAGACTCGAACTGGGGACCTTTGCCTTTCGCGGGCAAGTGCTCTACCATCTGAGCTACCGAAGCACGACTCACGCCCGGTACTCACAGCTTTACTTCTGCCAGTATCCGTCTCCTACCTTCCAAACTTTACAGAAGCTCTCCTGCGAACCTTGCAGAACTAGCACTCCTGAAAGAAAGGATATTGCGTAGACATGGCTTAGCCACAGCCTGGGGGATGTTTCCAGAATGAGATTTTCACTCTGCAGCGGAGTGTGCGCTGATATGAAACTTACTGGCAGATTAAAACTGTTTTAATCTGCCAGGAAGTTTCATATCAGCGCACACTCCGCTGCAGAGTGAAAATCTCATTCTGGATACCATGCTGTTGTTGCCCACTTGCCCGTGACGTGTTGCGTAGGCAGCGCCGATTTAGCGGCCGCACGTAGGACTTGCGAGTCGCGGCACGGACGGCTGTTAAGAGAGCCACGCGACGCCGCAAGGAATCCAGTTAAGTAGAACTCGATTTGGCGCCTTATTAGATTCCCGGGCTCTGAACGCCGGCTGCTCGCCGCATACGGCGCGTTATGCTAAGCGACTGCAGCGCGCCGTACTGTCTGTGGGGGCGTAGCTTCCCCACACCCAGCTCCATGTCTGCCTCCAGCTACACCCGCATCCAGGAAGTCAGTTATCGCTGCGATATACAGGGCTATTACAAATGATTGAAGCGATTTCATAAATTAACTGTATTCATTGACATATGGTCACGACACACTACAGATACGTAGAAAAACTCATAGTTTTGTTCGGCTGAAGCCGCACTTCACGTTTCTGCCGCCAGAGCGCTCGAGAGCGCAGTGAGACAAAATGGCGACAGGAGCCGAGAAAGCTTATGTCGTGCTTGAAATGCACTCACATCAGTCAGTCATAACAGTGCAACGACACTTCAGGACTAAGTTCAACAAAGATCCACCAACTGCTAACTCCATTCGGCGATGGTATGCGCAGTTTAAAGCTTCTGGATGCCTCTGTAAGGGGAAATCAACACGTGTGCGGGCAAGTTCCACGCGTAGCCCGCGGAAGTCGACGAATAAAGCAAGCAGGGAGCTAAACGTACCACAGCCGACGGTTTGGAAAATCTTACGGAAAAGGCTAAAGCAGAAGCCTTGCCGTTTACAATTGCTACAAGCCCTGACACCCGATGACAAAGTCAAACGCTTTGAATTTTCGGCGCGGTTGCAACAGCTCATGGAAGAGGATGCGTTCAGTGCGAAACTTGTTTTCAGTGATGAAGCAACATTTTTTCTTAATGGTGAAGTGAACAGACACAATGTGCGAATCTGGGCGGTAGAGAATCAATTCACCAAACGTTAACGTGTTTTGTGCAATCTCACGGTTTAAAGTTTACGGGCCCTTCTGCGAAATAACGTTACAGGACACGTGTATCTGGACATGCTGGAAAATTGGCTCATGCCACAACTGGAGACCGACAGCGCCGACTTCATCTTTCAACAGGATGGTGCTCCACCGCACTTCCATCATGATGTTCGGCATTTATTAAACAAGAGATTGGAAAACCGATGGATCGGTCGTGGTGGAGATCACGATCAGCAATTCATGTCATGGCCTCCACGCTCTCCCGACTTAACCCCATGCGATTTCTTTCTGTGGGGTTATGTGAAAGATTCAGTGTTTAAACCTCCTCTACCAAGAAACGTGCCAGAACTGCGAGCTCGCATCAACGATGCTTTCGAACTCATTGTTGGGGACATGCTGCGCCGAGTGTGGGAGGAACTTGATTATCGGCTTGATGTCTGCCGAATCTCTAAAGGGGCACATATCGAATATTTGCGAATGCCTAAAAAAATTTTTGAGTTTTTGTATGTGTGTGCAAAGCATTGTGAAAATATCTCAAATAATAAAGTTATTGTAGAGCTGTGAAATCGCTTCAATCATTTGTAATAACCCTGTAGTAATTATAGCTAACACTAACGACCAGTGTTTGTCTCCGAAGAAAGCTTTGAATAAACACTTCAGGAGATGAAACTTCCTGGCAGATTAAAACTGTGTGTCGGACCGAGAATCAAATTCGGGACCTTTGCCTTTCTCGGGCAAGTGCTCTACCAACTGAGCTACCCAGGCACGAGTCACGCCCCGCGCCCTCACAGCTTTAATTCCGCCAGTACCTCGTCTCCTATCTTCTAAACTTCACAGAAGCTCTCCTGCGAGACCAGAATACTGGCGGAATTAAAGCTGTGAGGACGGGGCGTGAGTCGTGTTTGTGTAGCTCAGTTGGTAGAGCACTTGCCCGAGAAAGGCAAAGGTCCCGAGTTCGAGTCTCGGTCCGGCACACAGTTTTAATCTGCCAGGAAGTTTCATATCAGCGCACACTCCGCTGTAGAGTGAAAATTTCATTCTAGAAACATCAGGAGATATCGCGCTAGTACCGTGGAACGCGGCCCGTAGGCTTCATAATGGTGTCCGTTTGTGGAGGAAGCTTTTCAGGTACGCTATCTGCAACTGAAGCCACTCGTTGGTGAAGCAGATGAGCAGGAAAACAATCCTGACATGTTCGATTGCAGTATGACAATGAGGTGACAAAAGTCATCCGACCTCCTTTTCCCAGTGTAGTGCAGCAAGTCGACGTGGCATGCACTCAACAAATTGTTTGGAAGTCCGCTACAGAAGTATTGAGCCATGCCACCTCTATAGCTGTCCATAATTGCTAAAGTGTCGCTGTGCAGGATTTTCTGCACGAACTGTGTGGTGTGACCGCCAGACACCACACTTGCTAGGTGGTAGCTTTAAATCGGCCGCGGTCCACTGGTACATGTCGGATCCGCGTGTCGCCACTGTCAGTGATCGCAGACCGAGCGCCATCACACGGCAGGTCTAGAGAGACGTACTAGGACTCGGCCCAGTTGTACGGACGACTTTGCTAGCGACTACACTGACGAAGCCTGTCTCTCATTTGCCGAGAGATAGTTAGAATAGCGTTCAGCTAAGTCCATGGCTACGACCTAGCAAGGCGCCATTAACCATTTCTAGAGAGAGTCTCACTTGTATCATCAAGAACGCTGTATACAAATGATGGATTAAAGTTAAGTATTCCAGCAGCTACGTACTTTTCTTTATAGCATTCATTACGTATCCTGTTTCAGACTTAAGCAAGCCTGCGTGAATTAAACGCGTGCCTTTCGGTTATTACCCGTCACTGTGGACTGGCTGTCTTGTCAGTCCACTACAAACTGACCTTTTGATCATGTCCTACAAATGTTCGATGGGACTCATGTCGGGCGATCTGGGTGGCCAAACCATTCGCTCGAACTGTCCAGACTATTCTCCAAACCAAATAGCGAACAGCTGTGGCCCGGTGACATGATGGGTTGTCATCCATAATAATTCCATCGTTGTTTGGGAAAATAAAGTCCATAAATGGCTGCAAATGGCCTCCAAGCAGCCGAACATCCAGAGGACCCAATCCACTCCATGAAAATACAACCCACACCATTATGGAGACACCACCAGCTTGGAGAGTGCCTTGTTGACAATTTGGGTCCATTGCTTCGTGGGGCCTGCGCCACACTCGAGCCGAAATCGGGACTCATCTGACCAGGCCGTGGATTTCCAGTCGTCTAGGGTCCAACCAATATGGTCACGAGCCGAACACAGGCGCTGCAGGCGACGTCGTACTGTTTTCAAAGGCACTCGCGTCAATCTTCTGTTGCTATAGCCAAACGCATATGATTGTCGTGGGTCCCACACTGGTTTCTGCGGTTATTTGACGCATTGTTGCTAGTCTGATGGCACTGACAACTCTACGCAAATGCCACTTCTCTCGATCGTTAAGAGAAGGCCGTCGGCTACTGCGTTGTCCGTGGTGACAGGTAATGCCTGAATGTGGTATTCTCGGCAAGCTCTTGACACTATGGCTGGCAGAATATTGAATTCCCTAACGATTTACAAATTTACAGATTACGATTAATTTGTACAGAAACCAGATGGCAGTTATAAGAGTCGAGGGGCATGAAAGGGAAGCAGTGGTTGGGAAAGGAGTGAGACAGGGTTGTAGCCTATCCCCGATGTTATTCAATCTGTATATTGAGCAAGCAGTAAAGGAAACAAAAGAAAAATTCGGAGTAGGTATTAAAATTCATGGAGAAGAAGTAAAAACTTTGAGGTTCGCCGATGACATTGTAATTCTGTCAGAGACAGCAAAGGACTTGGAAGAACAGTTGAATGGAACGGACAGTGTCTTGAAAGGAGGATATAAGATGAACATCAACAAAAGTAAAACAAGGATAATGGAATGTAGTCGAATTAAGTCGGGTGGTGCTGAGGGAATTAGATTAGGAAATGAGACACTTAAAGTAGTAAAGGAGTTTTGCTATTTAGGGAGTAAAATAACTGATGATGGTCGAAGTAGAGAGGATATAAAATGTAGACTGGCAATGGCAAGGAAAGCGTTTCTGAAGAAGAGAAATTTGTTAACATCGAGTATACATTTAAGTGTCAGGAAGTCATTTCTGAAAGTATTTGTATGGAGTGTAGCCATGTATGGAAGTGAAACATGGACGATAACTAGTATGGACAAGAAGAGAATAGAAGCTTTCGAAATGTGGTGCTACAGAAGAATGCTGAAGATAAGGTGGGTAGATCACGTAACTAATGAGGAGGTATTGAATAGGATTGGGGAGAAGGGAAGTTTGTGGCACAACTTGATTAGAAGAAGGGATCGGTTGGTAGGACATGTCCTGAGGCATCAAGGGATCACAAATTTAGCATTGGAGGGCAGCGTGGAGGGTAAAAATCGTAGAGGGAGACCAAGAGATGAATACACTAAGCAGATTCATAAGGATGTAGGTTGCAGTAGGTACTGGGAGATGAAGAAGCTTGCACAGGACAGAGTAGCATGGAGAGCTGCATCAAACCAGTCTCAGGACTGAAGACCACAACAACAACAACAACGATTTACGAAATGGAATCTTTCATGCTTCTAGCTCCAACTACCATTCTGCGTCCGAAGTCTGTTAATTCACATCGTGCAGACGTAATGACTTCGGAAACCTTTTCACACGAATCACCTGGATACAATTGACAGCCCCGCCAATGCATTGCCATTTTATATTTTGTGTACGCGATACTACCGCCATCTATACATGTGCCTACCGCTACGCCGGCCGCGGTGGCCGAGCGGTTCCAGGCGCTTCAGTCCGGAACTGCGTGACTGCTACGGTCGCAGGTTCGAATCCTGCCTCAGGCATGGATGTGTGTGATGTCCTTAGGTTAGTTAGGTTTAAGTAGTTCTAAGTTCTAGGGGACTGATGACATCACCTGTTAAGTCCCATAGTGCTCAGAGCTATTTGAAACTATCGCTACCCTGTCACCCAAGTGTAGTTTTGTGCTGCTTGATATACTCACTCAGTTAAATATCTAGGTGCAACTTTCCTAGCATAGTTCTTGTATCAGTTGCATTACGCATGCACTTCGCAAATATTCGGACGAATACTTTTCAATTGACATAGACATCTGAATTGTAGATTCTTTGTAGATACGCCCAAGTTACGTACTAAGCGCCGATATAAAGAAATTATTTTTCCATTGAAACATTTTTTTTTTATTTCGTTTGGCCTACTAGAGACAACAATTTAAATTCATCCTCACTAACTATGTTCTTCTCAAATATTCTTAATCTTTTCACTATGTCTCTGTTTTCTTTTTCCCGACCTTCACACCTGGTCTTTTACTGCTTCTGCCTCACAATCCTTCTAAACGTAACACATTCCTTTTTCGGCTTTTATGTTGTGTATTTCCAATCTTTTTTTTTAAGCTTTAGGGTCCAGCTTCTTAAATAACTACTGTTATGTTTTTATGCCATTGACATTAATCCTGTAAAACTGTCCAAAAAATATCAATCTTTGCTTCCTTAGTTTTTTCACTATTTTTATCATATGTTGATATGTTTCATCATTGTTTCTTAAGTTCCAGGCAACTCTCCTTCTTATTGGACCTCAAAATTTCCTTTCTGATTCTTCTCTCTAGTAGTCTCAGTTTCTAAAATTTATAATTCAGACCTAGGTGTCCACTTGTCTGGAGCATTCTGATTACATACTGTGTTTTTATTGATATGCACTTTTTATTGTAGATATTACTGTTATTCTATAAGTTCTTTGTATTTTGTGTATCGTGTTCTTGGTAGCAAAATCTTTCTAACCCGTTTTCTTGAAGTATCTGTCTTCGACATTAAACTCCTTTAACTTTTTTATGTGACTAATTCCCTCCTGTAGAAATTTTGATTATGGCAGGAGGCTGTCCACAATGAGGAAATCAAAGAAAAACTGGGAATGAACTCTATAGATGTAGCAGTCAGGGCGAACAGGCTTAGATGGTGGGGTCATGTTACACGCATGGGAGAAGCAAGGTTACCCAAGAGACTCAAGGATTCAGCAGTAGAGGGTAGGAGGAGTCGGGGCAGACCGAGGAGAAGGTACCTGGATTCGGTTAAGAATGATTTTGAAGTAATAGGTTTGACATCAGAAGAGGCACCAATGTTAGCACTGAGTAGGGGATCATGGAGGAACTGTATAAGGGGGGCTATGCTCCAGACTGAACGCTGAAAGGCATAATCAGTCTTAAATGATGATGATGATGATGATGATGATGATTTTCTTAGATAACTTCCGTTATCTCTGCTTACCATCTATTCCAAGAGATTGACATGTGTTCCTGTAAGTGCTACTTCTTTATATTTTATTGTTATAATTTTTGAAATCCCGTACATTTTCCTTTTGATCCTTTCCTCTAAAATTTCTAGTTCTTATAATTTATGATTGAGCGCTAGGCATTCCCTTCGCAGAGGCATTCTGGTCACACTGCCTCGTTACAATACAATATTTTCAAATTTCTTGATATGCACTTTAAATTACATGTATTTCTGTTATTCCATATTAGTTATTTCCATATCAGATATTCCATGTTACATATTTCTGTTCACGTAATGGATTTGCAGTCCTTGTATTTCTTTCCGTGTTTGCAGAAAAAAATATAGGATATAGGTTCCGCCTTTTATGCAAAAACACTGATTTTTGCTTCTTACCTAGACACGTTTCGGCACGTCTGTGCTATTATCAGTGATTTTTTTTATTGAAAATTGTAAGAAGTGAACATATTTTAGGTTGTAATTGATCCAACAAAGTGAGGCTTACAGGTAAAGACAGTTTTTGTTCGTTTTTGTTCTTACCGTGATTTTACATTTTATGGTTTGGCAGTACCATCTGTATGGTGTCCTGCATTGATAGCTTGTCATCTACAAACCAAACGACGTAAATGTGAATTTTATTAGGTTTTTTAAAGTGAAGGGATGTTTGAACTCGTTGATAAAGTTCACATTTACAAATGGTTCAAATGGCTCTAAGCACTATGGGACTTAACATCTGAGGTCATCAGTCCCCTAGATATAGAATTACTTAAACCTAACTACGCTAAGGACATCACACACATCCATGCCCGAGGCAGGATTCGAACCTGCGACCGTAGCAGCAGCGCGGTTCCGGACTGAAGCACCTAGACCCGGTTGCCACAGCGACCGGCTCACATTTACATTGTTTGTTTTGCAGATGTCAAGCTATCGGTGGAGGACACCATACAGATGGCCCTACAAAACCGTGTAACGGAAAATCACGGTAAAAACAGAAACGTATAAAACCTGCCTTTAGGCTTCACTTCGTCAGATCAGCTACAACCAAAAATATATTCACCTTTTACAGTTTCCAACAAACGTAACCCACTGATGATGGCGTAGAGGTTCCGAAACATGTTTGGGTAAAAATAAAAGACAAGGATTTTCCATAAAATTGGGAACCTATGTCCAATAATTTTTACACATTCCATATCAGTATCCTGTCTTTTATCGCAGATTTTTTAGGCCTGTTTTCTAGACTTTTTTCTCCTTGAAACTTGGATTTTTTTAATATTTTCTATTTGACCAATCTCTGCAAAATTTTTGGTGTTTTTTTTTTTTTGTTAGTGATAAATTCTTTTATCTGATTGCTATCTGTTCCATGCGACTGCCTTTTATTTCTGCATCTGCCACAACTACACATTTTATTGTTACAGTTATTAAAAATCTTACTCATTTCTGGCACTTTAAAAGTGGTGGTGGTAACGGCGAGCTACACTTGTGCCAAAGAGGATGTGGGACCGAATCTGTAACACCCCTCCCCACCCCTTCCCAGACCGAACACCTGGATACTCTCCTGAAAGATCTCTCTCGAGAACCTCGAACTTGAGCTGTGTAATCTCTGCTAAGCGGTCTGGATACTGCTACGGCGCAGATAACAGGACAAGACTCGGTATGCAGATGGCGCTGCAGGCCGCGGCGGCGGCTCGCGCAGATTCCACCACCTGCTCTCTAACAATGAGCGTAGCCGGCAGGATTAAAAGATACGTCGCACAGATTGGCTAATCGCCGACCGGGCACTCCGACTAAATTATCGCCGAACGGCAAAAAATTAATGGGAAATACTATCCGCCGATCTCTCTCCCTGTCTCTCTCTCTCTTTTTTATACGAAATTCTCCCGGCGGCTTTCGGTTTGAATTTAACAAGGGGCACTGTTTAATTATTCATCCACCTGGTTGCAGGCCGACGGGTTTTTTTTCAGAGATAAAGCGCTAATGATGGTAGCTGAAATGTCCCGTGCTTCGGTTTCCGGAGATTGTTACACAGCCAGACCGATTCGGTACCGCTCGTTAGTGATTCCGCACGGAATTTGCCCGATCTCGGGGATTGCTAAATTTTATACGGCCGAAAAGTCTCTAATACTTTAAAGCCCTTATGCTGTCTGGACGCAGCTTAATTTCTGGATTCATATATCTGAAACAAACCCCTCCTACAGAAATTCCCTGTGCTTCTACAGGCGTGCACTGTGGATAAAGCTGCCTTGTGGCTGGCAGTTGCTGAAGGGTCGCTAATTGGTTCATATTACTGCCTTCCAGTCACCACCCAACCATAGCAAGATCGCTGCGAATAATACTCGCTACATCGTTTAACGACCTTGCTTTATTACATTACGGCTACAATCCACTTTCTCAATTTATGAAACACGGCGTCAGTGTGCACTAATATCTCTAACGAAGCGGGGCGGAGTAGGGTAGTTGGCGTTGTACAGGAGGACAAAGACTGGAAAATGAAAAGTAAATTATTTAGGAAACATCGTTCTTGTGAAACACAACTAGCTGTTTGCACACGCGAAGTGTTGAGTGCTGTTAACGAGGGATTTCAAATTGATTCTTTATTTCTAGATTTCCAGAAGGCTTTTGACATTGTACCACACAAGTGGCTTGTAGTGAAATTGCGTGCTTGTGCAATATCGTCTCAGTTATGTTAATGTATTCGTGATTTCCTGTCGGAGAGGTCACAGTTCGTAATAACTGACGGACAGTCATCGCATAAAACAGAAATCATTTCTGGCGCTCGCCAAGTAGTGTTATAGGCCCTCTACTGTTCCTCATCTATATCGATTTAGGAGACAATCTGAGCAGCCGTCTTAGGTTGTTTGCAGGTGATACTATCGTTTATCGTCTAGTAAACTCATCAGAAGACCAAAACAAATGGCAAAACGATGTAGAAAATACATCTGAAAGGTGCGAAAATTGGCAGTCGACCCTAAATATCGAAAATTATGACGTCATACACGTGAGTGCTAAAAGGAATGTGTTAAACTTCGCTTACACGATAAATCAGTCAAATCTTAAGGCTGAAAATTCAATTAAATTACGAGGAATTACAATTACTAACAATTTAAATTGGAAAAAACGCATAGAAATGGTGTGGGGAAGGCGAACCAAAGACTGCGTCTCACTGGCGGCAATCTTAAGATGATGCAACAGATGTACTAAAGAGACTGCCTACACTACGTTCGTCCGTCCTCTTTCGTTGAACTGCTGCGCGGTATGGTATCCGTACCAGATAGATTAACGGAGTACATCGAGATAGTTCAAACAAGAGGGGCACGTTTTATGTTACAGCCAAATAGGGGAGAGAATGTCACTGGAATGATACAGGATTTGGGATGGACATCATTAAAACAAAGGCTGCGGGATCTTCTCACGAAATTTCAATCACCAACTTTCTCCTCAGAATGCGAAAATATTTTGCTGACGCCGACCAACATAAGGAGAAACGATTATCAAATAGAATAAGTGAAATCATAGCACTCACGGTAAGATATAGGTGTTTTTCCGGGCGCTATACGAGATTAGAATAATAGAGAATTCCTGTGAAAGTGGTTCGATGATCCCTGTGCCAGGCACTTAACTATGATCTGCGGAGTATCCATGTTGATGTAGGTTATAGTAGTTACGTAGAGATGAAAGAATCACCCCAAAACAAAAAAAAAGATGGAGTGAGCATTAAAATATATTTGATCTATTATAAAAAAAATGGTTCAAATGACTCTGAGCACTATGGGGCTTAACTGCTGACGTCATCAGTCCCCTAGAACCTGGAACTACTTAAACCTAACTAACCTAAGGACATCACACACATGCATGCCCGAGGCAGGATTCGAACCTGCGACCGTAGCGGTCGCGCGGTTATACTGTAACGCCTAGAACCGCTAGGCCGCTCCGGCTGGCGATCTATTATAGGCAGAGAGCAACAGTCAGCACAATAATTCTAAATATAAGTTTAATTTCAGTCAGTGCTCAAATAAATTGTTCAGTGGCCACAACCGTTAGCCCATATCTCCTCCAACAGGAGCCTAGAGGAATTATTGACACCGTGCTTTGACGCAGCCATCGACCAATAAATATTTACGGGCTATGGGCGATCAAACGTAATAATTCCTATTCCAAAGAAGGCTGATTGTTGCGTACACGGGAGAAAAATCACAGGACCGTCACTTCAATAAGTCGCGGTTGCAATAAATTGACACGAATTATTTACAAAAGAATCGAGAATCTCGTGGAAAACGACGTCGGAAAAAATTATTTTTGGTTCAGGAGGAATGAAGGAACGTCAGGCAATGCAGACCCAAAGACTTATTTTACAAGATACGGATAGGCCAACCTACGAGGGGCGTTCAATAAGTAATTCCAAACTTTTATTCTGGAAAGTATGTTGGTGTTATTCAGGATTCCAATACACCGTTTATTCCCCACTCTTCTGCTACAAAATCCTAATTTTCAACATAATCTCCGTTCAATACGGCGGCTTTACGCCATCTTACTGGGAGAGCCTGAAGGACCGCATCGGACCACTCTACTGACCGACGTCGGAGCCAACGTTTTGCTACATCAGTAGTCATCCGATTCAGAATGAGATTTTCACCCTGCAGCGGAGTGTGCGCCGATATGAAACTTCCTGGCAGATTAAAACTGTGTGCGGGACCGAGACACGAACTGGGACCTTTGCCTTTCGCGGGCAAGTGCTCTACCAACTGAGCTACCCAAGCACGACTCATGACCCGTCCTCACAGCTTCAATTCTGTCAGTACCTCGTTTCTGCAAGGTTTGCAGAAGAGCTTCTGTGAAGTTTGGAAGGTAGAAGACGAGATACTGGCAGAATTGAAGCTGGGAGGATGGCTCGTGAGTCGTGTTTGGGTAGCTCAGATGGTAGAGAACTTTTTCCCGCGAAAGGCAAAGGTCCCGAGTTCGTGTCTGGGCCCGGCACACAGTTTTAATCTGCCAGGAAGTTTCATATCAGCGCACACTCCGCTGCAGGGTGAAAATCTCATTCTGAGTGGGATTCTTACTGATGTATCAAGGTTTGCAGAAGAGCTTCTGTGAAGTTTGGAAGATAGCAGACGAGGTACTGGCAGAATTGAAGCTGTGAGGATGGCTCGTGAGTCGTGCTTGGGTAGCTCGGATGGTAGAGCACTTGCCCGCGAAAGGCAAAGGTCCCGAGTTCGTGTGTCGGCCCAGCACACAGTTTTAATCTGCCAGGAAGTTTCAAGCTTCCCATTATCCACGTACTGCTTCCTGCGGAATGCGTCCTCCATTGGGCCATACAGATGGAAGTCGGAAGGTGCGAGATAGGGGCTGTAGGGAGAACGAGAAAGTATAGTCCAATGAAGTTTTATGAGCTCCTCTCGGGTGGGCATTGTGTGAGGTCTTGCGTTGCCATGGAAGAAGGAGAATAAACTGAAGTCGTATCTTCAAAGGGTAGCACAATACACTTCAGAGTTGATCGTTCCACCTTGAGGAACGACTTCACACAGAATAACCAAAAAAAAAAAATGGTTCAAATGGCTCTGAGCACTATGGGACTCAACATCTTAGGTCATAAGTCCCCTAGAACTTAGAACTACTTAAACCTAACTAACCTAAGGACATCACACACACAGAATAACCCGTTCAGAGTCTCGGAAGGTCGTTGTCATGACTTCACCGGCCGAGGATGAGGCTTTGAACTTTCTCCTCAGGGGAGATGTGATGTGGCGCCACTCCATGAATTGCCGTTTTGTTTCCGGTTCGAAGTGATGAGCCCATGATTCATCGCCTTTGACAATGTTCGACAAAAAATCGTCACGAACAGCCTCGTAACGAGCAAACGATTCCACACCAGCAGTTGGTCATTTGAAACTTTCTGGCAGATTAAAACTGTGTGCCAGACCGAGACTCGAACTCGGGACCTTTGCCTTTCGCGGGCAGGTGCTCTACCAATTGAGCTATCCAAGCACGGCTCACGCCCCGTCTCCGCAATATCCTATCTTTCAGCAGTGCTAGTTCTGCATGGTTCGTAGGAGAGCTTCTGTAAAGTTTGGACGGTAGGAGACGAGATACTGGCAGAAGTAAAGCTGTGGGGACAGGGTGTGAGTCGTGCTTGGGTAGCTCATTTGGTAGAGCACTTGCCAGCGAAAGGCAAAGGTCCCGAGTTCGAGTCTCGGTCCGGCACACAGTTTTGACACTAAGAGTACTAGATGATATTAGCTGTTTGGATAGCAAATAACTGGTACCCGAAGTGGAGACGATGTAAATCCATACTGGCAATGACAAGAAAAGCGTTTCTGAAAAAGAGGAACTTGTTAACACCTGACATCAATTTAAGCGTTAGGAAGTTTTCTGAAGGTATTTGTCTGGAATATAGCATTATATAAAACTGAAACATGGACGATAAGCAGATCACACAAGAAGACTATAGAAGCTTTTAAAATGTAAATCGTTTAAAACTGATATATGCGTATATAAGCATATATGCTGTTCTATCCTGTGCAAGCTTCGTTATCTCCCAGTACCTATCGCAACCTACATCCTTCTGAATCTTCTTAGTGTATTCATCTCTTGGTCTCCCTCTACGATTTTACCCTCCACGCTACCATCTAATACTAAATTGGTGATTCCTTGATGCCTCAGAACTTGCCACAAAATTCTCTTCTCCCCAATTCTATTCAATACCTCCTCATTAGTTATATGGTCTACCCATCTAATCTTCAGCATTCTCCTGTAGCACCACATTTAGAAAGCTTCTATTCTCTTCTTGTCTAAACCATTTATCGTTTATGTTTCACATCCATACGTGCCTACACTCCATACAAATACTTTCAGAAACGACTTCCTGACACTTAAATCTATACTCGATGTTAACAAATTTTTCTTCTCCAGAAATGCTTTCCTTGCCATTGCCATTCTACATTTTATAACCTCTCTACTTTGTCCATCATCAGTTATTTTGCTCCCCAAATAGCAAAACTTATTTACTACTTTAAGTGTCTCATTACCTAATCTAATTCCCTCAACATCACCCAATTTAATTCGACTACATTCCATTATCCTCGTTTTGCTTTTGTTGATGTTCATCTTAAATCCTCCTTTCAAGACACTGTCCATTCCGTTTAACTCCTCTTCCAGGCCCTTTACTGTCCCTGAAAGAATTACAATGTCATCGGCGAACCCCAAAGTTTTTATATCTTCTCCATGGATTTTAATACCTACTCCGAACTTTTCTTTTGTTTCCTTTACTGCTTGCTCAATATACAGATTGAATAGCGTCGGGGAGAGGCTACAAACCTGTCTCACTCCCTTCCCAACCACTGCTTCCCTTTCATGCCCCTCGACTCTTATAACTGCCATCTGGTTTCTGTACAAATTGTAAATAGCCTTTCGCTTCCTGTATTTTACCCCTGCCACCTTCAGAATTTGAAAGAGAGTATTCCAGTCAACATTTTCAAAAGTTTTCTCTAAGTCTACAAAATGCTCGAAACGTACGTCTATTTTGTTAGATAAGTTGTAGGGTCAGTATTGCCTCACGTGTTCCAATATTTCAACGGAATCCAAACGGATCTTCCCGAAGATCGACGTCGACCAGTTTTTTCATTCGTCTGTAAAGAATTCGCGTTAGTACTTTGCAGCTGTGACTTATTAGACTGATAGTTCGGTAATTTTCACATCTGTCAACACCTGCTTTCTTTGGGATTGGAATTATTATATTCTTCTTGAAGTCTGAGGGTATTTCACCTGTTTCATACATCTTGCTCACCAGATGGTAGAGTTTTGTCAGGACTGGCTCTCCCGAGGCTGTCAGTAGTTCTAATGGAATGTTGTCTACTCCCGGGGCCTTGTTTCGACTCAGGTTTCTCAGTGCTCTGTCAAACTCTTCACGCAGTATCGTATCTCCCATTTCATCCTCATCTACATCCTCTTCCATTTCCATAATATTTTCCTCAAGTAAGTCGCCCTTGTATAGACCCTCTATATACTCTTTCCACCTTTCTGCTTTCCCTTCTTTGCTTAGAACTGGGTTTCCATCTGCGCTCTTGATACTCATGCAAGTGGTTCTCTTTTCTCCGAAGGTCTCTTTAATTTTCCTGTCCCACCTTCCATGAATGGAACAGGTAGAAACACTAACAACTGGTGCAGCGGGACGTATCCTCTGCCACGCACATCTACATCCATACTCCGCAAGCCACCTGACGGTGTGTGGCGAAGGGTACCTTGACTACCTCTATCGCCCGCATCTCGTGGTCGTGCGGTAGCGTTCTCGCTTCCCACGCCCGGGTTCCCGGGTTCGATTCCCGGCGGGATCAGGGATTTTCTCTGCCTCGTGATGGCTGGGTGTTGTGTGCTGTCCTTAGGTTAGTTAGGTTTAAGTAGTTCTATGTTCTAGGGGACTTATGACCACAGCAGTTGAGTCCCATAGTGCTCAGAGCCATTTGAACTATTTTTGAACTACCTCTATCGGTTCTCCCCATCACAGTGGTTTGCAGAGTATAGACATAGATGTGGATCAAATCAGTCATTGCTCTGAAACTGGTTGTGCTTTTGTGTGTGTGTGTGTGGGTGGGTGGGTGGGTGGGTGGGTGGATTGGTGGTTGGGTGAGTGTGTGGGCGTGTGTGTGTGTGGGGGGGGGGGGGGTTGGTGGTTGGGTGAGTGTGTGGGCGTGTGCACGCGTTAGTGTGAGCAGACAGTGAAGAGAGATTAAGTGCGGAGCCAGGCGTGATAGAAGCGGTCGCGGTCCAGCAGCAGCGGAAGCGCAGCGTCGCAAGTGGGGGCGGGCGCGACGCTAGCGCCACACTCCCAGGCGGCCGACAATCGAGTTTAGGAGGCAGCCGCTAGCCAGTGGTTTACCGAGCCGCCGCCGCAAACTGCCTCCGCTCGGACGAGCCCAGAAACTGGGCGCAGCTCCAGCCGCCGTAGCCGAGACCGTGTTTTACGAGCGACGCCTTGAACACGGTGTGCGTGTGCGTGCACGAGCGTGAGTGGGTGTGCGTGGACGTGCATGCGTGCGTGCGCGTATGTGCGAGTGTCTGCGTGTGTGCGCGGGCGCGCGTACGTGCGTGCTTGTGTGCACGCGCACCTGTTCACACGTACTTATGTATCAGTACGAGCGCGCACTTGCTTTTAACAGTAGGCTAGCTTTTTGGTGCATATTTTGCATCTTATTTCAAACTAGCGTCCCAACGAATTAGAGATTTGAAAGACAATGCAATATTAAGTCGTTTTCTTATTGGTCTGTTCAGTAGGAGTAAGAGTGGGACTAAAATATGTTTGGTATGCGCTGACATCTCGACTTTCCTGCAGAACGTGCGTGCTGTGTGGATAGTACTGATATGAGTTCAGTTAGTATGCGAGTGGATGAACACAGCTGAGTGGAGAGAGGGGGAAAGAGGAGGTGGACAAAGAGGGGTAGTGTAGGAGATGTGTGTGACGTTGTTATTGTGGTCTTCAGTCCAGACACTGGTTTGATGCAGCTCTCAATGCAACTCTATCCTGTGCAAGCTTCTTCATCTCCCAGTACATCTACATCTACATCTACATCCATACTCCGCAAGCCATCTGACGGTGTGTGGCGGTGGGTACCTTGAGTACCTCTGTCGGTTCTCCCTTCTATTCCAGTCTCGTATTGTTCGTGGGAAGAAGGATTGTCGGTATGCCTCTGTGTGGGCTCTAATCTCTCTGATTTTATCCACATGGTCTCTTCGCGAGATATACGTAGGCGGGAGCAATATACTACTTGACTCCTCGGAGAAGGCATGTTCTCGAAACTTCAACAAAAGCCCGTACCGAGCTACTGAGCGTCTCTCCTGCAGAGTCTTCCACTGGAGTTTATCTATTATTTCCGTAACGCTTTCGCGATTACTAAATGATCCTGTAACGAAGCGCGCTGCACTCCATTGGATCTTTCCTATCTCTTCTATCAACCCTATCTGGTACCGATCCCACACTGCTGAGCAGTATTCAAGCAGTGGGCGAACAAGCGTACTGTAACCTACTTCCTTTGTTTTCGGATTGCATTTCCTTAGGATTCTTCCGATGAATCTCAGTCTGGCATCTGCTTTACCGACGATCAACTTCATATGATCATTCAAATGATTCAAATGGCTCTGAGCACTATGGGAATTAACATCTATGGTCATCAGTCCCCTAGAACTTAGAACTACTTAAACCTAACTAACCTAAGGACAGCACACAACACCCAGGCATCACGAGGCAGAGAAAATCCCTGACCCCGCCGGGAATCGAACCCGGGAACCCGGGCGTGGGAAGCGAGAACGCTACCGCACGACCACGAGATCTTTCTTTCTATGTATTCGCAGCACATTGCACTTGTCTACATTGAGATTCAATTGCCATTCCCTGCACCATGCGTCAGTTCGCTGCAGATCCTCCTGCATTTCAGTACAATTTTCCATTGTTACAACCTCTCGATATACCACAGCATCATCTGCAAAAAGCCTCAATGAACTTCCGATGTCATCCACCAGGTCATTTATGTATATTGTGAATAGCAACGTCGTATGACACTCCCCTGCGGCACACCTGAAATCACTCTTACTTCGGAAGACTTCTCTCCATTGTGAACGTCATGCTGCGTTCTGTTATCTAGGAACTCTTCAATCCAATCACACAATTGGTCTGATAGTCCATATGCTCTTACTTTGTTCATTTGTGCAGTACGTACTGCAACCTACATCCTTCTGAATCTGTTCAATGTATTCATCTCTTGATCTCCCTCTACGATTGTAAGCCACTACGCTGCCCTCTAATACTAAATTGGTGATCCCTTGATGCCTCAACACCCTACCAATGGATCCCTTCTTCTAGTCAAGTTGTGCCACAAATTTCTCTTCTCTCCAATTATATTCAATACCTCCTCATTAGGTATGTGATCTACCCATCTAATGTTCAGCATTCTTCTGTAGCACCATAATTCCAAAGCTTCTATTCTCTTCTTGTCTAAACTATTTATCGTCCACGTTTCACTTCCACAGATGGCTACGCTCCATACAAATACTTTCAGAAACGACTTCCTGACACTTAAATCTATACTCGATGTTAACAAATTTCTCTTCTTCAGAAACATTTTTCTTGCCTTGCCATGTGTGTGATATATGTGGCATATGTATACACATGTAAAGCTGCATGTAAAAAGCTAATATATACATAAATAATTATTTAAATAAAAAATATAATCTCATGAAAATGTTTAAAATCCAAAGAGACAATTCACACACCCAAGACTAGAAACCGGAAAATAAATATTTAAAAAAAATTCTAATATAATACATTTTTAACTGTATTAAAAAGTATAACAATGGAAATCCCTGGGTGGAATAATATATAAAATAAAGGAAAGGCAATGATACACCTATAGCTGACTCACATGTAGCACACAGAAAGTAGCACTTACACTACCTTCGATCTCTTGCTCTTTCTATAGTTGAAGTGCACTCAAACACATAGACAACCGCAGACAGCGAGCCAGACACACACACACACACACACATCACATACGTAAATATACACACGGCCACGGCGAGACAATGAGAACTGTTGCCTTTTTCTTTCATCAGGCTTCTGTCTGGTTGGATCCGGCCCACCACGAATTCGTCTCCCGTGCCAACCTCTTCATCTCAGAGTACCACTTGCAGCCTACGTCCTCAATTATTTGTTGAACGTATGCCAATCTCTGTCTTCCTTCCCTCTGCAGCTCCCTCTAGTACCATGGAGGTCATTCTCTGATGTCTTATGAGATGTCTAATCATCCTGTCCCTTTTGCTTGTCAATGTTTCCCACATGTTCCTTTCCCGTCCAATTCTGCACAGAACCTCCTCATTCCGTACCTTATCACGCCATCTAATTTTAAACACTCTTCTACAGCACCACTTATCAAATATTTCGATTATATTCTGTTCCAGTTTTCCCACAGTCCATGTTTCCTACCATACGATTCGGTGCTCCAAACGTACAGTCGTGCTGAAAAGTATCCGAACGACCTGAACTGCATTTCGCCTGATTCGCATGCAACCGGCATAACGCGGCTGTCTAGCAGGTCCTCTAATCACTCCTTGGTACAGTCCAACACGTCACCACTAGAAAACACTGCTCTGTGTCGCAGTAACTCAAGATGTAAAGTAATACCACGATGCTAAAAATATCAGGGAACACTTTATCACATATAAGACTGTCCTTAAGGCTTGTGAGCTTACATTTATTACAATAAATGCCATACCTGAAATGTTACCACCCTCATTATTACGTCAGATAGGTAATACACGTAGTAAGTTCGTCGTATTCATGATTTCCTCTTCAAAGTAACATACAGTACTTATTATTTTACACAAAATGACATTAATAATTTACGTTATCCACGAGCAGCTAGTTGACAATATGTATGAACTTCAAATGTCACGACGAACCGTCTCGTTCTGCATATGGATTCAAACCCAGGTCAGGCAGACTTGGCTCTGAGCACTATGGGACTTAACATCTATGGTCATCAGTCCCCTAGAAGTTAGAACTACTTATACCTAACTAACCTAAGGACATCACACAACACCCAGTCATCACGAAGCAGAGAAAATCCCTGACCCCGCCGGGAATCGAACCGGGGAACCCGGGCGTGGGAAGCGAGAACGCTACCGCACGACCACGAGCTGCGGACTAACCTTTTTCGATTTTATTTTGGTGCCCTCTTGTAAAGTCATTTGCAGACAGAAGCAATATGCCTGTACCTTGGGATAAGTTTAAACTGTATATCATTGTTGTTCACTTTGGAGATTAGGTTCTTTTATTACTGTGGAGCGAATAATCGTTTTATTTCTTCTTTATCTGAAGTTTTGTTATTGTGGGGCGAATATCTGTTTTATTTCTCTGTTATCTAAAGTTCTGTATTATCAGAGGTTCAGCACAAGGGTTTGCTGTATTCGTTTGTGCTCTGGTTCTGCAGAGTGTTTTTTAATAGAACAACAACTGATTGACAGGCCAAGATTGAACAACTCGCAACCAGCCTCCAATCCCACCCAAATCCTGCGTCACGAAGTATACTCTGAAGTAGCTGATTAAACAGTTAGTTTCAACTTTATTATTAAATCTGTTGTATTAACTTTTCCTATATATACAGTTTGTGGAAGTCCATAAGACGAGAAAATCAAGTTTCTTTTAATAAATGCGTATTCTTTTTTGTGAAATTTATCAGATCTATTTAAAGAACCTGACATTATAGAGAGAATTAATGTTAAAAGGAGTCAGTGGATGGGTCATGGAACCAGATCACAAGATACAGGTTATACAAATTCATCAAGGTTATACTAGAAGAATCTCCAGAAGGCAAAAGTTTCAGGCGATTGAGAGATGAGATTTTCAAATAACTTGGAAAACTACTAAGTTTTCTGAAATTCACTGTTTGCAATGACCATTATAAGATTGACTAGCTTTGCAACTTGTTGCTAATCCAGTAGCAAATTAGCTTGCATAGCATGTTAATACTTTAAACTTATTCTTTATGTAAACTCCTGCACATTTGACTACATTTCTTAAGCATTTACTAATTTTCAGCGGTTTCCCAATTAGCGTGCCGGCCGGAGTGGCCGTGCGGTTCTGGGCGCTACAGTCTGGAGCCGAGCGACCGCAACGGTCGCAGGTTCGAATCCTGCCTCGGGCATGGATGTGTGTGATGTCCTTAGGTTAGTTAGGTTTAATTAGTTCTAAGTTCTAGGCGACTGATGACCTTAGAAGTTAAGTCGCATAGTGCTCAGAGCCAGCCCCCAATTAGCGTCAAACTTGACGATATTTTAAAAAGCGTTATACTTCGTTTTTTGAATTATTTCTTTTAAATTTAAAAAAATTATTTCTCGGGTTTCAGCATTTAATGGATTAAAGACAATTTGGAAATAAACTTTTCAAGTGCTCCGCAGTTCACGCTTAAATGTCTGACAGAGGTTCTTCGAACCAGTCACATACAAAAAATAACTTCTCCATTCCTACTGGACTTAACCTACAGACATCGAATTTCTTTTATTACTTCAAGAAATACAGCAGCTAACCATTTTGTACAGATTTTTAGTTTTAGTTAATAGCACTGGCATAGGACTGGCATAAATAAAAATATGTTTAGTGTCTCTGGTTGTTCTATTTCCTAAAGTAATATAATCTACAATCATAGAGATCAACAGCCAGTAAGCTGGCTAAATCAAACGTATTACTTTAGTGATAACGTCGGGAAGGCTAAATTGGTCTCTCCTTGAGGTTCTTTGAGAATATTACGGTGTAGTGGGCAGTTGAATGGTAACACTGCAGTTCGCAGGTGCGTGTTTAATACAGAAACATTGGATGGCAGTCGATCTATAAGGGCAAACGAGTGAAATAGCGGAAGGAAAATGCCAGATGTCTTGTCAAGTTGTGAGGAAGGGTCGCAATGTCGGAGACATTTTAAACAGATGATGAGGTAATTTCAGGTTGAGTACGACACAGATGTTTCTAAACGACGTCAGTAGAGCTATGTCGGGACCATTACGTAACAACCCAATTCACGAGTGGACGGCGCGTTAACGATAGCTCAGTAATGCGGAAGCGTTCGATACCATCCTCCAACTAATTCATCAGACGACAACGGATTCTAACTGCAGACGACTTCTTGGAGTCAATTTCGACGCCGCGAGATAATAAGACAAGGTGTGTCTCCTTCCGACCCTTGCGGGACGCTTACAATTACTTCAGTCAGGAAACAATAACATCTTATGGATTCTCCACAGCCAACAAATGTCAGATTTTCTCGGAAATACATTCAGTTGAAGGTAGCAGGCGACAGGCTATACTTCTTGAATGAAATCACTGCTGCCATTTAACAGAAAGTTTTTATTATTCATTTGTTTCACTATCGCGATTGGTCGGACATGGTGGCCGAGCGGTTCTAGGCGCTTCAGTCTGCCACCGTGCCACCGCTACGGTCGCAGGCTCGAATCCTGCCTCGGGCATGGATGTGTGTGATGTCCTTAGGTTAGTTAGGTTTAGGTAGTTCCAAGTTCTAGAGGACTGATGACCTTAGATGTTAAGTCCCATAGTGCTCAGAGTCATTTGAACCACTATCGCGGTTCAGACTGTAGAGCCATTTTCAAGCGCAGTGGTCAAAAAAGTCAGTAACTACAAAACCATGTCTGAATGACTGTCAGTAAATAACATATATATCTGAACTGATACTTAAGGGATTTTTTTATTGACAAACCTACGTATGTACAGACTCATCGTACGTGTAAATTATCGAAAGATGGTATTATATCCGTTTCTATTACGGGTCGTGGAATTACTATGAAGTTTTAACTGAAACTTCCTGGCAAATTAAAACTATGTGCTGGACCGGGAATCGAAGCCGGAAACTTTGTCTTTCGCGGACAAATGCTCTACCAGCTGAGCTACCCGATGACGTATCACATCACTGAACACTCCGCTGCAGAGTGAAAATTTCATTCTGGGAATTTCAATTGGTTGCTAATATGACGTTGTGTAACAGAAGGAGGTGCTCTCAGTTAGTAACGCAACACATTTATTCCATCGGGCAATTTCGATTGAAACAGTGCGGTATTAGTTGTGGCACATCGTGGAATATTCCTGCTTCAGCCCCTGTAGTTACATGATGTTCCGATAGATGGTGGCACTGTATGTAGCCTTCAAAGTCTGTGACGGAGGTAAGTTCCAAGCAGAGGCCTCTCATTCACTTTCTTTTGGCGGAAAACCAGACCATCGGCAGATACAGGGTGTTTCAAAAATGACCGGTATATTTGAAACGGCAATAAAAACTAAACGAGCAGCGATAGAAATACACCGTTTGTTGCAATATGCTTGGGACAACAGTACATTTTCAGGCGGACAAACTTTCGAAATTACAGTAGTTACAATTTTCAACAACAGATGGCGCTGCAAGTGATGTGAAAGATATAGAAGACAACGCAGTCTGTGGGTGCGCCATTCTGTACGTCGTCTTTCTGCTGTAAGCGTGTGCTGTTCACAACGTGCAAGTGTGCTGTAGACAACAGGGTTTATTCCTTAGAACAGAGGATTTTTCTGGTGTTGGAATTCCACCGCCTGGAACACAGTGTTGTTGCAACAAGACGAAGTTTTCAACGGAGGTTTCATGTAACCAAAGGACCGAAAAGCGATACAATAAAGGATCTGTTTGAAAAATTTCAATGGACTGGGAACGTGACGGATGAACGTGCTGGAAAGGTAGGGCGACCGCGTACGGCAACCACAGAGGGCAATGCGCAGCTAGTGCAGCAGGTGATCCGACAGCGGCCTCGGGTTTCCGTTCGCCGTGTTGCAGCTGCGGTCCAAACGACGCCAACGTCCACGTATCATCTCGTGCGCCAGACTTTACACCTCTACCCGTACAAAATTCAAACGCGGCAACCCCTCAGCGCCGCTACTATTGCTGCACGAGAGACATTCGCTAACGATATAGTGCACAGGATTGATGACGGCGATATGCATGTGGGCAGCATTTGGTTTACTGACGAAGCTTATTTTTACCTGGACGGCTTCGTCAATAAACAGAACTGGCGCATATGGGGAACCGAAAAGCCCCATGTTGCAGTCCCATCGTCCCTGCATCCTCAAAAAGTACTGGTCTGGGCCGCCATTTCTTCCAAAGGAATCATTGGCCCATTTTTCAGATCCGAAACGATTACTGTATCACGCTATCTGGACATTCTTCGTAAATTTGTGGCGGTACAAACTGCCTTAGACGACACTGCGAACACCTCGTGGTTTATGCAAGATGGTGCCCGGCCACATCGCACGGCCGACGTCTTTAATTTCCTGAAAGAATATTTCGATGATCGTGTGATTGCTTTGGGCTATCCGAAACATACAGGAGGCGGCGTGGATTGGCCTCCCTATTCGCCAGACATGAACCCCTGTGACTTCTTTCTGTGGGGACACTTGAAAGACCAGGTGTACCGCCAGAATCCAGAAACAATTGAACAGCTGAAGCAGTACATCTCGTCTGCATGTGAAGCCATTCGGCCAGACACGTTGTCAAAGGTTTCGGGTAATTTCATTCAGAGACTACGCCATATTATTGCTACGCATGGTGGATATGTGGAAAATATCGTACTATAGAGTTTCCCAGACCGCGGCGCCATCTGTTGTTGAAAATTGTAACTACTGTAATTTCGAAAGTTTGTCTGCCTGAAAATGTACTGTTGTCCCAAGCATATTGCAACAAACGGTGTATTTCTATCGCTGCTCGTTTAGTTTTTATTGCCGTTTCAAATATACCGGTCATTTTTGAAACACCCTGTAAGTTCCAAGCAGAGGCCTCTCATTCACTTTCTTTTGGCGGAAAACCAGAGCATCGGCAGATATCTATAGGCGCTTGCAGAATGCCTACGGAGGTCTGGCAGTGAACAAAAGCGCGATGAGTCGTTGGGCGAGGCGTCTGTCGTCATCGTAGCAAGGTCGCGCAAACAGGTTCGCCGTCGCGCGTGCTAGACAGCCGCGTACAACTGTGACTAGTGCAGTGCTGGAACGTGCGGAAACTTTTATTGGATGTGGTCGACGGATCATAGCCAAACGTTTCGGTGCACAAGTGGACGTCGCTGTTGGTAGTGCTGGCACAGTCGACCCCCAGTTGCAGTACTCAAACTTGTGTGCTCGCTGGATTCTCGCATCTTCCGACATCCATCTTTTTGGCGCTACAGTTCGTGGATGGTGGGGAGGTTACTGATGCAGCAAGACGTTACCGATGTGACCAGTAGAGCGGTTACTGGCCCTCCCAGTAGCTGATTAAAAAGTTACTTTCAACTTATTTATTAAATTTTGTTGTTTTACTATGTACACAGTTTGTTGCCCAGTCTGAGGCTCAGAAAGAGGCGAAAGTCGTCGCACTGAAGGGAGATGATATTGAAAAATAGAGTTTTGTAGCCAAAAGAGTGCTATTATAATCCTGAATTAAACCAACCTACTTTCAGAAATAAAATGTTGCATTTCTTATTGAACGTCCCCTCGTGTTTAACTATGGTCCATTGGGAACGACAAAGGCTAGTAGAAATCCTTGGGTAACAGAAGAAATATAAAATTTAATTGATGAAAGGAGAAAATATAATAATGCAGTAAATGAAGCAGGCAAAAAGGAATACAAACGTAGCCGGCCCGTATGGCCGTGCGGTTCAAGGCGCTTCAGTCTGGAACCGCGTAACCGCTACGGTCGCAGGTTCGAATCCTACCTCGGGCATGGATGTGTGTGATGTCCTTAGGTTAGTTAGGTTTAAGTACCTCTAAGTTCTAGGGGACTGATGAACACAGATGTTAAGTCCCATAGTGCTCAGAGCCATTGGAATACAAACGTATCAAAAATGAGATCGACAGGAAGCGCAAAGTGGTTAAGCAGGGATGGCTAGAGGACAAATGTAAGGATGTAGAGGCATATATCACAAGGGGTAAGATACATATTGCCTACAGGATAATTAAAGAGACCTTTGGAGAAAAGGGAACCACTTGTATGAATATCAAGAGCTCAGATGGAAACCCAGTTCTAAGCAAAGAAAGGAAAGCAGAAAGACGGAAGGAATATATAGCGGGTCTATACACGGGCGATGTACTTGAGGACAATATTATGGAAATGGAAGAGCCTGTAGATGAATACGAAATGGGAGATATGATACTGCGGGAACAGTTTGACAAAGCACTGAAAGACCTGAGTCGAAACAAGGCCCCGGGAGTAGACAACATTCCATTAGAACTACTGACAGCCTTGGGAGAGCCAGTCCTGACAAAACTCTACCATCTGGTGAGCAAGATGTATGAGACAGGCGAAATACCCTCAGACTTCAAGAAGAATATAATAATTCCAATCCCAAAGAAAGCAGGTGTTGACAGATGTGAAAATTACCGAACTATCAGTTTAATAAGTCACGGCTGCAAAATACTAACGCGAATTCTTTACAGACGAATGGAAAAACTGGTAGAAGCCAACCTCGGGGAAGATCAGGATTCCGTAGAAATGTTGGAACACGAATTATGTTAGAAGATAGATTAAGGAAAAGAAAACCTACGTTTGTAGCATTTTTAGACTTAGAGAAAGCTTTTGACATTGTTGACTGGAATACTCTCTTTCAAATTCTGAGGGTTGCAGGGGTAAAATACAGGAAGCGAAAGGCTATTTACAGTTTATACAGAAACCAGATGGCAGTTATAAGAGTCGAGGGGCATGGAAGGGAAGCAGTGGTTGGGAAGGGAGTGACACAGGGTTGCAGCCTCTCCCCGATTTTATTCAGTCTGTATATTGAGCAAGCAGTAAAGGAAACAAAAGAAAACTTCGGAGTAGGAGTTAAAAACCACGAAGAACAAATAAAAGCTTTGAGGTTCGTCGATGACATTGTAATTCTTTCAGAGACAGCAAAGGACTTGGAAGAGCAGTTTAACGGAATGGCTGGTGTCTTGAAGGGACGATATAAGATGAACATCAACAAAATCAAAACGAGGATAATGGAATGTAGTCGAATTAAGTCGGGTGATGTTGAGGGTATTAGATTAGGAAATGAGACACTTAAAGTAGTATAGGAGTTCTGCTATATGGGGAGCAAAATAACTGATGATGGTCGAAGTAGAGAGGATATAAAATGTAGACTGGCAACGGCAAGGAAATCATTTCTGAAGAAGAGAAATTTGTTAACATCGAGTATAGATTTAAGTGTCAGGAAGTCGTTTCTGAAAGTATTTGTATGGAGTGTAGCCATGTATGGAAGTGAAACATGGAAGATAAATAGTTTGGACAGGAAGAGAATAGAAGCTTTCGAAATGTGGTACTACAGAAGAATGCTGAAGATTAGGTGGGTAGATCACATAAGTAATGAGGAGGTATTGAATGGAATTGGGGAGAAGAGGAGTTTGAGGCACAACTTTACTAGAAGAAGGGATCGGTTGTTAGGACATATTCTGGGGCATCAAGGGATCACCAGTTTAGTATTGGAAGGCTGCGTGGAGAGTAAAACTCGTAGAGGGAGACCAAGAGATGAATACACTAAGCAGATTCAGAAGGATGTTGGTTGCAGTAGGTACTGGGAGATGAAGAAGCTCGCACAGGATAGAATAGCATGGAGAGCTGCATCAAACCAGTCTCAGGACTGAAGACCACAACAACAACTACAACAACATATTCGGTACGTCTGAGAATCTGTTGTAATCTATTTTTCATACCCCTACGTGATAACGGTCGTCCACCCCAAAACATTTTTCTTTTTTTTTTTTTGATAGAACGTTTTATTTTTATTTTTTTATGATGTGGCATTAAAAATGCACACAACCGTAAATTTTCACCCTCCTACCACCAACCCCTCTTTTTAATAGCGATTTTAGTAATTTAATAATTTTCAACCCCGGTCAGTAACTGATCAATTATCACTTGATCAGTTACCCCCGCCAGGTGTCTACCGGTGATAGTCTTTCAGTATTCGATAGATAGGTAATTGAAGAAAAGGTACCAAAAGCAACGACTCGGATACCCCTCTTTGAATCGACGTAAGTAGACCGAGAAGTTTAACTAGGTAGCCAAACCGACATTTAGGCCTAGCGCAGACGCATCGATTTTTATCGTACGGAAATATATCGTACTATCAAATTCTTTTAGTAGAACAAAGAAGTTCCTATGCTCTCCTTTGTTCCTGTCAAAGAATTTAATCGTACAATATTTTTACGCATGATAAAAATCGATGCATGTGCGCTTGGCCTTATTCATAATGCTGGCGAACACATTTCTACACGAAATTGCCGCTATGTTTGTATGCTCATGTACGAGCCGTGTATCGGCTGCAATTGTTAAATCTACCGTAGAAACGCTAGCGCTAATAGTGGCCGATACTCCCCGACTTCCCCCCTAAGCCTTTTCTCACTCCCGTCACAGTTTTCGGCCATTATTATCGTTTGTGTCACGAGCTCCGGCCAACAACAGCTATTGTGTTACACGTGTACATTGTGTTACACGTATACATTATTCTTATAGACTAGAGATAATTTATATGGCATAACAACGTTTTCCGGGTCAGCTATAACATATAACGATTTTCAGAGGCGGAACGAAGTTGGCCGGGTATAGCTAGTATGATTCTAAAGTAACTGAAGGAACGACCAAACAACATCATGTGTTCCTATGTACAGTAAACTGTAGCTACAACACTCTCCATACCAAACCCTTTTAGAAGTACTAAAATGGATAAGTGCGGAGAGAAGTCTACGTCCTCCTCCAGGAGAGGGGGGAGTTTAGTGATACGTCCAGATATAACTAGGCGCTGGAAGGAGTAGTATTGGAGAGAAGTAGCAGAGACAAACAAAGACTAGGATATTCAAAACGTGTTGTTGGGGAGGAGCTACGTCAGGTTGAAAAGACAGAACGATGGAATACCTCACCAAGTCATTTGAAAGAGTGGCGACTTAAAAAAAAATAGACTATCGCACTTCGATAAACGGGACAAATCTCTACATGAATACAGTCAGGAAGGTTTCGTCCTCCGTGTGTTTGGTACGTAGACCTGATTCAATGAAAAGCAATACGCACGTGTGGTAGAGTTTTACTATGTCACTGGGTCGATATGTGGATGTATTATTCCGGCAGAATGCTGTGTTTCAGTCTCAACAGGGACGACGCAGTGTTTTCCATTGATATTTCATCGTCCTGAACGGCACGCACGTTGAGCTACATTCTCCGTTCGCTGAGGCACACGTGTGCTTCAAGCAGATGTCACAGGCTCTGCGTCCATCCATAGGACTAAGGAATCCGCAAGCTGCAACTCCATGAAGCACACAGGGATCTGTAATTAACATTGGGTCACGTGTTAAACAGACGACAGTTTAAAAATGATTAGGATTCTGAGTTTTTCCAAGCGACATCCATACACAGTGGCGACCCGAAATCCTGAGACATAATTTGTGAGGTTGCTCAGGAATATTTTGTGAATATTTTGGGTTATTTTGCTGCCTAGGTAGCAGAATCCTTTACCTTCATCTACTTCGTGACCATCAATCCTGATATTTAGTTTCTCGCTGATCTTATTTGTGCTGCTTCTCATTACTTCCGTCTTTCTTCGATTTACTCTCAATCCATATTCTGTACCGATTGATCTGTTCATTCCATTCAACAGATCCTGTAATTGTTTTTCACTTTCACTGAGGACAGAAATGTCATTAGCGAATCTTATCAGTGATATTCCTTCTGCTTGAATTTTAATTCCATCCTTGAAGGTTTCTTTCATTTCCGTCGTTGCTTCTTCGCTGTATAGACTGAACAGTAGCGGCGAAAGACTACATCCTTGTGTATCCGTGCAGTTCGTTCTTGGTCTTCCGGTCGTATTATTCCCTCTTGGTCCTTGTACATATTGTATATTACCTCTCTTTCCCTATAGATTAGCCGGCCGTGGTGGCCGAGCGGTTCTAGGAGCTTCAGTCTGGAACCGCGCGACCGCTACGGTCGCAGGTTCGAATCCTGCCTCGGGCATGAATGTCTGTGATGTCCTTAGGTTTGTTAGGTTTAAGTAGTTCTAAGTTCTAGGGGACTGATGACCTCTGAGGTTAAGTCCCATAGTGCGCAGAGCCATTTGAACCTATAGCTTACCCGTATTTTTCTCAGTATTAGTTGACATTTTAGCACTTTTTTTTCTTCAGTCTGGCTTCCATTATGAATCGCGATGTCAGAACTGCCTCTCTGGTTGGTGCCTTTACCTTTGAAACGCCCCCTTGGAAAAATTAATGAAATGACTGTGCTGATAAACCTCTTACATTATTTGTTTTTGAAACAGCTGAGTGGAGTGAACGTACCCAGACATTCCGCTCTTTACCTATTCTGATCAACACTAAATTGACACACAGTATTTTTAGCGCAACGTAATCTGACTTTCAATAATCCCTACAAAAGAATGGCCCTGATTAACATTAACCTATGCTGTTGTTGTTGTTGTGGTCTTCAGTCCTGAGACTGGTTTGATGCAGCTCTCCATGCTACTCTATCCTGTGCAAGCTTCTTCATCTCCCATACCTACTGCAACCTACATTCTTCTGAATCTGCTTAGTGTATTCATCTCTTGGTCTCCCTCTACGATTTTTACCCTCCACGCTGCCCTCAAATACTAAATTGGTGATCCCTTGATGCCTCAGAACATGTCCTACCAACCGATCCCTTCTTCTGGTCAAGTTGTGCCACAAACTTCTCTTCTCCCCAATCCTATTCAATACTTCCTCATTAGTTATGTGATCTACCCATGTAATCTTCAGCATTCTTCTGTAGCACCACATTTCGAAAGCTTCTATTCTCTTCTTGTCCAAACTATTTATCTTCCATGTTTCACTTCCATACATGGCTACACTCCATACAAATACACTTAAATCTATACTCGATGTTAACAACTTTCTCTTCTTCAGAAACGCTTTCCTTGCCATTGCCAGTCTACATTTTATATCCTCTCTACTTCGACCATCATCAGTTATTTTGCTCCCTAAATAGCAAAACTCCTTTACTACTTTAAGAGTCTCATTTCCTAATCTAATTCCCTCAGCATCACCCGACTTAATTCGACTACATTCCATTATCCTCGTTTTGCTTTTGTTGATGCTCATCTTATATCCTCCTTTCAAGACGCTATCCATTCCATTCAATTCCATTCCATTACATTAACCTATACCTTTCACAAACCACTTACCTCACAAAAATCTTCGTTACTCGAACTACTGCAATACAGCGAGCGCCACTACTGCCAGCTAAATAAAAGATTCTAACTACTGAAGGGACTAGCTACTGATAGGCACAGTTAGCAAATGAAAGATTTTGATAGAGAACTAACAATGTATTTACTTTAATAGTGTTCAAAAATCATAATAATATAGCAGTTCATGACATCCAGTCCTACAAATTTACTCTTTCTACTGGACACACGTCCAGATCATCCGCTCTGAAAACTCCGCCATCTCTCTCCCCACATCTAACACTGCTGGCGGCTCAGCTCCAACTGCGCAACGCTACGCACTGTTAACAGCCAACTGCCCAACACTACAATAGCGAACAACAGTGCAAACCAGCCACACACTGCACACAGCACAGCCAGTGATTTTCATACAGAGCGCTACGTGGCGTTACCAATAAAAAAAAAAAAAAAAAAAAACCTAAAAAAGCCTACTTACATACGAGCGAAATGTCTGAGTACAGCTGTTTGAAAAACACATAATGTAAGAGGTTTATCAGCACAATCATTTCATTAATTTTTCTAAGGGGACGTTTCACCTTTCCTAAAGCCAAATTGACCATCATCTAATACATACTCAATTTTCTTTCCCAGGGACTATCTCTCTTAATAGATAGTTTACGAAAAGTACATTTTTACTTTGTTCCGTCCCCGTGATGACTAAAATTTCTGAAAGGAGTGCTCTGCACTACCAACAACTTGGCGAGAGCTGAAAACCTTTCTTCCCCCCTACTTTAACAGCTGCATAGAAAATTCAGAAAGAACTAAAAAAAAAAAAAAAGCTGTCCTCGTGTGGCGCGTTGTGCTCCCGGATTAACGAGCACTTACTCCCGCTGTCTAATGCTGCGACGCGCGCGCTATCTGAGGCGAGGCGGACATGCCAGCGCGGCGCACTTTTACTCACGTGTGTTCTCCGAACACGGACGGCGAACCTTAAAAGCGGGCTAACTACACTGAAACGGTTTCAGGCGAAATTAATATTCATGAGCGCTAATTCGGCCATTAAATAAATTAACGCGCGCGCGCAGGCGGGCTAGACCCGGCCGCCCGCTCGCAGCGGAGCGGGGCGTGTCGGCTGGAGCCGCGCTCCGCAGAGGAGGCGCAGTCGAGGGCGGGCGCAGTGTTTTTACTGCGACAGCCGCCGGCGCCGATGGACGCAGGGCACGGCGGACGTAGGCGCCTCGTAAAGCCGCCAGCCTTTCTTCCTTCCGGTCCCTTGGTGTACGGGGCCGGGTTTATAGAGTGCGTCCTGGCCAGCATTATGACGTACTCCGAACAAAACGAGCTTCTCCTAAAGAATGAACACCGATTCATCGGAAAAAAGACATTCGTGTCACTCACAACTTCATTCGTTCACGATATACTACAAATGATGGATACAGGTAAAAAAAAGTAGGTTTTTATACACTACTGGCCATTAAAATTGCTGCGCCAAGTAGAAATGCAGATGATAAACGGGTATTCATTGGACAAATATATTATACTAGAAATGACATGTGATTACATTTTTACGCAATTTGGGTGCATAGAGCCCGAGAAACCAGTACCCAGAACAACCACCTCTGGCCGTAATAACGGACTTCATATGCCTGGGCATTGAGTCAGCTTGGATGGCGTGTACAGGTACGGCTGCCCATGCAGCTTCAACACGATACCACAGTTCATCCAGAGTAGTGACTGGCGTATTGTGACGAGCCAGTTGCTCGGACACCATTGACCAGACTTTTTCATTTGGTGAGAGATCTGGAGAACGTGCTGACCAGGGCAGCAGTCGGGCATTTTCTGTATCCAGAAAGGCCCGTGCAGGACATGCAACATGCGGTCGTGCATTATCCTGCTGAAATGTAGGGTTTCGCAGGGATCGAATGAAGGGTAGAGCCACGGGTCGTAACACATCTGAAATGTAACGTCCACTGTTCAAAGCGCCGTCAATGCGAACAAGAGGTGACCGAGCCATGTAAACAGTGGCACCCCATACCATCACGTCGGGTGATACGCCAGTATGGCGATGACGAATACACGCTTCCAATGTGCGTTCACCGCGATTTCGCCAAACACGGCTGCGACCATCATGATGCTGTAAACAGAATCTGGATTCATCCTAAAATATGACGTTTTTCCATTCGTGCGCCCAAGTTCATCGCTGAGTACACCATCGCAGACACTCCTGCCTGTAATGCAGCGCCATGGGTAACCGCAGCCATGGCCTCCGAGCTGATAGTCCATACTGCTGCAAACGTCGTCGAACTGTTCGTGCAGATGACTGTTGTCTTGCAAACGTCCCCATCTGTTGACTCAGGGATCGGGACGTGGCTGCACGATGCGTTACAGCCATGCGGATAAGATGCCTGTCATCTCGACTGCTAGTGATTCGAGGCCGTTGGGATCCAGCAAGGCGTACTGTATTACCCTGCTGAACCCACCGATTCCATATTCTGCTAACGGTCATTCGATCTCTACAATGCGAGCAGCAATGTCGCGATACGTTAAACCGCAATCGCGATTGGCTATACAATCCGACCTTTATCAAAGAAACGTGATGGTACGCGTTTCTGCTCCTTACACGAGTCTCACAACAACGTTTCACCAGGCACGGCCGGTCAATTGCTGTTTGTGTATGACAAATCGGTTGGAAACGTTCCTCATGTCAGCACGTTGTAGGTGTCGCCACCGGCGCCAACCTCGTGTGAATGCTCTGAAAAGCTAATCTTTTTTATACCACAGCATCTTCTTCCGTCGGTTAAATTTCGCGTCTGTAGCACGTCATCTTCGTGGTATAGCAATTTTAATGGCCAGTAGTGTTTAAGGCTGGGCGGCGAAGATATCGGCTCGCGGGCCGTTCCCGGAAACAAATGCCAAAGCGCTCGGTCTCGCTGCACGTTTCCCCCACCACCAAGCCACGCTGTCTGAGCGCGAAGAGGGGTAAGAGGGGAAAACTGGGAACGCGCCGCATTTTAACGGCAGTGCAGTCGCCCTGCATACGACTTGGTTTTATATGTCACATGTCTACACAACATAGGTCACAAACATAACAAATTTTCATTATTATTTAATTATTTCTGGCGCGCTAAAGGCATAATATAATTCTTATCTGGTGCAAACTGCTGGCACATGGACAGACGCAGACAATTTCACAGAGTTTCGCACTCAAGTTCCCACACAGTTGTGACTTTCACTACTGGTCATTAAAATTGCTACACCCCAAAGATGACGTGCTACAGACGCGAAATATAACCGACAGGAAGAAGATGCTGTGATATGCACATGATTAGCTTTTCACAGCATTCACACAAGGTTGGCGCCGGTGGCGACACCTACAACGTGCTGACATGAGGAAAGTTTCCAACCGATTTCTCATACACAAACAGCAGTTGACCGGCGTTGCCTGGTGAAACGTTGTTGTGATGCCTAGTGTAAGGAGGAGAAATGCGTACCATCACGTATCCGACTTTGATACAGGTCGGATTGTAGCCTATCGCGATTGCGGATTATCGTATCGCGACATTGCTGCTCGCGTTGGTCGAAATCCAATGACTGTTAGCAGAATATGGAATCGGTGGGTTCGGGACGGTAATACGGAACGCCGTGCTGGATCCGAACGGTCTCGTATCACTAGCAGTCGAGATGACAGGTATCTTATCTGCATGGCTGTAACGGATCGTGCAGCCACGTCTCGATCCCTGAGTCAACAGATGGGGAAGTTTGCAAGACAACAACCATCTGCACGAACAGTTCGACGACGTTTGCCGCAGCATGGACTATCAGCACGGAGACCATGGCTGCGGTTACCCCTGACGCTGCATCACAGACAGGAGCGCCTGCGATGGTGTACTCAACGACGAACCTCGGTGCACGAATGGCAAAACGTCATCTTTTCGGATGAATCCAGGTTCTGTTTACAGCATGATGATGGTCGCATCCGTGTTCGGCGACATCACGGTTTACGCTCATTGGAAGCGTGTATTCGTCATCGCCATACTGGCGTATCACCCGGAGTGATGGTATGGGGTGCCATTGGTTACACGAGTCGGTCACCTCTTGTTCGCACTGACGGCACTTTGGACAGTGGACGTTACACTTCAGATGTGTTACGACCCGTGGCTCTACCCTTCATTCGATCCCTGCGAAACCCTACATTTTAGCAGGATAATGCACGAAGGCATGTTTCTGGATACAGAAAACGTTCGACTGCTGCCCTGGGCAGCACATTCTCCAGATCTCGCAACAACTGAAAACGTCTGGTCAGTGGTGGCCGAGCAAGTGGCTCGTCACAATACGCCAGTCACTACTCTTGATGAACTGTGGTATCGTGTTGAAGCTGCATGGGCAGGTGTACCTGTACACGCCACCCAAGTTCTGTTGACAATGCCCAGACGTATCAAGACCGTCTCTACGGCCAGAGGTGGTTGTTGTGGCTACTGATTTCTCAGGATCGATGCACCCAAATTGCGTGAAAATGTAACCACATATCAGTTCTAGTACAATATATTTGTCCAATGAATACCTGTTTATCACCTGCATTTCTTGTTGGTGTAGCAATTTTAATGGCCAGTAGTGTATTTAATTATTTTTGGCGCACTAAAGGCGTAATATTATTCTTACCTAGTGCAAACTGCTGTCACATGGACAGACGCAGACAGTTTCGCACTGAAGTTCCCACATAGTTGTGATTTATATAGTTTCATATTCGAAAAAACATCTTTCACACAAATATGTCACTCGAAATATTGTAGCACTTTTGCTGTCTACCTGAGGAAAGGAATGTAGACGTACTGGACAGTTTTATTGTATAAGGATTTGTCATTAAAACGGAATCACGTTGTAGGTCAATCAATTACATCTGCACTTGTTCAGGTGCGCTTTTAACTGCAACAACAGATGGATGGTCTCGAAAACAGCTAGAACAGTTAGAGTCGAGTCTTCGAAGGAAGCGCTTGAGATTTCGCGACATCCAGAAACTGATGGCCCCCGTACGCCAATATCGATAATTTCTGAGAGGTGCATACGGGGCGTGAGGATGTCATACCGAATTGCCGAAACTCGTAGCAAAAATAAAATAACTTCTCAATTTGCACGGCTGCTTGGCGCATTTCTTTGTTAAATAAGAGCTAGAAAGAGGTGTAAAGATTGACAATATCGTCAAAACCTTTAGGAAACTGTCTTTGTAAATCTTTCAAGACAACAATTAATACCTAAACTTTCCGTTTTCTTTGATGGCGTGTGAGCTTCCTTGTCAACGCGTTTTTCTTTTTAAATGCATCCCCTTCAGATGAGAAAGAAGTTACTTTGTAATGTCTTAGTGTGGGCAGTGTGCTGTCCAGTCCACTTAAAATACAAAGTCTAGCCTCCATTCCAGATGTTCTAATTTTCGTTCTTGCACTACTTTTTTCCGTAATAAATTCTACAGTTGCGAGATTTAAATCGAAAAACGTCCCAGGCATGCCCTTTGACTTTACCTCTGTACTTTTCAGTTATATATGAAGTCTCCATACTCTTCGTTCAGTTTCACTGAAAAGTGTTCCTGCTAGCAATTGAATAACGCGTGCCACGTCAGAAATTTTGCTAATCGTACCATTAATTTTTTTCACGACCTCCAGGCCTGCGACAAGTGCTTATTGATGTGCAGAACACTGAATCGCGTCAATCGATTGTTACAATTTTTTTATATTTCATTGTCAACTATATCTTTAAGTTCTTCCTGCATGGTAAATTTCAATGTTGTATCATAGCGAATATGCAGTACCTGTCACTTACGCGAATTGAGAATTCTCATCCTTTTCTTATGTCACGGCCGGCCGCGGTGGCCGAGCGGTTCTAGGCGCTTCAGTCCGGAACCGCGCGACTGCTAGGGTCGCAGGTTCCAGTCCTGCCTCGGGCATGGATGTGCGTGATGTCGTTAGGTTAGTTAGGTTTAAGTAGTTCTAAGTTCTAGGGGACTGACGGTCTCAGATGTTAAGTCGCATAGTGGTCAGAGCAATTTGAACCATCTTCTGTCAGACGCGGTCTCGGGCGCCTTACCACGATTCGAGCGGCTGCCCCCGTCGGAGGTTCGGGTCCTCCCTCGGGCATGTGTGTGTGTGTGTGTGTGTGTGTGTGTGTGTGCGTGTGTGTGTGTGTGTTGTCCTTAGCGTAAGTTAGTTTAAGTTAGATTAAGTAGAGTGTAAGCCTAGGGACCGATGACCTCAGCAGTTTGGTCCCATAGGAACTTATCACAAATTTCTAAAAATTTCCAAAACGCAACTGACCCGAGCGGAACACGTTGACTCATTTCATCACTTTAAGGAAATTATCGTGAAACTTCCTGGCAGATTAAAACTGTGTGCGAGACCGAGACTGGAACTCGGGACCTTTGCCTTCCGCGGACTAGTGCTTTACCATCTTTTTATTTTTTTTTGTTTTTTGGTTTTTTGTTTTTTTTTTATTATTGCGGGCAAGTGCTCTACCATTTTTTTAAAATTGTTTTTTGTCTTTTTTTGACCACTTTTTTTTGCAGGTATGAAGAAAACGAATAAAAACCTCTTGTGTATGAAAAGAAAAAGACGTTCTTCATGAAATAACACAATATCATCCTTTGAAAATGTAAAACATAAAAGGTAGCTGTATTTCCGCAACGGCCTTCTTTTGTTATCCTTTTTTTTATTTTAATTTTTTTTATTTTTTTGGTAACATAAATGAGTATACAGTCTCACCATCAGCAGCAACTTCTTTTTTTTTTTTTCCTGGGAGCACAGGAGAAAGAAAACAAATCGGCTGCAGATAGAGAGCTATGGGTGAAAAGGATAAACATGTGTAAGGAGAAAAAATAAATAAAAAAAATAAAACTTAGAAGAGGAGGAGAAAAGAGAAGTGAAATAAAATAGGAATACTTTCCGCGCCATGCTCCACTTTGGCGCGCCATCAGAACAAAATGCATTCTATCATTGACCATTGAAGGGGAACGTGGGATCGTCCAGTCTTGGCTGGCACGGTTCGTTGAGATTCCAGCTTTGAGGCGGGTTGGTGAAAATACTCTGTAAATAGTTCTCGAAAGTGGCCCGATAGTGTCGATGTCGGCGAAGGGTGTGGTGATGTACCTGGAGGCGTGTCCAAAAGTCCGCCGGATCGACGACCTTGTCCCGGAAGAGGTAGTTGACAGCCATGCCACTGATCCATGTGATGGCGTGCCACTTAGCCGATGGAAAGTAGGTCGTGTCGGGATATATCATCATGGTAGGAGAAACGTGATGTGGTGGTACTCGGAGGTAGAAAGCCACAATCTTCTGCACGAGGGTCCAGACAGCTGCTGCTGGCCCACACTCAAAACGATGTAAATCTGTATCTTCGACATTGCACTTGAGGCACAGGGGTGAGTCCACCAGTGCGATGCGATGCAGTTTCTGTCTTGTGGTATACTTGCCGTTGACGAGATTGTACCACATAGATGGGGTGTCAGTGGTGTGATATGGTTGGTGGATCGTTTTCCAAACTGTAAGCCATGAAACCTGTGGGTGACGTGTTTCGACGGGGTTGCGGTGTGGAGACTTTCGGAGAAGGCGGTAGATGTCGCAGGTGGTCGTCTTCTTGGTTCTCGGGAGCTCGGTGCATATGTAGCTGTACTCCAAAAAGAAACGGCCGATATGTGACATCGGAGGTGGGATGTGTGCCAAAGACGTAGGTGGGCGTCTCGAAACAGGTGCGAGCTCGGTGGTCAACATTCCAGTAACACTAGCATTTTGGCTTTTCCATAACCGGAGCATAGTATTGGTGTAAAGTGCCGTAGTCCTGGCTCTCACATTAACCAGATCGAGGCCACCATCCCGCTTCGGTAAGGTGAGAGCTTCATACTGGACTTTGAAGATGTACCATCTGAGCTACCCAAGCACTACTCAGGCCTCGCCCTCAGAACTTCACCTCTGCAAGTACCTCGTAAGACTACCAGTTGTGACCAGCGAAGACGACAGTGCCACGCAAGTAACAAAATACGATAGTCAAATGTGACTGTCACAAGACCACTGTAAACTGCAGCCACCAAAAGACTGCAGGTACCAAAAGACCGATGCCGGCTACCGGAAGACCGCTTTCAAATGCGATTACTGAAACATGACTGCCAAATGTTGCAATTTTTCCACAACTACCTCCAACCATACTAGTGGAATTCACGCCAAAATCATCAGCAGCAAAGTCAGATTCCCTGGTTTTTATTTTAACTTTTTTTTAGATCAGTTTATATTTGGATACTGTGATATAAAGCACAGCAGGCAGTCGAGTGGAATCGTCGTATTGTAGTAGTTGAACCCTCTAAAACACGAAAAAACGTTTCTGTCATATTTATAACTCAGTCATTTCTGTAATCTGTGCAGCAGTTGCTAACAGTTTTGAGCTACTTTATTGCTCACTTTTTTCCAGTTGATATTGCATCCTCTCTTGTTTGTTACCTCTGCAAATGTAGCATTCATCGGTGAAGTACATGTAAATTATTTGTCCCTGGTATCTCAAGTTATTTCGGAACATTGCAAGCGCATAATTCGCTGAAATTAATTGCGAGTGAACAGTCCTTCAAAATTTATAGCCTGTTAATTGCATTTTTCCGCTAGTATATCTACGGCTGCACGACGCGATTTGCTTCGTCCGCTCAATGCACGGGCTGTATACATTATGGCGTAAACACACAGGGGACAGGACCCGTACTTTAGCGCCTACGCATCGATTCCCGGCTGCTGAAAGCACTTGATTAATATAATTAAACCACTTTCGACATAAATACATCAGCCATTTACGGTCTGCGCCAGCGAATTAGCAACCGAATTGCCCGTATAAAAGCTTCTCCGCGCTTGTTATTCATATTTATGGCGGGCGCTGCATTTGCATCAAATTCCTCGGAAGCCACCTGCGATCTGTGGCGTAAATTCGCCATACGTGGACTCCTCAAGGTGCTTTTGACATCAGTTGGAATCCACGCGTCACCTCCTGTCACTGGATATCCCTACGATATAGCCGGCCGGAGTGGCCGAGTGGTTAAAGGCGCTACAGTCTGGAACCGCACGACCGCTACGGTCGCAGGTTCGAATCCTGCCTCGGGCATGGATGTGTGTGATGTCCTTAGGTTAGTTAGGTTTAAGTAGTTCTAAGTTCTAGGGGACTTATGACCACAGCAGTTGAGTCCCATAGTGCTCAGAGCCATTTGAACCAGCCTACGATATACAGTGCAGGCCAGCCACCAAAAACAATCATTCGAAGTCATTGCCTGTTACTGGACCTGGTCGCGCAGGTATCAGCGGTGACGGTAAAACTTTATGACCTCGAAAAAATCGAGCTGTGAGCATGAAACTTAGTAACTGGACATCTACATGCACTATGTGATCAAAAGTATCCGGACACCCGAATTGACCACTAGATGTCACGAGAGGCTTCCCCGCCAGTATAAAAAGGACGGCGAGTGTTGTGTTGTCAGTAAAGAAGCAGGACTTAATTTGAGGAAGAAATTTCTGAGAATGTACGTTTGAGGCACAGCAATGTATGGCAGTCAAACATGGACGGTAGGAAAAAGGAACAGAAGAGAATCGAAGCACATGAGATGAGATGTGGTGTTACAGACGAATGTCAGCAGTTCGTGGTCTAGGGGCTAGCCAGCACGGTAGCTCAGCGTGTTAGGTCAGAGGGCTGCGTGCTCTCTGTAATAAAAAAAATAAAAATAAAAATAACTGAGTCAAGGAATCAGAAGATTGATATAGTAAAAGAATTCAAATATCTCGGAGAATGGATTACTTGGAATGCTGGGGAAAGCAAAGCAATGGAATCCAGAAAAAATAAACTTGAATTGGCCTTCCAACTAACAAAAAATACATACAACAAAAAATCCCTTTCATGGGGGTCCAAAATTACACATTACAAGACAGTGATTAAGCCAGAAGCACTGTATGCAGCAGAAACACTTAACATGAATTTCAAAGGCCAAATGGAGAAACTTGAGGTAAAGGAAAGAAAAAATTTAAGAAAAATCATTGGGCCAAAATTTCAAGACAATAAGATTATATACATAAAAAATGAAACTCTCTACAAGAAAACTGAAAAACTTTCAGATTCTATGCGAAAAAGGTGAATAAATTTTTATGGTCATCTTCTCAGAATGAATTCCAACAAATTAACTAAACAAATCTTTGACTTCTTCCGTAACCGAAAAACGAAGCCCAACTGGTTTAAAGAAACTGAGAAAGACCTAGTGGAATTAAATATTTCAGAAAGTTCACTTATTGATCGAACTGCTAAATTAATTACTAAAGATGAAAACATAAGGTTCCAAGACAAATCCACACAAAAGTCCAAATCCTTCATCTCGGAGGAAGAGAGGAGAAGAAGATCAGAAAGAATGAAGAAATACTGGGCCCTAAGAAAGGAACAACGCACAAAGAAATGATTGATCCAGCGTACCCCAAAGAGGGTGAAACGAAAGAAGAAGAAGAATCAATGATCAACTTGAACGGATATCTTGTGACGACCACCAAAACCAAACGCAACTCACTATATCAAACGAAAGGGGAAAAAAACAAAAATGGGGGGGGGGGGGCTAGCGTTGCTGTCTCTCGATCACGGGGTCCCGGGTTCGATACCCGGCCGCGTTGGGGATTTTATCTGCCCGGGGTCTGGGTCTTTGTGTTATTTCGTCATCATCATTATCATTTTTGAGAGTGTCTAGATTGGACTGTGAAAAGAAATGGACTGTGTAAAAATCGATACTTTGAATGGGCGCAGATGACCACGCAGTTGAGAACATGAAAATCATCAAAGACGAATGTTGAAAATTAGATGGGCTGATCAGGTAAGCAATGAGGATGTTCTGCGCAGAATCGGAGAGGAAAGATACACTGACAAGGAGAGGGAACTGGTGGCAGGACATCTGTTAAGACATCATGGAATGACTTCAATGGTACTAGAGGGAGCTTCGAGGGTAAAAGCTGTAGAGGGAGAGTGCAGATTGTAAAATATCCAGCAAATAATTGTGGACGTAGGTTGAAAGCGCTACTCTTCGAAATGGTTCAGATGGCTCTGAGCACTATGGGACTTAACATCTGAGGTCATCAGTTCCCTAGAACTTAGAACTACTTAAACATAACTAACCTAAGGACATCACACACGTGCATGCCCGAGGCAAAGTTCGAACCTGCGACCGTAGCGGTCGCGCAGTTCCAGACTTAAGTGCCTAGAACCGTTCGGCCACGCCGGACGGCCACTGTGGTTCTCGCAGTATTGAATTACCTAACGATTTCCGCAAAGGAGGTAAAGCAGAAAGGTGGAAGGAGTATATAGAGGGTTTATACAAGGGTGATGTACTTGATGACAATATTATGGACATGGAAGAGGATGTAGATGAAGATGAAATGGGAGATATGATACTGCGTGAAGAGTTTGACAGAGCACTGAAAGACCTAAGTCGAAACAAGGCCCCAGGAGTAGACAACATTCCATTAGAACTACTGACAGCCTTGGGAGAGCCAGTCCTGACAGAACTCTACCATTTGGTGAACAAGATATATGGAGACAGGCGAAATACCCTCAGACTTCAAGAAGAATATAATAATTCCAATCCCAAAGAAAGCAGGTGTTGACAGATGTGAAGATTGATTATCAGTTTAATAAGTCACGGCTGCAAAACACTTATGCGAATTCTTTACAGACGAATGGAAAAACTGGTAGAAGCCGACCTCGGTGAAGATCAGTTTGGATTCCGTAGAAATATTGGAACACGTGAGGCAATATTTACCCTACCACTTTCCTTAGAAGATAGATTAAGGAAAGGCAAACCTACATTTCTAGCATTTGTAGACTTAGAGAAAGCTTTTGACAATGTTGACTGGAATACTCTTTTTCAAATTCTGAATATGGCAGGGGTAAAACACAGGGAGCGAAAGGCTGTTTACAATTTGTATAGAAACCAGATGGCAGTTATAAGAGTCGAGGGGTATGAAAGGGAAGCAGTGGTTGGGAATGGAGTGAGACAGGGTTGTAACCTCTCCCCGAGGTTATTCAATCTGTATATTGAGCAAGCAATAAAGGAACAAAAGAAAAATTCGGTGTAGGTATTAAAATCCATGGAGAAGAAATAAAAACTTTGAGGTTCGCCGATGATATTGTAATTGTGTCAGAGACAGCAAAGGACTTGGAAGAGCAGTTGAACAGAATGGACAGCGTCTTGAGAGGAGGATATAAGATGAACATCAACAAAAGCAAAACGAGGATAATGGAATGTAGTCGAATTAAGTCGGGTGATGCTGAGGGAATTAGATTAGGAAATGAGACACTTAAAGTAGTAAAGGAGTTTTGCTATTTGGGGAGCAAAATAACTAATGGTGGTCGAAGTAGACAGGATATAAAATGTAGACTGGCAATGGCAAGGAAAGCGTTTCTGAAGAAGAAAAATGAGACACTTAAAGTAGTAAAGGAGTTTTGCTATTTGGGGAGCAAAATAATTGATGGTGGTCGAAGTAGACAGGATATAAAATGTAGACTGGCAATGGCAAGGAAAGCGTTTCTGAAGAAGAAAAATTGGTTAACATCGAGTATAGATTTAAGTGCCAGGATGTCGTTTCTGAAAGTATTTGTATGGAGTGTAGCCATATATGGTTTTGAAACATGGACGATAAATAGTTTGGACAAGAAAAGAATAGAAGCTTTCGAAGTGTGGTGCTACAGAATAATGCTGAAGATTAGGTGGGTAGATCACATAAGCAATGAGGAGGTATTGAATAGAATTGGGGAGAAGAGGATTTTGACGCACAACTTTACTAGAAGAAGGGATCGGTTGGTAGGAAATGTTTTGAGGCATCAAAGAATCACCAGCGTTAAGAGTAAATATTGTAGAGGGAGACCAAGAGATGTATACTGTAATGGTCGCCTGGTCGTAGATATTGCTAATTGCTATAATCGCACTATTTCACTCCCATTTACGGAGCTTGTTAGCACTTGATGTTAGGTTGGCGCCATTAAAATGCATTGTAGTAATCACTGCTGCTTGCTGGATCGCTGCTGTGTCTCGATGTTGATGCTGGATCTAAATCTGGTTGTGTAGGGTTAAAAACATGAGGTCCCGTGTTTTTTTTTATGTGCTTTTGATGATAAAGAATGAACGAAACCAACAAATATGTAAACTTCAAATATTTATTACTCTGGTGGCCATCTTAATTCCACTGTCCACCAAAGACTATGACACAACACAACTTCCTTTACATGTTCTTTGCATTGTTTATCCACCTCAAACAATAACACACAAACACACTGTACCAAAGTGACATTCCGACTGCTTGTCGACCCTTCTTGCTGCTCGTATTTATAACCTTGTCAAAGAACTACTAAAAAGAGATATAGTTTACAAGTCACATGTACATCTGTTATCATAATTTGTGCAGAAAAGTTATTAATTTGCCTCGAGTGACATAATTTAACATGTTATTAAAATGACAGACAGATTTGTTGACTTGACAGAATAATTCTTTGTTACAAAAAGTCCGTTTTCTAGGAGTTTGTCAATTGACTTCTCTAATTTGCATAAATAAGTAATTAACATGAATTATTAAGAAATACATTGGTTTTCGTCTAAAACAGGATTGATTTCGTGAATACTAAGTGAAACCGCTCCTAGTGAACAAATAGGTTTGACTGGGTGATTTTTATTTAAGGAGATCCAAAATACCTAAGTTGTACACTATTTTTCGTACTTCATATTAATTATTTAAGATGAACTCAGTGTTTTTACATGATGACATTTGCTGTATCAGTGATCAAGTGATATTAACTTTTGTGTGGGTTAGTTATTCAGTATAATTTAATGGGTTGACTGTTTATGGAGACATGTTACGTAATCATTGTTAACATACACAATAACTTTTCTATAATCATAAATACTCGTTAGACAGGTTGAATTTGGAGGGTATCACATACTTCGGTACAGTAAAGCCTTTAATATGTTCCGTTACAATACCCCCCTCGGGTAATATCATTTACAGAATGGTAATGATATTAGCCGACTAGGACAAATGTGTCAAATTGTTAAAATTTGGAAAAGTACTACTTTAATAATTTTTTTGTTTTACTATGCATAATGTGTATGTATGCAATGACCGTTACACCGTTTCAAAATGACTTTTTCCTGCAAATATTTTAGTTGTGTTGTTTCAAATGCCCTTTGTGTTATGTCATTCAGTATGACAGCATAATACAAATAATTAGTAATATATGAAAGTAAAAAAAATGTTAATCTTTGCTCCCAGTGAGCCACATGGAAAATGATTAAAAACAGACACAAATATATCACATGCGATTTTAAGATATATCAAAAATATAAGTAAATTATTTCAAAGTCAGTTCTCATTGAGTCACAGATTAATCAAGATAATAGAAGGAACATAAATATATTACATAGATGGACAGGTCATATGTCCATAAGGAAATATTGCAACTGTCTGCTCTTTTTGAGCCACATAAAAGAAATGAAAACAAAGAACATAAATATAAGTATGGACATGATATATAAACACAAACACTCGAGAAGTCACATGTATGAATATAATATGCACTTGCAAAAAAAGGAAATATTTAAAAAACTTGTCTCCCATTGAGACGCATAGTCAAGACAGTACAAGAACATATCAATACTAAAATTGGACACTTAAATTGGTCACAACATAACACAAACATCAAACTTGGTGAACATCTGATTAACTGTAGAAAATTGTACACAAATCTTATGCCCAAGAACACAATAGTCACAAAATGATGGGCCTTGCACAACAATTTTTTCATTGTCTTTTATTTGGTGCAAGTATGTCCCATATTCAACAATACAAACGGAAAGTAATAAATGTTTGTCACCTTCTTGCCCGTTGCAAGTAAAGAAGAGTCTCAAAATTTAATATTCAATAGTGACAATATAAATATAAAAACATTCTCTCAGAGATCTGGAACTTCTCCAGGGTCTGTAGGATGAGTGGTAGTTGCTATTTGACACACCCAGTAAAAACTTTGCTGATAACCTGCTTTATGGAAAATGGGTAAGTAACTGTATTCAAACAGGGAAATGTGCTTAACCATGTTTATATGGTTTCAATTCAGTGATGTTTCTTAATCCAAATAACCTTCTTTATCTGGGAAAGATAAGTCTATACACATTAGGATGTGGGCTTTCTTTTATTTCAAATGGACCAATGTCAATGTTTACTTTAACATTTGGACAACCTAACTCAACATCATTGTCTATTTCTGTATTTTCAAACAATAGATCATTTTCAATTTCTTTAGTTCCTAAGTCTAATGTCTCTTTCCTACACTTAGACACATCCCTCTCTGTTTGCAAAGCATTGACATTTAAACATAAACCTTTATTTTCATATGTTCCTTTTAACGCTGTGTTGTCACTTAAACTGCTGTTTTCACCCCCTTTTTTATAAAGTCCACTACGGATTCTTGTCCACCATGTAGGATACAAGGTTGCACTTACCTTTGCTAATTCTTTCCAAAAGGCATCTTTGTTGATACAGTTTCCATAGTTGTTCCACAAAACTTCTAAAAACTTTTCCCCTTTCTCTTGAAAACACACATTTACATTCCATCCCTTTATATTTTCTTTGATATTATTATTATTACCATTCTCATAGATTAGTGTTTCATAGTTCCCAATAGGCAATAGCTTGTCCTCAGATACAAATTCCCTAGTCTGCATTTCACTTACATTAACCTCATTATTACCCACGTTTGTCACACCACTTACGTTTACCTCATCATCACTTTTCAATTCTACAAATACTTTTATTTCTTCCTCCACACTCTCATCAACAACATCACTTGATTTAGGATCATTATTTAAATGTCCCTCTATTACTTCTTCCTCCTCCTCCGCAACAACCCCATCTTCAGTTTCCCCCCTATGTATCTGAATCTCAGCAATTGAGTCTTTGGCTCCATTAAACACTTCGTCATCCCCCTTCTTATCAAATAAACCCCCCAAAATAGATTCTATTTGTGGTGTGTCTGACTTGATATTAACACCAGTATCTTTTTCAGCCCAACTATGGAACTCTGCAATACCTTCAACTTCTGCACTTTCACTAACTACCTGTGCTTGAACACTGTTTTTATTAACTGTATCACTTTTACTCATAGTATCCCAAAACCTTTTATTAAATTCTAATTTATTCATTCTAACAGCATCAGTGTTTTCATGGTACTTACTCTTTACATTGTATCCTCTCCTTTTCCAGTTTCGGTTATGTGTTGTCCTATCATAATATTGTCTAGCCCCAAAACTACGGACATCTAGTGGGACTGTCCACCGTTTCCCGGCTGGTTCCCTCGGTCTGTCCGTTTGTAGTTGTCGTTTTGTTCACTAGTTTCAGCAAACCCCCTTCTATCTTGTTCTCTTCCCCAGTACCTACTTCTATCATTCCTGTTATCTCTCCTCCATCCTCCCTCCTGTGTATTGTTTCTGAAATCATTTTCATATCTCCTATCTCCCCTATTTGGGGCACTATTTCCAGAATTTTCAAAGTCTCTCCTCCCATAATAATCTCTATTTACATTCCTGTTCCACCCCCCATACTGGTTGTTGCCAGAGCCAAAACTTTGGTTATTTTCTCTTTCCAAGGCCCTATCTAATCTATCTACAAATTTCAGGAACTCTTCCATTGAATTGTCTGGTCCATGGACCAATTCCCACTGCAGTCTCTCTGGTAACCTTCTTTTTAAAACATCAATTTGTGTCATAATATCAAAAGAGTTATTCAAGTGAGCAAGCTTTTTCAATTGATCTCTGCAAAATTTTTGCATTCCCCCTACTTTCCCTCTATACACTGGTCCATTTAGAAATTCTGACTTTAATCTGGCTTGTATGGATTGTGACCAAAATTTGCAAATAAATTTAGCTTCAAACTCTTCAAAAGTATTCCAAGAATCATTATTCTCATTTGCCCAGGATAGGGCCTCCCCTTCTAGAAACCGTTTTACTAACTTAATTTTTATGTTATCTGACATTCCTACCACAAACATATCGTTACATTGGTGAATAAAGTCAATAGGGTGCAGATTTTCACCAGGAAAGCATTTCACTTGGATGTGCCCATACATTGTATTTTGATTGTAAATCGTTTGTTTGGACATCAATGCGTCCTCCAATTGTGTACATTTAGTGTGCATATTTTCTACTTTTGTATCTACATTAGTGGTATACAGGTTGTATTCTTGTTTAAGGTTTTCTGAAGTTTTGTCTATTCTCTGATCTAATCTTTCAACTTCAGTATCTACTCTGTTGTAGATGACAGCAATGCTGTCTGTGTTAGCTTGTATGTTTTCATTTAAACTTACAACTTTAACTTGAAATTCTTTTCTGAAGTTTATCAACTGTTCTCTAGTGTCCTTACTGAGGGTAGTTTTAATTTCCTCACACTTCTCATTGAGATGAGTACTTAATACATCAAAATTGAAACTTAACTTATCCAGTCTATCTATGTTTTCTTTCAGTTTCACACTTATTTCTTCACTGGATTGTTTAAGTTGCGAGCTTATTTGAGTTGCAAACCCTGCTAGCCACTCTGTTAAGTTTAATTGTTCACCATCCCCTGGTTCAATTTTTACATTTCCCACGATCTCATCACTCTCAGGTAGAGACATGTTAACTATTAATTATTTTAAATGACAACAACAACAAAATACCTTGCTTTATGCTATGATGTCGTGATCGGTGTTCCTGTTGGTTTCTTCACTTCTATTCGGTTTTATTGAAGCTGAGGTCTTGATTGATGACTTCTGTTGACATAATCCAGACGTTAATCTTCCGAGCGGTGTGATGATGGTTTTTGGTAGTCGCACAAACACACTTTATTAATTTATTTATTTTTGAATTATTTTCACTGTTGCCACACTGCACAAATAAACTTTTTTTTTGGAATGCTAAGCACTTACGAAATTTATCGCTGCACTATTATCATCGATGCACTTAAAGATCCCGGACGAGCCCCCACTTTTGTAATGGTCGCCTGGTCGTAGATATTGCTAATTGCTATAATCGCACTATTTCACTCCCATTTACGGAGCTTGTTAGCACTTGATGTTAGGTTGGCGCCATTAAAATGCATTGTAGTAATCACTGCTGCTTGCTGGAACGCTGCTGTGTCTCGATGTTGATGCTGGATCTAAATCTGGTTGTGTAGGGTTAAAAACATGAGGTCCCGTGTTTTTTTTATGTGCTTTTGATGATAAAGAATGAACGAAACCAACAAATATGTAAACTTCAAATATTTATTACTCTGGTGGCCATCTTAATTCCACTGTCCACCAAAGACTATGACACAACACAACTTCCTTTACATGTTCTTTGCATTGTTTATCCACCTCAAACAATAACACACAAACACACTGTACCAAAGTGACATTCCGACTGCTTGTCGACCCTTCTTGCTGCTCGTATTTATAACCTTGTCAAAGAACTACTAAAAAGAGATATAGTTTACAAGTCACATGTACATCTGTTATCATAATTTGTGCAGAAAAGTTATTAATTTGCCTCGAGTGACATAATTTAACATGTTATTAAAATGACAGACAGATTTGTTGACTTGACAGAATAATTCTTTGTTACAAAAAGTCCGTTTTCTAGGAGTTTGTCAATTGACTTCTCTAATTTGCATAAATAAGTAATTAACATGAATTATTAAGAAATACATTGGTTTTCGTCTAAAACAGGATTGATTTCGTGAATACTAAGTGAAACCGCTCCTAGTGAACAAATAGGTTTGACTGGGTGATTTTTATTTAAGGAGATCCAAAATACCTAAGTTGTACACTATTTTTCGTACTTCATATTAATTATTTAAGATGAACTCAGTGTTTTTACATGATGACATTTGCTGTATCAGTGATCAAGTGATATTAACTTTTGTGTGGGTTAGTTATTCAGTATAATTTAATGGGTTGACTGTTTATGGAGACATGTTACGCAATCATTGTTAACATACACAATAACTTTTCTATAATCATAAATACTCGTTAGACTGGTTGAATTTGGAGGGTATCACATACTTTGGTACAGTAAAGCCTTTAATATGTTCCGTTACAATACACTAAGCAGATTCAGAAGGATGTAGGTTACAGTAGGTACTGGGTGATGAAGAAGCTTGCACAGGATAGTGTAGAATGGAGAGCTGCATTGAACCAGTCTCAGGACTGAAGACGACAACAACAAATGGAATGTCCAATGTGTCTAGCTCCAACTTCCATTCTGCGTTCAGAGTCTATCAGTTCACACCGTGCGGCCGTAATCACGTCGTAAACCGATTCATATGAGTCACTTGAGCGCAAATGACAGCTCAGCCAATGCACTGCACTTTTATACGTTTTGCGCGCGATACTACTGCATATTGCTGTGTCACGGTTTTTGTTACGTCAGTGTCTTTGCATCGTTTTGTGCTCTTTTAGGTAATTGCTTAGATTTTCTGACGAAGGCACCCATAGTCGGTGACGAAACCATGTTAAAGTAAAATCTTTTTGCAACGGTCGGCTGTACTACACAAATCAAAATCTTACCACGAGCTCTCGTACAACTCAGTTTGATGGTGAGGGCTTGGCCAGCGGTAGCCGTTAAGAAGCCAGCAGTGCCCACCTCCAGCATCTCCTCTGTTCTGCGAGGGCCACAGCGTGGCAGAGGTTGTGCCTGGAGACCCGTTTCGGCCGGTGGAGTAACTTTCTCATCAGGGCAGAGGAACGAGGAACGAGGCGTTGCGATGGACGGCCTTCGTTACGGCCGGCCGTGATTGGCGTTAGCCGGCTGGCGAGCTTCCGCTCCCTCCGCCAGCTGCTGCTCCCCAGCCGGGAGAGCCTGCCCCTGTTGCTGTCGCTACGAACACAAGTATACTGGTGGCCATTAACATTATACTCCCATAAATGACAGCAAACAACGACATTGTGTGTATACTCAGTGGTAGCGAGAACACATGATTAACTTTGCAACTGAAACTCCGCTCGAGAGAAGAAAGGCCACTGGACGTGACGGGTCACCAGACTCAGAATAGGACAACGAACTTGTCCCTCTTCTAGCAGCAGGAGCGATGTGTTGCAGGTGACTTAAAAAAAAGCACAGGTCATTCCTGCCTTCAAGAGCAGCAGTCGAAGAGACGCTCAAAACTGCAGACTCTTACCTCCCAAGTTAGCCTGTTGAAGAAATTCGGAACATACACTCCTGGAAATGGAAAAAAGAACACATTGACACCGGTGTGTCAGACCCACCATACTTGCTCCGGACACTGCGAGAGGGCTGTACAAGCAATGATCACACGCACGGCACAGCGGACACACCAGGAACCGCGGTGTTGGCCGTCGAATGGCGCTAGCTGCGCAGCATTTGTGCACCGCCGCCGTCAGTGTCAGCCAGTTTGCCGTGGCATACGGAGCTCCATCGCAGTCTTTAACACTGGTAGCATGCCGCGACAGCGTGGACGTGAACCGTATGTGCAGTTGACGGACTTTGAGCGAGGGCGTATAGTGGGCATGCGGGAGGCCGGGTGGACGTACCGCCGAATTGCTCAACACGTGGGGCGTGAGGTCTCCACAGTACATCGATGTTGTCGCCAGTGGTCGGCGGAAGGTTCACGTGCCCGTCGACCTGGGACCGGACCGCAGCGACGCACGGATGCACGCCAAGACCGTAGGATCCTACGCAGTGCCGTAGGGGACCGCACCGCCACTTCTCAGCAAATTAGGGACACTGTTGCTCCTGGGGTATCGGCGAGGACCATTCGCAACCGTCTCCATGAAGCTGGGCTACGGTCCCGCACACCGTTAGGCCGTCTTCCGCTCACGCCCCAACATCGTGCAGCCCGCCTCCAGTGGTGTCGCGACAGGCGTGAATGGAGGGACGAATGGAGACGTGTCGTCTTCAGCGGTGAGAGTCGCTTCTGCCTTGGTGCCAATGATGGTCGTATGCGTGTTTGGCGCCGTGCAGGTGAGCGCCACAATCAGGACTGCATACGACCGAGGCACACAGGGCCAACACCCGGCATCATGGTGTGGGGAGCGATCTCCTACACTGGCCGTACACCACTGGTGATCGTCGAGGGGACACTGAATAGCACGGTACGTCCAAACCGTCATCGAACCCATCGTTCTACCATTCCTAGACCGGCAAGGGAACTTGCTGTTCCAACAGGACAATGCACGTCCGCATGTATCCCGTGCCACCCAAAGTGCTCTAGAAGGTGTAAGTTAACTACCCTGGCCAGCAAGATCTCCGGATCTGTCCCCCATTGAGCATGTTTGGGACTGGATGAAGCGTCGTCTCACGCGGTCTGCACGTCCAGCACGAACGCTGGTCCAACTGAGGCGCCAGGTGGAAATGGCATGGCAAGCCGTTCCACAGGACTACATCCAGCATCTCTACGATCGTCTCCATGGGAGAATAGCAGCCTGCATTGCTGCGAAAGGTGGATATACACTGTACTAGTGCCGACATTGTGCATGCTCTGTTGCCTGTGTCTATGTGCCTGTGGTTCTGTCAGTGTGATCATGTGATGTATCTGACCCCAGGAATGTGTCAATAAAGTTTCCCCTTCCTGGGACAATGAATTCACGGTGTTCTTATTTCAATTTCCAGGAGTGTATTATCCCGCGTATTATAACGTCCTTCGAGACGAAACCTCTCCTTTGTAGGAATCAACGTTGGTTCCGAAAACAACGATCTTGTGAAATGGTTCAAATGGCTCTGAGCACTATGCGACTTAACTTCTGAGGTCATCAGTCGCCTAGAACTTAGAACTAATTAAACCTAACTAACCTAAGGACATCACACACATCCATGCCCGAGGCAGGATTCGAACCTGCGACCGTAGCGGTCACTCGGCTCCAGACTCAAACGCCTAGAACCGCACGGCCACTCCGGCCGGCGATCTTGAGAAACCCATCCCGCTCTGTTCGTTCACGAGACCCAGAAAGCAGTAAATAGCGGTGTCCAGGTTAATGCCGTGTTCCTTGTCTTCGCCGGCTGACTTCCTTGACTTCAAGTTTTAGAACGATTATAAGCCGGCCGGAGTGGCCGAGCGGTTCTAGGAGCTTCAGTCTGGAACTGCGCGACAGCTCCGGTCGCAGGTTCGAATCCTGCCCCGTTCATGGATGTGTGTGATGTCCTTAGGTTAGTTAGGTTTAAGTAGTTCCAAGTTCTAGGGGACTGATGATCTCAGATGTTAAGTCCCATAGTGCTCAGAGCCATTTGAACCATTTTTCTTTTTTGTTCCTTGACTTCCGCGAGGCGTTCGATATAATTCCGAGCTGCCGCTTATTGAACAAAATACGAGCGTACGGAATATCAGAGTAATAAAGTTCTCCAAAATTCGTCGCATCGTCAACGTTAGAACTGAGCTCATTCTCAGTAACAAATTGCGCAATAGGAAACAAAAATAGGGTAACTGAAAACAGCGTTTCTATCGATAACAAAAGACAAAAACAGAAGACTTTAAATAGCCTGTAGTGACTTATATGGAGTAAATAATTTAAAAACGAGGATTCCACACTCCCTAAAAACGACTATTTACAGTAAGTGTGTATCAGTTTTGTCTTATCTCTTATTTCAGTTTGAAAATTGTTGGTGGGGGGGGGGGGGGAAGGGACACATAAATGTTTATGGAACAGACAATTGAATACGTAGTTACCTTTGTAATGAAAATGAAATACAGATGAGTGTAACATGTAGCCCGGTGAGTGGATTCCATGAGATAAAGGTAGACGGGTAGCCGACATTTCAAAATTTGCAAGATCAAAAATTTTTCGTACTTTTGAAGGTCTAAGTACACGAAAAAGCCTACGAGAGGCCTTTATCCAACAAAGGATGTCAAATGGCTGATAATGAACAATACATTATAAAATGGTGCAGTCTACCATTTACGTAACTGTTTACAAACTCAACAACAAGTATACAATATTTTGTGTATACTGTGCCTCACAGTTGTCAAACATTTAGAAAGAAATATTCGGCAAAATAACCTGCATGCGATAAGGCAAGAGGGGTTTGCCACTTCAGAAGTTGTGATAGTGGGTACCTACTCCCTGCGTTTGCTTTACAATCAAGGAACACAACCCGGAAATCTTCGTCGGCACCAATCTGTAGTGCTCGTGCGACTAGTTTGTCTCCGTGTATTAAACTTGCTGTTTTACGTTCATTGCAATGGTGACGTACTATGCTTTTTAAAAAAACTTACACGGTTTTTCAAAAGATTCGTCGTATTTCACATGACTATACAAAATTTTCATATATTTTATTTTCAAAAGAATCATCCCATTTTATTTGCATGCACGCACAGTTTCAAAACTATGTGCAGATTAAAACTTTTCAGTTCCTTTTCACAATAGTGTGTCGTCCACCGGGCGAACAGTGAATGAAATCAGACGAATCGTTTTCATTTACGCTATTTTAGAGTGGGATGTTAGAGAGCTGGTTCAGTGTAGAGCGCACTTCTTCTGGGCTAAATTCCAGAGAGCTCGAAGTGGGCCTGTTGTTCCCAGGCAGGAATAATTAAGAGCACATTTCCACTTCTAGCGTTTTTCACACAAAAAATGAAGGAGCCCCTGCCCCATTTTGGTAGGAAAAAGCGTGCATTTGTAATTTGTAAATACACGTTTGTGCGAGTAAGAGACTAAATCCGATGACTTTTTCAACGTGTGCAATTTTTCATTTTCTTTTTAATTAGGGGGGGACACATGGAGAGCGTAATGGCCTGTAATGAGTCAATGTACCTAAATACATACTTTTCAAAAAAATTCACTCCCTATTGCAAAAGTCAGCGGGGTGTGAGAGGTCCAACTGATGTTGGAGCCCAGTTCTTCCCAGCCAAATTCCACGCGAGCTTGTAAGACACTATTTGAGAATATTTGGGAACTGATTTCCAGTTGTATCGTTACAAACAAAACAAACCTCCTTAATGAGCTGTATTTAATTTATTTCTACGACAATACGTCCCAGATTCATATTCTCTAACATGCTGCATTTTGAAGCACCCAGCTCATGTACAGGTGAAATACCCACGACTTCCTTAATATACATAGTGTACCTACCCAAGCAGAACTCTTCAGTATCCAGAATGAGAATTTCACTCTGCAGCGGAGTGTGCGCTGATATGAAAGTTCCTGGCAGATTAAAACTGTGTGCCGGAGCGAGACTCGAACTCGGGACCTTTGCCTTTCGCGGGCAAGTGGTCTACCAACTGAGCTACCCAAGCACGACTCACGCCCCGCGTCCTCGAGCCTCGGTCCGGCACACAGTTTTAATCTGCCAGGAAGTTTCATGTCAGCGCACACTCCGCTGCAGAGTGAAATTCTCATTCTGGAAACATCCCTTAGGCTGTGGCTAAGCCATGTCTCCGCAATATCCTTTGGCTGGTTCAAACGGCTCTGAGCACTATGCGACTTAACTTGTGTGGTTATCAGTCGTCTAGAACTTAGAACTAATTAAACCTAACTAACCTAAGGAAATCAGACACATCCATGCCCGAGGCAGGATTCGAACCTGCGACAGTAGCGGTCGCTCGGTTACAGACTGTAACGCCTAGAACCGCACGGCTACTCCGGCCGGCGCAATATCCTTTCTTTCAGGAGTACTAGTTCTGCAAGGTTCGCAGGAGAGCTTCTGTAAAGTTTAGAAGATGGGAGACGAGGTAATGGCAGAAGTAAAGCTGTGAGGACGGGGCGTGAGTCGTGCTTGGGTAGCTCAGATGGTAAGCCGGCACTGTAGCTCAGCGTGTTCGGTCAGAGGGCTGTCTGTAATAAAAAAACTGAGTCATGGAATGAACGATCAACTTGAACGGATGTCTTGTGACGTCCGCCCAGACCAAAACGCAACGAACTATACCGAACAAAAAAAAAAAAAAAAAAAAAAAATGGTAGAGCACTTGCCCGCGAAAGGCAAAGGTCCCGAGTTCGACTCTCGATCCGGCACACAGTTTTAATCTCCCATGAAGTTTTAACTCTTCAGGAAATTATTACATCTTTGATGAGAAATGTACCACGAAGGCACTGAACTGTGATAAACAATCGGAAAGATTCGTTTTACTCACAACGATATCAGCAAACTTCGAGATCAATTGCAAGTGGTGCTCGGGAATATTGCTCCTAAGTCTGTTTGCGGAGGGTGAATAAATTGCACGACATTTAGATGTGCGCATAACCGAACCTTACCCTTCAACATTACTGGTGAGGGCGTTAGAAAGTTGGTTAGCTTTCTTAACTTCCCGGTGGCATACCTAAAGTCACAGCTGTTACATTAAGGTTCTTTTAATCTTCCGGAAAAAAAACAGCTGCTCACAGAGGAAACTTTCTTTCCAAGCGCGTCCCCCTTTCTCCTCTCCACTAGACTTCTCTGGCCGTTCTCAGAGACTCGCCAGGCGTAATAGCTTTAATTTGCCAGCAACGCTCGCACTTTTAAACTTCAACTTATTTCGCCAGATTGAACTTGTCGTCTTAACAGGGGCAGGGCTTTTTATCTGCACCCTCACGAGCCAGCAGGTAGGTAGGTAGGTGGTGCCCTCTGAACTATCAGGCCCTCTGTGTGTGTGTGTGTGTGTGTGTGTGTGTGTGTGTTTGGTGGGCGGGCGCGCTTGTTTCTGTTTCATTAGCATCGTATTTTAACGTAATTAAGCCGCGAGGACAGGGCGCCATAACTCACCCCCGCGTGCCCCTGCGCTGTGGGCGTGGTGGGGGTGGTGTGGGGGTGGCGGCAGCGCCCCTTGTTAGACCTGTCTCGCGCCGCCAAAATGCCCCCGGCCTGCGCAGTGCCGCATAACGAAACAACCACCTCTTAGCTTTAGTTTTGCTTTGCTAAATGTACATGGCAACTGTTGGCGGAAAAAGCAGCCAGCAAAACAAAAACACCATGCCAAGAGAGCACAACACCTGCAGACTAGCTACAGGAAGTTGCTATATGGTGATGGTATCATCACATTTCAAAACCACCGTTTTCTGTTATTTCTGTAAACCTGCAAGATTCGTTTGCTAGTGTGTCATCACAGCCGAACAATCTATATAGTCTTCACATTGCATCTCAACACAATCAGAAATTCATTCTGACATTTTCTCATCGTAGTTAATCTTAACCGTCTCTTTTCAATCTTCTCCTTCCTCCACATCTTTTCTAGTCTGCTTCGCCCCTTCCTCTCTATCTCCGATCGCCCTTCGACTAGCCAGTCCCATCTCCTCGTTGCACTCCTTCCTCTCTTTCACTCCTCATTTTCGCTCACCTAGTTTCGATTCTCCCTATCTCCTCCTGTCTTTTCTTAATATCTTTCTTTCCCTTCTTACTTCTTTTTCCATGCATCTTCCCCATTCTACTGCATTACTTTTATCTTCTATGTTTTACTCTTGCACCTTCTCTTCTTCTTAACTCTTCCATTTTCTATTTACTTACGTCTCTTCATGACTTTAGCCTCTTCCTTCTGTAATCTTTGACTAACTTTCTCTCCTCTTTTCTCACTACTACTTAAATCATATTTTAATTTCATCTCTGTCAAAGTTCTCTTCGTTAATTCCACATTTTTATGCACTGCTCAGCCCTTGCCCATATACTAGCTAACTTCTTTTAATCAATTCTGTCCTGATAAACACACATCGATCATTAACATTATACATATATTTTGGTGCAACGTGTTTGCTAAAATATCGACTCCAAGAACAAACACCACCTTCTACCAGCTATGTTCAGAACTGCATCAAACAATACACAGCTGTAACAGTATATTTTGTTAGAGACGATCGATTTCGATCTAGAATCAGACCATCATCGGATCAAAAACCCACCTGAGCTACGCGTTTTCCTAAATTAGCTTAACAGATGTACGTTGTTCTATCATTGATATCGGCTGTAAATACGTAACATTCTGTCCATTTAACCTCATAAATACTACTGAAGTCTTTATTCAGGCTCTGTACAGTGTCTGATGATACAGGCCTTCTCCAGTTCCTGCAGATACTTTTAACACGTCATGAGATTTCAAAATAGCACACACCCCACAACAGACGGGATGACGTAGCTTCATCGTTATGTCAACGACAATCAAAATATTTCAGAATTTTGATACTTGGCCGTTAGCCTCAATTATTACCATTCAGTTGTTTTGCACAACGGTTATTGGAATGTGACGTCTCCAATGATGTGAACGATAGTCGATGTACTGCGCTCTTTTAGTCACACAAGGATGAGCAGAGCGACAATAGTATGTTCGTCAGTTTCTTAACCCTGTAGTTTAAACAACCATTTCAAGCTGAAAAAACGGAGTATTACGGCAAGAAAGGAAGAACGAATTGAGTGTTGGTGTTAATAACGATTATCCTCCTTTACCTCCTCTACATTACTGCAGGTGACGTGTCACTGAGCACATTTGTTGTGTGCATGCAGTACACGTGAGGCGCCTAGTTGTCTCCACTGCACTGTGCGGAATACTAAGGTTCTGTTAAAGTTCACTAACCTGCTGTCTTCAAGTTGCTGTCCCCAGCGCAGAAAACAGCACGCAGGTCGTAGGTTCTGTGTCTTGAGGCTGAAACTGACTTTTAGCGAGGTTCTGTTCTGAAATAATGTATCACTTCTTTGTGATGCCACTCGCATATTTTAATAAAGCCACACGAGAAGACTACATGATCTTAATACAACACCTTCTGATACAGCAAAGTACATGATCAAACACAATGTTTACGAAAATGTGTCTTTACACTATTTGTGACACGTGTCTGTGCCTCATGAATACCGGAGTGAATCTTTTATTACTGAAATCCTACCACAGACAACATGATTGTACTTCTCGACTGCCTAATCCAGAGTAACGAACAGGAACTTAAATAAAAATTGGAAGCACATCCTACGACAGACAATATGTCTGGTCTTCTCGACTGCCTAATCCAGAGTGACTAACAGGCCGAAACACTTCGCGCGCCATACCAGAAAAGGCGTGACCCAAACGCTTCCAAAGTGCTTCGTCTGCAATTTCGTCAGTCTTTTGTTTTTGGTTTAAATTGTTTTTAATAATTCTAAAATGACTGATTGATAGTCAGCTGTTGAGAGATATTTATATTAAAAAGTGAAGTCATTCCAATGAGTAGTTTGACTAATGATAATAACTATACTTTAACGTTTTGGCGCCCTTGCTCCGAACGCAGCAGCCAATCACAGAGCAGTAGCATTATGCAGGCGGTCTTTGTAACGGAACATATTAAACGCTTTACTTTACCGAAGTATGCGATACCCTCCAAATTCAACCAGTTTAACGAGTATTTATGATTATAGAAAAGTTATTGTGTATGTTAACAATGATTGCATTACATGTCTCCATGAACAGTCAACCCATTAAATCATACTGAATAACTGACCCACACAAAAGTTAATATCGCTTGGTCACTGATACAGCAGATGTCATCATGTAAAAACACTAAGTTCATCTTAAATAATTAATGCGAAGTACGAAAAATAGTGGCCAACTTCGGTATTTTGGATCTCCTTAAATAAAAATCACCCAGTGAAACCTATTTGTTCACTAGGAGCGTTTTCACTCAGTATTCAAGTAATCACTCCTATTTTAGACGAAAACCAATGTAATTCTGAATAATTCATGTTATTTACTTATTTATGCAAATTAGAGAAGTCAATTGACAAACTTCTAAAAAATGGCCTTTTTGTACCTAAGAATTATTCTGTCAAGTCAACAAATCTGTCAGTCATTGTAATAACATGTTAAATTATGTCACTTGCTGTAAAATAATAACTTTTCTGCACAAATTATGATAACAGATGTACATGTGACTTATAAACTATATCTCTTTTTAGTAGTTCTTTGACAAGGTTATAAATACAAGCAGCAAGAAGGGTTGAGAGAGCAGTCGGAATGTCACTTTGGTAAAGTGTGTTTGTGTGTTATTGTTTGAGGTGGATAAACAATGCAAAGAACATGTAAAAGAAATACTACTTTGTGTTGTGTCATTGTCTTTGGTGGACAGTGCAATGAAGGTGGCCACCAGAGTAATAAATAATTGAAATTTAAATATTTGTTGGTTTCGCTCGTTATTTATCATCAAAAACACAGGACCACATCTTTTTAACCCTAGACAACCAGATTTAGAGCCAGCATCAGCATCGAGAAACAGCAGCGATCCAGCAAGCAGCAGCGATTACTAGAATGTATTTTAATGGCGCCAACCTAACATCCAGTGCTAACAAGCTCCGTAAATGGGAGTGAAATAGTGCGATTATAGCAATTAGCAATATCTACGACCAGGCGACCATTACATCTTCCTCACGGGAATGGTACCGAATCTAACATCTGTCACAGGTACCTCACACCACATTTCGTCATCTATATACCGGGTGATCAAAAAGTCAGTATAAATTTGAAAACTTAATAAACCACGGAATAATGTAGATAGAGGGGTAAAAATTGACACACATGCTAGAAATGACATGGGGTTTTATTAGAACCACTCCATGTTGCTAGAAGCGTGAAAGATCTCTTGCGCCCGTCGTTTCGTGATGATCGTGTGCTCAGCTGCCACTTTCGTCATGCTTGGCCTGCCAGGTCCCCAGACCTCAGTCCGTGCGATTATTGGCTTTTAGGTTACCTGAAGTCGCAAGTGTATCGTGATCGACCGACATCTCTAGACATGCTAAAAGACAACATCCGACGGCAACGCCTCACCATAACTCCGGACATGCTTTACAGTGCTGTTCACAACATATTCCTCGACTACAGCTGTTGTTGAGGAATGATGGTGGACATATTGAGCATTTCCTGTAAAGAACATCATCTTTGGTTTGTCTTACTTTGTTATGCTAATTATTGCTATTCTGATCAGACAAAGCGCCATCCGTCGAACATTTTTTGAACTTTTGTATTTTTTGGTTCTATTAAAACCCCATGTTATTCCAAGCATGTGTGCCAATTTGTACCTCTCTATCAATATTATTCACTGATTTACTCAGTTTTCAAATTTGTTCTGAGTTTTTGATCACCCGGTACTTCTTGCATTTCCACTGCTCTGGGAACAGCTTCTTGGAGCCTAATATGATGGCTGACTAAGCCAGAAATATTACAGGATGAGCGAAAGCTCTGATAAGGGGAAATCTGAACCATAACTACCATGCACCGTACGCTGTTCAGAGGTTGTTTCAAAGTTGAAGTCCGGTCTAAACTTTTCACGTTTTAATCCCAAAATTATAAGCTTTAAAAATACATTCCTGAACTTTGAGCGTTATCACGCTCCGATATTCACATTTTAGGTTTGCTGTTTACAGAAGAGTGCATTTCAACCCGCATCGACAAATGAATAAATCAGCAATCCATTATCCACTGCATACGCGCGCACCCTGTTGCGCATTTCCCCGTTTCCAGTCCAAAGTTTATTCATCGAATGTAATAATCACCGAGGTATTAACGATTCATGAGACATAATAACTAGACCGGCATGGAGACTCTGCGAGCGGCTAAACCCCACGTGCATAATGAAACAAGACTGTATTTAGCGGGCATGTAAAATTAACCGGTGTCGGGCAATCCCATTTCCGGAGCGCAGTGGCGGTATTAATTTGGAGCGCATTGTTCGCCTTGTGATCGCGGCCGACGTCTGGCCGCCGGCTTTGACACTGACGGACGCGGCAGGCGGCGCTGGAACGCCGCTGCGCCCCGCGCGGGGCTCGATCGGCGTCCCGCCGTCAAAGCGCGCCGCCTCAATAGCGAGCCTTTGTGTGGCAGGGCGGCGCTCTCCGTAATGAATTGCCTGCCACGCCATCCCCACGGGGCACTTGTTCGACTCAGAGCTCTCGGCGCTCTCTCAATCAGTTGCTGACATTATTGCGCCCTTCACGAGCATTCCAGTCGTCACTACCATCGTGACTCTGCCTACCACCCTTACCGCCATCATTTGCACCATCACCACCACTACCACCACCACCAAGACTACAGACACCGGCACAACCACTCTACTACATCGAAATAAATTCCCAGAATGCGAATAACTTGGCGTCAGCTGAATGAGATTTTCACTCTGCAGCGGAGTGTGCGCTGATATGAAACTTCCTGGCAGATTAAAACTGTGTGCCCGACCGAGACTCGAACTCGGGACCTTTGCTTTTCGCGGGCAAGTGCTCTACCATCTGAGCTACCGAAGCACGACTCACGCCCGGTACTCACAGCTTTACTTCTGCCAGTATCTCGTCTCCTACCTGCTGTGAGTACCGGGCGTGAGTCGTGCTTCGGTAGCTCAGATGGTAGAGCACTTGCCCGCGAAAGGCAAAGGTCCCGAGTTCGAGTCTCGGTCGGGCACACAGTTTTAATCTGCCAGGAAGTTTCATATCAGCGCACACTCCGCTGCAGAGTGAAAATCTCATTCTGGAAACATCCTTCAGGCTGTGGCTAAGCCATGTCTCCGCTATATCCTTTATTTCAGGAGTGCTAGTTCTGTAAGGTTCGCAGGAGAGCTTCTGTAAAGTTTGGAAGGTAGGAGACGAGATACTGGCAGAAGTAAAGCTGTGAGTACCGGGCGTGAGTCGTGCTTCGGTAGCTCAGATGGTAGAGCACTTGCCCGCGAAAGGCAAAGGTCCCGCGTTCGAGTCTCGGTCGGGCACACAGTTTTAATTTGGCGTTAGCTGTTGTTAACTAATGAAAATTTGTGCCTGATCGGGACTCGAACCCGGATTCCCCCCGTACCACCAGCGGACGCCTGACGAATAGGCTACCCGTGCACGCTTCACGGCCCAACTTTCGAATACCACGCTGTCTACATCCCTACACCAGAGTCTCTTACTTCCATCACTGACTGCTCGCACATTAATTCTGTATATACACTACTGGCCATTAAAATTGCTACACCACGAAGACGACGTGCTACAGACGCGAAATTTAACAAACAGGAAGAAGATGCTGTGATATGCAAATGATTAGCTTTTCAGAGCATTCACACAAAGCTGGCGCCGGTGGCGACACCTACACCGTGCTGACATCAGGAAAGTTTCCAACCGATTTCTCATACACAAACAGCAGTTGACCGGCGTTACCTGGTGAAACGTTGTTGTGATGCCTCGTGTAAGGAGAAATGCGTACCATCACGTTTCCGACTCTGATAAAGCTCGGATAGTAGCCTGTCGCGATTGCGGTTTATCGTATCGCGACATTGCTGCTCGCGTTGGTCGAGATCCAATCACTGTTAGCAGAATATGGAATCGGTGGGTAATACGGAACGCCGTGCTGGATCCCAACGGCCTCGCATCACTAGCAGTCGAGATGGCAGGCATCTTATCCGCATGGGTGCAACCGATCGTGCAGCCACGTCTCGATCCCTGAGTCAACAGATGGGGACGTTTCCAAGACAACAACCATCTGCACGAACAGTTCGACGACGTTTGCAGCAGCATGGACTATCAGCTCGGAGACCACGGCTGCGGTTACCCTTGACGCTGCATCACAGACAGGAACGCCTGCGATGGTGTACTCAACGACGAAACCTGGGTGCACGAATGGCAAAACGTCATTTTTTCGGATGAATCCAGGTTCTGTTTACAGCATCGTGATGGTCGCATCCGTGTTTGGCGACATCGCGGTGAACGCACGTTGGAAGCGTGTATTCGTCATCGTCGTACTGGCGTATCACCCGGCGTGATGGTATGGGGTGCCATTGGTTACACGTGTCGGTCACCTCTTGTTCGCAATGATGGCACTTTGACAGTGGACAATACATTTCCGATGTGTTAGGACCCATGGCTCTACCCTTCATTCGATCCCTGCGAAACCCTACATTTAAGCAGGATTATGCACGACCGTATGTTGCAGGTCCTGTACGGGCCTTTCTGGATACAGGAAATGTTCGACTGCTGCCCTGGTCAGCACATTCTCCAGATCTCTCACCAATTGAAAACGTCTGTTCAATGGTGGCCGAGCAAGTGGCTCGTCACAATACGCCAATACGCTGCCTGACAAAAAAGGTGAAGAAGCTCCCGGAAGAAGAGGAGGAAACTAGTTGAGACGGTTCCGTTATATTATTACGTTTATTAGAAAATAGAGTCAAATTTTAGAAGTAACTTGGCAGTATGAGCCCAATTATGAGTATGGCCTAAATTCATGCACTAATTCGGCTGCGAAGGGTGTCATAAACCCTCCGTATCTTCTCCAGATGCACGCTGGTTCTTGTAACTGTGTAAGTAGGCTGTTTAGGTTTTTATGTTGGTAACGCCACGTAGCTATCTGTATGAAAATCACTGGCTGTGCTGTGTGCACTCTGTGGCTGGTTGGCATTGTTGGAATATTCGCTATTGTAGTGTTGGGCAGTTGGATGTGAACAGAGCGTAGCGTTGCGCAGTTGGAAGTGAGCCACCAGCAGTGGTGGATGTGGGGAGAGTGTTGGCATAATTTTAAAAGCGGACGATCTGGATGTGTCCGCCAGAAAGAGTAAATTTGTAATACTGGATACCATGAACTGATATATATAATGACTTTTGAACATTATTAAGGTAAACACATTGTTTGTTCTTTATCAAAATCTTTCATTTGCTGACTGTGCCTATCAGTAGTCAGTGCCTTCAGTGGTTAGAATCTTTTATTTAGTTGGCAGTAGTGGCGCTCGCTGTATTGCAGTAGTTCGAGTAACGAAGATTTTTGTGAAGTAAGTGATTCATGAAAGGTATAGGTTATTGTTAGTCAGGGCCATTCTTTTGTAGTGATTTTTGAAAGTCAGACTGCGTTGGGCTAAAAATATTGTGCGTCAGTTTATTGTTGATCAGAATAAGTAAAAAGAGTAATGTCTGAGTACGTACAGTTTTTCTCAGCTGTTTGAAAATCAAATAACGTAGAGGTTTATCAGCACAGTAATTCATTAATTTTTCAAAGGGGATGTTTCAACTGGATTTCGTTATCCTGGATGCTGGCACTGGGACGGAATTGGCAACCGAGCTTGCCCTCTCACACATGTTCTATTGTGGACAGATGTGGAGATCTGGAGTATCTCAGCATTACACACGCGGTATGTGTGGACGAGCATTGTCCAATGGGAAAATGGCACCACGGTCCTGTTGCCTGAGAGGCAACACACGAGGAAGCAGCATGTCCGGTGACTTACTGTTGTTCCGTCTGGATTTCCCTCAGTGACTACTATCTGTAACCTGAAGTCATACACGATGACTCCCATAGACGATGACTCCCACAGCACGACTCCAGGAGTAACACCACTGTGCCTTTCCAAAACATTGGAAGAATGGAACCTCTCTCCAGTTCACCAACATACTTGTCCACGACGGTTATCTGGGGAGTGCAGAAAGGTGCTTCATCGCTGAACAGTGTGATGCCATCACCACCAGACCCGCTTCCTGGACCGGAACTACTCAAGAGGTAGCCGTTTGTGTTGTGGGGTTAACACGAGCCTACGCAAGTATACCACGTGCTAGGATAATTCCATAGGCAAGCCGCCGTTAATATCCAACTAGTGGTGTATGATGACACAAAATATTGCAAGGAGTCCACTACCTGCGCTCCAACGGCAAGTGCAGACCAGACAATGTACTTGGTACACAATACGGTTGTCCTCCATTGTGGTGGTCAGAAGCGGGCAAGTAGAACCTTGACAATGAATATGCCTGCATTACGTTCCCATGCAGTCCAACATCGGGCTATTGCCATATCCGAATCGTAATAAACAAACACCATCTGGATCACAACTTTTTATTTCCTGGTTATTTTTATCATTATTGTTGACAAACTGAAGTTTGCAGTGCTAGCTTGACCTGAAGATGATCGGCCAGTCGCTGTGGCCGAGCGGTTCTAGGTCTTCAGTCTGCAACCGCGCGACCACTACGGTCAAAGGTTCGAATCCTGCCTCAGGCATGGATGTGTATGATGTTCTTAGGTTAGTTAGGTTCAAGTAGTTCTAAGTTCTAGGGGACTGATGACCTCAGATGTTAAGTCCTATTGTGCTCAGTGCCATTTGAACCTGAAGATGATGTAAAGTGCAGAGTGAAACCGGTAGTTGGTAATAAAAGTTGTGATCCAGACTGTGTTTGTTTATTTATTGTAACAAAAGGGATCAAGGTTCATAAACATAGCGTCCATTAATCCCATAATGACTGTCATAACTCGTACGCATAATGGGCTACAATTAATCACCCACAGCATACATCACCCTGCTGATGAAGCGTCACCTCTAGCGTTGATAATGGGCTCAGTTCGTCGATGGAGAAAGTCCACAAGTTTATTCATGAATGATGAATCCACTCATTGACGAACAGATCCCGTAGATCTATCAGATTGCGGGGATATTGATTGCAACGTTTCCCCCGCATTTCCAAACAGTCCCAGACATTTTCTGTGGGATTAATGATCGTATGATTCAGGCAGCCAGTGGAATGCAGTAGAGTACCTGAGTGTTCGTTAAACAGTAACGGACCTGTGAACACGGCTGTTCTCGTCTTGGAGGTTGGGAATGCTTAGCGTAATCATGAAGATGTAGTAGAAAGGTCAACATTTGCTGACTGAGGATCTTGAAACCAGAATCGTGATAGCTACATCCGACTAGAACGACACGACACTGTGTCAGTCTTATACCAGTTCAATACTGTCTACAGCACTCCAAAACGACCAGTGCGTTCTTTCAGTGGGATGATGAACATTTTGACTGTCAGCTAATCATCATTGTTATCATTATCAACAACAATAACAACCACAACAACTCCCACAACAATAACAACTGCTACTGTTACAGCATCAGCACCAGCAGCAGCGTCAACATCAACGCAACCATTACCATCACCGCCATCACCATGATACACTCTTGGAAATGGAAAAAAGAACACATTGACACCGGTGTGTCAGACCCACCATACTTGCTCCGGACACTGCGAGAGGGCTGTACAAGCAATGGTCACACGCACGGCACAGCGGACACACCAGGAACCGCGGTGTTGGCCGTCGAATGGCGCTAGCTGCGCAGCATTTGTGCACCGCCGCCGTCAGTGTCAGCCAGTTTGCCGTGGCATACGGAGCTCCATCGCAATCTTTAACACTGGTAGCATGCCGCGACAGCGTGGACGTGAACCGTATGTGCACTTGACGGACTTTGAGCGAGGGCGTATAGTGGGCATGCGGGAGGCCGGGTGGACGTACCGCCGAATTGCTCAACACGTAGGGCGTGAGGTCTCCACAGTATATCGATGTTGTCGCCAGTGGTCGGCGGAAGGTGCACGTGCCCGTCGACCTGGGACCGGACCGCAGCGACGCACGGATGCACGCCAAGACCGTAGGATCCTACGCAGTGCCGTAGGGGACCGCACCGCCACTTCCCAGCAAATTAGGGACACTGTTGCTCCTGGGGTATCGGCGAGGACCATTCGCAACCGTCTCCATGAAGCTGGGCTACGGTCCCGCACACCGTTAGGCCGTCTTCCGCTCACGCCCCAACATCGTGCAGCCCGCCTCCAGTGGTGTCGCGACAGGCGTGAATGGAGGGACGAATGGAGACGTGTCGTCTTCAGCGATGAGAGTCGCTTCTGCCTTGGTGCCAATGATGGTCGTATGCGTGTTTGGCGCCGTGCAGGTGAGCGCCACAATCAGGACTGCATACGACCGAGGCACACAGGGCCAACACCCGGCATCATGGTGTGGGGAGCGATCTCCTACACTGGCCGTACACCACTGGTGATCGTCGAGGGGACACTGAATAGTGCACGGTACATCCAAACCGTCATCGAACCCATCGTTCTACCATTCCTAGACCGGCAAGGGAACTTGCTGTTCCAACAGGACAATGCACGTCCGCATGTATCCCGTGCCACCCAACGTGCTCTAGAAGGTGTAAGTCAACTACCCTGGCCAGCAAGATCTCCGGATCTGTCCCCCATTGAGCATGTTTGGGACTGGATGAAGCGTCGTCTCACGCGGTCTGCACGTCCAGCACGAACGCTGGTCCAACTGAGGCGCCAGGTGGAAATGGCATGGCAAGCCGTTCCACAGGACTACATCCAGCATCTCTACGATCGTCTCCATGGGAGAATAGCAGCCTGCATTGCTGCGAAAGGTGGATATACACTGTGCTAGTGCCGACATTGTGCATGCTCTGTTGCCTGTGTCTATGTGCCTGTGGTTCTGTCAGTGTGATCATGTGATGTATCTGACCCCAGGAATGTGTCAATAAAGTTTCCCCTTCCTGGGACAATGAATTCACGGTGTTCGTATTTCAATTTCCAGGAGTGTATTTCGGATGTCTCTCTCACTCAGAAGCTGACTATATTTGCCCTTTTCTAAGCATTCCTGCAGTTCCCTGGTTGCACCCCATCTTCACAACAACGAATCCTATTACAACCAACCCCTCCGTTATCGTCTTTACCATCTCTGTTACCAAACTCCTCACCAACAATAGCTCCACCATTATCGTAACTGTCCGGCTATGTAACCAAGTGGTCAGCTTTCCCAGCAGCCATTCTAAGGACCTGTGTTCAATTCCTCGTAATGCAAGGGATTTTCCCCGGTGGAATGAGGTCCACCAATGGCCGTGTAACGTGTGATACAAAAAGACTCATTGACAATATGAAACAAATACTGAGTAGGAAGGCGCATCTCAGAAGAAATGTGCCAACTGTGATTTCTAATTACATTGATACGATATCTTCAGAAATCCTGTAACTGATTTCTTTCATAAGAAAAAAAAACTGTTCGTTCTTTAAAAGGTCTGGCCCCTTTGATCATCACGTGTTTCTTCATTCAGCTCTCCTGCCTCTGCAGCTTACAGAATACTTCCGTTCGTTGAACTGATTCCTTCTAAGAAATATGGAAACATTGAGCAGTACAATATATTATGAAATTTGGTCTCTCTTCAAAAGAAAATATTGATCATAATGTCCGAATAGTTTCTAGCGCCGGGTAAAATCCTCGATAACTTCAGAAATCTTTATCGTTACCTCGCCAGTCTTTCTCCGGTATTCCCGTGAGCTATTCCAACAGCGTAAGTCTGGAATAACTAAGAGTTCACATAACTTTTAGTATCTTAATGATCCACTGATTTAAGTAATGCTTTCATTTTCGTTCAACATAATGAATAATGACGAACTTTGTATGAGAACATTGAAGCTAATAACCAGATTTCCTGCCCAGTTATTATCGACGTGAATAACGTTGAAGAAACAAATGTCGGCATTAACTGGTAGCAGGGATCGGTTCTCTCGTTCGTGTGATTTCTAGCAGATGTAAAGAAAGATACTACGCCACTTTATTGCCCAGTAAAGACTATGACACCAGATCTGAAATAGGCGAATGCTCTAAAAACATGCTTACTCAATGAAATTATTGCTTTTTTTTAACAATCGTATTGAGCAACTAGGATCACGTTAACAACTTCAGTTCCTCTTTTTCCTTTGTTGTTGTTTCCTATTTTTCCGGTATTCCCTCATTTTCTCCCCATGAAGTCTCTTCCTTTCTTCTGTCCATGTTGTTCCCGATTTTTTATTTCTTCTGCTTTGAAAAACTTCCAAATTTAGTATTTTGTTTTTTAAAACGGTTTCTTTCTGCTATTTCTGATTCTTTGATGTTGTTTCTTTCAGCCGGCTGGAGTGGCCGAGCGGTTCTAGGCGCTACAGTCTGGAACCGCGCGACCGCTACGGTCGCAGTTTCGAATCCTGCTTCGGGCATGGATGTGTGTGATGTCCTTAGGTTAGTTAGGTTTAAGTAGTTCTAAGTTCTAGGGGACTGATGACCTCAGATGTTAAGTCCCATAGTGCTCAGAGCCATTTGTTTCTTTCAAGATCTTTTCTTACTTCTGTAATCCATGCTATTGTCGATTTCTTCTTCCAGAAATATAGGAGTATTTGTTTCGTACAATCTGAGAAACTACATACTGAAATACACTAATTTTTGTTATATTACTCAACACAAAAGTCATGGTTCACCCTACAATTGGTTACCGCACTGCCGAAAAATAAAAATGTAACACCCTCAAGAAGACCATTTTAGTGAGGAGTGGGGTAACAGGTAGTTTACCATTGTAGGAGTATATGATAACAAATTCAGACCAAATGAAACACACTTGTCACAGCAAAGAGTGCCCAAAGAGTCGCATCAGTCTGTCGCCAACGCAGGCGTGTATTCTGGCTACAAACGATCACAAATGTGCCGCATGCCATCCTGCGACAGACTGTCCCAGGCATCTTGCGCCTTTTGTAGCAATTCGCCAATGGTTCTTGAAGGCTATTTGGAGCGAGTAACCTCCCGCTTCATCAGGACCATACGTAAATGTTCAATGTAGGGAAGTACAGGAAGACACGAAGGATGGACGCTTAGTGCAGGAAGTGGCAGCTGACCCCCAACATAAACAAACGCAATGCATTACGTACGCGTAATTCTTGTATGATTACACTCTGGCAGCACAATCATAGTAAGCAGTTACTTCCAGAAAACCTCTGGCAACATACGTACGGAGCGAGTTAAAGTGGAACGACCACATAATATAAATCGCAGGGAAGTCAGATACCAGGCTGGTATTCATGGAAGAGTCATCAGACACTGTAATCCGTCAACAAAGGAGGTAGCTTACAAAACCCTCTTTCGACCAGTACAGGAGTATTGCTCGTCAGTATGGGGGTACTAACGAGACAGGATTGATAGAGGAAATAGAGAATATTCAAAGTACAACAGCACTCTTCGTTACAAGTTCATTTAGTAAGCACGAAAGCGTCACGGAGATGATCAACCAATTCCAGCGGCAGATGCTGCAAGAAAGGCGTTGTGCATCACTGTGTGGTTCCTAGAGCGAACGTTCCTAGTAGAGTCAACAAAACTTCCTCCTACGTGTACCTCGCAAAAAAATCGTGAAGAAAAAGTTAGAGAGATTAGAGCCCACACGGAGGCTAACCGGCAATCGTTCTACCCGTGAACTACTCGCGACTCACAGTGGTCCACAAAGTACCCTCCGCCACACGCCGCAAGGTGGCTTGCTAAGTATAGATGTAGATGTAGATGTAGATGTATAAGGATGCAAGTGCTCGACTATAAAGTTCACGTAGTTAGTTAGTTAGTTAATGAGTTAGTACCATACGTCCCAAGGATGTCCGTTCCCCGTACCATTTGTAAGGCTTTCATATGTTTTTTGCCATTGTAAATAATTCACCTTTACTGTACTGGGACAAGGATGAATGACCGCGCTGCACGTATAGCGAATGAGAGAAGTTTATCTGATGTTTGCTTGCTCGTCAGTCAGTTATGCAGCGCTGGAGTATATTTATTTCATGCATAGTAGAGAGCAGCTGACTTTTTAGAAAAGGGGTTTTGATATTTGTGATTCTGAGAGAAATTATCTGAAATACTTTATTATGGAGATGAAGACTTGTCTGTAAACATATGTTACTGATTCTGGTGATGGAGGAGATTTTCTAGAAAAAAGGTAACCAATGCATGTACAAGAATATTTGTTTTTCAGAACAGTTAATTTAAGGAAATCTTTGCCCCTCGGATAGCTAATATCAATGATGATTAGTGTTAATCTGATCTCTTTGTTTTCATTATGTCACAAATAACGCAGTTGGTTGGAACATCTCTAACTTTTTTATTGAGAGAATTTCGTAACGTTTAAGGTCTTATTATGTTGTTCAGTACTTTTTGACAATAATCCAAGTTAAATTTTTCAAGAACGAGTTTCTTTAAAGCAAAACCCTCCTACAACGTTTCTGGTAAAGTTTTGAATATTTTGTCGTTATGCATTCCACCTTACGCCACACGAAGATCTGGTTATGTTGCCGGCCAGGGCATTTGTTTGACACCTCGCTCTTTGCCTTGCACTCAGCAGTTTGTGGATGTGCATTGTCCTGCCGAAAAAGCACACACCTCCTGTCTAAGAAATGGCAGCAAGAGAGGGGCAACAACCTGTGCAACGTAGCTGGCACTGGTTGTTACTTCACTCTGCAGAAACACCAAATGTGATGGCGAATTGTAAGTTATGCCCCCACAATCGCACACACCATAAAGCATGGATGTACTCTGGAATAGGCCACTAACCAGGTATATTCCGTACAAGTTTACGTTAATCACTCGCATACAGACAGAACACGTCCCATTACTGAAGATAACAGTGTGCCGTTCCACTCTCCAGTCGAATGCGACTCTGTTCAAAATACTGAAGTTGTTCAACAGGAGTACGTACTCATTGGTGTACAATGGAATGAATGTTGCAAACACTGTTCACATCTACATTCAGCACAGTTGCTGCCGCACGCACAGGCTTCCTAAGCTCTGTCTCATCTCCGATGACCATGACAAATGAATCACGAATACCACAACCCCTCTGTATCCACTTTTCATAACCTGATACCACTGTCCTTCAGAATGTTGCATTTTTTTCGGCATAGTATTGAAGTACTATTGCCTGGTATACTCTCGACAGAACAAGCTAAAAAACTTGAGCAGTTACCTGCTACAAAACTCATTAAATGAAACTGATGGAGAAATCAAGGGAAAGCTGGTATATAAAACATCTTGTAACCCCTGCGTGCGTAACCGCTGGTAACCAGTGCTGCACGCAGGTGGCAACTATTCACGACGCAAAGCAACTTCTCAGATAACACGATTATGTTCACTCTTCGGGTATAGAGCTGACTTCTGTAGGAAAGCAGCGTTTACCTCATCCTGTATCCCGTATTACCTCCTCCGTAGCAACCGCTCCCTTCTCCCGTCTGTTTGCCACGCTCCGTCGACACAGATTTCTCTTTGTTTGCGTGAGTTATGACTTAATTTCAAGGACTACTGAACGTCCTCCGAGTATCCCGGACTCCCTGTTCATCATTCTGTCACGCACATTCGTTTCCTTTTTGGCAACAGCGTTGTGTTGCCTCTTCTCTCACCCTTCTACATAACTAGAAGACTCGAGACGAGACTGCGAGACTAGAAACAAAGAGGAAATCGTGATTCACTGTGATGTTATCGTATGCTGTCTACTGCCCCCTCTGAAACTTCTATACGGATTTACATTTGCATTTACATACATACTCCGAAAGCCACTTGCATGAGTCTCTGCATGTCCATCTTTCTGACTGGAGGTTTGAGGGACTTCGGTTTTTCACATATGCGATAAAATGGAATACCTACAATAGTCCTGACAATGTTATTTATTATATGGTTACCAGTTTCGCTGCTTCAGTACCCGATCTTCAGGTGTTGACTTACTCTGAGGGGGTTAACTCCAATTGTATACACGATTCCGTCAGTGGCCAACGTGTACGAACTGGTTTTCGGAGACTGTCTGTAACAACAATGTTCTGTCTCCAATCAGCAACTAAAAAGTTGATCGAATCGGGTATATGATCGGAGTTAAACCCCTCAGCGTCAGCTAAGATCTAAAGATGGTGTACTGAAGCACCGGAAGTAGTAGCCACATAATAAATAACATCATAAGGACGGCTGTTCCATTTTATTATATACTTGCGGCAGTGTACGTCGTACCAATATCTTCGAATTTTCTTTCCAATTGCATTCGTGTACTGTGCAAGGGAAAAAACGAGTCTACAGTCCACTGAACACGTCTCTAACGTTATTCTGATGTTCCATATGCGAGATATGCGATGCTGACAGCATAATGGTCACAAAGTCTACTTCGAATAAACGTTCTCTTAATATGCACAACAGGGTTCCGCGTTAATTACGTCTTCTTCCAAGGATTCCCATTTAGGTTCTCCTAACCTTTCTGTTACACGTTGCGTATGAGCTATACCGACTTGTTAGCACTGGCGATCAGAGTTTGTTAGAGGTCTGTTGTCATGGTTACTTGATAAGCTATCCAGACACTGGAACAACATCCTAAAATTTCTTACACTACCATTTGCTTCCATGTTGATTGTACCCTGTCAACTAATGTTAGCCGGGTGCTCGTTTGCGTATGGCAAGCAGGAGTTATACAGGGTGATTCAAAAAGAATACCACAACTTTAAAAATGTGTATTTAATGAAAGAAACATAATATAACCTTCTGTTATACGTCATTACAAAGAGTATTTAAAAAGGTTTTTTTTTCACTCAAAAACAAGTTCAGAGATGTTCAATATGGCCCCCTCCAGACACTCGAGCAATATCAACCCGATACTCCAACTCGTTCCACACTCTCTGTAGCATATCAGGCGTAACAGTTTGGATAGCTGCTGTTATTTCTCGTTTCAAATCATCAATGGTGGCTGGGAGAGGTGGCCGAAACACCATATCCTTAACATAGCCCCATAAGAAAAAATCGCAGGGGGTAAGATCAGGGCTTCTTGGAGGCCAGCTCTGTCACGGGCTGCCTGGCGGCCGATCCATCGCCTCGGGTAGTTGACTGTTTATACCAACCTTTAATACACCACCTATCAGGAGGTTTAACACCATACGTCGTTCGAAATGCACGCTGAACAACTGTCGTCGATTCACTTCTGCCGTACTCAATAACACAAAAAGCTTTCTGTTGAGCGGTCGCCATCTTAGCATCAACTGACGCTGCGCCTAGTCAACAGCGCCTCAAGCGAACAAATGTACAACTAAATGAAACTTTATAGCTCCCTTAAATCTCCGACAGATGGTGCTTAGCTCTGCCTTTTGTCGTTGCAGAGTTTTAAATTCCTAAAGTTGTGGTATTCTTTTTGAATCACCTTGTATTGTTGAGTCCCAGATCTGTGTGTTTGGACCAGGGCGGGTGTCCTAATAACATAAAAGTTCAACCGGTATCTTTCCAAATACAATACAATTTGCGGCTCGCCGATACGTTTTTGAAGCCTATCACATCGTGTAAGTACCTAGAGACAGTATTACAGATCGATATGAAATGGAATGAACTCGTCATGTCAGTAGTGCGGAAGACCATTGGACGACCTAGATTAGTTGGGAGTTTACGAAAACATATAATGATACACGTGTAACGCAGGCTGGATATACTTTGAAATTCAGAAGATGTCAGGGAAGAAATACAAGGTGCAAAACGTTAACTGCAACTTAAACAAAAACTGCTCTACACTTATAAGAGTCGAAGGACATGAAAGGGACGCAGTGGTTTTGAAGGGAGTGCGGTAAGGTTGTAGCCGATGTCATATTTTACGTATTTGAAAGCTCTCGTGTACGCCATAACAAGCAAAGACATGCACACTTCGTAGGAGATATGTACACTCCTGGAAATGGAAAAAAGAACACATTGACACCGGTGTGTCAGACCCACCATACTTGCTCCGGACACTGCGAGAGGGCTGTACAAGCAATGATCACACGCACGGCACAGAGGACACACCAGGAACCGCGGTGTTGGCCGTCGAATGGCGCTAGCTGCGCAGCATTTGTGCACCGCCGCCGTCAGTGTCAGCCAGTTTGCCGTGGCATACGGAGCTCCATCGCAGTCTTTAACACTGGTAGCATGCCGCGACAGCGTGGACGTGAACCGTATGTGCAGTTGACGGACTTTGAGCGAGGGCGTATAGTGGGCATGCGGGAGGCCGGGTGGACGTACCGCCGAATTGCTCAACACGTGGGGCGTGAGGTCTCCACAGTACATCGATGTTGTCGCCAGTGGTCGGCGGAAGGTGCACGTGCCCGTCGACCTGGGACCGGACCGCAGCGACGCACGGATGCACGCCAAGACCGTAGGATCCTACGCAGTGCCGTAGGGGACCGCACCGCCACTTCCCAGCAAATTAGGGACACTGTTGCTCCTGGGGTATCGGCGAGGACCATTCGCAACCGTCTCCATGAAGCTGGGCTACGGTCCCGCACACCGTTAGGCCGTCTTCCGCTCACGCCCCAACATTGTGCAGCCCGCCTCCAGTGGTGTCGCGACAGGCGTGAATGGAGGGACGAATGGAGACGTGTCGTCTTCAGCGATGAGAGTCGCTTCTGCCTTGGTGCCAATGATGGTCGTATGCGTGTTTGGCGCCGTGCAGGTGAGCGCCACAATCAGGACTGTATACGACCGAAGCACACAGGGCCAACACCCGGCATCATGGTGTGGGGAGCGATCGCCTACACTGGCCGTACACCACTGGTGATCGTCGAGGGGACACTGAATAGTGCACGGTACATCCAAACCGTCATCGAACCCATCGTTCTACCATTCCTAGACCGGCAAGGGAACTTGCTGTTCCAACAGGACATTGCACGTCAGCATGTATCCTGTGCCACCCAACGTGCTCTAGAAGGTGTAAGTCAACTACCCTGGCCAGCAAGATCTCCGAATCTGTCCCCCATTGAGCATGTTTGGGACTGGATGAAGCGTCGTCTCACGCGGTCTGCACGTCCAGCACGAACGCTGGTCCAACTGAGGCGCCAGGTGGAAATGGCATGGCAAGCCGTTCCACAGGACTACATCCAGCATCTCTACGATCGTCTCCATGGGAGAATAGCAGCCTGCATTGCTGCGAAAGGTGGCTATACACTGTACTAGTGCCGTCATTGTGCATGCTCTGTTGCCTGTGTCTATGTGCCTGTGGTTCTGTCAGTGTGATCATGTGATGTATCTGACCCCAGGAATGTGTCAATAAAGTTTCCCCTTCCTGGGACAATGAATTCACGGTGTTCTTATTTCAATTTCCAGGAGTGTATAACAGAGTTGTTAGAAAAATAGTTACAGCAGTGGATGAAAAAGTTGAAACTTTGCATGGATAAACCTTAATATGCAGCCGCCTTTTCCAACACCAAACTTCTGTTTCGTTTCATAATTTGTGGAATCCGTTGCGCCTACACTCGGTCTCCTCATATCTCTTATTGTCATATTGCAAATATTTAGTTACGAAAAGGATAAAACAACATTTATTTTGCAACCGAGGAAATAGCTATACATATCAGATAAAGTTTCATACACTGAAGTGAAAAGCGCTTTAAACAAGAACAGCTGGTTCAAAACCTATTTTGAATATCCAAATTTCGTGACTAATAACTCCTGTACCACTGTTTACTCTGAAGAACGTTCTCCCTAAAATTGCCTTACTTTTAGTGTGGCTCATATTCCTCCCCTTTCAAAGAAGTAACTTACTTCTACCACTGTAATTACTCATCTTGTCGAAGTTATATTCTGTCGTAGACACATTCCTGCCCGTCTTAAAGCGGTTCCTCCTCTTCATAAGCGCTCACAAATGATTGACAAGAGGGGCAGTGTTTGAAAAGCTCATTACGCAAAATCCTAATTAAAACTTCTGAGCGTTTTCCCATTAGTCACGCAAAGGCGTCACATCGCCTGACGTTCTTTTCATGCCTTCCCCAATCTGGATCATTTGTCTACAGCAACATCCGTGAGATATATTGCATCTTAGGAAGCGACAGACGCTTTTAAGTTTATTTCATTAAACAAGTGTGCAGAAGTTAATTATGTGGATTAGGAATATTTATTGTAACTTTGTATTCCTTTAGGCACCAGTCCCCAATCCCACAAAAGCGAATTGGAAATGTCATATTTAGTGCAGTTCGGTTTCAGCACTGCGTCCGTCGTTTCACCATATCCCATCAATTTTCGATTGGCGACAAGTTTGCTGATCTGTCAGGCTAGCGCAAAAGGCTGACATCCTGTGACACCAAGAAGGCACGTGTTAGTGAAGCAACATGTGGTCGTGCATTGTCTTGCTGAAAAATGGCGTGTGGGTTGTCGTACAGAAAACGGTAAGGCTGCGAGTAGTACGATGCCATATATATATAGGTCACACTTGTCACAGTGGCCTGGACACTCACCAAATGTGATTTATGGTTGTACCCAATAGCACCCCACACCATAAGGTCTTGAACTGCCGCTGTATGTCTTCTTCGAATGCAATCACTGTGAAGCTGCCTCCCCTGTCTGAGTCGAACCAAAACACGGCTACCACTTTCAAACAAACAGAATCTGGATTGAAACTTCCTGGCAGATTAAAACTGTGTGCCGGACCGAGTTTCGAACTCGGGACCTTTTCCTTTCGCGGGCAAGTACTCTGTCAACTGAGCTACCCAAGCACGACTCACGCCCCGTCCTCACAGCTTCACTTCTGCCAGTACCTCGTCTCCTACCTTCCAAACTTAACAGAAGCTTGGCTAGCTCAGTTTGCAGAGCACTTGGCCATGAAAGGTAAAGGTCCCGAGTTCGAGTCTCGGTCCGGCACACAGTTTTAATCTGCCAGGAAGTTTCATATCAGCGCACACTCCGCTGCAGAGTGAAAATCTCATTCTAGAATCTGGATTCGTCCGAAAACACTGTCTGATAACATTCCTGTCCCCAGTGACGTCGTTCCGTACATCATTGCAGTCTAACATGTTTCAGCACATTCGTCAAAGGTAGGCGGATGAAGTGGATGACGCGTACATAACACCCGTAATAAATGGCGACGAATTGTCATCGTTGGTAGTGTAGGATGTGTCATATTGTTCCACTGTGGCGCCCGAGTCGAGGAGGACGCATATCTCTCCTACCATGCCATTCGGATGAGTTTTCAGTCTTCTCGGAGGGGGTGGGGGTGTTATGTGAGAGGTGCGACTTGGCCCATCTCGTCAGGTTCTGCGGCCTTCAGTGAACCATTCTGCACAGACACATTGCACTGACGGAACAGTTCGTCCCACGCGAGCAGCAAGTTCCCGGATAGGAGCATCACGTTCTCTCATGCCGAAAATGAGCTCTCTTCCAAACTCGCTTATTTGCCAGTACAGTTCGCGTATACTTTGGCGAGACATCCTGCACGTCTGCTCAACTCACACTGGTCCATTACCTTCTGTTTATTGTACCAGCGAGAGCCGCGGGCATATTTTACCTGTAAGTTGGGTTGGGTTGTTTGGGGAAGGAGACCAGACAGCGAGGTCATCGGTCTCATCGAATTAGGGATGGACGGGTAAGGGAGTCGGCCGTGCCCTTTGAAAGGAACCATCCCGGCATTTTCCTGGAGCGATTTAGGGAAATCACGGAAAACCTAAATCAGGATGGCCGGACGCGGGATTGAACCGTCGTCCTCCCGAATACGAGTCCAGTATCTAACCACTGCGCCACCTCGCTCGGTTTACCTGTAAGTGATGTTGACCTTGAACCCGCGGGCCTACATGGTTCAAATGATAATATGCAGAACACACTAAAGTACATGTCCTGTGAATATGAACGTCGTATCTCTAGTCGACCAAAGTGTTTTTTTTTTCCTTTAATTTACGTCTATGGTCACAAACTTATTGTTAACAGATTACCGGTTTCGGTCTATAAAGACATTCATCAGATCTGTTTTATAAAAACAAAGTTTTTTATAAAACAGATCTGATATTGGTCATTACAGACCGAAACCGGTAATCTGTTAACAAAAAGTTTGTGACCATAGACGTAAATTAAAGGAAACTTATTGTATATACGGGTCACTGTTTTATTCGCGACAATGTCGCAGCTTGTGAAAGTGTTTTTTGAACATGAGTGTATGTTTCATTACCTGTGCATGTTGCTGCTCCTCTGTCATTAACGTTGCTCATGTCATTGACTGTTTAAAAAAATACGGGGTTATTACAAATGATTGAAGCGATTTCACAGCTCTACAATAACTTTATTATTTGAGATATTTTCACAATGCTTTGCACACACATACAAAAACTCAAAAAGTTTTTTTAGGCACTCACAAAGCCGATAATCAAGTTCCTCCCACACTCGGCGCAGCATGTCCCCATCAATGAGTTCGAAAGCATCGTTGATGCGAGCTCGCAGTTCTGGCACGTTTCTTGGTAGAGGAGGTTTAAACACTGAATCTTTCACATAACCCCACAGAAAGAAATCGCATGGGGTTAAGTCGGGAGAGCGTGGAGGCCATGAGTTGAATTGCTGATCATGATCTCCACCACGACCGATCCATCCGTTTTCCAATCTCCTGTTTAAGAAATGCCTTTACCGTAAGATTTTCCAAACCGTCGGCTGTGGTACGTTTAGCTCCCTGCTTGCTTTATTCGTCGAGTCCCGCGGGCTACGCATGAAACTTGTCCGCACGCGCTCAACCGTTTCTTCGCTCACTGCAGGCCGACCCGTTGATTTCCCCTTACAGAGGCATCCAGAAGCTTTAAACTGCGCATACCATCGCCGAATGGAGTTAGCAGTTGGTGGATCTTTGTTGAACTACGTCCTGAAGTGTCGTTGCACTGTTATGACTGACTGATGTGAGTGCATTTCAAGCACGACATACGCTTTCTCGGCTCCTGTCGCCATTTTGTCTCACTGCGCTCTCGAGCACTCTGGCGCCAGAAACCTGAAGTGCGGCTTCAGCCGAACAAAACTTTGAGAGTTTTTCTACGTATCTGTAGTGTGTCGTGACGATATGTCAATGAATGGAGCTACAGTGAATTTATGAAATCGCTTCAATCATTTGTAATAGCCCTGTATCTATAGCTACGTAAGATTGTTCCAATATCAGATATCCGCTGTGTGGTGATAAACCAAATGCGTGTCATTAAAAACCATACTTTTTCCGAGTAATGCCACTGAGAAATCCAGACACAACCCAGCCTTCAAGATTTTCGTCCTGCAGCACATCTCTGGCGTCGTGTCGGACGGCACGGCTATTTTCCCCAACGCCAGCGATCATTGTCTTTGGTATGTGGCAGTGGTGTCCCAGAGCGTGGCTGCTGCGGGGCTTGTGACAAGAGTCAGTGCCAGGGGTGGGCAGCTAGGAGAACGCACAAACGGCGGAGGCGAATCTACTGTACGGAGAGGAAGTGGCGACTTCAACTTGAGCCAATGCCGGAGGCCACTATGGGTAGTGGCTGATAAGGTGTGGCTGGCAACGGGCTCTTCTACGCAGCGCTGCGTCAGCTTGTCTGGTTCGAAGAGTCACTGCGGCAGTAGTTGGTTCCTGGAAAAACACGATAAGTCTGGACTGTTAGAAGCCGAGGGGCATCACACGATTGATACGAACCGATACCGGATGGACAACAGTCAGCCTGGACAACGGTCATGTGGATAGATACCTGAGGGAGTGGATGTTGTCTCCTGCAGATACGCACACAACACTGTAGTAAAGTTGAGGAATGGTTTCAGCAGATTACAAGGAGGACAATCAGAGGCTTTTGGGATCAATACTGATACAAGTTGAGGCACAGTGTTATGCACAACTGTTTGGTGGTGCATTATGTGCTGCCAGTTGTAATTCACTGAACTACAGAAATTTATGAATAGTCTATATGGCTATTTTGTGTGTTACACGTGGGGTGAGAGATAATTAATGTTATGTCATAAGGAAGCCTGTTAAGTCAGTACACCTTGAGCGTCCGACTCTGCTGACTGAGAGTTTAATAGTTTTTAGCAGGTGAATAAGACAGCCAACCAGTTGCAGTAAGTGGTGGTTTTCAATTAACTTTAACCGTGGTTTCAACGGATTTAAACCCGTCCTCTTCAGAAGGACAAGAAACAAGTTTCACATAAGCAAACAGTCAGGTATAAGGCGATCGAACATCTCCATATGAATGTATCGGCAACACTCTGCACATTCATTTGTAAAAGTGAAGGTCCCTAAAATCAAGGGTTTATCACATCGGCAAAATCAATCACATAAAATGCCAGGTCACGTGAAGAGATATAAGCCGACTGAGGGAAAGTGGAGAGCGTGAATACCAGCATTTTTGGAGCCTTAATTTTTATAAATGGTTGTACAGATTTTTGCCGATACGTTTCATGTGGACATGTTAGATCACTTTACTGATTGACTGTTTGCTTAATGTGAATTTTGTTTCTTGTCCTTCTGAAAAAGACGTGTTTAAAACCCCTTGAAACCATGGTTAAAGTTAATTGAAAACCGCTATTTATTGCGACTGGTTGGCTGTCTTATTCACCTGCTATTCTGTAACCGTTGCTCAAGTGCAGCCATGCTGAAAATAGTGAAACTGTTTCTTAAAGTTTAGAGCATGGCTGTTTCTGTTACAACAGTCGTTCTGTTTTGTAAATAGTGACTTTGAATTCCGCTATGACTTAATATTTTCGAAACAGTGGTTTACATAATTGTACTGAAAATTGTTATACCGGCTGGTACAACTGATTTACCATATATGTAATTGGTTTATTGATTATTTGGACATAAGCGTGGGTAGATTGTTAATGTTGTAGGTAGATGATGTCTTGGTGACTGCGTGTAGAAACAGAGCAACGAGTATTTAGTGCAATGTTTCTTAGTGTCTATCTTAGATAAGTTACTTTCCAATACTGGGACGTGCTAGTGTCACGACTGTTGACGGCTGAGGGTCACATGCGGTTATTTGTTGTATTGACTGCCAGTTTTAGGGTCAGATTATTTGTTACATATTGGATTGTTGCCATAAGGAGGATATTTTGTGAAACTTCCTGGCAGATTAAAACTGTGTGCCCGACCGAGACTCGAACTCGGGACCTCTGCCTTTCGCGAGCAAGTGCTCTACCAACTGAGCTACCGAAGCACGACTCACGTCCGGTACTCACAGCTTTACTTCTGCCAGTACCTCGTCTCCTACCTTCCAAACTTTACAGAAGCTCTCCTGCGAAGGTAGGAGACGAGGTACTGGCAGAAGTAAAGCTGTGAGTACCGGACGTGAGTCGTGCTTCGGTAGCTTAGTTGGTAGAGCACTTGCCCGCGAAAGGCAAAGGTTCCGAGTTCGAGTCTCGGTCGGGCACACAGTTTTAATCTGCCAGGAAGTTTCATATCGGCGCACACTCCGCTGCAGAGTGAAAATCTCATTCTGGAGGATATTTTGTGTTATTATTGGATCCCTGTGAAGGTTTATTCGAGCTGCAAAGAATTGGACTGTTTTTGCCAGCGTGAGTTCCATTTTCATACTGATACTTCGCATGTTAAATAGTTATTTAAAATTACGACCACGTCTGCACAACCATGTCCTAATCTGCGCAACAGAGCTTCGCAGTTTTCTGCATACCTTACGAAATTAGCGCTCGTGGCACAAAAGATATCACCGACAAATGCCGTACGCACAGAGTTAAGGATTGTTGTTGTTGTGGTCTTCAGTCCTGAGACTGGTTTGATGCAGCTCTCCATGCTACTCTATCCTGTTCAAGCTTCTTCATCACGCAGTACCTACAGAAACCTACATATTTCTGAATCTGCTTAGTGTATGCATCTCTTGCTCTCCCTCTACTTTTTTTACCCTCCACGCTGCCCTCCAATACCAAGTTGGTGATCCCTTGATGCCTCAGAACATATCCTACCAACCGATCCCTTCTTCTAGTCAAGTTGTGCCACAAACTCCTCTTCTCCCCAGTTCTGTTCAATACCTCCTCATTAGTTATGTGATCCACCCATCTAATCTTCAGCATTCTTCTGTAGTACCACATTTTGAAAGCTTCTGTTCTCTTCTTGTCTAAACTATTTATCGTCCATGTTTCACTTCCATACATGGCTACACTCCATAAAAATACTTTCAGAAACGACTTCCTGACACTTAAATCTATACTCGATGTTAACAAATTTCTCTTCTTCAGAAACGCTTTCCTTGCCATTGCTAGTCTACATTTTATATCTTCTCTACTTCGACCAACATCAGTTATTTTGCTCCCCAAATAGCAAAACTCCTTTACTACTTTAAGTGTCTCATTTCCTAATCTAATTCCCTCAGCATCACCCGACTTAAGTCGACTACATTCCATTATCCTCATTTTGATTTGTTGATGTTCGTCTTATATCCTCCTTTCAAGACACTGTCCATTCCGTCCAACTGCTCTTCGAGGCCCTTCGCTGTCTCTGACAGAATTACAATGTCATCGGCGAACCTCACGGTTTTTATTTCTTCTCCATGGATTTTAATACCTACTCCAAATTTTTCTTTTGTTTCCTTTAGTGCTTGCTCAATATATGGATTCAATAATATCGGGGAGAAGCTACAACCCAGTCTCACTCCCTTCCCAACCACTGCTTCCCTTTCATGCTCCTCGACTCTTATAACTGTCATCTGGTTTCTGTACAAATTATAAATAGCCTTTCGCTCACTGTGTTTTACCCCTGCCACCTTCAGAATTTGGAAGAGAGTATTCCAGTCAACATTGTCAAAAGCTTTCTCGAAGTCTACAAATGCTAAAAACGTAGGTTTGCCTTTCCTTAATATATCTTCTAAGATAAGTCGTAGGGTCAGTATTGTCTCACGTGTTCCAATATTTCTACGGAATCCAAGGATTAGCGACAGTAAAGCCTCAAGGGCGTGTTATGATTCGTGCCTGTATAGCGCGATAAGACCATTGGCCGCGCAAAGAATAGTTCCAGGTTCGAGTCGCGTTCTGGCATAGCTTTAATCTTCTAGGTACTTTCAAGACTGCTTTTTCATTTGGTTCTGCTGTTTCAAACAATTTTCATGGATCCAGGACAGACGAGAAGAGAACGTTTACCGCCTCACTGGAGCTGTCCTCCGGTTAGCGCAGAGCCGCCCGGAGCCCACAGAGAGCGACGGGTTCCCCTGGAGACACGGCAACCCGCGCAGCGGAGGCGGCGCCGGCCATTAATCTGTGCGTGCCGACAGACACACAGACAGCGCGAGGGCGGGGGCGGCAGGTAATAAATACCGAGCGCTAATTACCCGGCAGGCCGCCGCGCTGCGCCGCCAATCGATCCCTCGACCCAGCCGCGACTATCGATTCGCGAGTCGGAGACTGCCGCAAGCCTAAGCGCTCCGCGTCTGCCGCCCTTCGCGTAAAGACACTTAAAGCTACCCATCTCCAGCAACAGACACCTGTAAAGCCGGCAGGATAGGCATTCGAAGACAACTAGTGAAATTCACCAGCCACGTAGCATTATCGATGACTGACAAATGCACTACTGGTCATTAAAATTGCTACACCACGAAGATGACGTGCTACAGACGCGAAATTTAACCGACAGGTATAAGATGCTGTGACATGCAAATGATTAGCTTTTCAGAGCATTCACACAAGGTTGGCGCCGGTGGAGACACCTACAACGTGCTGGCATGAGGAAAGTTTTCAACAGATTTCTCATACACAAACAGCAGTTCACCGGCGTTGCCTGGTGAAACGTTGTTGTGATGCCTCCTGTAAGGAGGAGAAATGCGTACCGTCACGTTTCCAACTTTGATAAAGTTCGGATTGTAGCCTATCGCGATTGCGGTTTATCGTATCGCGACATTGCTGCTCGCGTTAGTCGACATCCATTGACTGTTAGCAGAATATGCAATCGGTGGGTTCAGGAGGGTAATACGGAACGCCGTGCTGGATCCCAACGGCCTCGTATTACTAGCAGTCGAGATGACAGGCATCTTATCCGCATGGCTGTAACGCATCGTGCAGCCACGTCTCGATCCCTGAGCCACCAGTTGGGGACGTTTGCAGAACAACAACCATCTGCACGAACAGTTCGATGACGTTTGCAGCAGCATGGACTATCAGCTCGGAGGCCATGGCTGCGGTTACCCTTCACGCTGCATGACAGACAGGAGCGCCTGCGATGATGTACTCAACGACGAACCTGTGTGCACGAATGGCAAAACGTCATGTTTTCGGATGAATCCAGGTTCTGTTTAAAGCATCATGATGGTCGCATCCGTGTTTGGCGACATAGCGGTGAACGCACATTGGAAGCGTGTATTAGTCATCGCCATACTGGCGTATCACACGGCGTGATGGTGTGGGGAGCCATTGATTACACGTCTCGGTCACCTTTTTCGCATTGACGGCGCATTGAACAGTGGACGTTACATTTCAGATGTGTTACGACCTGTGGCTCTACCCTTCATTTGATCCCTGCGAAACCATACATTTCAGCAGGATAATGCACGACCGCATGTTGCATGTCCTGTACGGGCCTTTCTGGATACAGAAAATGTTGGACTGCTGACCTGGCCAGCACATTCTCCAGATCTCTCACCAATTGAAAACGTCTGGTCAATGGTGACCGAGCAATTGGCTCGTCACAATACGCCAGTCACTACTCTTGATGAACTGTGGTATCGTGTTGAAGCTGCATGGTCAGCTGTACCTGTGCACGCCATCCAAGCTCTGTTTGACTCAGTGCCCAGGCGTATCAAGCCGTTATTAGGGCCAGAGGTGGTTGTTCTGGGTACTGATTTTTCAGGATCTATGCACCCAAATTGCGTAAAAATGTAATCACATGTCATTTCTAGTATAATATATTTGTGCAACGAATACCCGTTTATCATCTGCATTTCTTCTTGGTGTAGCAATTTTAATGGCCAATAGTGTATGTACAAAAGCTTTTTAAGTTAGTTAGTACTTCGCGGAATCCTAAAATACGTCACGAGAGCAAGTCATTATTATTTGATATCTTGTAACGCTCTAGGTATAGGGTGACAATTATGGAACTATATGAAAAAACGTAAATTAATTACAAACTACGGCGCGCACACACTTTATTCAACATGTAAACATCACTACAGATATTCGTTGTTATGACATGTGTGATATGCCTGCGTTTATTGGCTATGATGTGGCGCAGACGTATAGCGAAATTCTGCATAACCCGCTGAAGTTTCGTAACATCGATGCTGTCGATGATCTCCTGAATGGCTGCTTTCAGCTCAGCAATGGTTTTGCGGTTATTGCTGTACACCTTGTCTTTAATATAGACCAACAAAAAGAAGTCACATGTCTTCAGATCCGGAGAATATGGCGGCCAATCGAGGCCCATTGGCAGTGTCCTCTGGGGACCCCGCAGCCAGAATGCGTCCCCAAATTGCTCTTCCAGGACATCAGACACACTCCTGCTTCGGTAGGGTCGAGGACCGTCTTGCATAAAGCACATCTTGTCGCAATCAGCGTCACATTGGATAATGGGGATGAAATCATCTTCTAAAATTTCACGTGCTCTTCGGTAGTCACCGTGCCATCAAGGAATATCACACCGATTACTCCATGAGTGGACACTGCATACCAAACTGTCACTCGTTGAGGATGAAGAGACTTCTCGGTCCAGAAATACTGTTTCTCAGTCTCCCAAATTCGCTAGTTTCTCTTATTGACGAACACATCCAAATGAAAGTGGCCTCCATCGCTAAACCAAACCATATTCACATCAAAGTCCTGTTAGTAAATTCTGTGGACAATAGTGTTGGCGAAACACAACTGCTGTTCTGTAGTCCTGGGGTTTAATGACTTGTAAGTAGGCTGTTTAAGTTTTCTTTATGTAAGTAGGCTGTTTATGTTTTCTTATTGGCAACGTTACGTAGCGCTCTGTACGAAAATCACTGGCTGTGCTGTGTGCAGTCTGTGGCCAGTTTGCATTGTTGTCAGCCATTGTAGTGTTGGGCAGCGGCAGCTGGATGTGAACAGCGCGTAGCGTTGCGCAGTTGGAGGTGAGCCGCCAGCAGTGGTGGATGTGGGGAGAGAGATGGCGGAGTTTTGAAATTTGTCATGAACTGCTACATACACTCCTGGAAATTGAAATAAGAACACCGTGAATTCATTGTCCCAGGAAGGGGAAACTTTATTGACACATTCCTGGGGTCAGATACATCACATGATCACACTGACAGAACCACAGGCACATAGACACAGGCAACAGAGCATGCACAATGTCGGCACTAGTACAGTGTATATCCACCTTTCGCAGCAATGCAGGCTGCTATTCTCCCATGAAGACGATCGTAGAGATGCTGGATGTAGTCTTGTGGAACGGCTTGCCATGCCATTTCCACCTGGCGCCTCAGTTGGACCAGCGTTCGTGCTGGACGTGCAGACCGCGTGAGACGACGCTTCATCCAGTCCCAAACATGCTCAATGGGGGACAGATCCGGAGATCTTGCTGGCCAGGGTAGTTGACTTACACCTTCTAGAGCACGTTGGGTGGCACGGGATACATGCGGACGTGCATTGTCCTGTTGGAACAGCAAGTTCCATTGCCGGTCTAGGAATGGTAGAACGACGGTTTGGATGTACCGTGCACTATTCAGTGTCCCCTCGACGATCACCAGTGGTGTACGGCCAGTGTAGGATATCGCTCCCCACACCATGATGCCGGGTGTTGGCCCTGTGTGCCTCGGTCGTATGCAGTCCTGATTGTGGCGCTCACCTGCACGGCGCCAAACACGCATACGACCATCATTGGCACCAAGGCAGAAGCGACTCTCATCGCTGAAGACGACACGTCTCCATTCGTCCCTCCATTCACGCCTGTCGCGACACCACTCGAGGCGGGCTGCACGATGTTGGGGCGTGAGCGGAAGACGGCCTAACGGTGTGCGGGACCGTAGCCCAGCTTCATGGAGACGGTTGCGAATGGTCCTCGCCGATACCCCAGGAGCAACAGTGTCGCTAATTTGCTGGGAAGTGGCGGTGCGGTCCCCTACGGCACTGCGTAGGATCCTACGGTCTTGGCGTGCATCCGTGCGTCGCTGCGGTCCGGTCCCAGGTCGACGGGCACGTGCACCTTCCGCCGACCACTGGCGACAACATCGATGTACTGTGGAGACCTCACGCCCCACGTGTTGAGCAATTCGGCGGTACGTCCACCCGGCCTCCCGCATGCCCACTATACGCCCTCGCTCAAAGTCCGTCAGCTGCACATACGGTTCACGTCCACGCTGTCGCGGCATGCTACCAGTGTTAAAGACTGCGATGGAGCTCCGTATGCCACGGCAAACTGGCTGACACTGACGGCGGCGGTGCACAAATGCTGCGCAGCTAGCGCCATTCGACGGCCAACACCGCGGTTCCTGGTGTGTCCGCTGTGCCGTGCGTGTGATCATTGCTTGTACAGCCCTCTCGCAGTGTCCGGAACAAGTATGGTGGGTCTGACACACCGGTGTCATTGTGTTCTTTTTTCCATTTCCAGGAGTGTAGTTCAATAATTGTCACCTCGTAAAACAGCTGTTTTCTGTTCCCACCATAATATTACATTAAAACAGGTGAGAGGTTATGACAAATTAAAAATTAATGGAGTGATATCACAAGGTGAAACAAGCGGGAAAATTTTCTTCATTGATCAGCGTGATCAAGCACTTCATATTGATGGCTACCAAAGAACCTATGACCTGTCGCCAGCATCACACACTGAGCATCTGGAAAACTGATGTGAATGTGAGAAGCGCTAGTTCCCGTTGGCTACTCTGCTCTCGTAAGTAGTACTTGATTCTGCACACTAAGTCACAGTGTGGGGACGAGTAGTAGTTACACTTCCACCCACCCCCCTCCATTTCCACTCCTCAACGTTTTGGTAATGCCTTAGCATAGCGGTATATCGTTTCTGGATTTTGGGTATTATGGGAAGAACTTAGAAGGAAGTAGAAGCTTTCAAGTCGTTTGTGAACCGTCTTCGAATGACTCAGCTGGAAAGACGCTGTCCACGAAACTCCGGTGTCAAAACCTCGCGACCCCAACCGGTTGCTGTTGTTGTGGTCTTAAGTAGGAAAGCTGGTTTACTTTGAAAATCGAGGCCTACAACTCCTACAACGAGAGAGTGGGATCAAAACACAAACAAACCGCTATAAAAACGGTTTTGAGAGCTACAGTTTCATTATTCTGGAAACTAAATTCAACAGAAGACACTTGACAGCGTTAAACCCTGTGCGTACTGAGCATGGTAAGAGCACAGATTCACGACACAAGCAAAATAACACTTTCAGATTGCGAGTGTGCCGCACCGGGAATTCCATCCAGCATACTCCATAAGTGTGTCCTTGGCTCTCTTATAAGGGAAACTGGACTGACTTCCTGGAGGAATCTGTATCGGCGGTAGAATGGGTTGAACATCTTGACGCTGACATATAAGTTCTCTCATGTTTATATTGTTTGTGGAAATTGTTAGTTCAAAAATGGTTCAAATGGCTCTAAGCACTATGGGACTTAACTGCTGTGGTCATCAGTCCCCTAGAACTTAGAACTACTTAAACCTAACTAACCTAAGGACATCACACTCATCCACACCCGAGGCAGGATTCGAACCTACGACCGTAGCAGTCGCGCGGTTCCAGACTGTAGCGTCTAGAACCGCTCGGCCACCCCGGCCGGCGAAATTGTTAGTTCTTTTTCACTTTTGTGCAGTTTCTGCTTATTATGTCTGTACCCCCATTTGCATTTAATGCCATACGCTAAATCAATAAATAAGTAAATACTATTTTAGTGCAGCTCTCCTCACTGGACTTGTCCTGTGGAATCCTCTTTACCTCTGTAGAACTGCTGCGACCTACTTCTGCCGACAAGTCTTCGGTCTCTCTCTACAATTTCAACACCCTACACTTCCCTCTATTACGAAACTGACGATTCATCCATCCGCATGATGCCTCCAGTCAACCGTCACCATCTTTTCTTAAAGTCGAGACATAAATTTCGTTTCTCTCTAATTCGATGTACCCATCTAATCTTATCAGAAAAGCTTCTATTGCTGTGTCGACCACTTATCGTTCACATTTCAGTTCCGTATATTCCAGACATATACTTTCAGAAAACAATTGCTTTATATTCGATGTTAATAAATTTCTCTTTTTCAGAAACATTGTTCTTCGTTTTGTCAGTCTTCATTTCACTTCGCCCGTTTCCAGTGTCTCAATTCCTCATCTAATACTCTCAGTCTCTACTGATCTAATTCACTCACATTCCGAAATCTCATTTTAAGAAACTACACATTCCGTTCAACTAATCTTCCATGTCATTTGTAGCCTTGATCGGTTGTTGTTATTGTTGAGGTCTTCAGTCCGAAGACTGGTGTGATGCGGCTCTCCATGCTACTCTATCTTGTGCGAGCATCTTCGTCTCGGAATAACTATTGCAACCAATATCTTTCTGAATCTGTTTACTGTATTCATTTCTTGGTCTCACTCTACGATTTTCACTCCCCCCCACCCCCCTCTCACCCCACACAAACACTTCCTTCCAGTACTAAATTGGTTATCCCTTGATGTCTCAGAATGTGTGCTGTCAACTGACCCTTTTTTTTTTTTTTTGGTCAAGTTGTGCCACAAACTTCTTGTCTCTCCAATTCTATTCAGCACCTCCTCATTAGTTACGTGATCTACCCATCTAATCTTCAGCGTTCATCTGTAGCACCGCATTTCGAAATCTTCTATTCTCTTTTTGTCCAAACTGTTTATTGTCCATGTTTCACTTCCACACATGGCTTGACTCCATACAAATGCTTTCAGAAAAATACTTCCTAATACTTAAATCTATATTGGATGTCAACAAATTTCCCTTCTTCATAAATGCTTTTCTTACCATTGCCGGTCTACATCTTGTAGGCTCTCTACTTAGGCCATCATCAATTATTTTTCTGCCCAAATAGCAAAAGTTATCCACTACTTTAAGTGGCTCGTTTGCTAACGTAATTCCCTCAGCATCAAGTGATTTAATACGACTACTTTTCTTTATAGTTGTCTTGCTTTTGTTGATGTTAAACTTATAACCTCCTTTCAAGATTATGTTCATTCCATTCAACTGTTCTTTCAAGTCCTTTCCCCTCTCTGACAGAACTACAGTATCATCGACAAACAAAAATGGTTCAAATGGCTCTGAGCACTATGCGACTTAACTTCTGAGGTCATCAGTCGCCTAGAACTTAGAACTAATTAAACCTAACTAACCTAAGGACATCACACACGTCCATGCCCGAGGCAGGATTCGAACCTGCGACCGTAGCGGTCACGCGGTTCCAGACTGAAGCGCCTTTAACCGCACGGCCACAACGGCCGGCTTATCGACAAACCTCGAAGTATTTATTTCTTTTCCCTGAACTTTGATTCCTACTCCAAATTTTCCTTTGGTTTCGTTTGCTGCTTGTTCATTGTACAGACTGAATAACATCGGGGATAGGCTAACTTTGATTCCTACTTCAAATTTTTCTTTGGTTTCGTTTACTGCTTGTTCAGCGTACAGATTGAATAACATCGGGGATAGGCTAACTTTGATTCCTATTCTAAATTTTTCTTTGGTTTCGTTTACTGCTTGTTCGATGTACAGATTGAATAACATCGGGGATAGGCTACAACCCTGTCTCACTCGCTTCGCAACCAAATGAGCACGTTACTGTTCCACCTCCATGTTGGTGTTTTCAATCGAAGCACTTCAAAACTGCCTTTCTCTTGGCAGAACACGAAGGTATAGTAAACAAAAACAAAAGGCGCCCCGGTCTAAATAGCCGCGAGGTGGAGAGCCGAGACTGAAACGTGCCACATATCACCGGCAGTGAATCTCTGCGTCGACGCAACCCTGCTGGTTCCAGAGAGGCGCCTGTATACATCTGATAAAGCGATCCGGAGGGACTTTCACGCCGCCTGCTGGCGGGCTTTCAGTGGCACAAACGAACGCCAGAGCGCGCGGCAGGCGACTCGAGCTTTCAGGACGCCTGCGACGACCCCCCGGCCTGTGAGGGCGGCAGCAATTAGCCAAATTAGGCGACATTCAGCCGCCGGCTGCCACGCAGTCGTCAAACGCCGGCAGCCGTGACGGATGGTCGCAAACCCAACGCTGCCAGTGTTTGCGTCAGGCATGGCGCTATCTCACGGGCTGACCTCCTTACTCTCCCTGCCTTTCCACTTAAAGCTTCACCTAAAACTTTATAGTCTTTTCCCGAACTTCCAGATTCTTACTATAGTCTGTCTGTAAACTCAAGAGTGAGCAGCGCTTTTGGTGGGGGAAGTGGCCTTTCGCGGAAGAACCCTGCCACTGGCCTACAGGGCAACCCAAAATCTGTTGCCCCTTGCCCGTTACCCGTGTAGCGGTGTAGTTCGGCGTGCAGTGATATACGTCGTTCCTGTTCGTTGGATCTTAGTTGCCAGTGTCAGTCAGTTGATTTTGTGTACTCAGTGATATACTTCAGTATCCGGATGTGTGGATAATCTCCCTGCATTGCAAGAAAATGTGCAGAATACGAAGGAGAAGAGGTACTTGCGCAGAACGAGCTTTCGATCGTCTCTAACGTTATTACAGCGTGTGTTAAGGAGGCGACACGAAAAGAACTGTTGGCTAATATTACCAGTCCCAATCAAAGGACTGCAGTTTATGCAAACGTCAGCCTCGCCACAGTAGGAAGCATAAGGAAGGAACGCGAAAACAAGGCGCACGGTTTACTGGAATCGCCGCGAAGGAAAACTAATTTAGGGAGGAAACTCATCGTTTCACAAAATCGGTCATTCGACAAACGACGGAGGACTTTTACATAAACCAAAGAATAGTGCGCACATTACGGAAATTACTTACTGCCGTGAAACAAAAAATACATTTTCCTTGGCACACAAGACATTGCGTGAAATGGGATTCACCTGGAAATACTTTTCAGACATGTTTACGAAGACAGTGACAAAAAAAAAGCAGTGCGAATCGAACTAATACAACACTCGAAATTATAAATTTCTGGTTACTTCTTAAACACTCTTCGTGTTGCAAGAATTGTTAAGTTTCAATGCAGCCCTTCAAAGAAAACTTTTACCTTTTAGTAGAAACACACAGTAGGAACAAGCCTTAAATTCTACAGATTGATTGCACTTTATCTGGTTCGTCTTACGAATAGAGGAACATACATTCACATGAACAGGAATTCGGTTCTATGTTTGTAGTAGAATCCTGACTTCCGTTAGTATTATTATATGTTAATCTTATTTACTCTATAATGTTCCGTTTCGAAGAAGCTGTCGTCTTTTTTTTCCTTATATTCTTAACGCATTTGTCTAAAAATAAACGGCGTCGCCTCAGATTTAAAGCGCGCGCTGCGGCAGGGACTGCACTACGTTGTGAAACAGCCTGTAGAAGCGCCCTGTGACGTAGCAGGGTAGGCAGAGTGGGGACTCGCGCGCTCGCTCTTCAGTTTACCGACAGACTATACTGCACTTGATTCCGCAAGTGAAGGAAAAACTCGCAAAAATAAAGAAACGTCTACTTCTAAGAATACAGAACGAGCCATTGAAATTGCAGCACCATGTGTACCGAGCGAGGTGGTGCAGTGCCACACCGGACTTGCATTCGGGAGGACGACGATTCAAACCCATACTGATTTAGGTTTTCCGTGCTTTCCCTAAATCGCTAGGCGCTACAGTCTGGAAACGCGCGACAGCTACGGTCGCAGGTTCTAATCCTGCCTCGGGCATGGATGTGTGTGTTGTCTTTAGGTTAGTTAGGTTTAAGTAGTTCTAAGTTCTGGGGGACTGATGACCTCAGAAGTTAAGTCCCATAGTGCTCAGAGCCATTTGAACCTAAATCGCTTCAGGAAAATGGTTCCTTCGAAAGGGTACAGTCGACTTCGTTCTCCACCCTTCCGTAACCCAATGGGACCGATGACCTCGCTGCTTTGTCCCCTCTCCCAAATCGCTCAACCAACCAACACCAAGTGTGCCGTATGTAGCAGTATATCTATCAGGCCTTCCGGATTGACACCGTTGTTCGTACCTTGCGTTTTGCAAGTGTGGTTTCTGTCTCTGGATAGCGAATTTTTATGCAGTCCATCACTTTCATCCTCCATGGTAATTTGGTCCAAAAATCTGTTGAAAGCATCACGTCTGTTGTAACCTGTTGTGGCCGCGACCGGAACGGTCGCCGGGTGACCGAGAAAGCGCGGCGGGACCAAACGGAGAGCGGCCCGCTAACAAACAAACGAACGGAAAGGACGGACACGAAACAACGACGGACGATGGAGAGAGACACCTCATGACGACAACACGCAAGAAGCAACGGAGTGACAGAAACAACCAAACGACTCCAAGACGTCCACTAGTAATGAAAACAAAGAACGATAAACACGCTGTCTGTTGTCGAGGAGATGTGTCGAGACTCACGCAACGATTAGACTCGCTGGCTGAGCTTTTTTTTTTTCCTTTATTGAATTTCGATTCCCCCCGAAGGGGCTGGGCTGGCAGCAGCTTAGTATGCCGCTCTTCAGCCTACAGACTTTGTTTGAATAAAATGAAGAGAATAAATAATAGAAACAGGCGATAAAATCGGAGACTTAAATAGTAACAGGGATAAAAAGTCGTGGAACTTAAAACATAGAACAAAGGGGTGATGATGCTGTTAAAATACATATGAAGCAGACAGGTAAAATAATAGACAGACAATTAAAAAAACACGGCGACAGTCTGGTTCTGTTCGCAAAAGACATAAAAGTCACACCCAGCGACAGCATGCTTTCTCTTCGCAACACTAGAAAGACGAACAACACTGAACATTCACTGGAACACTGCACTAAAAAGTTGGCAAATGTGACATACCACAGCCGAGAGCAGGTGGGGGGAAACTGGACAGATGATGGAAAAGTAAAAAAGGGGGAGAAGGAGAGGAAAAGCGAAGGGGAGGGAGAGGGGAAAGGGGCCAATGGAGGATGAGGAGCCATAAGAGGGGTGGGGGGTGATGGGCAGATGCGACAGGGAGTGGGGAAGGCACAGGAGGGGAATACAAAAGGACTCGGGAGGGGGGGGAGTAAGGAGGTAGGGAGAGGTTTGGCGGGGAGAAAACAGGATGGAAGGGGGGGAAGAGGGAGCCCAAGGGAACGACGGAGGAAAGGAGGGGAGGGGTGAGGATCAAAGTTGATAGGGGGGAAACATGGAGGGAGAGAGGGCATCATCCGGGAGGGGGAGTTGATGGAAGCCACCTTGGGAAAGGAGATGTAGGGTGTAGAGATGGAGAGTAGGGGGCACACAACAGTGGAGACGTGGTAGGGGGCGGGGATAGGAGAGGAGAGGAGCAACCAGGGGGTGAGGGGGATCAAGGCGGCGGGAGGTGTAGAGTATGCGGATATGTTCGAGGAATAGGAGCAGATGGTGGAAAGGAATGAGGTCACAGAGGATCCGTATGGGGGACGGGACTGGCTGAGCGAGAGGGCGGCGCTTTATCGGGGGCGCCGCTATTGGCCGCTGGGACCACGTGTTCCACTGTAGCGCCCTCACTCTAAACGCGGGCCAGGAGCCGCCACGGCTTTCGGCGCGACGGTGCAGAGACCTCTAGGGGTCTTCGACGTCCATGACGTCTGGCGGGGATCCAAATTCCGCGGCGTGCGGTACCAGAACGTCCATGTGGCCATAAAAAGAAAGCATCATCCATATATCTCCAGATGCAGGTTGGTTGCAAAGCCGAAGTCCTCAGTGCCATATCCTGGGTTGCTTCAATTCATGGACGTTATGGTCTATAGAAAACCAGATGGTACTCTGGGACATCACACACATCCAGGTCCGAAACAGGATTCGAACCTGCGACCGTAGCGGTCGCGCGGTTTCAGACTGCAGCGCCTAGAACCGCTCGGCCACCCCGGCCGGGGAGATGGAAGTGTGATGGTGTGGGCAGCCATATCATGGTTTTCTGCTGGTCCCGTCATTATTCTGAAAGGCTGTGTTACAGCCAACGATTAAGTGAATATTTTAGGTGTTCAGGTGCACCCCATGTTTTAAACGTTGTTCTTTCACAATGATGCAATATGTCAGGACGATAGTACACCCATTCACACAACCGGCCAGTAAAGTTGTATGAGGAGCCTGCAACTGAATTGCAGCGTCTTCCCTCGCCACCACAATCGACGGACTTGAAAATTATCGAACCCTTGTGGGCAGTATTGGAGCGAAGGCTCCGGAGCAGGTTTCCGCCCCCCTAGCCACTACAGGAGTTAGAAGAGGTTGTGATCGAATAATGACATAACATTCTACTGGAAACCATGCAATCATTATATGCCATGTTATGGAAAATGAGGGGGATCCAACCCCTTAGTAATAAACCATTCCCAAGTAAGAACAGGTGTTCACATTGTTTTGCCTGTCCCCTGTACGTCATCTTTCAGGAGTGTTAATCACTTATTGGTGGTACTATTCGCTTCGAACATTGTTCCCGGTTGTTGCAATTTTCATAAACGTCGGCGCCAGACGCCTGCCCACAGTAGCGACGCTACCCGGCAAATAGCCGCGGCGGCCGGCGGGCTGGTGTTCCACGGGGCAGCTTCCTGTGTCCCGCGCTAATTATTAAGCACCCGCGGCTACGGCCGGCCACCGCCGCCGGTGCCGCCCCCGCCGCCCCCGCCGCCCGCTCCACAGCACCTGCGCCATTTACATTTAGATGAGCAGTCGGCAACCCGGAAATAAACGCCGCCTCCCCGCGTCCCTAGTCCTGCGTGCATACGTGCGGATCCCCCCCCCCCCCCCCCCCATCCCGCATCCCACATGCCGCCGCTCCTGGATTCCCCGTGACAAATGGCGAGCGTACGTTTTTAATACATCCCTAAAGCGCTGGAAATATGCCACTTCCAGTAACGACCTGAATATTTTACAGCACAGGCGCGATACCGCACCCATGTTTGCATATCTTATCCAGACATTGCGGTTCAATACCTTTCGGATGGTGATACGCAGTGGGTTTATTTGTCCTATATAAACAGTGATCTACAACCCACGGAAGTTTAAAGGGTGTCATTTCGAGAACACTACAACCCTCCGCGGAAAACGTCCCTTTATGAAGCCGGCCGCCGTGACCGAGCGGTTCTAGGCGCTTCAGTCCGGAACTGCGCTGCTGCTACGGTCGCAGGTTCGAATCCTGCCTCGGGCATGGATGTATGTGATGTCCATAGGTTAGTTAGGTTTAAGCAGTTCTAAGTCTAGGGGACTGATGACTTCAGATGTTAAGTCCCATAGTGTTTAGAGCCATCGTCTTTTTATGGTCACTAAGCACAGCCGACAATAAGTTTTTCAGCCCAAGGAGACATGATGCTAAACCTCTAGCCTTGGTAATGGCATCAATTCGCCGAGAAAGAGAGTCTATAAATGAAGTTAAAATCTTCTGCGTTATTAGGCCGCGTCATGTTTCTTCTAAAATGTTCGACGTATCGACCCCTTGCTGGGATATTCCATAGGATCTTTTGGTTCCACTACTGCTAGAACACTCCTGAGAAAGATCCCAGCAGAGGTGTCGAAACGTCGAACATTTTAGAAGAAACATGACGCGGCTTAATAACCCAGAAGATTTTAACTTCAGGGACAACGTCCACGAAAGCCTGCAGACTTACATAGAGTCTATAAGATTCTTCAATTATGCCAGATAAGGCTTGTGACGTAAAAGGTAGTGTAGATCTGAGTGTAGCTGCGACTGATCATAATTTTATATTACAGCCAATCTTTCAAAAAACCTTTAAGAGCAATGCGTTAAAATCCAGAAGAACAGTGGCTGAATAATAACAGATATTCAGTAATTGATTAATGTTCTCTCAATCAAGATGAAAATCCAAAACCCATAACAGGCCCCAAAGATACTACCCGTGGTATAAAAAAAAAACAATTGACATATATTTGGTCTTCACGGGTTTGCCGCCAAATCACGTTCTGCAATCATCATCATCATCATCATCATCATCATCATTTAAGACTGATTATGCCTTTCAGCGTTCAGTCTGGAGCATAGCCCCCCTTATACAGTTCCTCCATGGTCTCCTATTCAGGGCTAACATTGGTGCCTCTTCTGATGTTAAACCTATTACTTCAAAATCATTCTTAACCGAATCCAGGTACCTTCTCCTCGGTCTGCCCCGACTCCTCCTACCCTCTACTACTGAACCCATGAGTCTCTTGGGTAACCTTGCTTCTCTCATGCGTGTAACATGACCCCACCATCTAAGCCTGTTCGCCCTGACTGCTACATCTATAGAGTTCATTCCCAGTTTTTCTTTGATTTCCTCATTGTGGACACCCTCCTGCCATTGTTCCCATCTACTAGTACCTGCAATCATCCTAGCTACTTTCATATCCGTAACCTCAACCTTGTTGATAAGGTAACCTGAATCCACCCAGCTTTCGCTCCCATACAACAAAGTTGGTCGAAAGATTGAACGGTGCACAGATAACTTAGTCTTGGTACTGACTTCCTTCTTGCAGAAGAGAGTACATCGTAACTGAGCTCTCACTGCATTAACTTTGCTACACCTCGCTTCCAGTTCTTTCACTATGTTGCCATCCTGTGAGAATATGCAACCTAAGTACTTGAAACCGTCCACCTGTTCTAACTTTGTTCCTCCTATTTGGCACTCAATCCGTTTATATTTCTTTCCCACTGACATTACTTTCGTTTTGGAGATGCTGATCTTCATACCATAGTCCTTACATTTCTGATCTAGCTCTGAAATATTACTTTGCAAACTGTCAATCGACTCTGCCATCACAACTAAGTCATCCGCATATGGCAGACTGCTTATTTTGTGTCCACATATCTTAATCTCACCCAGCCAGTCTATTGTTTTCAACATATAATCCATAAATAATATGAACAACAGTGGAGACAGGTTGTAGCCTTGTCTTACCGCTGAAACTACTCTGAACCATGAACTCAATTTACCGTCAACTCTAACTGCTGCCTGACTATCTATGTAAAGACCTTTAATTGCGGTGCTCCTAGTTACACCTCTTTGTCACCTTGTTTTCAGCCCCCCTCACCCCGCCTCTCCTATTGCAGGTAGACGGTTCTAGCTTCCACTCTATTGCCTTGTCATCCTGTTCCGAACTATGCTTAAAATTTTAAGTCTCAAACCAAGTCACGTTAATATCAGTTGTAGAATTTGTACGGCACGGACGGACAGACAAGAAAGCGACTTAATAAAAACGTGTTAGAAATGGGTAAAATCGAGCAATCTATATACGCTGGAAGGTGGCTTTCTAAAGAAATTACACCTTCAGCAACATCACGAAAATTTTAGCTTATCCGTAAGAAGCTTAACGGCGTTAGCTACTCGAATATCTTTCCTTTCCTGCATTCTGTATTTGCGTCCTCATTAGCCGTTTTATAAGCTGGTAGACACCAGCACTAGCAGACGTCAAAGGGAAGGCCGAGCTTAAATATCTCATGTAGCCCACTTACCTGCTTATCCGCTCCCACGAAAAGCTGCAAGCAGTATTCGTAAATTATATATCACCGCAGACGAGAGGTATATTCTGCTGTTCTTACATTCTGCTTAGTCCATTACATTAATTCCTCGCGATTTTCATCCAAAGCGCCTTGAAGGATTTTCTTCCCTAATCTGAAGCAGGGAAGAATTACGCTGTCGAGCGAATGGAAGGCGGATGAATTTTCCTGTGCCTCGAGTCTCCGGTACTTTTTTTGCGTACCTCGGCCCACGAAAGAATACTAAAAAAACTCAACAACAGTGGTATTGATAATGGTACCTATAATAATCGTAGAAAGTTACACAAACACTGAAAAAGAGGCGGAGCTGGGAACGGAACCGCAATGAAAAACGACTTACCGGAAATGAACAATGTTCAGAGGTTGAACGAATGAATCTGCAATCCTTGCAACCGACATCTTGATGTTTCACATTTCTGCGTGTTAAGGTCCCAAATTTTACTTTTATTTATTTGTTTAATGCGGATATTGGTTATGAAGTTCCTAAAGTGCCTATCCTATTCACTTCAATCTTGCGGTTTTATGTTAATGAAAATGACGCAGTTATTCTGTTTTTATTTCATGTATGACCTAAATCTATTCATTTGTATGATGACTGGCATGAGGTCATTTTGTTTACAATGTTTCCTTATCCAGATTTCCACTTCGAGGTGTCATCCATGTCAATAATTTCGGAGTAATTTCTCTACACTTTGTTATATTGTTGCATGTTTATTGAAACTCCAGTACTATATATTTTGTTCTCCGACAGCACAAAATTATACAAGCGCGGTACTCTCCGACTGCCCACTGTGCGATTGCTTAATAAACGTGTGTAGTGACGCAAAAAAATACTGTAGGACCATACGTGGGGTAGTAAACTATCGTTAGCGCTACGGATATATAGCGCAAACGAAAAACTGAAAAAAAAGGTTAAAATGGCTCTGAGCACTATGGGACTTAACATTTGAGGTCATCAGTCCCCTAGAACTTAGAACTACTTAAACCTAACTAACCTAAGGACATCAACACACCCATGCCCGAGGCAGGATTCGAACCTGCGACTGTAGCGGTCGCGCGGTTCCCGACTGTAGCACCTATAACCGCTCGGCCACTCCGACCGGCCGAAAAACTGAGTTCGATTTCTTTTTCCATGGGTAAATCATGACATGTAGTCTTGTGGGAGATACGATTACCTCCATGACTCTTATTTTCATTTACAATGCAATTATTTCAGCCAAACTGATGTAAAAATTGTCTGCGGCCTCGCGAACACTGTATCGCGGTTAAGTCAGGGCTACAATAGAACGTAGCACGTTCTCCATTTATACGTGTGCTAAAAGATCTCAGTGTGTGATTGTTTCTAATGAAAGCAAAAGAGCTATGCCTTCTGAAATATTTCGGATCAGGTATCGCAGTAATCTGACAGACACAGTTACCAAAAATACTGTCCTGTGTGTGATGCAGCGTCAAGGGTAACCGCAGCCACGGTCTCCGAGCTGATAGTCCATGCTGCTGCAAACGTCGTCGAACTGTTCGTGCAAATGGTTGTTGTCTCGCAGACGTCCCCATTCTGTTGACTCAGGGATCGAGACGTGGCTGCACGATCCGTTACAGCCATGGGGATAAGACTCCTGTCATCTCGACTGCTAGTGATACGAGGTCGTTGGGATCCAGCACGGTGTTCCGTATTACCTTCCTGAACCCACCGATTCCATATTCTGCTAACAGTCACTGGATCTCGACCGACGCGAGCAGCAATGTCGCGATGCGATAAACCGCAATCGCGATAGGCTATAATCCGACCTTTATCAAAGTCGGAAACGTGATGGTACGCATTTCACCTCCTTACACGAGGAATCACAACAAAGTTTCTCCAGGCGACGCCGGTCAACTGCTATTTGTGTATGAGAAATTGGTTGGAAACTTTCCTCATGTCAGCACGTTGTAGGTGTCGGCACCGGCGCCGCCCTGTATGAATGCTCTGAAAAGCTAATCATTTGCATATCACAGCATCTTCTTCCTGTCGGTTAAATTTCGCGTCTGCAGCACGTCATCTTCTTGGTGTAGCAATTTTAATGGCCGTTAGTGTATATACTTTGATCAGTTAGTGTACAAGATAACAACCCAAGAAACAAGGAAGATCAGAGTTCACGAAGTTAGTAGAAATAGAGGACAAGGTCAGATGAGAGAAAGAAGGTGAAGGATATCGGCCGCAACTCGGCATGTGCTTTGAAGGTTTCAGGGATACCACTTCGGTAGTCCAAGTGAAAGTATGGCAGACGCATGGTCATCCTCCCTCTCTGTCCGGAACTCTATTAAAACAAAAGATAAAAAAGAAGGAACCGGCAACACGAACACGTCGTGCTGCGTGTGTGTGAGTGTCAGCAGCAGTGTCTGATCCCACAGCTAGCGCAGGCGCCGTTGTCGCCAGAAAGGAGCGTTTATTTCGAATGTAGTAATTTAAATGGAAATCGTCGGGAGGGCGACGCTCTACACTGCGGCTCCGGAAAAGCGTAGCAGATAGCTCTTTTATCTGCGAGCGACTCCATTGTGCGGAATATAAATAAAGAACTTCGCAGACTATTTTAGCGCAAATGTTTCCAGCCTGGCACTCCACGTCCTCCGTCAGGCCTTTCCTCGCGATGTTTTTTTCCGCCCTAGTTTCGCCCTTTCCTCTCTCCCTACCTCCATTGTTTTCCCTCTCTCTCTCTCTCTCCTACTCTCCATCCCCCAGCACGTCCGCGACTCGCCGATACTGCCCCCATAGCAGCCGTCTATCGCCGCTCGCTCCTAGCACGAGAGCGCCGCAGGCCTGCCAACTGTTGGCGCTGTAGTGCACAGTGGGGCGGGTGATTCCCCGCGCTTCAGCCCCCTCTCATTATTGCCGCAAATTCGGACGGCGCGATAGACAAACAGCGGGCGCGCGGGTGCCGGGCGAATGATACAACAATATTTAGAGAGGCGGCGCGGCGCTAGGCGTACGCCCCCGGCGCCGGGCGTCGCCGCCGCCACTGCCGCCGCCGCCGCCTCCACGTTCGCAGTGCGACGGGTTTCTCGCCAATCGCGCCGGATTTGTTTGCTTTGCGCCGGCTCCGCCCGCAACACGGTTCTCTTGCCCGGCAGACACTGCCAGTTACTCTGACGACGTGCGATAACTCTGCACAAAGTCTATGCTAACGAGTTAATGGACGCTGCTGCCTAAAATACTTGTACAGGCACAATACTCAAAACCTTAAAGCAACAATCTGCGATCTGTGATGCGATGTATCCCCGTGTGTAAGTCCTGAGTCACAAGTAAAATGAAAAAAAAAATCCTTCAGCCGATAGACGTATCTGCGAATTGAAACGTATATGAATATAAGACCCAAATGGGAAGCCACTATCAAGCAAAGCAGGGAAGACTGAAACAGGAAATAATATACAGAAGGAATGCAGAGGAGTCCAAAAAAATGCATCCACTGTTTAAAAGTCCATAACTTGCAAACTAATTGGCGGAGTTGTCTCATTTTTGGTGAAAGTGTACCTTAAAGTCCAACTTAAAGATATCACTGCAGGTGTTCGAAATGGTCACCATTAACATCCACACACAAACGATGCCGCCGAACTGCAGCACGATCTACTGGCTGCAACGTATTCAGTTGGATATTTGCACATGAATGTACGATGCATTCTCGAAGCTCATCCAGTGGGCGTGGCTTTTGTCAATAAACGACGTCCTTTAGTGTTCCCCACAGGTAGAAGTCCAGAGGAGTTAGGTCTGGGGAACGTGGTGGATACTCCACAGCACCTCTACGGCCTCTCCATCTTCCTGGTAGATTTTCGTCGAGATACGCCCTAACACGATTTTGGTAGTGGGCTGGGGCACCATCTTGTTGAAAGTAAACTCTTCCGTCTCCATACAATTCTCGGATGGCACGTAAAATGAATGTCTGAAGCTTCTGAAGGTACGCCTCACCGGTAACTGTGCCGTCAAAGAAGAATGGCCCAATCAAGCCCCGGTAAGACAACCCACACCACACATTTACTCCTGTCAAATTCACGGCTTCGTCTACACGGACGTTCGGATTTTTGGCGGCCCAGTAGATACAATTGTGGCGATTTACTGTACCGTTGAGTTTGAACTGTGCCTCATCAGACCACTCAATCATCTCTGCAAACTCTTCATCGTTGTGCACCATGTTAGTAAACCACTCGCAGTACTCCATTCTGCGATCTGGGTCGTCCTCGTTCATTGCGTGTAGCAGTCGTGGGATGTAGCACTTCCACTTTGTTGTCTTCAAAATTCGCCGAACACTTGAGCGACTCACTCCAGTTTCACGGGCACAGTGTCTCACAGACTTCTGTGTTGAGCGAGTGAATTGTTGTAACACACGACGGGAGTTAGCTGGACTTGTTACTGTTACACGTCATCCACAGCGTTGTTTGTGTACATCTTTAACACAGCCTTTGGCTTCAAATTTGTCTCGAATGCAACGAATCGTTAAACGTGTCGGTGGCTCTGTTTGATACTCATTTCGCCATTGCCGTTGAACCTCATTAATGTTTTCGTACTTAAAATACCACTTCAAAACTGACTTCCTTTCATCGAATGTAAGCCTTGCGCCAGCCATGTTTACTCGAGTAACTAGGTGCAACTAAGAACAAAACACTGACTATCTGGCGACTGTCATCTGACAAAACAAAACAACGCAATACAACGCTTGTGTGGCGATTGCCGGAACTACAAACTATTACACTACCAAAGATGAGACAACTCCATCAATTAGTTTGCCAGTATGGACTTTTAAAACAGTGGATACATTTTTTTGGACCCCTCTGCATACACAGGAAAGAAGAATGTTGAAGATCAGGTGGACTGGTATTATAAGGAATGAGGAGTTTCCACAGAACTGGCGAAGAAAGGGACACATGGAAAATTCTGCCATGAAGAACGGACAGGTTACCAGGACATGTGTTAAGATATCAGGGAATAACTTCCAGACCTAGAAGGAAAACTATAGGGGAAGGTAGAGATTGGAATACATCCAGCAAATAACTGAGAACGCAGGGTGTTACTCTGAACTGCTGGCGATGAAGACGAATTCCAGGCGAGCCTCAGTAAGAAGACGAGTCAAAAAAAAAAAGAAAAAAGGAAGCGAGACAGCAACATGAAGACAGATTTGTGGAAAGGGAACAGGAACCGGATGAAGACGCGATGGGGGTGCAATACTGCGTAAAGAACTTCACAAAGTAGTGAAAGATGTAACAAATAGTAGGGTCGGTGGTAAAATGTAATCTCACCGTAAACGCACAAGCAGAGGCAACTTGCTTACCTCGCATCCTCTACAGATGTCCCGTAGCCGTTGCCCCACATGGTTTGTTCTCCGTCAGTTGTGAGCTGTAACGCTTGTGTCATAAACACTGCATAGTAATGTGTCCAAGTGGGTAGGTTTAAATACTAAGCATAGTAAGACTCGTAAAGTTTTAGGATGCCGACTAATTCTGTTTTACTTCATTAATCGCAAAATCAGTAAAACAGTTTCTTGTCAGTCTATTGTTAATATTCATAACAAGATTCCCGGTCATTAATCATTAGTTCGTGAGCACCGTAAAAGTAAAAAAATTCAGACGATTTTCGAATCAACGCGAGATAGTACAAATATATTTGCCGAGACACCTTTAACAGTTAATACTGTCTTTATGCGGAGTTCCATTTCACACACTGGTCCGCACGTCGCCACCTCGAAAACCGATCGCAGTCTACCTTGAATTAACAACAACATCGCGTAAGTACGTCATCAGAGGCAGTTTGTCAACAAACTGTCATGTCTTAATATAAGATCAGATTTCGTGCACGGATTCGTGTATTATCTCCTCGGAAACCGATCATAAACTATTAGTGAACTATCTTAGGTGTTTGGCGTCTGCCCTCTGAGCCCGCACGTGTGATTGGTCCATCGGTTCCATCAAATATGCGCTGACAGTAATTAAAATTTGTAATTATCGTTTCACTATTAACTGAATAATTGAAATTATTATTAACAATTCTCAGTGCAAGCAACGTCATCAGCACGGTTGGAACTGTATATTAACATGCAAAGAGTAAATATAATAAAAGATTCGCTTCTTGGCGCCCAGCGTTGTCGGTGAATCCCCACTGCTCCAGTACAATATAGACTTGGCCACTGTTTCTGTGTTTCGATACAGTGTATCGATACCTGGAACTGTTTCAGTGTTTCGGAACGGCTATGGTTCACTGTTTCGAAACAGTGGTGTTTCATTCCGCCCCTGTCTCGGATCTCGAGCCAGACACAGAAACTGTTTCAAAATAAGGCTGTTTCAGTCCACCTGTGCGTGGAACGGACTAATTGTATTGAAACAGTGATGTTTCATTCCGCTCTGTGTCGGACGAGATTCGGGCTCGGCACAGGTACTGAAACACAACATAACACTTCATGAAACACTTTCAAGAGTGTCGTAACCGTTTTTGATAACCAATAGCATGAAGCTTAAGATATCCGAAAATAAAGCTTCGTTTCTAGCTGACTCTCTTATTCCGAAATGGCGTAACATCTGCTTTATAAACACTAACCAAACAATAAAACAACGCATACTATTCACATTCAAAATAATAAATATGTGAAAATCATTCAGTTAAATTACACTTTTTTTATAACATATGCCTCTCTGTTCATGTACAGTAATCATATTAAGAAACGCAAGTAAGCCTACAACATTTTGAACAAAAAAAGGCGTAGAGTGACAGTTATTAGACATATATACAAATTTGATGTAGGTATAATTGCAAGCAATCTGTTTGGCATATCACTGATAGTGTAATGGTGAACGGGAAGGGATGGGAAGCATGGTGCATTTATAGTAGTGGTTCGAAACACAAAATTTTTTTCTGTTATATTTTGTTATTTATTCGAATTATTTGGCGTTATTTGTGAGTCTATAGTCACTGTGCCTATTATCCACAATGATTCCCTTTGTGTGCATGAAAATTAGCAGGATGGGTATATTAGCCATACTAACGGAATGTGGGAATCCCAGTACCATATCTGTTGTTTCTGCAGTTTGCTCCCACCTCCAGTTCCGTTCGTGGTGGTTCTTCTGTCTTCAGCTAAGGCTTTCCTCAGCCAATTGAAAAGTATGAAAGTCACATGACACAAAAGCAGCGCATTTGCTGCAGGAAATACGAAACTGCCAAGACGCCTAAGTGATAGTTTCATACTTTCTGCGATATGATTAGCGCTCTCGCACCTCATTTGCGTTTATATGGACATACTTATACAGTAGACATTCAAGATGATAAAATGTCCAGGTTTATTAGATTACAAAACACAAACTGTTTCACTGTTTCGAAACACCGTATCGAAACATTACATTGTACTGTTTCATTTGTTTCGAAACGATTTGCCCATCTCTAGTACAATACGACTCTTGCTCGTCCGGCCGTTCTCACGATGTGTGACCATCTGGCGCATCATTCGATCTTAACTACCTCCTCGCCAAAGTCCCGTAACAAAATGTTACTGCGCCATGTATTAAAACACATCTACATCTACATGGATACTCTGCAAATCACATTTAACTGCCTGGCAGAGGTTTATCGAACCACCTTCACAATTCTCAATTATTCCAATCGCGTAAGGGCGCGGAAAGAACGAACACCTCTATCTTTCCATACGAGCTCTGATTTCCCTTATTTTATCGTGGTGATCGTTCCTCCCTATGTAGGTCGGTGTCAACAAAATATTTTCGCATTCGGAGGAGAAAGTTGGTGATTGGAATTTCGTGAGAAGATTGCGTCGCAGTGAAAAACGCCGTTCTTTTAATGATGTCCAGCCCAAATCCTGTATCATTTCAGTGACACTCTCTCCCATATTTCGCGATAACACAAAACGAGCTGCCCCTCTTTGAACTTTTTCTATGTACTCCGTCAGTCCTATCTGGTAAGGATACCACAACGCGCAGCAGTATTCTAAAAGAGGACGGACAAGCGTAGTGTAGGCAGTCTCCTTAGTAGATCTGTTACATTTTCCAAGTGTCCTGCCAATAAAACGCAGTCTTTGGTTAGCCTTCCCCACAACGTTTTCTATGTGTTCCTTCCAATTTAAGTTGTTCGTAATTGTAATACATAGGTATTTAGTTGAATTTACGGCTTATAGATTAGACTGATTTATCGTGTAGCCGAAGTTTAACGAATTCCTTTTACCACTCATGTGGATGACCTCACACTTTTCGTTATTAAGGGTCAACTCCCAATTTTCGCACCATTCAGATATCTTTTCTAAGTCGTTTTGCACTTTGTTTTCATCTTCTGATGACTATATTGGTCGATAAACGACAGCGCAATCTGCAAACAACCTAAGACGTCTGCTCAGATTGTCTCCCAAATCGTTTATATAGGTAAGGAACAGCAAAGGGCCTATAACACTACCTTGCGGAACGCCAGAAATCACTTCCGTTTTACTCGATGGCTTTCCGTCGGTTACCACGAACTGTAAACTCTTTGACAGGAAATCACAAATCCAGTCACACAACTGAGACGATATTGCACAATGGTTCAAATGGCTCTGAGCACTATGGGACTTAACTGCTGAGGTCGTCAGTCCCCTAGAACTTAGAACTACTTAAACTTAACTAAACTAAGGACATAACACACATCCATGCCCGAGGCAGGATTCGAACCTGCGACCGTAGCGGTCGCGCGGTTCCAGACTGTAGCGCCTAGAACCGCTCGGCCACCTCGGCCGGCACGATATTGCATAAGCACGTAATTTCACTACAAGCCGCTTCTGTGTTACAGTGTCAAAATCCTTCCGGAAGTGCAGAAATACAGAATCGGTCTGAAATCCCTTGTCAATATAGTAAACTTGGGTAGGTATATGGCATAAACGAAACAAAGACCTAAGTCGAAACAAGGTACGAGCAGCATAATTACTCGTCTCCTTGGGGAACATATCGTGACAGGTCTGTTCCACCTAGTGTGCAAAACATATGAAACACGCGAAATACCATCAGAATTTTACACGCATCAGGCTGGTGCGAGAGTGTGATTTCATTCTGGTTGTCATTAACTATTTGTCGATCATCTGACAGATTTTTGCCTTTTTTGATTAATTCAGGCTTTGGTATCAAAATAGGCAGTACAGATGATTGCAGGGATCAAGCCATCCCTCTACAAAGTAAATCTGAGTATTTGTAGTTTGCGTGTGGTACAAGGCTGGAGAATTTGTGTGAGTCTTGGGACTCATCCGTGTAGAAACAACTTGCTAGTCACTAGTGAGGGAGTCGCCCCCAGGGACAACTCAACCTGAGATATGGAGACCCTCTGTCATGTGGAGCTGGGCGATGTCCCGAGGAGTGACTGCTTATGTAGGCCAGACGTTGCCAGGCCAAAGATGCTGCTAGTCACTAGTGAGGGAGTTGCCCCAGGGACAACTCAACCTGAGACATGGAGACCCTCTGTCATGTGGAGATGGGCGATGTCCCGAGGAGTGACTGCTTATGTAGGCCAGACGTCGCCAGGCCAAAGATGTTGCTAGTCACTAGTGAGGGAGTTGCCCCAGGGACAACTCAACCTGAGACATGGAGACCCTCTGTCATGTGGAGCTGGGCGATGTCCCGAGGAGTGACTGCTTACGTAGGCCAGACGTCGCCAGGCCAAAGATGTTGCTAGTCACTAGTGAGGGAGTCGCCCCCAGGGACAACTCAACCTGAGACATGGAGACCCTCTGTCATGTGGAGCTTGGCGATGTCCCGAGGAGTGACTGCTTACGTAGGCCAGACGTCGCCAGGCCAAAGATGTTGCTAGTCACTAGTGAGGGAGTCGCCCCCAGGGACAACTCAACCTGAGACATGGAGACCCTCTGTCATGTGGAGCTGGGCGATGTCCCGAGGAGTGACTGCTTACGTAGACCAGACGTCACCAGGCCAAAGATGTTGCTAGTCACTAGTGAGGGAGTTGCCCCCAGGGACAACTCAACCTGAGACATGGAGACCCTCTGTCATGTGGAGCTGGGCGATGTCCCGAGGAGTGACTGCTTACGTAGGCCAGACGTCGCCAGGCCAAAGATGTTGCTAGTCACTAGTGAGGGAGTTGCCCCCAGGGACAGCTCAACCTGAGACATGGAGACCCTCTGTCATGTGGAGCTGGGCGATGTCCCGAGGAGTGACTGCTTACGTAGGCCAGACGTCGCCAGGCCAAAGATGTTGCGTAATCGGCCCTGTAAAGGCGCGATCCGAGGCTTTCCGGAGAAACTGGGCTGCCATCTTTCAGACGTGTGTCACCGAATGGACCTCGGCGATAGGCACTAAAGAGAAAGCTGCGACAGTGTGGGTCCTGCGCATTTCTTCACGTGGCGTCCTATATAGCTAGAATGGTCTCACATGGTGCTTGCTGGCCACAAACCAGGCGCTGGTCTAAAGATCGCGTGAGGATGGCCGGAAAAGTAGATTAGAAGTGATTTGGTTCGTGAAAGTGTAAAAATCCTGTTCGGGAATGGAATGCCGGCTGTGCTCTGTAAAGAGCCTGTCCCGATAGTCTGTCGCCAGGCTACAAAGTTAGTTGACCAGAGTACTCCAGAAAGCAGAGGGAAGAACGACGATTGGACAGTGCCTAAGAAGACTAGCATTAGCGGGGGATCGGCTGCTGTTTCCCGTGGAGATCAAGCACATTCGTTAGCTCAGTATTGTTTTTCAAGATTGGGAGACTGTTGCAAGATCGTAAAGACTTTTCCAACTTGAAAAATTATCAATTGGCTAACGTGTTAAGGGGCTCCGGAAAGGCTCAAAATCATGAAAAGTTCAATTTTTACTTTTTTGCGTTTTCTGAATCTGCAGACTATTACCTTTTAATAGATATATAATTTATTCAATTCCGAAGACTACAACTATTTTTAAATTTTTTTTAAATGTGTTCTACATGGGCGTGACCCACTGTGGCGCTGTTAAACTGCTGTCAAATGGTGTTATTATTAACGTCCGTGTTCATCAGGTACATTTTAGTGATGTGAGATAAAGTATGTGTTGTGGCTAACCTGTGATGGTTCAATATCTATCGTTGGTGTGATTGTCGATTGTTTCATGTTTATTTACTCTGTCGTTATCTCGAAAATATTCGTAATTAATTCTGTTTCTTGAGGCTCTGTTTTGTTGAAGTATAATAATGAGTAAAAGTAAAGTTATTAGAAATCCTCTGAAGGCTTTTAAGAAAAGGAGAAATGTTGGAAAGCCAAAGGTATGTGTTATTACTGTAAATAATAACATTCTAACATGGTACGAGCGATGCTTGCTTTAGACAAGGAACGCCTTCGGGCTGCAGACAGGGCTGTAAAGAGTCTAGAAATACAAGCAAGAGTAAACAGGAGGAGGAACAAGAGGAAGCTGGAGGAGGAGTTTGCAGAGGATGAACATAATCCATCCTATGGACCTGGAATGCACTAAAAAGTTAATCCAATCTTTGTCGCTCGATTCCCAAAACTTTTATTTTCTCATACTAATTACATGTTTTCTAAGGATCTTCCAAACATATTTGTTTCAAACTTTCAGTAAATGTTACACAGTACCTACTGCATAATTTAACACAGCCTTTTTCCAAAAAACTGTATATTTTTGAATATAAAAATAAAAAATTGCAAAAAAATGTTGTGAATTTTCATTACAATTGAAAAAAAATCATCTTTAATAACTGAACTAAAATTTTGTAAAATCCCTGTGTTAAGTTGTAGCCCATATTCCAATAAATAATCTGTAAAAAGTTCAACTTCCTACCTCAAATACTTTGTGAGGAAAGATGTAATTTATAAGCGTTATTTTAACATTGCAAGTATAGGGCGTTCCGGAGCCCCTTAATGAGAAAGGAGCGCAGGAGGAAAGAGCCTAACTTTCCGACGAGGTTTCTCATTGGGGGAACGATTGACAAACTTTTTTTTTTCTTGGAAAATGAGTGTGTCTTGGCGGGGGCTCCGCGAACAGCTGGGAGCAGAGAGCATTTTGCGGGCAGTGCCCTTGGTACTTGGACTTGAGGCTAGGACGTATTTAGACAAGTAGCAGAGACGCATTCGGAGACTGTAATCTTCAGACGTGGCTCATGACAGGAGCTGTGCGTGGCAAGACGTCCAATGCAGCCCACCTTGCAGCGGAGAGGACGAAGAGTCGGGGGCGATAAGAATGGTTAGCAGAATGTAGGCACGTTTCTATAGCTTACACGCGTCTTGTTTCAGAATCGAAACTGATGGCACACTAATGATTCAGGTAATCGTCACGTCCTCAGTGGAATCATTCATTTGTTTTTTCTTTTTCTATGAATTTGGAATTTTTGATCTGATACTTTTCTTTACCCAAACCTTCCGCTTTTGTCGTTACTGTAGTCGCATATCACTGAATCTCTTTAAAGATTTTATGTTTTAATTTTTTTAAATCTCAGATTGTGCAAAATTAGTACTGAAACGTCCCCTTTGAACAATTTATACAGGACTGTGCTTAAACTGACACACAATATTTTTAGCGCAACGCTATCTGACTTTCAGCCGGCCGCGGTGGCCATGCGGTTCTGGCGCTGCAGTCCGGAACCGCGAGGCTGCTACGGTCGCAGGTTCGAATCCTGCCTCGGGCATGGGTGTGTGTGATGTCCTTAGGTTAGTTAGGTTTAAGTAGTTCTAAGTTCTAGGGGACTTATGACCTAAAATGTTGAGTCCCATAGTGCTCAGAGCCATTATTTTCTGTCTTTCAATAATCCCTACAAAAGAATGGCCCTGACTAACATTAACCTAAACGTTTCACAAATCACTTACCTCACCAAAAATCTTCATTACTCGAACTACTGCAATACAGCGAGCGCCACTACTGCCAGCTAAATAAAAGATTCAAACTACGGAAGTCACTAACTACTGATAGGCATAGTTAGCAAATGAATGATTTTGATAGAGAACAAACAATGTATTTACCTTAATAGTCATAATATATATAGCAGTTCATAATATCCAGTATAACAAATTTCAAAACTCCGCCATCTCTCTCCCCACATCCACCACTGCTGGCGGCTCACCTCCAACTGCGCAACGCTACGCGCTGTTCACATCCAGCTGCCGGTGCCCAACACTACAATGGCAGACAACAATGCAAACTAGCCACAGACTGCACACAGCACAGCCAGTGATTTTCATATAGAGCGCTACGTAACGTTGCCAATAAGAAAACATAAACAGCCTACTTACAGTACTATCAAATACTATTTGTTCTTGCTTGCACTTGTGAATACATTACAATAAATTTATGTCATTGTCGACCACTCTTTGTGTAGCTAGATGAACCGCATAGCCTCAGATTTCTACTGATTTTTGTGAGAATCACATCCTGGAAGTATTTGTTATTGCCATTAATAATGTAACATTTCCACTGTGCGACGGTTTCCCATTATACATCTGAGTCATAGGGAGCCATCTTCGCCTCGATAGGGTTCATTCGATGGATATCAGAGTGACAGCTACTAGTAGGCCAGGAATGCTGAAGATTACATGGATAAATCGAATAATTAAAGAAGTGATTCTGAATCGAGTTGCTGAGAAAGGTTTCTGACTCAGCTTGACTGAAGCGTTGGATAGGACCACTTGATTGGACACATCCTGGAATATCAAGGAACAGTCAGTTTGGTAATGGGGGAGGGGTGGGGTGTATGTGTGAGAGATAAACACTGTACACGGACACCGAGACTTAACGACTGTGGGTAGGTTAAACTGGATATAGGCTGTAGCAGTGACATGAAGAGACTTACACGGCGTAGCGTCGAGAACTGCATAAAATCAGCCTAAGTAATAAAGAAAACGGTAACAACAGGATGTTCCCTAATCTTTTCAGTCTAATAATCGTCTAACTGAAATGCCATAAAAGGAATCAATAGGGTTGATCTCAGGTAAATGCTGTAACGTGGTAGGTGACCAGTGGTTTTTTGTTCCGAATAGGAAATCCATTGATTCCATTATTATTGCTCCGAATCTAAGTCGTTTTATGCCTACCCCTGTCGATGGTTAAGCCGCATCGTCTGTCATATTATAACACTTCCTGCCTACTACTGTTACTCCATAACCTCAAAGCTGGAGACAGTTCGTATAATGAAATTACTTTTGTTAAACCAATTATGGTATAAAGAAGCAGTGCAGTATTACCCTCTGAAAGGAATTTTGTTGTATTGATCGTGATGTACCTAAAGGAGGTGGCTTATCGCACGTGAAAGTCAGAATTACGTAATTTTTCAACAAGTAACAGATAAAATTTGCCTGTTTAAACTGCCCAAATAATAAAGATAAATGTCGCCAGCCTAATTATCCAAAAGAATGTGTAAGATTCCTGTTCAATAAATAGGTTTAAGTAACTTCAATGGATAGACACAGTCTATACTCTCTCACACGAGAGTGCAATGAACCCAGTCACAAGCATACGTTAAAGAGAGTGCTGACAGTTATGGCAGAACCAACATATTTGCATAAGCAGAACATATAATGACACACACTTCTGCATTCAGGGCTTAGTCAAACGGAATAGTTCCAATAACATTACTATCAAAGTTTACCCTAGAATTATAAAATTGGACATGAATTTAGTCTCTCTTTACCAAATACTTTTCTACCTGACATGAAATTTAAATAGAGTTCACTAGCAAACAGTTTTTCACAGTTCTCTGAAGAAAAGAACTTACTATTTTTATAGGTAAAGCTTTTTCTGTTAATAATTTTCTATCAGTGATCACAAAAGACAGAATATGGATCCTGTTAAACTGGCAATATATTCTTTAACACACATAGGGACCAAGAATTTAGCAAATATGAATATATAACTTTCAACAGTGATAGTTTTTAGCTTTTACTGCACTGGGACACAAACTGACATAATTATAAGACAATCACTCACCTTTTTGCATTTTTCAGCAGGCTGCACTATAATTCTTTACTTGCAAAACACTATGAGTCACAATTTTGAAAACACTTACTTTTGAAACTGACAGCAAATTGTTTTAATACCTGTTTTTACTATTTCATTATTTTAAAATCAGTTATTCACTTTATGCTTTTTGAAAGCCCACAAACTTTGAAATAAGCAGTTTCAATTGCAAATATACCTTCAGAAAACATCATTTACTATCTCACACACTTTGGTCGCGTTAACTTTGAGTTTAATTACTTTCTTCTTACTATATTTAAGTGGCATTATTTAGTTAACATCTGGGCTTCACTATTTTCACAACATGTACACTCGGTAAGCATATTTAGCATGGAAAGGATCCTGAGTCGTTATGTGATGGCGATAAATCAAGGTAAGATTTCAAAGTATAGTTTTTGGTTTACCTTATTACTGGAAACAAATAAAACATCCACATAAACTGATCCTTCACTTTACATTTCTACAACTCCTTATTTCCGTTGCAGTAATTGCGAAATGTGGTTGCGAGTACGTCCTGGCCTGTGGATCAGCAGTTGATAATGATAAAGCTCTCTCATTTCTTGGTGGCGACGATAGATACCATTTCCAAAACAGAGCTACCTTATTAATCCGTCCATCCGAGGCTTTGGCACATTGACAAACGGCACAAAAAGCCTCTCGCGGCACCAGCACAATCCACTGTTGTTACATGAACTGTTGGCGGTTCAGTAGCTCGTCTCCGACTAACTCATGCTTCCACCGTTCTATCCCCGCCAACCACATTTTGTGATCACTGGAACTTTTCGTTCCTGAGGGGAACTACACCACCTTTTATACATATAAAGAACTAAGAACCCTAAGTGAGGACCAGCAAATACGAGGGCAGTTCAATAAGTAATGCAACACATTTTTTTTCTCGGCCAATTTTGGTTGAAAAAACCGGAAATTTCTTGTGGAATATTTTCAAACATTCCCGCTTCGTCTCGTATAGTTTCATTGACTTCCGACAGGTGGCAGCGCTGTACGGAGCTGTTAAAATGGCGTCTGTAACGGATGTGCGTTGTAAACAACGGGCAGTGATCGAGTTTCTTTTGGCGGAAAACCAGGGCATCTCAGATATTCATAGGCGCTTGCAGAATGTCTACGGTAATCTGGCAGTGGACAAAAGCACGGTGAGTCGTTGGGCAAAGCGTGTGTCATCATCGCCGCAAGGTCAAGCAAGACTGTCTGATCTCCCGCGTGCGGGCCGGTCGTGCACAGCTGTGACTCCTGTAATGGCGGAGCGTGCGAACACACTCGTTCGAGATGATCGACGGATCACCATCAAACAAATCAGTGCTCAACTTGACATCTCTGTTGGTAGTGCTGTCACAATTGTTCACCAGTTGGGATATTCAAAGGTTTGTTCCCGCTGGGTCCCTCATTGTCTAACCGAACACCATTAAGAGCAAAGGAGAACCATCTATGCGGAATTGCTTGCTCGTCATGTGGCTGAGGGTGACAATTTCTTGTCAAAGATTGTTACAGGCGATGAAACATGGGTTCATCACTTCGAACCTGAAACAAAACGGCAATCAATGGAGTGGCGCCACACCCACTCCCCTACCAAGAAAAAGTTTAAAGCCATACCCTCAGCCGGTAAAGTCATGGTTACAGTCTTCTGAGACGCTGAAGGGGTTATTATGTTCGATGTCCTTCCCCATGGTCAAACGATCAACTCTGAAGTGTATTGTGCTACTCTTCAGAAATTGAAGAAACGACTTCAGCGTGTTCGTAGGCACAAAAATCTGAACGAACTTCTCCTTCTTCATGACAACGCAAGACCTCACACAAGTCTTCGCACCCGAGAGGAGCTCACAAAACTTCAGTGGACTGTTCTTCCTCATGCACCCTACAGCCCCGATCTCGCACCGTCGGATTTCCATATGTTTGGCCCAATGAAGGACGCAATCCGTGGGAGGCACTACGCGGATGATGAAGAAGTTATTGATGCAGTACGACGTTGGCTCCGACATCGACCATTGGAATGGTACCGTGCAGACATACAGGCCCTCATTTCAAGGTGGCGTAAGGCCGTAGCATTGAATGGAGATTACGTTGAAAAATAGTGTTGTGTAGCTAAAAGATTGGGGAATAACCTGGTGTATTTCAATGCTGAATAAAACAACCCCTGTTTCAGAAAAAAAATGTGTTGCATTACTTATTGAACTGCCCTCGTACAAAGCATCAAACAACGCTATTCTCGTTATTTTGCGTTACGTGTGTGAAGTACATCTCATTGTAAAAGGGATAATACTCGGTAATAATAAACTTCCATTTCCACACACACTGGAAGATTTGCTTTATCTAAAACCCTCCAGGTCATTCGTATTTTTTTCGACCCATCCAGCCTTAGCAAGCAGCATTCGTCACTGGTAACAAATGCCGTTAGCAACAGCTAGTATGCCTTGGAAAATCTACACGTTAAAGTCTGGATTGTAAGACCATGTTCGATGTTTGAAGGGATATTTTTGGATAGTGATTTTTTTTCTTTTGGAACTGTCATTATCGGAAAAAGCAATAGGAATACTAATTCCATTTAGCACAGTATGACAGGTGTGTAAGTAGAATTTCGAATATGGTACGTCACGTTAATATCCTCGCCCAGTAAAGTCAGTTAGGTGCTGTATTTTATTGGAGGTATTGGCTGATGTCTTATCTCCTTCTTGTGTGTGTGTGTGTGTGTGTGTGTGTGTGTGTGTGTGCGTGTCCATGTAGTGCTATTACAAAAAACCGATGATGATGCTTAATTAATAAATTACAATGTGCAAGGGGATAATTTGTTTTCGTTACATCGCCTCATAAAATGAAACAACCGCAGTGCCTGCAGGTTGCTAACTACTGTTTTCTACTTACGTACAGCCGTTGTCCGCGACCACCCAACTGCGCAGCCGCACGCTCTCGGCTTTAATTACGAACCCATTTACAAATTTACGTGCAATTAGTGGTCGGTTTCATTCGGCAATTCGCCGTACGCTCGTAGCTCACCCCATTTGGTCAGAGCGTAATTCCTTTGTCCTGGAACTCAGTGCTGTCTATAAACGCGCTTGTTCCCTGTTCATTGTTTGTATTCTTGAGCTACTTTGGGCGTCACTGTTTTGCAGGTTACACTGGCCTTTACTGTGCGACAGAATGTTTCTAACTGCTCAGAGGAAGTGTTTACTAATCTATAAACAATCCATGCGAGATGGCCGAGTGGACTAGCATCGACAGACAACGAGTTTGGGATCTCCGACTTTCATTTCGTTCTTCTGCATTTGCCCCTAATTACAGAGGCTGCTTTTTCGACAAGTTTGCTACCGATTTCCCACCGAGCGAAGTGGCGCACTGGACTGGCATTCAGAAGGACAATGGTTCAAACCCGCGTCCGGCTATCCTATTTAGGTTTTTCTCTATTTTCCTAAATCGCTTCAGGCAAACGCCGGAATGGTTCCTTTGAAAGGGAACGGCAGACTTTTTCTTCCCCATCCTTCCCTAATCCGAGCTTGTGCTCCGTCTCTGCTCTTTGTCGAGACGTTAAAGACTAATCTCCTCCTCCTCCTCCTCCCCCTCCCTCCACCGATTTACTCATTTACGTTTGTATATACAATCCACAATCTTGTTACAGCTTCAGTGTCGTCGCCGTCGACGTATCGTCAACCCTTAATATTCCTTTCTTCCTTTTCTTGAACATAGAATATCCACATGAAACGTCCATCATTCCCAAATGAAATTATAAAACAATATGAGACATATAAGAGGGGCAAAAAGTTTTCGTTAGAAGGCCTTAAAGTCCAGCAATCAGGAAAAATCGCCTTGACCATTGAGCCAATCATCCCACCCAGGCACCAGATTGAAGATCCCCGTATCCTTCAGCATATCCTCACCCGGCAGGAACAGTCGACACTTCAAGGCCCTGTTTAAGGCCGGTATTACACTATCAAATTTCTTTGTCAGAGATTTGATCAAAGATGTGCCCAAATATTCCATCAAATATATTTGACAAAGACCTTTGACGTAGCGCTAGAAGGAGTATTACACTGTCGTCATATTTTTCGTCAAAGTTCTAGATGGCTGACAACAACAATTTGTTATTAACCACAGCAGTTGCATGTACCGCAATTCCACTGTGTGCACATGCGGAAGAGAAGCGGGGGGGAAAAAAGGAAACATACCTGGGTGAAGCCGTGGGTTTTACGACGACACGATAAAAGCATCCAACAAAACTTGTTACGTGAGCTTATAGTGGAGGACGTCAAGTCGCACATCAAATACTTAAGAATAGATGAGCATACATTTCTGTATGTGCTCAGTGAAGTGTATCCTCATATCACAAAGCACAATATTCACAAGAACTGCTACATCTGCTGAAGACACTGTAACACTCCGATTCCTTGCTACAGGAGAGCGACTTCTTTGACTACAGCGAGGCCCTAGATTTGATCAAATATTGGACGATAATTGACAAAGTTCCCTATAACACCATCAAATATCTTTGACAAAGGTTTTTGACAAAGATATTTGATAAAGAAATTTGACAGTGTAATACCGGCCTAAGGGACCGAAGACGTGGTAATCGCGTAGGGACAGATCAGGTCTACAGGGCGGGTACCCGAGTGTCTCCCATTTGACCGTAATGGATGAGGCTAGCCTCCCATCGGCCGGCGTCTTGTATCGAACCGCCTGAAATTAATCAGGGTGATTACGAAAACCGCAGTCAATAATTTGAGAGATAATTGAAATATTTCACAGACATAGGTTCCTAGCTATGTAAATGAAACCTCATAAAGTTCATCTACATCTACAGCTACATGAATACTCTGCAAATCACATTTAAGTGCCTGCCACAGGGTTCATCGAACCACCTTCCCAATTCTCTATTATTCCAATTTCGTATATCGCGCGGAAAGAATGAACACCTATATCTTTCCGTACGAGCTCTGATTTCCCTTATTTTATCGAGGTGATCGTTCCTCCCTATGTAAGTCGGTGTCTACAAAATATTTTCGCATTCGGAGGAGAAAGTTGGTGATTGGAATTTCGTGAGAAGATACCGTCGCAACGAAAAACGCCTTTATTTTAATGATGTCCATTCCAAATCCTGTATCATTTCTGTGACACTCTCTCCCATATTTCGCGATAATACAAAACGTGCTGCCTTTCTTTGAACTTTTTCGATGTACTCCGTCAGTTCTATCTGGTAAGGATCCCACACCGCACAGCAGTATTCTAAAAGAGGACGGAGAAGCGTAGTGTAGGCAGTCTCCTTAGTAGGTCTGTTACATTTTCTAAGTGTCCTGCCAATAAAACGCAGTCTTTGGTTAGCCTTCCCCACAACATGTTCTATGTGTTCCTTCCAATTTAGCCCGGGTTCCCGGGTTCGATTCCCGGCGGGGTCAGGGATTTTCTCTGCCTCGTGATGACTGGGTGTTGTGTGATGTCCTTAGGTTAGTTAGGTTTAAGTAGTTCTCAGTTCTAGGGGACTGATGACCACAGATGTTACGACCCATAGTGCTCAGAGCCTTCCAATTTAAGTTGTTCGCAATTGTAATACCTAGATATTTAATTGAATTTACGGCCTTTAGATTAGACTGATTTATCGTGTAACCGAAGTTTAACGAGTTCCTTTTAGCACTCATGTGGATGACCTCACACTTTTCGTTGCTTAAGGCCAACTGCCACTTTTCGCACCATTCCGATATTCCTTCTAATTCGTTGTACAGTATTTTTTTTATCTTCTGATGACTTTGTTAGTCGACAACCGACAGCGTCATCTGCAAACAACCGAAGACGGATGCTCAGATTGTCTCCCAAATCGTTTATATAGATAAGGAACAGCAAAGGGCCTATAACACCATCTTGGGGAACGCCAGAAATCACTTCTGTTTTACTCTATGACTTTCCGTCAATTACTACCAACTGTGACCTCTCTGACAGGAAATCACAGATCCAGTCACATAACTGAGACGATATTCCATAAGCACGCAATTTCATTACGAGCCGCTTGTGTGGTACAGTGTCAAAAGCCTTCCGGAAATCCAGAAATACGGAATCGATGTGAAGTCCCTTGTCAATAGCACTCAACACTTCGTGTGAATAAAGAGCTAGTTGTGTTTCACAGGAACGATGTTTTCTAAACCCATGTTGACTGTTTATCAATAGACCGTTTTCTTCGAGGTAATTCATTATGTTCGAACACAATGTATGTTCTAAAATCTGCTGCATATCGACGTCAACGATATAGGCCTGTAATTTAGTGGATTACTCCTACTAACTTTCTTCAATACTGGTGTGACCTGTGCAACTTCTTAGTCTTTGGGTACGGATCTTTCGTTGAGCGAACGGTTGTACATGATTGTTAAGTATGGAGCTAATGCATCAGCATACTCCGTTAGGAACCTAATTGGTATACAGTCTGGACGAGAAGACTTGCTTTTATTAAGTGATTTAAGTTGCTTCACTACTCCGAGTACATTTACTTCTACGTTACTCATGTTGGCAGCTCTTCAAGGGCTAGCTATTTTGCGAATAAGAAGCTAAACTGATTTGATACTTAATTGTCAATATGGTTTCCTTCGAATCAAGTACTCGTCCACTAAATACAGGACGTTCTGAGAACTGAAGACACTAGGAAAGCAAATGGAGGGTCACTAAGATCATTGAAAATAGAAAAAAAATGATAAATACAGTCAAATGTTTTGTGGAATGATTTGTCTAAAAGTAAGAATCAAAACAGATTAGAGAAACATTTGATGTGCCTTTAAATGATGTTCGAAAGCATGTGCAGCAAATGAGCTGCGTCAGATGTTTCTGTAATCTATGTAGTTTCTTACTTTTAAGACATCATTTCACAAAATATTGTAACGTCCCCTTAGAAAAATTATACATGACTGTGCTTAAACTGAAACACAATATTTTTTTTTTTAGCGCAACGCAATCTGACTTTCAGTAATCCCTACAAGAGAATGGCCCTGACTAACATTAACCTATACGTTTCACAAATCACTTACCTCACAAAAATCTTCGTTAATCGAACTACTGCAATACAGCGAGCGCCACTACTGCCAGCTAAATAAAAGATTCAAACTACAGAAGGCGCTAACTACTGATAGGCATAGTTAGCAAATGAAAGATTTTAACAGAGAACAAACAATGTATTTACCTTAATAGTCATAATAGCAGCTCATGACATCCATTCTTACAAATGTACTGTTTCTGATGGACACACCTCCAGATTATCCATTCTCAAAAATCCGCCATCTCACTTCCCCACATCCACCACTGCTGGCGGCTCGCCTCCAACTGCGCAACGCTACGTGCTGTTAACATCCAGCTGCCCAACACTACAATGACAGACAACAATGCAAACTAGCCACAGACTGCACACAGCACAGCCAGTGATTTTCATACAGAGCGCTACGTGGCGTTACCAATAAGAAAACCTAAATAGCCTACTTAACAATATTTGACCGATGTTTCTTCAATTTTTTTCCTGTTTTCCCACAATCCCTGATTCATTTCCATACAATGCTATGTTCCAGACGCCTATTCTTAGAAATGTCTCCTTCGAATTACGGCTTGTGTTTGACACTAGAAGACTTCGTTTAGCAAGGAATATTCTCTCTGCATATGTCATCCTACTTTATTCATCCGTCATTTGACATTTGGCTTCTGGGGTAACAGAATTTCTAAACTATGTCATAAATGGGCTCCTCATTTTAGATGTTAACCGCTGATGTCATTCTTGCCACTCCTCATTATATATATATATATATATATATATATATATATATATATATATATATATATATATATATATATATATATATATATATTACTATCCTCTCGGTCTATATTCTGTGCTCATTAGATTACTCATTCCAGTTAATACATCCTATAATACCCCTTTACCCTGAATATTAATTCAATTGTTGATCTTCTTTTCCGTGTCTGCTTCTTCGGTGTATGGACTGAAAAACAGGGAAGGAAACCACAACCATGTCCTTTGTTCTTGATCTTCTGTTTTTATTGTTCCCTCTTGGTTCTTGTGGTTATTGCATGTCGCAAGTCTTTCCCAACAACGTAAATCAGTTTTCCTGAGAATTTCAAACATCTTGCATCATCCGTTATCGAGTGAAGCGTTATATCTGCCTCTCTGGCGCCTTACTTGTCACAAAGCTAAACTGTCCGTCGTCCAATAAGTACTCTATTTTCTTTTTCATTCGTATGTCTGTTACTCTTGTCAGTTATTTGGATGCTTGAGCTGTCCAGCTGCTTGTGCAATAGTTCTCTCAGTTATCATGTTAAGGACTTTTCCGTCGGTTCTTATTGGATCTTTATGATTATTTTGCTTCCTTTGTTGTCATCCTGGATTCTATAGACGGTATTCTCCGAAAGTCTAACGATATATATCCAGTCTCATAGATCCTACGTTCTAATATGCATAATCGTTTAACTGACACTTCTCCCAGTGATTGTAGAAATTCCGAAGGAATGTGGACATATGCTATGCTTTCTCTCTGTGGTTCCCTCTAGATATCCCCCTCCCCAGCAGCAAATTCACATGCCTGGTCAGTTTATCATCGCCAGAGAGGACACGCATTTCTCACGAGTCCCCTCGCTCTCGCTAGAGCAAAGAAAAAGCATTCTTCTTGTGGCGCCCTTCATCTGTTCGCACTAAGCTGGAGTACCTGTGAGTGCGCTCACCACGCGCCCGCGCTTTTAGACGCCGCAAAAGAATCCACTTTCCATCATTTTCACCTAGCAGGATGGGAATTCTCACCTGCTGCCCTACGGAAAGGTTTCTTCTAACTAAAACGTCCAAGAGACCCACATAAACTACGAAACGATTTAGCTGTCAGTGCCTTACCGCGTCTCATGTGAGAAAACAAGAAGACTCCAGCAAACTATATAAATATATACAGGGTGTTTCAAAAATGACCGGTATATTTGAAACGGCAATAAAAACTAAACGAGCAGCGATAGAAATACACCGTTTGTTGCAATATGCTTGGGACAACAGTACATTTTCAGGCAGACAAACTTTCGAAATTACAGTAGTTACAATTTTCAACAACAGATGGCGCTGCGGTCTGGGATACTCTATAGTACGATATTTTCCACATATCCACCATGTGTAGCAATAATATGGCGTAGTCTCTGAATGAAATTACCCGAAACCTTTGACAACGTGTCTGGCGGAATGGCTTCACATGCAGATGAGATGTACTGCTTCAGCTGTTCAATTGTTTCTCGATTCTGGCGGTACACCTGGTCTTTCAAGTGTCCCCACAGAAAGAAGTCACAGGGGTTCATGTCTGGCGAATAGGGAGGCCAATCCACGCCGCCTCCTGTATGTTTCGGATAGCCCAAAGCAATCACACGATCATCGAAATATTCAAATGGCTCTGAGCACTATGGGACTCAACATCTTAGGTCATAAGTCCCCTAGAACTTAGAACTACTTAAACCTAACTAACCTAAGAACATCACACACACCCATGCCCGAGGCAGGATTCGAACCTGCGACCGTAGCAGTCCCGCGGTTCGGGACTGCAGCGCCAGAACCGCTAGACCACCGCGGCCGGCCCGAAATATTCATTCAGGAAATTAAAGACGTCGGCCGTGCGATGTGGCCGGGCACCATCTTGCATAAACCACGAGGTGTTCGCAGTGTCGTCTAAGGCAGTTTGTACCGCCACAAATTCACGAAGAATGTCCAGATAGCGTGATGCAGTAATCGTTTCGGATCTGAAAAATGGGCCAATGATTCCTTTGGAAGAAATGGCGGCCCAGACCAGTACTTTTTGAGGATGCAGGGACGATGGGACTGCAACATGGGGCTTTTCGGTTCCCCATATGCGCCAGTTCTGTTTATTGACGAAGCCGTCCAGGTAAAAATAAGCTTCGTCAGTAAACCAAATGCTGCCCACATGCATATCGCCGTCATCAATCCTGTGCACTATATCGTTAGCGAATGTCTCTCGTGCAGCAATGGTAGCGGCGCTGAGGGGTTGCCGCGTTTGAATTTTGTATGGATAGAGGTGTAAACTCTGGCGCATGAGACGATACGTGGACGTTGGCGTCATTTGGACCGCAGCTGCAACACGGCGAACGGAAACCCGAGGCCGCTGTCGGATCACCTGCTGCACTAGCTGCGCGTTGCCCTCTGTGGTTGCCGTACGCGGTCGCCCTACCTTTCCAGCACGTTCATCCGTCACGTTCCCAGTCCGTTGAAATTTTTCAAACAGATCCTTTATTGTATCGCTTTTCGGTCCTTTGGTTACATTAAACCTCTGTTGAAAACTTCGTCTTGTTGCAACAACACTGTGTTCTAGGCGGTGGAATTCCAACACCAGAAAAATCCTCTGTTCTAAGGAATAAATCATGTTGTCTACAGCACACTTGCACGTTGTGAACAGCACACGCTTACAGCAGAAAGACGCCGTACAGAATGGCGCACCCACAGACTGCGTTGTCTTCTATATCTTTCACAACACCCTGTATATATATATAACCATTGCTTCCGTTCTGGGTAGAACATTTATTCATTTATTATTGCTCACAATTTCGGCACCTATCAGCTGGATTTAATGCAGGTCGTGCGTACTTCCACATAGCTACGGAAAGTTGTATACGACTGTAACTAACATTCGCGGCAAGTAATGTAATGCAGATTAATCCAGTTCAATAAATGGTGAAATCAAATATGAAGCAAATATACCGAAGCGCCAGAGAAACTGCTATAGGCATGCGTATTCGGTTTAGAGATACGTAAACAGGCAGAATACGTCGCTGCGGTCGGCAACGACTACGTAAGACAATTTTCTGATTTTTCTACATACCTGTATTTCAGGTGACACTGCTGTTACACACAGCGATCGGCAACACTTCTTATAGACTGGCCCACGAAGATGACGGAGGTAGTCATCGAAAGCTTGGGATTTTATCCAAATTTGGTGCGGCAAGTAAACCGAGAACTTTTTATGCAAGGACTCCGTCGCGAAAGACTTCGTAGTCAACATGCTTCCAGTCATCAACAGTCCAATGTCGGTGTTGACGGGCCCGGGCAAGGCATAAAGCTTCGTGTCGTGCAGTCATCAAGGGTACACGAGTGTTCTTTCGGCTCCGAAAGCCCATATCGATCATGTTTCGTTGGATGGTTCGCACAATGAAACTTCCTGATGGCCCGTATCGCGACGGAGTCCTTGCATAAAAAGTTCTCGGTTTACTTGCCGCGCCAAATTTGGATAAAATCCCAAGCTTTCGATGACTACCTCCGTCATCTTCGTGGGCCAGTCTATAAGAAATGTTGCCGATCGCTGTGTGGAACAGCAGCGTCACCTGAAATGCAGGTATGTAGAAAAATCAGCGGTGAATTTTTTTTTCCTTTAAGCTGGCAGCAGCTTATTACGCCGCTCTTCAGCCTACAGAATTTGTTTTAAAAAGATGAGGATAATAAAAAATAATAACAGTTGGCGATAAAATCGGTGACTTAAAGGTAAAAATGGCAGAAAATTCTGGAGCATAAAACATAAAACACAGGGTCGATGAAGCTAATAAAACACACAGGAGCAGAAAAACAATAGACAGACAATTAAAAAAAAAAACACGGCGACAGTCTGGGTTCTGTTTGCAAGAGATATAAAAAGCACACCCAGCGACAGCATGATTTCTGTTCGCAACACTGTGGAAGGACGCACAACACCGAACACTCACTGAAACACTGCGGTAAAAGTTGGCACAAATACGACATACCACACCCGAGAGCAGGTGGGGGACACTGGTCAGATGACAGGCAAAAGGGAGGGGGGGGGGAGGAAGGAGAGGAAAAGTGAAGGGGGAGGGGGGAAAGGAGCCAATTGAAGAGGAGGATCCATAAGAGGGGTGGGGGTGCTGAGCAGACGGGCCAGGGATTGGGGAAGGCAGAGGAGGGGAGTACAAAAGGACTCGGGGGGGGGGGGAGAGAAAGGAGATGATAGGTGGGGAGAAAACACAGGATGGAAGGGGGGAGGAAGAGGGAGCCCAGGGAAAGGACGGAGGAAAGGAGGGGGGGGGGGTTGAGGATCAGAGTTGATAGGAAGGATAAATGGAGGGAGAGAGGGCATCATCCAGGATGGAGAGCTGATGGAAGCCACCTTGGGAAAGGAGATGTAGGGTGTAGAGATGGAGGGTAGGGCGGACACAACGGTGAAGACGTGTCAGGGGGCGGGGATGGGAGAGGAAAGGAGCAACCAGGGGGTGAGGGGGTTCAAGACGGCGGGAGGTGTAGAGGATGCGGATATGTTCGAGGAATAGAAGCAGATGGGGGAAAGGAAGGAGATCATAGAGGATCCGCGTGGGGGACGGGAGGCATATACGGAAGGCGAGGCGGAGTGCATGACGCTCAAGGATTTGGAGGGACTTATAGAATTTGGGGGGGGGGGCAGAATCCAGGCAGGACTGGCATAACAGAGGATGGGACAGATTAAGGATTTGTAGGTGTGGAGGATGGTAGAGGGGTGCAACCCCCACGTCCGGCCAGAGAGGAGTTTGAGGAGTCGGAGGCGGTTGTAGGCTTTGGATTGGATGGAGCGGAGATGAGGGATCCAGGTGAGGTGACGGTCAATGGTGAGGCCAAGGTAGGTGAGGGTGGGGGTGTCAGCGGTGAATGAGCATAGTTTGTTAAATAAACATAAGATTCTATTCGATGAAACAAGAATACTTGCTCACACTTCAAACTATTGGGACTCTGTCAACAGCGAAGCAGTTGAAATTAGATTATGTGAAAATAATTTCAACAGAGACTGTGGATATGCGCTCAGTAATGCATGGAAGTGCGCAGTTGATAAAGAAAGAGCGCAGAAGGAGACTTCTTGCATTCCTTGCAGTTCTCCACCTGTTGCGATGGACGGCGCTGCATGCAACGCTGGATAAAGTGCGGAAACAAAATCTATGGACATAGACGCCGCCACCTCCGTACGCGCCGTTTTCACCGTGACGTCATCCAGCCAATGAGAAGCTATCCACTGCCTATGAAAGTGGAAACCTCACCGGTCCACGACAGTCAGTTTTACCGCCGTCATGGCGGTAGTCAGCGGAAGCTTGGGATTTTATCTTAATTTGACGCGGCAAGTAAACCGAGAACTGTTTGAGTATGGAAACATGTTGCCTGGTCGGACGAGTCTCGTTTCAAATTGTATCGAGAGGATGAACGTGTACGGGTATGGCGACAACCTCATAAATCCATGGACCCTGCATGCCAGCAGTTGACTGTTCAAGCTGGTGGAGGCTGTGTAATGGTATGGAGCGTGTGCAGTTGGAGTGATATGGGCCCCCTGATACGTCTGGATACGACTCTGAGACATGATGCGTACGTGAACGTCCTGTCTGAGCACCTGCATCCATTCATGTCCATTGTGCAGTCAGACGGACTTGCGCAATTTCAGCAGGACGATGCGACACCCCACACGTCCAAAATTGCTTCAGAGTGGCTGTAGGAACACTCTTCTGAGTTTAAATACTCCCGCTGTCTACCAAACTCCCCAGACATGAGCGTTACTGAGCATATCTGGGATGCCTTGCAACGTCCTGTTCACAACAGATGTACGAGCGTACATCCCCTCGTACTCTTACCGATTTGTTGACACCCCTGCAGGGTTCGTGGTGTCAGTTTCCTCCAGCACCACTTCAGACATTAGCCGAGTCCATTCCACGTCGTGTCGCAGCACTTCTGCGGGCTCTACGCGATGTTAGGCAGGTGATCAGTTACTTTGGCTCTTCAGTGTAGAAAACATTAAGAAAAAGGAAAAACACACAAAACTCTTAAGGGGCTCCGGAACGCCCTATACTTGCAACGTTAAAATACCGCTTATAAATTACATCTTTCCTCACAAAGTATTTGAGGTAGGAAGTTGAACTTTTTACAGATTATTTATTGGAATATGGGCTACAACGTAACACAGGGATTTTACAAAATTTTAGTTCAGTTATTAAAGATGATTTTTTTTCAATTGTAATGAAAATTCACAACATTTTTTTGCAATTTTTTATTTATATATTCAAAAATATACAGTTTTTTGGAAAAAGGCTGTGTTAAATTATGCAGAAGGTACTGTGTAACATTTACTGAAAGTTTGAAACAAATATGTTTGTAAGATGCTTAGAAAACATGTAATTAGTATGAGAAAATAAAAGTTTTGGGAATCGAGCGACAAAGATTGGATTAACTTTTTAGTGTATTCCAGGTCCACAGGATGCATTATCTTCATCCTCTGCAAACTCCTCCTCCAGCTTCCTCTTGTTCCTCCTCCTGTTTACTCTTGCTTGTATTTCTAGACTCTTTACAGCTCTGTCTGCAGCCCGAAGGCGTTCCGTGTCTAAAGCAAGCATCGCTCGTACCATGTTAGAACCTAACTTCATTCCCATATTTCTAAATACCTTGCACCTTACAATGTTGCCATCATTGAAAGTCGCAACAGCATCATACACACCACAGTGAAGTGTTTCTATTCCAACAAATACAGTCTTGGGGACTCTCGACCATATAACACTATTTACACTTTCATTGGGGTTTTGAGTTTTTTCCGTGAATACACTTTTTCAACAGTTCAGGTGCTGCTAAGTCTCTGAAAATAGGTTAGCCACAACACGTACTTTATCTCACATCACTAAAATGTACCTGATGAACACGGACGTTAATAATAACACCATTTGACAGCAGTTTAACAGCGCCACAGTGGGTCACGCCCATGTAGAACACATTTCAAAAAAAATTTAAAAATAGTTGTAGTCTTCGGAATTGAATAAATTATACATCTATTAAAAGGTAATAGTCTGCAGTTTCAGAAAACGCAAAAATTAAAAATTGAACTTTTCATGATTTTGAGCCTTTCCGGAGCCCCTTAAACCATGATACTACTGTTGTTAATGGTCGGCACTATCTTCGCGAATGATGGCTTACAGGCAGTTGGTAATCTTAACCACTGGGACACATCAAAGTTAACGAAGATATATTTTGCAGGAAGCCCCTGTGGCGGAATTCTATATAAAAAAACGTATGCTATCATTACTTAGTTATATGTGACTGAATCCCCGACTGCCGCGGACAGCATGCTAAGTCTGAAGGACTGGAGTTCTAGGAAATCCACGCCATAGCCTATCAGTTCGGAATGCACCGTTCTTCAGTCCTGAGATGGGGCTACAGCTGAGCTACCGCCGATGCCAGCACCCCCTATTGAATTAATCAAAGGGTACTGAAGGATCCACCACACCAACCGTCTTCCCGCCGCCCCGCACTTTCTCCTCACCCTGCAGCCTGCTCTTTCTGAAACACCCACCTAAGTAACCTACAAATTCCCGTTCATCTGTTGGTGTTGCCATAGCTGCCACGTTATTGATCACATCTCCAATGCTTATCTCCATTGCTTCTGTGTAGGAATTAATTCCGGCATCGGTGAATAGTTGGTGACACTCACTCTCTCACGCTATCCACTTCATCACTTCCACTTATAACTGGGTTTTTACTTTTACAGTTGCCTTTATTTTACGATTATAAATAATTTCTAAGGTCTCTCCCAGATATCTTATTTGCTACCTAATTCACCAGGTGCCATTTGCCTTGCTCTTTAACACTGTCACTTGGTGTACAGATGCCTGTTATCTGAGTCAGCAAACGTTCTTAGGTGAGACGCTCTAGTATGATACGGTCTGATACTGTATGTCGCCACATGCATAAATATTTGTCGGACTTCTCTCTATCCCGTAAAGGGTGTTCCAGGAAGAATGGTCAACTTTCGTGGATATGACAGCAAGGATCATTCAAAGCAATACAGTGTAGTAAACATGGGCTCCAAAATGCATACGTTAAGAGCTATGACTAAAAGAAGAAAATTGTGTATATTTAATATATTTTCATATTTTATGAGGGATCTTTAAATGTTGTAGTTACCATGTCAGCGAGATTGAAGCGTAAAAAAGTAACATCAGTTTACCAAGCAGTGTGCACTTCCAATCTTGGTGACAGATGGTGGCTCCTACTTGCTATAATTTCTTTTTTAGGGCCAGACGTTATTTTGGTGTGTGTGTGTGTGTGTGTGTGTGTGTGTGTGTGTGTGTGTGTGTGTGTTGTGTGTGTGTGTGTGTTTGTCTAGCTAGTTCAACTTCCAACACTCGCTGTCTGCTTCTCAAAGCACTATCAGCAACAGTAACGCATGCGACTTACTCAAATATTACTGGCAAAATACGCGTAAAGTGATGAGACACAGGTTACTTACAATGGAATCGTCTCACTTAATAAAAAATGAAAATAGAATTTTTTTGGTTATGTAAAAATCGTTTCAATTATCAAGAGGTGAAAATAAAATTGAATGTATTATTGCACTCCATCATTTGCGTACCTGAAACTAAATTTAACAGATGTGAGGAACATAACTGTGTTTGATCATTTAAAATTAAAGTGACGTCCTGTGTCACTTGTTTGTTGTGTTCAAGTATCCCCATCAGTGACATTTTTAAGTTTCTCTTAAGAGAAAATCTGTTAAAAAAGTTCAAAAGATGGATGCCTTCATTAGTCTCCTAGTACGATTTTTGCTTACATAGAAAAATAGTACTTCTGTTTGTGAACAGTATCTCAGAACTTCATTTATGTGTATCAGCAAAATCTGTGTAAGTCGCACGTCACTTTACTTTTGGTTGCAGCACCACACAATTGTGATTGTTTCAGCAGATATCTGCATTTTTTATTTTTTTATTGAAACTTTGTGGTGAAGATGACGGAGTAGGAGAACATGATTTATGGGGTTGAGGCTGTGGCAGAAATCGGTCTCATTTTCTCCAGCAGAGATGGCGAAGGTGAACGAGACAGATGATGCGACAGCAGAAGGGCACAAGATTATGACTTCCATGAATCGTCACTTTTGGTTGGTATCAGTTTTTTCACCTTGACGATGCCACAAAATAGAGTGTTCAGTTATAATCTCACGATTTATAGCTCGCCAGTAAAATTGTAAGTGTATCAATCAATTTTTTTTTTTTTTTTGCATTGTATTACTGGGCCAGGCCAAGCTTATAGTGCTCATCACGTCTTTCAAGCGACGCCCATTGTCGATGGAAAGCTTCGATTGTAAAGCGTAATTTATTTTACGTGCCCATTCGGTAGAACGGTCCAAGATTAGTCTAGTCCGATATTTGTTGTATCGATATGTATAAACAGCCACGCTAAAACGAGAAGAATAACCAGAACTGCAACGGCGGTAGCACTGCCCTGGTCCCAGGTGAACTGCTGCTGCCAAGCATGCAGCGCTACTCGGTCGCTGCTGGATTCTTCGTTGGACTGACTCCAGCTGCAGATTGCAGAAATGAAATTCCAACTATCCGTTGAAACTGAAATTGCAAGCATCCGATGAAACACCGGAAAAAATGCACCTGACAACTTTTCTCACGATGGTCTGGTTTCTACATCCGTTGGGAGAAAAGTAAGGTGAAACGGCAACATAGACCCAGTCACGTTGAAGGGAGATTCCAAAGATTCATCACAAGTACAGGAAAGCAACTGTAACTTGCACACGAATGCGCTTACAGAATCCTCATTGGATGACTTCTCGAGTACTTCCTATCGATCTGGGACAATTCTGGATCAACGAATGAAAAGAGGTTCAAAGACGAGCTGATACCTATCCAGCTCCAATACAGCCACTCATTAAACGCAGCGCATAACAAAAATCACATCTGAAGGAGGGCTACTCCCCAACCCAAAACATACAGTTATTATTCTTGTCTAAGGCCTTGGCGGACCATCTACTAGGATGGCGGTTGTTGTTGAAAGAACCAGCTTTCGCTAATACGGATCCTTTTTGCTTGCAGTTTAATATGACTGCTAAAACCGCTCAAAATAAACGGTGTCTGAAATAACTAATTTTCGGTTTTTTCGGGTTTTTGTTTCTGCTACTCTCAGTAATAAACTCAGATTTCAATCGACGATTGAAAATTTGTGGTGGAGGTGACGGAGTAGGAGAACATGATCGATATGGGATTGAGGCTGTGGCAGAAATCGGCCTCATTTTCTCCATCAGAGATGGCGATGGTGAACGAGACGGATGATGCGACAGCGGAAGGTCACAAGGTGGTGACTTCCCTGAATCGTCGCTTTTCGATGGTATCAGTTTTTCACCTTGACGATGCCACAAAATTGAGGGCTCAGTTATAATCTCAGGTTTTATACCTTGTCAGTAAAATTGTAGGTGTATCAATCAAATTTATCTTCTCTTCCAAGGAACATTGTGGATGTTTCACAAGCTGCGACATGGTCGCGAATTGAACAGTGACCCGAATAAATAATAAAGACCAACAGTTTTGAACAGTAGTGGAGCTGACAAATGCTTCAAATGGCTCTGAGCACTATGGGACTCAACTGCTGAGGTCATTAGTCCCCTAGAACTTAGAACTAGTTAAACCTAACTAACCTAAGGACATCACAAATATCTATGCCCGAGGCAGGATTCGAACCTGCGACCGTAGCGGTCTTGCGGTTCCAGACTGCAGCGCCTTTAACCGCACGGCCACTTCGGCCGTGTGGAGCTGACAAGATGACTCTTGTATATATTATTATTTATTTATATTTGATGATGCTGGTGCTGATTTTGTGTTTAGCATTTGACGATGCCACTACGGCTCTAGTATTTAGGACATGTTTTTATAAAACAGACCTGAAGATGGTCATTATGGTCCGAAACCGGCAGTCTGATGAAAAAAAAAAATTGTGACCATAAACGTGAAGTAAAGGAAGTTTATTATGGATGTTTTCTGCTTATACGATGTTGCAAGTTTGTTACGCCTTCTCCCGTTTTTAATCTTTTAAGACAAATGGAGCACTGTACATCATTCCTACCAAACTTTGTGAAATACTCCCAAACTATGAAAGGTACCATTCTGCAATAGAACATATCGCCACGCCAAACTTAGGTAGGTGCATTATTGCCTGTACAATGCTGTACCAATTCATACGTCATGTGTGTCGCAAGTTTATAACTGTAGACGTTATTAAAATAGTGCTGATCGCCTTTCCCAGTTTCTATAATAATCCAGCACTTAAAAGCAACGGGAATCTTGCAAATAAACATTACTCGTTTTTTAAAAATGTCTTATTTAAAAACCAAAAATTTTAGCACTGCTGCTGTAGAAAATTGGTATGCCGGTATTTTTATTTGTTATTAGTAAAAGTGATATAACCGGGACAAAAACAAATACAGGAAAATACCGGTTATTTAGAACTAAAAACGGTATCGTTTATGACCAATCAGTTTTTCCCATCCCTGCTGTCTGCCACTTACAAGCGAATACCATTCGCTCTTCGTTCTTGAGGGCCCATCCTCATAATCACACCAATTACCCTCCGCCACGCACCGTCAGGTGGCTTGCGGAGCATGGATATAGATGTACAATTCCACTACATCGATGTGTCTCACTGACGATTCATGGATATATCTAAACGGATATATTTGTACGCTGAGACTGAGAGCCAGGTTAAGCCGTAGAACAGGTATACAAGGTGGTATAACTGTACATATGCCGAGAAACATAACAGGCTCGGTTGGAGCAAAGAGTGGCTAACTTGTAATATCCCTCTCGTACTAATTACTGTTGCTCTACAAATACGCCGACGGGGAATGCTAATGGTGCCGTTGCCCTGGGAGCTCGGTTTCCACCCGCTTATGGGTGAGTGTGTGTGTGTGCGCGTGTGCGTGTGTGTGTGTGTGTGAGAGAGAGAGAGAGAGAGAGAGAGAGAGAGAGAGAGAGAGCGTAGAGGTAGGGAAAACAACGCGTTATCCTGTAATAGATGCGCGTATATTAGCCCGTTGTTACACTTTAAACCAAAGAGTATCGTGAATTATTCAGAGCCGTCGACGCAAAAGCAGAGCGCGCAACCAACAGCGAGGCATAGTTTCTCGCATTACGGCGCTTAATGCACAAGGCACACGCCTTGCTTCAGCTACGGTACGTGCTGCGCGGCTGCATACAACAGCTTGTACACCGGTATTCCCGCACTCTACGTCACTCGTTTTAAAATATATATATTCCTCAATGTATGTTCGTCTCACCAGAGGGCTATAATACTGAATGGAAAGGACAGATAATCATGCAAGACTAATGATTACCGCGGCTGGATTTCCATATATAGTGTGAATATTGTAAGTACAAACGTCAGGTGACTTCCTGATAGGAAAATGAACCAAGAAAGTCATGTCATTTAATTTTCTCATTATGAGAATGCTGAAGGGCGATCTGTTTTAGTTGTTAAAAACCATTCAAAAGCCAAGATCGCATAAAATATTTTTCATTCAAGGCAACCGGTTTCAACAGTCTTAGATGTCATCTTCAAATTTTAAACTTTTTTTTTGTAGTAGAACATGTTCATTTTTATGCTGACCTCATGCAGAAGATATCAAGCGGATAAAACTCAGCACATTATAAACGTGTGTCATCGCAAAAATATTTAAAAAAACACACAGCATCTCGTCAAAAAGGCCATGTCCAAATACATGCTGCTCACAGATGCTTGTTACACGATTGTAAGGTGTCAGGCAAATCCAACACCTTCCATGAAAACCCTGACATGATAAGCAAATCCAGTAGTATGTCACATAGCTCCGAATAAATCGTGACATTAAATTAACCAAAGTACGAGGTGCATTCAAGTTCTAAGGCCCCCGATTTTTTTTCTAATTAACTACTTACGCGAAATCGATGAAACTGGCGTTACTTCTCGACGTAATCGCCCTGCAGACGTACACATTTTTCACAACGCTGACGTTATGATTCCATGGCAGCGGCGGAGGCTTCTTCAGGAGTCTGTTTTGACCACTTGAAAATCGATGAGACAATAGCAGCACGGTTGGTGAATGTTCGGCCACGGAGAGTGTCTTTCATTGTTGGAAAAAGCCAAAAGTCACTAGGAGCCAGTTCAGGTGAGTAGGGAGCATGAGGAATCACTTCAAAGTTGTTATCACGAAGAAACTGTTGCGTAACGTTAGCTCGATGTGCGGGTGCGTTGTCTTGGTGAAATGAAACAGCACACGCGCAGCCCTTCCCGGACGTTTTGTTGCAGTGCAGGAAGGAATTTGTTCTTCAAAACATTTTCGTAGGATGCATCTGTTACCGTAGTGCCCTTTGGAACGCAATGGGTAAGGATTACGCCCTCGCTGTCCCAGAACATGGACACTATCATTTTTTCAGGACTGGGGGTTACCCGAAAGTTTTTTGGTGGTGGTGAACCGCTCCAGCCGGCCGAATGGTGTTAGTTTCGGAGTTGGAGCAGTGGGGAAAAGGACAGTTTACGACAAGTTGTGTAGTGTTGAAGCAGGTAAACGATTCACCGTTCACATAAGCCGAGATGTAAGCGATTCTATGCTGTAGTGTGAGTAGTGTGAAGGGAAACATCAACATCAGCGCAAAGCTAGTGTGCTGTAATGTGACTACAAATTAGTAACGGTTACTCTATGCGGTGATGACTTAATAATAGCTGGAAACAGACGCTTCAGCCAGTCACGCGGTGAACAGCTCGTTTAAATCTCTCCCGCGAGTGTCCAATCTGGCGCGCTGTCGCCACGCGCACAGGGCCCGCGTCGGAATAACAGGCGCGGGTGAGAAACTTCCTCATTCGCGCTTTAACTGCCGCGGGGCGCGCGCGCGCACCTGCCATCGCCGCTGCAATAACACGGACAACTTTCTCCCCCCCATGCCTGGCGCCGCCTTACGGGAAGCGCTTATTTGAAAAAGATTGCCGGCCATAAAAACGTCGGGCCGTATAACTCAGGCGGCGCCGCGACGCGCCGTACAGGCGGGGACGCCGCCAGGCGTCGTCCTGAGGCGCTCTCCCCTCTGACGCCGCTACTGCGCTGACTGACTCGCGAGCTCCTCTGCCTACCGTAAACGGTTCTATCTCTTTCTTAGGTTTCTTTAGGCTCGTTTCACACTGGGACACTTGTGACGGTCACTGGTGACGGTCACTGATAGAGATTCATTCGTTTGAATTGGAGCATTCACACCGGGACACTGCACTGAGTCACCGAGTCACGGTGCCCCAGCAGTGACTCACCCTCGCCACATGTGACGGACACCGACACTGTGTTCGCTGCGGTCACCGCCGGACATGCATTAGCTTGTATTGGAGTGTTCACACTGGGACACCGATCACAGACATGGCAGTGCAGAGTTGCCAACAGACAGGCAGCCGTTGCTGAGCCCAGTGGTTCTCCACACAGTGCAGCCATGAGTTTAGAGTTCATCAACACAGAAGATTTTTTAAGTGAAGTGGAAAGTCGTCCCGTTATTTGGGATATGAAAAGCGATGACTACAGTAACAAAGTCATGAAAATGAAAGCGTGGCAAGAAATTATTACGAAGTTTGTGCCTGATTTCGATGAAAAGAGCATAGATGAAAGAAACAAAATTGGTAAGTTCTATATTCTTTCTTGACTTTAATACCGTATTTTTTGGACCACAAGAATAGCGAAATATATTTTCTACCCCTGTACGAGGCTAGGAGGTTAATAACCTACAAGGAGAATGCTATCCCTCACCCCTTTTCTTTTGCATTACCAATAGCAAGTGTACTGTTATGCAGTCTCAATGCGAGAAGAATGGACAAAATGGATGAGCGCAGAAACCATGTACTCACCCCTACAGGGCGAATGGAAGTAAAATAAAATAAATAGTTTTATTTCAACATTTTCATAACAAAATTAAGGGTACGTCTTTTCGTAGTCTAATAAGGCGCTCCGCCTTATGGTCCGAAAAATACAGTTAAAATATTATTCAAAACAACAATAATTTACGCATATGTTGTTACTATAGTAATGAATTTTATTTATTTACCATAATACTATTGACTTACAAGTTTTTGACACCCGAATGAGAACAGTGCTCGTGCTTGGGTTCTGTTCAATTAGGTACACACAACTGTAATACAAAGAAAGTGCATTGTAATTATAATTTTAATTGCAAGTTTTAATCAGTTCAGTGAACGCAACAGTATGGTTTGTTACAGTTAACATGGTAATAATTGAACACTGCACATTTCAAATACAATTCCAATGAACGTTTTGTCTTCATTCTCCTCCTCCTCCTCGTCCTCCACATTACAAGTACTAACAACAGTTCCTCCTCGCTCGAGTCCATTCCACCGACTAATCAGATGGCAACAGCAGCAGTGTGGGACTCCAGTGACACAGGAGTGTTCGCCACAGTCACCGGTGACCGTCACAAGTGTCCCAGTGTGAAACGAGCCTTAGATTCTTCTTCTAGCCACAAGATGGAGCACTTCCTGAGGAAGGCCGTACCAAGGGTATGACAAGGTTGCAGGCACAGAGGGTGCAGAAGCTGGCCAGAAATTAAAAAAAAAAAAACAAGAAACAAAGACAGTTTGAGAATTAACCGGTAGATGTACGTGAGTTCTCCCACCTTTCGTGTCCGCTGGCCCATGACTAAATGCGTGCCTTTCTGACTATATCGTTTAGTCGAAGTAGCGTTAAAATTGAAGATATGTTACAGGACAATAAACTTGGATTTCTTGGTAGCAGACAGTTGTTATTAAAGCACACTGCTATCAAATTTGTTCCACAGGGTGTAGTGGAGCTGGGTCTGGGTTACTAAAGTGCAGAATGAAAACTCAAAACGTTTATTGGTTTGACACGTACATGTGTTAGTAAAAATGTTTAAGAAACAAAGCTTATGTATCATGGAATGGACCAGAACAATTCACATTAATACAACTACTTAGACAGAGGATGCATGATGTCATTACTTCAGTTCCGTACCTACCACTGAGTTACGGGTTAAATAAGAAGATTACTCTGGTCATCTTAAAAACAAACAACATCAGCACTGGCCAAGGTAGAAGACCACAATTACTCTGGCCATCTTAAAAACAAACAATATTAGCACTGGCCAGAATAGAAGGCTACAATTATTCATGAACTAGCTTGCACCTGTGGCGATTAACTTCCTCCCAGCCACGTCCCAGATATAGACATTATAACCTAGTACAAAGTTAGCGCTTCAGAATACATTAACAGATCTACTAAACATGCTGCATAAAATAATTATTGTTGTTGTTGTGGTCTTCAGTCCAGAGACTGGTTTGATGCAGCTCTCCACGGTACTCTAGCCTGTGCAAGCTTCTTCATCTCCCAGTACCTACTGCAACCTACATCCTTCTGAATCTGTTTAGTGTTTCATCTCTTGGTCTCCCTTTACGATTTTTACCCTCCACGCTGTCCTCCAATGCTAAATTGGTGATCCCTTGATGCCTCAGAATATGCCCTACCAACCGATCCCTTCTTCTAGTCAAGTTGTGCCGCAAATTTCTCTTCCCTCCAATTCTATTCAATACCTCCTCATTAGTTATGTGATCTACCCATCTAATCTTCATCATTCTTCTGTAGCACCACATTTCGATAGTTTCTATCTTCTTCTTGTCTAAAGTATTTATCGTCCACGTTTCACTTCCATACATGGCTACACTCCCATACAAATACTTTCAGAAACGACTTCCTGACACTTAAATCTATACTCGATGTTAACAAATTTCTCTTCTTCAGAAACGCTTTCCTTTCCTTGCAATTGCCAGTCTACATTTTATATCCTCTCTACTTCGACCATTATCAGTTATTTTGAACTCCCTCCCCCCCCCCCCCCCCTTGCCGTTGGTGGGGAATCTTGCGAGCCTCAGCGATACAGACAGCTGTACCGTAGGTGCAACCACAATGGAGGCGTATCTGTTGAGAGGCCAGACAAACGTGTAGTTCCTGAAGAGGGGCAGCAGCCTTTTCAGTAGTTGCAGGGGCAACAGTCTGGGTGATTGACTGATCTGGTCTTGTAACACTGGCCAAAACGGCCTTGTTGTACTGGTGCTGCGAACGGCTGAAAGCAAGGGGAAACTACAGCCGTAATTTTTCCCGAGGGAATGCAGCAAAATAGCTATTATCTAAGGAAAATATTCCTTAAGAGAAAACTCACTCCCTTCAAGGCTCGGCATTTCACAAGCAAATCAATAAAATAATTTACAATTACACTCCGTTAGGGTACTGTATGTTGAGTCGAACTTACATTTTAAAACCTCGAAGACAAACTGATAGATATAAAATAACTTATAATATCAAACTACTAAACATTAACAGATATTTCTTAAAATACAACACATAAAATTGTCACGTCATAATCACTGGCCACCACTGTGGCGCTTAATATAGAATCAGTTAAGTACAGCTAACACTATGATGAAACGTATGCCAAGATACCACTTCCTACAATTGTGCGATACAACATTAACGCTAAACGCACTCGTTAACAAGTTCCTAAACGCAAGCCCAGTGCCTAGCTAGTTTTGTCACTAACAGCCACTACCAAACTGAAGGAACCGCCTGTGATCTCTGAGCAAATTTACCTATAAGGGACTGTCAAATGAAAACCAGGCAGGTGGGTAAAAAGTAAGTAAAGGGTTTATTATTTCAAAAGTAATCGATAGTTATCCAGGTGCGGGCCTGTCAACAAGCTGCCAAGGTTGTTTCGAATACACTACAGAAGTTCCGTTGGGAAGCCTTTACACACTTCCACACAGTCCCCATCTCTCGTATGCGGTCCAAATACACTCCTGGAAATGGAAAAAAGAACACATTGACACCGGTGTGTCAGACCCACCATACTTGCTCCGGACACTGCGAGAGTGCTGTACAAGCAATGATCACACCCACGGCACAGCGGACACACCAGGAACCGCGATGTTGGCCGTCAAATGGCGCTAGCTGCGCAGCATTTGTGTACCGCCGCCGTCAGTGTCAGCCAGTTTGCCGTGGCATACGGAGCTCCCTCGCAGTCTTTAACACTGGTAGCATGCCCCGACAGCGTGGACGTGAACCGTATGTGCAGTTGACGGACTTTGAGCGAGGGCGTATAGTGGGCATGCGGGAGGCCGGGTGGACGTACCGCCGAATTGCTCAACACGTGGGGCGTGAGGTCTCCACAGTACATCGATGTTGTCGCCAGTGGTCGGCGGAAGGTGCACGTGCCCGTCGACCTGGGACCGGACCGCAGCGACGCACGGATGCACGCCAAGACCGTAGGATCCTACGCAGTGCCGTAGGGGACCGCACCGCCACTTCCCAGCAAATTAGGGACACTGTTGCTCCTGGGGTATCGGCGAGGACCATTCGCAACCGTCTCCATGAAGCTGGGCTACGGTCCCGCACACCGTTAGGCCGTCTTCCGCTCACGCCCCAACATCGTGCAGCCCGCCTCCAGTGGTGTCGCGACAGGCGTGTATGGCGGGACGAATGGAGACGTGTCGTCTTCAGCGATGAGAGTCGCTTCTGCCTTGGTGCCAATGATGGTCGTATGCGTGTTTGGCGCCGTGCAGGTGAGCGCCACAATCAGGACTGCATACGACCGATGCACACAGGGCCAACACCCGGCATCATGGTGTGGGGAGCGATCTCCTACACTGGCCGTACACCACTGGTGATCGTCGAGGGGACACTGAATTGTGCACGGTACATCCAAACCGTCATCGAACCCATCGTTCTACCATTCCTAGACCGGCAAGGACAACAGGACAATGCACGTCCGCATGTATCCCGTGCCACCCAACGTGCTCTAGAAGGTGTAAGTCAACTACCCTGGCCAGCAAGATCTCCGGATCTGTCCCCCATTGAGCATGTTTGGGACTGGATGAAGCGTCGTCTCACGCGGTCTGCACGTCCAGCACGAACGCTGGTCCAACTGAGGCGCCAGGTGGAAATGGCATGGCAAGCCGTTCCACAGGACTACATCCAGCATCTCTACGATCGTCTCCATGGGAGAATAGCAGCCTGCATTACTGCGAAAGGTGGATATACACTGTACTAGTGCCGACATTGTGCATGCTCTGTTGCCTGTGTCTATGTGCCTGTGGTTCTGTCAGTGTGATCATGTGATGTATCTGACCCCAGGGATGTATCAATAAAGTTTCCCCTTCCTGGGACAATGAATTCACGGTGTTCTTATTTCAATTTCCAGGAGTGTATTTTTGGAGCCCTGAAGAAAGACGTTCGTGGCCGTCAGTATGCTCTGCATGAAGAAGTGCACGCCTACGTACAGCCATGGCTCCGTAGGCAACGGTTAACATTTTTCCATGAAGGAATTGACCTTGTCACACAGTGGAGTATAGGTATTAACAGTTACGGTATTTACTTTTGGAATAATAAACAGTTTATTTACTTTCTCCCCATCTGTCTCGTTTTCATTTGACTACTCCTTATATTTAAGTTGAATCACACCAGTTTGGAAGGGAAACCTCAAAAAAACAGCCAGTATGGAATCCATAATCTCGGAGAGAGAATACACTCGAACACAGCCTAAATTAAACATGCCACTTTACGTAACTGAAGAAACGTACAGCTTCTATTTCATTTTCCTTGGATTGCCGTGTATCCATTCACAGAAGATTTTCCCATCCTGAAAGTTCTGCTGTACTCATAAACTGAAGAGTCAAAGAAACTGATACACATGCCTAATAACGTGTAGGGCACCGGCGAGTACGCAGAAGTGCCGCATTACGACGTGGCATGTACTCGGCTAATGTCTGAAGTAGTGCTGGAGGGAATGTACACTATGAATCTTGCAGCGCTGTCCATAAATCCGTAAGAGTACGAGGGAATAGTGATCTCTTATCAACAGCACGTTCCAAGACAAACGAGATATGCTCAATAACGTTCATGTCTGGGGAGTTTAGTAGCCAGCGGAAGTGTTTACATTCTGAAGCGTATTCCTGCAGCAGCACTGTCGCAACTTTGTCCTGCTGGAATTGCCCAAGTCCGTCGGAATGCACAATGTACATGAATGAATGAAGCTGATCAGACAGGATGCTTACGTTCGTGTCGCCTGTCAGAGTCGTATATACACGTATCAGGTGTCCCATATCTCTCCAAGTGCGGGCAGGAGTGGCCGAGCGATTCTAGGCGCTACAGTCTGAAACCGCACGATTGCTACGGTCGCAGTTTCGAATCCTGTCTCGGGCATGGATGTGTGTGCTGTCCTTAGGTTTAAGTAGTTCTAAGTTCTAGGGGACTGATGACCTCAGAAGTTAAGTCCCCTAGAGCTCAGAACCATTTCTCTCCAAGTACACACGTCCCACACCATTACAGACCCTCCACCAGCCTGAACAGTCGATTCATCTACGTCTACATCTACATTTATACTCCGCAAGCCACCCAACGGTGTGTGGCGGAGGGCACTTTACGTGCCATTGTCATTACCTCCCTTTCCTGTTCCAGTCGCGTATGGTTCGCGGGAAGAACGACTGTCTGAAAGCCTCCGTGCGCGCTCTAATCTCTCTAATTTTACATTCGTGATCTCCTCGGGAGGTATAAGTAGGGGGAAGCAATATATTCGATACCTCATCCAGAAACGCACCCTCTCGAAACTTGGCGAGCAAGCTACACCGCTTTGCAGAGCGCCTCTCTTGCAGAGTCTGCCACTTGAGTTTGTTAAACATCTCCGTAACGCTATCACGGTTACCAAATAACCCTGTGACGAAACGCGCCGCTCTTCTTTGGATCTTCTCTATCCCCTCCGTCAACCCGACCTGGTACGGATCCCACACTGATGAGCAATACTCAAGTATAGGTCGAACGAGTGTTTTGTAAGCCACCTCTTTTGTTGATGGACTACATTTTCTAAGGACTCTCCCAATGAATCTCAACCTGGTACCCGCCTTACCAACAATTAATTTTATATGATCATTCCACTTCAAATCGTTCCGCACGCATACTCCCAGATATTTTACAGAAGTAACTGCTACGAGTGTTTGTTCTGCTATCATATAATCATACAATAAAGGATCCTTCTTTCTATGTATTCGCAATACATTACATTTGTCTATGTTAAGGGTCAGTTGCCACTCCCTGCACCAAGTGCCTATCCGCTGCAGATCTTCCTGCATTTCGCTACAATTTTCAAATGCTGCAACTTCTCTGTATATTACAGCATCATCCGCGAAAAGCCGCATGGAACTTCCGACACTATCTACTAGGTCATTTATGCTTTACCGGATTCACGAAATTCTCGGTACACTCGTGAAATGCTCTTACGGGAAAATCCCCACTCCATCGCTACCTCCAAGATGCTGTATCCCGACACTCGTGCGCCGACTATGGCACTACTCACTTAAATCTTCATAACATGAGGTTGTCTCCATACCCGTACACGTCCATCCGCTCGATACAACTCGAAATGAGACTCGTCCGACCAGGTGACATGTTTCCCGTCATCAACAGTCCAATGTCGGTGTTGACGGGCCCAGGTAACGCGTAAAGCTTTTTGTCGTGCAGTCATCAATGATACAAGAGCGAGCCTCCGGCTCTGAAAGGCCATGTCGATGATGTTTCGTTGAATGGTTCACCCGCTGACACTTGTTGACGGCCCAGCAATGAAATCTGCAACAGTTTGCGGAAAGATTGCATTTCTGTCACGGTGAACGATTCTCTCCAGTCGTCGTTGGTCTCGTTCTTGCAGGATCTTTTTCCAGCCGCAGCGATGTCGGAGACTGGATTCACGAAATTCTCGGTACACTCGTGAAATGCTCTTACGGGAAAATCCCCACTCCATCGCTACCTCCAAGATGCTGTATCCCATGACTCGTGCGCCGACTATGACACTACTCACTTAAATCTTCATAACCTGTCACTGTAGCAGCAGTACCCGATCTAATAACTGCGCGAGACATTTGTCCTGTACAGGCGTTGCCGACCGCTGCGCCGTATTCTTCCTGTTTACATACCCCTCTCTGTATTTTACACGCGTGCCCACACCAGTTTCTTTAGCGCTTCAGCGTATAATACTCCAAGGTATCGTAGATAACTTCGATTCATACAGTGCTGGCAGCTTATACAAATTCCGGTGTAAATGCAAAATGCAACAACGTGCTGCAGTAAGCGTGACCAAGAGTCACACCACGACCGCGGCACACTTCCAGTGGCTCCGAAGCACAGACGGTATCTTCCTGGCCTTAGGCTCACGACAGATTTCCCGGCCACTCCCGATTTACAGGTGGCTCTACCACCCGGGTCAAAGATCCTTATGACAACGACAGTGCGTCGCCAAGTGCGACGTTGCTCCTCTGCTCTTATTTTTCTATTTCGGTTCAAGTACGGATTGAATATTACCCGTGTTTCCCTACAAGTTACATATGGTTTCCTGAAAATCTCGAACATCATCATCGTCATGTATGTTTTCAGTTAGACATCTTATCGTGTTCCGAAACCAAGCAATTTAAAGCTGGTAGTCCTATCATTCTTCCATCCTTTGATCTGTAGTTAGAGATTTCCTTTGGTAGGTAGTCCGACCATACCTCTCAACTGAATCCTCTTTACTGTTCCTGAAATAGGGAACTCCTTCTAATTTGAATCCTGCCAGAAATCTTAGACGTATGATTTCTTCTGCTTCAATTGTCGGCAGTTGTTTATTCATTAAAGTCCGTAAATCGGATTTGTACAGCAGTGAAGTTACAGTTGTAGTATTGTAGAGTTTAAGTATTGTCTCTTTCCTGGTTTTTCTCAGGGGTGTCCTGTTAATCATGCCTAATATGTGTAAGTATCTTTGTAGTTTATTTTCAGGATCATTATCATAAGCATAAGAGATATCACAGCCCAGGTAGCTGAACATACGGACTTGTTCCAATGTGTTATTCTCGATTTTGATTTCAGCCCTAAGATTTCGTTTCCAAAAAAGGACATACATGTAGTTTTTTTCGTAGATACAGTTAAATTATATTGTTTTTCCATTAAATGTGTGGAACATACAGCTCGTTGTAGGTCGTCTTCTGCATATGCTAGTACAACCTGCTGGTCTGCAATAAGTTATTATTGTTGTTGTTGTTGTGGTCTTCAGTCCTGAGACTGGTTTGATGCAGCTCTCCATGCTACTCTTATTGTGTATGTTAAATAGTATAGGCGATAAAGGGCTTTCTTGTCTGACTCCATGTGTTCATCTCATTCCTGTACTAACGGTTGAGCCGATGTATATCTTGATACTGTTATCAGCATATGGACTCTGAACTGACATTATTAAACACTGAAGAATATCATATTGTCGTAAGATAAGATTTCCCGTAACTGAGATCTCACCACCAGTTCTAAAAGCTATATACGATAGAAGATTAAATTCCTTGGTATTATCTGGTGCACAGAAAATTGCAATCCATACAAGATCTTCCCAGAACAAAACCTCTTTTTTCTCCTGTCAGGGAAGTCTTTGTTAAGGCATTTAATCTTACGGCAAATGTCTTACACGAACAGTTTAGTAAGCGTATGCCTCTACAGTTATTGCTGTCATTCCAGTCTCCTTCTTTAAATATACAGTAGGTAAGACTACTAAGTTCTGCAAACCTTCCGGAACAAGGCCATTCTTCCAGCATCGATTTATAAAAATCTAAAGATTTTTCTTAGGCATATTGAATAAGCTCCGAATTTATTTTGCCTTTTCCTGGACTCTCTCTACTTTTCATGGACTCTATAGCATCTCCCAGTTCTTCCACGAAGTCCTGGTCCACATTCACATCTTACATTCATTTTTCATTGCCAGATTGAGCTGGTGCAACATTTTCCAATTTTCCTATCCATAGGTTTTTGAAATAATCTAGCCATGCCTGTCCGGTTAGCCGTTCGGTCTAACGCACTGCTTTCCGGATTAGGAATGAGCGCCTGGTCCCCGGCACGAATCCGCCCGGCGGACTTGTGTCGAGGACCAGTGAGCCGGCCAGTCTTTGGATGGATTTTAGGCGGTTTTCCATCTGCCTCGGCGAATGCGGGCTTGTTCCCCTTATTTCGCCTCAGCTACGCTATGTTGGCGATTGCTGCGCAAACAAGTTCTCCACGTATACGTACACCACCATTCCTCTACCACGCAAACATAGGGGTTACACTCGTCTGGTGTCAGACGTTCCCTGGGGGGTCCACCGGGGGCCGAACCGCACAATAACCCTGAAAGAGTGGTTCGGTGTGGGGCGGCAGAGGGGTGAAGTGGACTGCGGTAGTCGTCGAAGGGTTATGGACCACTGCGGCTGTGGCGTGGACGGAGCCTCTCCGTCGTTTCTAGGTCCCCGGTTAACATACAATACAATTTAGCCATGTTTTATGGGAGATATTATTCCCGTGAAGAGTATGTTTCTCCTCTTTATACAGTGCATCGTTATTTTAAAAGCTCATATTTGTTTTCCGTTGATATCATATGCTAAGTTTCTAAGGCATAACTTCCCAATCTGCCTTTTCATTCGTCTTGTTTCTCTTTTAACTAATGCTGTTTGGCTTTTATATTCAGTGTGACCTTGTACCCTTCTCGTACGGTACGGGTGACGTACTAGGAGCGTAGTTCCCGCCGGCATAGCTCTGTGGATCATTGAGACTCACGAACCTTCTCGTCACGTTAAGGTGGTAGTCCTTGGGGAGAAAAATTTCAAACATCTTCCGCCATTATACAGTCTGATGCTTTTACCAGGACAGTAAATTCCAAGAAGATGTCTCGATTTTTCTTGATTCTTGTCTCTGTTACCAAGCGCAGTTTGAGAACTGCCTCACTGGTGCATTTTTCCTTTCCGTGAAGCTAAACTGACCTTTCATTTTTGCGTGCTGTCTAACGTTTACTCCTCTGATTCCTTCTCTCTTCTAGAAAGCAAAGTGATCTCCGTCCAGCACGATTTTATGTTCTACACTACTGGCCATTAAATTGCTACACCAAGAAGAAATACAGATGATAAACGGGTATTCGTTGGACAAATATATTATACTAGAACTACAATCCGACCTTTATCAAAGTCGGAAACGTGATGGTACGCATTTCTCCTCCTTACACGAGGCATAGCAACAACGTTTCACCAGGCAACGCCGGTCAACTGCTGTTTGTATATGAGAAATCGATTGGGAACTTTCCTCATGTCAGCACGTTGTAGTTGTTGCCACCGGCGCCAACCTTGTGTGAATCCTCTGAAAAGCTAATCATTTGCATATCACAGCATCTTCTTCCTGTCGGTTAAATTTCGCGTCTGTAGCACGTCATCTTCGTGGTGTAGCAAATGTAATGGCCAGTAGTGTATTTGGATTCTTTTGTATACTATTTTGATCCTCTGTTTGTGACACACAACATTCGTAATTATCCGCACCTTCGTCCTTTACTAACGCTACTTTCTCCTGGATATCTGGTAGTAACGGCACTCCAGTTTGACAATTCACATTAGAGCAGTGATGTTCAAGCCAACATGGTAAAGAGTTGCTTTACCCCACACCGCGCAATCAGCCCCAGACCGTTGCAAGTGCAGTGCATACTCTATTACTGAGATAGGTAGCGCCACCGTAATGCGTTCTGGTACAACGAGCCGTCGAAACTGGACGAACGGCAACTGCACCGGCAACGGTTCGCCGTCATTTGCGCGTGGCTGACAATGCCCCATTTGGACAGAGTGCCGAGTCCGCTAACTGCGTCACGGCGTGAGCAGCAATTACGCACGCGTCCTTCCGGCGGTCGTGATTTACGCAGCGCCGCTGGCGTGACGCCAGCCGCGCTCCATCCACTTGGCTGTCCGGCGCCGCGGCGGCGGTCCAAATCTGCTGAAAGTGCGCTGTCGTTCCGCTTCCCCTACTCAACTTCTGCGTCCAATATGGGCCGGATGCTTTCTTTCCACTGTGCCCGCTTCTGCCGAACTTCCGTTGACGAAGTCCGCACGGAAAAAATCAGACACTGGGACTGACAAAAACATGAACGTGGCGCCGAACACCTTGTGACACAACATTTATTTTGTCGAGGAATTACGTTGTAAATTTTTCAATAGAGAAAAGAATTAATGGCATCAGCTGCCAGTGGGCACTGATTTGAGTCAATGGGGAAAGTTGAAAAAAAAGCCGGTAATGAGTAAAATGGGCGAGGGTCACTACACACTACTACATTTGTGGTGTATTGGTAAAGCCCGTCTCACACGGAGCAAGATTCGCTGTCAGTTTCCTTGCTGGCTCGCGCGACGGCTACCTTGCGGGCTCCGTCGTCTGCTAACGGGCTACCTTGCTGGGAACCTTGTAAGATTTCCAGGTGCCATTTTTCTTGTAAGGTTCCCTTCGTGCTACCTGCGTTGGCGAATCATGAGACGTTTCGTTTGTGACGCGGAAAACTTGGGCGGGAAGCCTTTGTTGACAGTCGCTTTTCTGCTGCTCAAAAGTTCAAATTACTCTGAGCACTATGGGACTTAACATCTATGGTCATCAGTCCCCTAGAACTTAGAACTACTTAAACCTAACTAACCTAAGGACAGCACACAACACCCAGCCATCACGAGGCAGAGAAAATCCCTGACCCCGCCGGGGTTTCCCTTCCAAACTGGTGTGATTCAACTTAAATATAAGGAGTAGTCAAATGAAAACGAGGCAGATGGGGAGAAAGTAAATAAACTGTTTATTATTCCAAAAGTAAATACCATAAGCCGGGAATCGAATTCCTGCTGTTGTGAGGTGCGGTAGGAAGTTCTTATAATTATTAAATAATGGCACCGCAGTGGTCTAAGGAAGCGATTGAAGCATTGATTTGTACTTATAGGGAAGAACAGTGTCTGTACGTCGTACAGTGTCTGTACCTCAAAAAAACAGCCAGTATGGAATCCATAATCTCGGAGAGAGAATACACTCGAACACAGCCTAAATTAAACATGCCACTTTACGTAACTGAAGAAACGTACAGCTTCTATTTCATTTTCCTTGGATTGCCGTGTATCCATCATCGCATTTTAATGGCCAGTAGTGTAAATAAATTCGATTCTTTGCAGATATACTGATGAAGGCAATAAAGCCTAAAAAGCTTATATATAAAAAGCTTATATACAAAAATAAAATACACGCATCATACTGCCTTCTGATTCTCTGCACAATGTCCTACTGCAGTATACAAATTTTTTTTCTTGCAACATTTACCACATCACGGATGTAAGATCATGTAAACTTTCAATCAGTAATCATTAAATAATTGTTTTATTTCGTTTGGAACAGTAAAAAAATACATAGAAAACAGCACATGAACACGATAAAATACACGTTTCACTTATTTAATCAGTAATTAGTTGTTGTTATGGTTTACGGTTCAAATGGCTCTGAGCACTATGGGACTTAACATCTGAGGTCATCAGTCCCCTAGAACTTACTACTACTTAAACCTAACTAACGTAAGAACATCACAAACATCCTTGCCCGAGGCAGGATTCGATCCTGCGCCGATGTGTTCTCTACGAAGGCAGAGTTCTACAGTAACTCATGCGTCCCGGGCATAAATACTGCACAATAATATTGTTCCGTTCTTGGCCTTGTGCTTTCGTGCAATACAAAGTGTTTCAAAAAGAATATACTTATTTCGAATGCATATATTTATTAAACTTTAAGACATACGAATATGAAACTTGACACATTCTTAAATAATGACAAATAACTCAAAAGTACGTACAAATTCACTGCCAAGATTTCTCGTGGAAACGTGTGATACGACAATAAAATTCGTCGACTGCCGCTCGCTTACTAAAGAAATCGTGTGCCGACCGTTCGACGTACACGGTTAGTATTCTTATCGCAAACTCAATTTCTCGTTCCGACTAACAGCGTCAATAATTTAGCAGCGATTCTGCCTCCGACGTAGTACGGAGGAAACGGCCGTTCGTGTTTTCGATTTTGCGAACGCAGTAGCCAAAAACTTTTGTTTCACGCCGCCAGCAAATATTCGCGCCTCCTCGAAGCTTGAAAGCGATTCAGAATGACAATGAGAAAGTGCCGAGAGGCGACCGCTGTTGCGAGGGGGATAGGGTGATGGTTGGGGGTGGGGTGGGGGGTATTGGAACTGAGCTACAGAAAAAAAAAGGGGAAGGACTGGGATTCATTTATTCCATTGGCACGGACCGCAAGTGCCATGAATCACGTCTGGAGCGGGCACAGCGATGGAATTGAACTTTGCCCGGACCGGAACATATTCTGCGTTGCGCGCGGCTCATGCCGACGCTCGTATAACCGGCGAACGGGGAATAACAGCAATCTTTTTTCCCTTGTGGTGGTGATGGTGGTGGGGGAAGGCCTGGGAGCAGCATTTGGCAGGCGCACAAATGGCGATGTTATAATAGTCACAACTCAAGTTTATTGGGCGCCGGCGGAGACTGTTGGCAGACGACAGAGCAGGCAATACCGCGTCCCGGGGCTTCTGCGTATTGTTTCCGGTGCGGCTTTCGGCGCGAGATGATGTGAGAACGGCGCTGCGGCCGCGTCCCTGGCGCTGTTAGCTTTCCCAGCACGCTCCGCGAAGTTCTCTGTTACGCCCTTGCTCTGCCAGAGGGAAACATTACTCGTAGCTAACTTTCCTCGGCGAATATGCGAGTCGATGTAAGCGGTATCTTCTCCCACGCCGACATATTCCTATCTTTTCGTTCCTTCTCATCTTTTGCATTTGCTTAGGCTTTTTGTGACATATGAAGGAACCTTCACTCATAAAATTTTCCTTTCTCCTCCTACGGTACTTATTCTTTCTGTACCTCTTCTCGCCGCGCCAGCCGGAGTGGCCGTGCGGTTCAGAGGCGCTGCAGTCTGGAACCGAGCGACCGCTACGGTCGCAGGTTCGAATCCTGCCTCGGGCATGTATGTATGTGATGTCCTTAGGTTAGTTAGGTTTAATTAGTTCTAAATTCTAGGTGACTGATGACCTCAGAAGTTAAGTCGCATAGTGCTCAGAGCCATTTCTTCTCGCCGCATCCTTGGACCGTCATCCTGCTACGTATTAAAGAAACCTGTACAGTCAACTGTTGCCTACTACGTGTACAAAATAAATTGATAACGATGTTTGGTTTGGAGGAGGCTCAACTCAGCAGTCATCAGCGCCCACACAAAGTCCCAATTTTTAACAGAGTCCAGTTTTTTTTCACAGTCCAAATTACCCACAATCACAAATGATGTGATGAAATGATGACGACAATACAAACATCCAGTTCACGGCAGAGAAAACCCCCATCCGGCCGGGAATCGAAACCGGGACCCCGTGATCCAGAAATAGCAAGGCTAGCCAATAGAAAAAATATCTGAATGGTGCGAAAAGTGGTAGTTGACCCTAAATAACGAAAAGTGTGAGGTCATTCACATGAGTACTAAAAGGAACTCGTTAAACTTCGGTTACACGATAAATCAGTCTAATCTAAAAGCCGTAAATTCAACTAAATACCTAGGTATTACGATTACGAACGACTTAAATTGGAAAGAACAGCCGGGCATAGTGGCCGAGCGGTTCTAGGCGCTACAGTCTGGAACCGCGCGACCGCTACGATCGCAGGTTCGAATCCTGCCTCGGGCAGGGATGTGTTTGCTGTCCTTAGGTTAGTTAGGTTTAAGTAGTTCTAAGTTCTAGGCGATTGATGACCTCAGATGTTAAGTCCCATAGTGCTCAGAGCCATTTGTTGTGGATGATTATTCCATAGTGCTCAGAGCCATTTGTTGTGGATGATTATTGGAATCCTTATGCAAGCGTCTGTCGGTATGTTTAACCTTCCGAAAGACATTTTGTTTCAAGCTGCCACCAGTCTGTCTCATAACGAAGACATCCAAGAAGGATATTGCATTGTCTTTCTGCATTACCATGGTAAACTGGATTTTAGGATTTATAGTATTTAAATAATAGAAGAATTCCTCTAAAGCTTTTTTGCCATGTGACCAAACCACAAATGTATCATCCACATATCGATACCATCGACACGGTTTCTTGCTCGCTTTTCCAGAGCTAATTTTTCGAATTTTTCCATGTAAAAATAGGCTATTGTATGACTTAATGGGTTACCCATGGCCACACCATCAACCTGCCCATAAAACTCATCCTCCCACTGGAACTGACTAGAGGTGAGACATTGTCTGAAAAGAGCAGTCAAATCGGGAAAGACTCATGTCGTTTCATTGATAAACTGAAGGGACCAGCTTTGGCTCCTGAGGATATTCTTGTCAGTTTTGACATAGTGTCTTTATTTAGGATGATTCCGCTTAACGAAGTTATGGTTTACACAGCGGATGTTTTCCCAGCAGATTTGACTGTCATACTTTATCCTTGACAAGGTTAATCTCTGCTATCACGTGAAACCCAGACCATGCACAGTTTCCACGGTATTTAGGCCGTTCTTCGACGTCCGACCCGTCAGTAGGCAAGACTCAGCACAACTGGGAGCACCTCCGAGGATGTCCAACGTAGCTTTGGACGAAACGTCAAGGATAGAAGAGTTCCATGGACCACGGCCATACAACCCGGAAGAATTCTCGGTTACGGAGGACATCAAACATAATAACACCTCCCGAGTCCCAGAAGCCCGTCGCCAAGACTTTAGTAGCTGAGGGTGCGGCTCTGAACTTTTGTTCGGAAGAGAGGTGGGTTGTCGCCAGTTCGCCGGTTCGCAGTGATGAATCCATGTTCCATTGCCTGTGATGATGTTCGACAAAAAAATTGTCACGATGAGCCTCGTAATTCGCAAGCAGTTACGCACACTCGGTCCTTCATTGCTCTTTATGGTCTTCTATTAGGCGGCGAGGAACCCAGTGGGGCTCCAAAACCCAGGCGATCATTGTGGGCAAAACCACCCCTTCCTTCCGCCTCCTTGATTTCTATCTCACCATCTATGGCCGTCCTATCACCCTCACTCCCACCCTTAAGTACCTTGGCGTCACCCTCGACCGTCGCCTCTCCCGGACTCCCCACCTCCGGACAATCCAAGCCGAGGCACGCTCCCGACTCAGTCTCCTCAAGCTCCTCTCCGGCCGTACGTGGGGTCTGGACCCCTCCACCATCCTCCACACCTATAAGTCCCTCATCTGCCCTATCCTTTGTTATGCCCATCTGGCTTGGATCTCTGCCCCCATACCTTTTATAAATCCCTCCAAATCCTTGAACGTCATGCTCTCCGCCTCGCCTATCGCATCCGTCTCCCCTCCCCCATGCGGATCCTGTACGATCTCATCCCCTTCCCCCACCTCCTCCTTTTCCTTGAAAGGATACGGATCCTGTACACCTCCCGCAAACTCGATCCTCCTCACCCGCTCGTCTCCCCGCTCCTCTCCCACCCCCGCCCGCTGCCGCGCCTGTATTCCCACGTCCCACCCGGTCTCCATCTCTCCACCCTCCTTACCCTCTCCCAAGGTGGCTTCCGCCAGCTCCCCCTCCCTGATGATGTCCTCGTCTCCTCCATCTACCCCTCCTATCAACGTTGACCCTGCCCCACCCCCCACTTCCGGTGTCCTTTCCTTTCGGCACCCTCCCTCCCTTCTCTTCTCTTCCCTTCTTTTTCCTTTTCCGCGTCCCCTCCCTCCACCCCTCTTCCCCCGGGCTTCCCCTCCCCCTTCCTCCCTCCCCCTATCTCCCCTGCCCGTGGCATCTCTGCTCTCCCCTCTCGCTCTCCCACTCCCCTTCCTCCTCCTCTTCTCTTGGCAGGTCCCCGGACTCGTACACTCTCAGTGGACTTTCGCGCGCCGGAGATCATCGCCATCTGTGTGTCGTGTGTGTGCCTCGATTTGTGTTTAGTGTTCTGTCACCGTCACGCATCAACTGTTCACGTGTGCCGTCGCCGTCATCCGTGTTCTGTGCGCCGTGTCACCAAGTGTTTCCTGTTTTTTCGAGTCCAGCGTGAACGGCTTCATGTTTATTGTTTTTTAAATCTCCTTTTTTTGCCCGCCGTTTTTACTGTAGTGTCTGTATCACCTATATGTCTTGTTATTGTTCCACTTAAGGCTGAAGAGCAGCGTACTATGCTGCTGACAGCCCGCCTGTATCAGGTGATGAAAATTACAATAAAGGAAAAAAAAAACCCAGTGGGGCGCATCTGATGGACGAGTGTATGAGCACTAATAAGCAAGACATCTAGCCGCGTAGCAAAAGTGTTTGATTATCATTCGTCGACAACCTTGAATGAGAGTGTCCGTTCCAAAACTGCAGGAGTCACAGCTGTGTGTAGCCTGTCGGAAAGGATTGCGACACCTTGACAATCGCCTTGCCCAACGACTCACTGTGCTTTTGTTCACTCCTAGGTCTCCGAAGACATTCTGAAAGCGCCTTTGAATATCTCCATGAAACTATAGGGGCTGAAGAAGGACGCACAAAAAGTTCCGCATTTTCTAAACCGAGATTGGGCGAGAAAAAGATGTGTTGCATTACTTACTGAACAACCCTCGTATTTAGTTCCTTACCATTATTATTACATTGCAGCCTCGAGCAATTTTTAACAATGCATTTTTTCCTCTGTTTCAGGTAAGTACCATGCTACACTTCACTATTCATGGAGGAAGGATTGGAGATGACGGAACGTCAAACAGAAGAAAAATGAAGGGGAACAATCAAGTATGTTGCGCAAGAGAACCTATGGCCTTTTTACCATTGTGCATAACTGGAGAACATTCGACAAATACAGCATTACAGTGGTGACTTCGTTTTTTGTGGACGTGACTTTTGCTGACAGTTCATTTCACCCACATGTTACGCAAGCCGCCATACTGTACATGGCGGAGGATACTTTATACCAATGCTGGTCATTGCGTCTTCTGTTCTACCTGAAAATGGAGCGAGGGGAAAACCTACTTACGTCTGCTTCTGTACGAAACCTGACCGACAGAGACCGGAGAAGAGTTTCAAGCCTTGCCAATGACAATCGGTTTCAGAGCCCATATGAACTGCTGCTCTCAGTGATTGCAGGCCCAGCTGAACTATTTTCTGAGCGAAAATTTGTAGTCGGATACATCATGAGAGCTCGTTGCTTACAGTGGCACATACAGCTAGAGGTATTCAATGCGCCAAACAGCTCAGAAAGTGGACGATAGCTGACTAATCTTGATGTTGCCTCTTTTCAATTGACGCAACGCGCACAGGGCCCGACTGCCCCATGCGGAGTTTAAACCGCAGAATATGTAAGACGTAGTATAGACCAGAGGTGATTCTGTGATGTTTTGGAGGTGTTTTCTTTGTGCCATAACTTCGGCTCATTTATTTAGACTACCCTGAATGAACCAGTGGGTGTATTTCAACATTCTCGGTGACCAAGCGATTCCCTTTCTTCTCCATCTTCATGAGGAGTTTGCTGTGAACACAACCGTCTTCCAACGATACAAAACGCTATTTTCACAGGGTGGCATCATACGTTCCAAGTCTAACCAGCACTCAGGCACCCAGCAGTACCTTGACAGTCAGAATAAATCACATTGTCTTAGTCTCATAGGACATGTCACAGCAGTTAACATCCCTGGACTGTATCCGACATGTAATCATTATCGGGAGCAGAAGCGCTGTTTCACGATATCGACCTGTGTGTCCAGAGAGTGATTAATGCTTTATCTGGTGTGCTCAAGTACGTGGTTATGTCATCCAACGTATTTCAGTAAAAGTAAGGCTGACATTTGTTAGTGATTAATGTCGTGTTAGGAGGTGGTTCTATATAGAGTGAGTTTGTTTTAACTCGAGACAACTAAATATTTCGGAAAACGATGCATCGCACGAAAACAATGCTCTGTGTGAAAAGTTACTATTAGTAGGGGCCATCCGTCTGTGCTACAACTGGCCATCTCCTAACCGCCCCTCCTGCGTGGGTGCGACCAGCTTCGTATTTTTTTACATAGGAAACCCTCCACTGTTGTTGCATATTCGCATTCTACGCCAAAAAATACGTACGGTTTACTCAAACCATTGTTTCCCATTCGTCGTAGATGGCACTGTAATCGACAAATATCGAGACTACCTCCTTGTACAATAAAGAACCGACGCATCTGATTCTACGTTTCATTTATCATATAAATGTAAATCTTTATGTTCTGACGGTTGATACTGATGTTCAAACGTTACTTGAGTGTAGCAAATGTGATTGTACAGCAGGGCTTCCCAACCTTTTCAGCTGGCGGACCCCTTCTTCAGTCGAAAATCCATGGCAGACCCCTAGTCAGTCAAGAGCACAGTAACATTAAATTTCAGAGCGAAACCCATTGGAAGTGAAAGCTTCTTAATGCAAGTGCCATGTTCCCAATGACCCCCCCCCCTCCCTCCCCCCCCCCCCCTTCGAAGTATCAATAGTCTTTGGTTTAGAGATGAATGAAAACAACTTGAAATTAACGATCCAATTTGAATTCCAATTGTATCCAGACACTTAATAGTGGATTTACTCACTTTGTTCAAAACACTATAGCCTGATTAAAATTACTTGCTAATTGAAATTTCACACGATGGAGCTGTCTTCCTCCAAGAGCAATCAACGTCACGTCCAAACTGTTCGCTGTTGACAAGGTGCCGCTTATGGTCTGTTCACTTCCAATATTTGGGTACTGCTGTGTAAGGAGCATGCATACACTCCTGGAAATTGAAATAAGAACACCGTGAATTCATTGTCCCAGGAAGGGGAAACTTTATTGACACATTCCTGGGGTCAGATACATCACATGATCACACTCACAGGACCACAGGCACATAGACACAGGCAACAGAGCATGCACAATGTCGGCACTAGTACAGTGTATATCCACCTTTCGCAGCAATGCAGGCTGCTATTCTCCCATGGAGACGATCGTAGAGATGCTGGATGTAGTCCTGTGGAACGGCTTGCCATGCCATTTCCACCTGGCGCCTCAGTTGGACCAGCGTTCGTGCTGGACGTGCAGACCGCGTGAGACGACGCTTCATCCAGTCCCAAACATGCTCAATGGGGGACAGATCCGGAGATCTTGCTGGCCAGGTTGGTTGACTTACACCTTCTAGAGCACGTTGGGTGGCACGGGATACATGCGGACGTGCATTGTCCTGTTGGAACAGCAAGTTCCCTTGCCGGTCTAGGAATGGTAGAACGATGTGTTTGATGACGGTTTGGATGTACCGTGCACTATTCAGTGTCCCCTCGACGATCACCAGTGGTGTACGGCCAGTGTAGGAGATCGCTCCCCACACCATGATGCCGGGTGTTGGCCCTGTGTGTCTCGGTCGTATGCAGTCCTGATTGTGGCGCTCACCTGCACGGCGCCAAACACGCATACGACCATCATTGGCACCAAGGCAGAAGCGACTCTCATCGCTGAAGACGACACGTCTCCATTCGTCCCTCCATTCACGCCTGTCGCGACACCACTGGAGGCGGGCTGCACGATGTTGGGGCGTGAGCGGAAGACGGCCTAACGGTGTGCGGGACCGTAGGCCAGCTTCATGGAAACGGTTGCGAATGGTCCTCGCCGATACCCCAGGAGCAACAGTGTCCCTAATTTGCTGGGAAGTGGCGGTGCGGTCCCCTACGGCACTGCGTAGGATCCTACGGTCTTGGCGTGCATCCGTGCGTCGCTGCGGTCCGGTCCCAGGTCGACGGGCACGTGCACCTTCCGCCGACCACTGGCGACAACATCGATGTACTGTGGAGACCTCACGCCCCACGTGTTGAGCAATTCGGCGGTACGTCCACCCCGCCTCCCGCACGCCCACTATACGCCCTCGCTCAAAGTCCGTCAACTGCACATACGGTTCACGTCTACGCTGTCGCGGCATGCTACCAGTGTTAAAGACTGCGATGGAGCTCCGTATGCCACGGCAAACTGGCTGACACTGACGGCGGCGGTGCACAAATGCTGCACAGCTAGCGCCATTCGACGGCCAACACCGCGGTTCCTGGTGTGTCCGCTGTGCCGTGCGTGTGATCATTGCTTGTACAGCCCTCTCGCAGTGTCCGGAGCAAGTATGGTGGGTCTGAACACCGGTGTCAATGTGTTCTTTTTTCCATTTCCAGGAGTGTATTTCGTAACAGTCGTGTGTGTGTGTGTGTGTGTGTGTGTGTGTGTGTGTGTGTGGGAGGGGGTTCATGGAATCCGAAGAAAAATGTTCAAATGTATGTAAAGTCTTCCTTTGGTCCAAAAATCGACTTATGAAATAGGTAGCGCAGTGACAAACCAAGTTTAACATTTAATGATGCCTGGGACCGCATACGTGCCAGCGAGCGCTGTGATTGGTCGACAAAGCTCGCTCCGCGCATGCGTAAAAGGGTTCAGCGCATCTAGCGCCGTGAGCCGGGTCACAAACGACCCCCTTATTGTTGTGAAACAGTCGATGCAGAGAAGCCGCATTCTCCGGCACTAAACTGTGTATACGTTCTCACTTAGGAACCGCAAAGGCTGCTTGGGGATCACACGAAAAAAAATAGTGATCAATTTGATTATCACATTTTTATCCAGTAATTTTACTCATTATTTTACACGATTTGGTGAAAGGTGGCCGCGGACCCCATAGAAAGAGCCAGCGCACCCCTAAGGGGTCCGCGGACCACAGGTTGGGAAGCCCTGTTGTACAGTATCAACAATGTGGCTAGACATCGACTTTTCTGGCAGATAAGCTACCTGTATAATAACGTAGTTTCCGCATCCCTACGGGATTGATTCTGGTGAGTTTCCAAACCATCGGAATGTTTGATTTCAGTGCCCGCCCTCTAACCGGTCACCATCATCAGGGTGTCTGCTTTGAGTCTGTGTGTCCATCCAACCGCTTTAACTCTAGCGCTGGCTACTACCCCCGGAACACAAGCCATTGTAATATGTCCATGAAGTAACATTTATAGGCGCACCTGCCATGGATACTCACCGATATCAAGCACCCCAGTTGTGAGAGGTTAGTGTCTCACCGAAATCAAGCACCCCATTGTTTAGAAGCAAGGGGACTCACCAAAACCAAGCATTCCATGGGAACACAAAACTATTACATCGACGTCGTAGCTCCTGGACCAAGCTAAACGTCGTTTCCAACGAGGCATTGAAACGGCTAACCATATCGCACCGTATAGTCAAATTTGAAACGGTAAAGTAAATACCGAACATAAATATGAACCGTTAGAACACAAATGTTTACATCTCCATCGTAAATGAAATGTAGAATCAAATGCGTCGTTTCTCAATTGAAAAAACAGGCACACTTGATATTTGTCGATTACAGTGCCATCTACCACGAACTGACAACAATGGTATGAGTTAACCGTACGTAGTTCTTGTTATAGAATCCGAATGTCTACTAAAAACTGTGATTTCCAATTTGAAAATACAAAGTTGACACCGTCCATGCAGGATGGGTGCTAAATAGGTCGACAGTTGTAGCCAAGACAATTGTTCTCTTTACTACCGTTAACTTTTCACCTAGAACATTTTTTCCGTGCGATGCGTCGTTTTCTAGATGTTAAGTTGTCAAGTTAATATATACACTTAGAAATATACGCTTAGAAATAAACTTTTTTTTGTTCTTCCTTCTACGTTTTTTCCTGTTTTCGTAGTTCTTCTTTCGGCAATGAAACTCTTCCAGACATTGTATTTTGTTCCGAAACATGTCCCGTTCTAACATAAGGGCTTCCGGCGTTTTGGACCTCTCGAGGGCACTCCAAACTTCTTTAATCCACATTGTGGTGGTTTTCTTCTTCCAGAGGTAATCAAAGATTTGTTTCGAGAGTCTATTTTTGTCCATTCTGCGCAAAAATCCACAAGCAATATGAACCGGCTTTTCCTCATGGGCTCCGAGCTCTCCACATTCTGGTAGACTTCTTTGTTGCTTCCAAGTTTCCAGCCGGCTCCAGTCTGGATTGCATCCATGATTTTTTATTGGACTCTTCTCTCCATGAACTCCCTCTTCTCTCCACAATCTCCAACTTGTAGTTCACCGAGAGACATTCAGTGGCGTACAGGCACTCTGTTTTGACCACAGCATTAGTTTAGCATTCCAGGAGGTGCACTTCTTGTTGTAAAATCGTTTAGTCGGCCCCTATTTTCTCTCCATTTTTGAGATCCGACCGCCTGTCACATCTCTGTCTAATCCATTTTCTTGTAGGTCTCACGGAAGTACCCGTAATGTGTTCTATCCTTTTTTTTTTTTCAAGGAATTTCGGTCCATTGTATTCGTCGTTCATCATGGATATGGCCATTTCTATCGAGATAGTCAGCCCCTTTCTGCTGGCGACCAATTTAGGTGATCTTGAAATTCCTTCCAAACTCGTATTCAAACAGAAATATTTCGTAGAGACTATAAAGGACAGCCCCCCTCCATGTTAGGAAAGAGAAACAACTTGAAAAACTCTTGGACAAAGAATCCAAATCTTAGCCGTACAAGAGACCAGATCCCTGGAAGAACAGGGTACCCAAAGGTGTTTCCTTTTATTTTTCGCTTTTATATGACTGTCATTAAAAACATTTAACTTGTAGCACCCTCTTTCATATTCCTGACGAAGGGATTAGTCTCGAAAGTCAGTCGAATAAAAAACAATCACTACGCATCCTAATGTGAAAGCTAAAGAACTCGTTTATTAACGACGTCCGGTCTCACAACATCACAGCCTTGTGTCGCGTGCAATTATTCCATTCGTCGTGTCGACAGAATAGCGAATAGCTCTCTCGCAACACAGCAGATGTCTCTAATTCAGTTTTTCGTAACAGTAAATAAAAAAAGAGACGCGGCAGCGTGCACGTGTACCATTTGTGTAGTCTTTTGTTTTACTACTGCGCCCTCGGGTGGCCGCTTGCTCTAAGCCGATTGTCGTCGCCCGCAGCGGTGATGCGACGCAGCCGTTTCTTATGTCTTTGGGGTGGCGGGAGCGGCAGAAAGCAGACAGCTGGTTGTCATTTGCGAGACGATAGCCGTGTATCCTTCCCCTTGCCTCCCGTCAAACCACAGTGCCGAGTTCCCCTACCCCCGTTAATGATGATGGCGGCGCCGGCAGTTTGCTACGTCTTACGGCCGTGGGATTGATCGTCCTTAAGAGTAGAGAGGGGTGGGGTGGGGGTGGGAAGGTGAGGGCAAGGTAGTAAACTGGAAGCAACAGAAGGAGGCGCTGTTGCCTGTGAGGTGGGGGAGCGGCGGGCTGCGGGAGCGTAGGAAGCAGCTGTGGCCGAGGATTGTGCACAGGGAAACTCGTTACTGTGTTTTGCAGGGGAGTAAGTTCCATTGTACATGTTCTATATAGCTGTGAGTGCATCATGCCGGAGCTAAGTGAACTCCAAGATGAGAAAATTTTTGGTGTTCTTATGGTGGGTGCGTCCGTGAACAGGGTAGCCAAAGTGTTTGGTGTTTCAACAGCCACCGTGTTGAAGATTTATATCGCATACAGGGAAAACCGGAAAACGTCATCCGCTAATTCACAACGCCGACGATGGTGTGTGTGTGTGTGTGTGTAGGGTGATCGTGACAGGCGGGGGTTGAAGAAGGTTGTGGGGAAAAATAAGAGGACGACGGCTGCAAAAGTCACTGCAGAACTGTATGTCTCACTCGTGAACCCTGTCAGCATGAAACCAACGAGAAGGGAACTCCATAACCTCGGAATAACGGCGCGAGCTGGAATTTCAAGACCACACATCAGTGATGCAAATGCCCGTGAAGGAAAAAGTTCTGTCTAAGTTATAAAACCAACGGTGTGTAGTAATGAAGGAAAGTTATTTGGTGGGATACCTTGTTTCGCACTGTTTCCAACTTCTGGCCGTTTTTACGTCCCAAAGGTGAAAAATCGTGGTATTCCATAGGTCCCGTGCTTACTTTGGAAGGTCGCATTAATGCCAAAGATCACGTGACCATTTTGGTTGACCAGGTCCATCCCACGGTACACTTTTTGTCAAAAAAAGCATACGCCGTGTTCCAAGACGACAGGACATCTGTTCAAACACCTCGCCTCGTCCAGGACTGGTTTTGTGATCACCAGGATGAATCGTCGCTTCTCTCTTGACCATTACATTCACCAGATCTCAATATTATACAGTCTTTGTGGTCTACCTTGGAAAGAAGGGTGCGTAATCGCTGTCTACATACGTTATCGTTTCCTGAACTTGCCACTATTCTGCTGGAAGAATGGTATAAGATACCCATTAAAACGATACAGGACCTACATTTACACATTCCGGCCATGCCCTTTTCACAGAATCTGAAGTGATTTCGAGAAATAACGGAAAACCTAAATCAGGATGGGTGGACGCTGGTTTGAACCGTCGTCCTCCCGAATGCGAGTCCAGTGTGCTAACCACTGCACTACCTCGCTCGGTCTGCATATAGGCATCCCAGTTACCTATCTCACAACGCGGGCTGCATTTGCTCCTTCCCGGACACACCGTGTCAACGACGATTGCCATGTCACAAACCAACCCCCCCCCCCCCCCCCGAGCACCTGTAGTGTGAGCTACAAACGTAGAGAGAAGCTCTGTCCATTGACGTGTTTCTGTTTCCAGCATGTTTTGTAGATTTTGCTCAGTCGTCTTCTGAAACGCTAGCAGTACTTATCAATAATCCTGTATGTGCCGCCCCCATCCCACGTCGCATCCCCATGGAAAACGGAATGGCAGGAAACATTCTTTTCATATTTTTACTTCTGACTAATATATTAACCTACGTACAAATTATGTGTCCTTTTCGAAGTCAGATCTGGAAGCTAGAGAGATCTGGAGAGATTGAATAAGAGTCTCTGACCGTTCTTTCCACCAAGCTGTCGTCTTCTAGAGTTGTGTTCCCAGAACAGAAGGCAGTTCGTCGGTCGTGGGATCTTCTTCGGCGTTGGCTGCTACGCTGTCGAACCGAACTGGTCATTGTGCTTTTTGCTGGATTCTACTTTCCCAGGTTAGTCTCTGTATCTACAGAGGGTAAGATCTGTAGTACTGACAATGGTAGTAGGCGACACTTCTCATTAATGTAACCTGTTTGGTTATTATTCAAATATTCAGACATTTACACTGTCTTTTACAACACTCGACATAGCTTTCTTAACTGAATGGTAACTTTTCCATACAACTTCCGAAATATGATACACATGTCCGGCTCTTGGCTGTAAGCACTATAGCACTTCACATCTGAGGTCATCAGTCGCCTAGAACGTAGAACTACTTAAACCTAACTAACCTAAGGACACCACACACATCCATGCCCGAGGCAGGATTCGAACCTGCGACCGTAGCGGTCGCGTGATTCCGGACTGTAGCGCCTAGAACGGCTCGGCCACCTCAGCCGGCGCTTTGACAAAAGCCGAAGGCCAAACCGCCAATAATCAACAAATGTTATTGCTGTTTCGACTGTTGTTTTATTCAAAGTTAGCAACAGATCGCTGCACTCCACAGACAATGTTGTCTAAATTTATGAGCAATAAAAAAAAGTCTCTTCTTGAACGTCTCCTCTTGGCTAGGTTACATACGGTCTGAAACGTCCTCTTTGAAAATTTATTAATGACTGTGCTAGTAAACCTCTAACGTTACTTGATTTTCAAACAGCTGAGAAAAAATGAACGTACTCAGACATTTCTCTGTTTACTTATTCTGACTATCACTAAACTGACACACAATATTTTTAGCGCAACGCAATCTGACTTTCAATAATCCCCATAAAAGAAAAGCTCTGACTAACAATAACCTATACCTTTCATAAATCACGTACCTCACAAAAATCTTCATTACTCGAACTACTGCAATTCAGCTAACGCCAATACTGCCAGCTAAATAAAAGATTCTAACTACTGAAGGCACTAACTACCGATAGGCATAGTTAGCAAATGAAAGATTTTGATAGAGAACAAACAATGCATTACCTTAATAATGTTTAAAAGTCATTATATATACAGGGTGGTCCCGAATTCATGGTACAAACTTTAATGGTAGGTGCAGGACATTGTAACAAGGATATATTGTATAGGAATGTATAGTCCCAGGTGACGCGGTGAGGCGTAAACAGGGGAAATAACGGCCGAAAGGAAAACGAAAGATTTTATTGAAATCGTTGTTGACAAGTGTCATGTTTACAGTAAGTGTTCAAAATTGCGTCCACCATGAGCGATACATGCTTGACAGCGTCGGTGCAGCGATTGGCGTACACGTTCAAAGATGCCTGGTATTTCACGCACACCTGCAGCAGCTACAGATATGCGAGCAACGAGATCCTCATCTGAGTCAACTGGAGTCTCATAAACAAGACTCTTAAGATGTCCCCATAAAAAGTAATCGAGGCAAGAGAAATCAGGAGATCGGGGTGGCCAAGGGACTGGTCCACCACGCCCAATCCATCTAGCACCAAACGTGGCATTCAGGTAATTCCGTACAGCAGTGCTGAAGTGTGCTGGCGCTCCATCGTGCTGAAACCACATGCGGTTACGAATGGCGAGCGGAACATCTTGCAGCAGTTCTGGTAACACTTCTTGCAGAAAAATACGATAGCTTTCGCCACAGAGTCGCGTGGGTAGTAAGTATGGCCCAATCAAAAAGTCGTTCACAATACCAGCCCACACATTAATACCGAAACGTTGTTGATACGCATGTGGACGCGTTGCATGTGGATTATCTGTTGCCCACACATGGGAATTGTGCGCATTAAAGACACCCTCGCGTGAAAATGTCGCTTCATCTGTAGATAGCACATGACCTACGAAATCCGGCTGCAACGCACATTGCTGCAACAACCACTGGCAGAAGTTCACGCGAAGAGGATAATCTGCCGGATTCAATGCTTGTACTTTTTGAAAATGGAAGGGGTGTAAGCGATTTTCATTTAACACTCTGCATACAGTCTGATGACTCACATGTACGTCACGCGCAACAGTTCTTGTGCTTGACTCGGGTCTATCAGCCACTATGTTCAAGATGCGTTCTTCCAGTCTTGGAGTGCGTACAGCTCTTAATCGACCAGCGTCATGTCTGTTGACGTCGAACGTACCTGTTTCACAAAGTTGACGATGTAACCGTTGAAAAATTCTATGATCCGGCATTCGTCGATTAGGATACTCCGCGCGATACATTCGTAACGCAGCTCTGGCGTTACCATTTGCACGGCCGTACATGTAATGCATGTCTGCTTTTTCTGCATACGTAAAGTCACCCATCGTCTACGGCAGCACAATTGTGAATGGCGCTTGTCCCTACTGCGATACATCATGTTCATCTAGTGCCCTCTACCGGCAGTGACACCAACCGATCACTCCATTTCTCTTTCCCCTGTTTACGCCTCACCGCGTCACCTGCGACTATACATTCCTATACAATAAATCCTTGTTACAATGTCCTGTACCTACCATTAAAGTTTGTACCATGAATTCGGGACCACCCTGTATATATATATATATATATATATATATATATATATATATATATATATGACCTCCATCTTAGCAAATTTCCATAGCAGCCTCTCAAAACTCAGGCATCTCTCTCTCCACATCCACCACTGCTGGCGGCTCACCTCCAACTGCGCGACGCTACGCGCTGTTCACATTCAACTGACCAACACTACAATAGCGAATATTCCAACAATGCCAACCAGCCACAGACTGCACACAGGACAGTCAGTGATTTTCATACAGAGCGCTACGTGGCGTCACCAACATAAAAACCTGAACAGCTCTAACATTCTGGTGTCTCTTTGTTCTAAGTCGTGTCTCCCTACCACTTTCGCGCAACGACGGTCTGAGCGTGTTTTTTAGGGAATTGACTAGTTTGAACCTGGGGCTGTTGCTGGTAAGGAGACGCCAGACCACACGTGACATGTAGAGTTCAGAAGAGTTCCGTGAGACTAGCGATGATATAATCAAGTACTTAATGATTTCAGCGTCAGCTCCACTGCACTCCCTGTAAAAGAATCTTAATACTAACTAAATTTAGTGGAAGGGGTTCAAGGCTTTCCTATTTCTAGTTATCTGGTAAAATAACGTCGAAAAAGCAGTTAAGTTTACCATTGGAAATTTTATTCTTCTCACAAAACATTGTTTATAAATTGCGCTATTGATGAAAGGAAATATTTTAATACAGGATGATAAAAACCAACGGCATTCAACAAAAATGTGAACGAATATTTCCTGAATGGGTTTCCAAGTGCTACAATGGATTGAAGGATGACCTATGCCATATCACATCTATAATCTGGATTTAAGTTAAGTTTCATAAAAGATAAAACTATCAAAATGGTCTACAGTGACCCTCAATTATCTTTAATTACTTATCTAACTTGTAGTAAATTACAGTGGCTTATGTGGCTTCTCAATAATTATATAACAGAAAAATCATTGCGTTTCAGATTTTAACTTCCAGTAGCAAATGTGAATACCACGAAGTTTAATTGACTATCGACACTAGTATTACGTAAAAAGGGGACATAACAGATGAGACTTCCGAAGTTCTGAGTGAAGACTTATGCGCTCAAAAATGCGGCATCGCGTGCGTTCATTACCTTGTCGGTGTTTAGGCAGCGTCAGGGAGCGGCGGGCGGCACAGCTCCATGCACCTCGCTGTCTCAGAAGCAACTCTCTCCTCGCTTCTCCTTACTACAATTTACCGAAGTTGGTTTGAATAAAAGGTATCTGGCTGTGTTTTCAACTGACCAATCAGGGTCTCAATGTTAACCTTAAGCTCCACCTACAACAATTCTGTCTATCCAATGAGAAACGTTATACTTGTCATGGTGGGGCATTGTTTTTAACGTTTGCAACGTAACAGAGCCGCGAAAAAGTCTCACGCTAAAACTTGCAGCTGGTGTGGCCCTTTCAGTGTTATCGTAAGATCTATACTGTTCTTCTGGAGGCCTGTATCTTTTAACATGGGCTGGGGGGTGGTCCTGGCGGTCAGCTGGCGACGTGTGTGTCCGTCCCTTATCGTAGGGGCTCCTAGCCTACACGATTCTGCTCTCGGCTTCTGTTCTCGTTTCTCCCCTCGGAACTGCGTCTGTTTCACGGTGGGAAGGTATGACATGCATTTAGGCGTTCTTGTGTTGTTAGTCTCTGGTATTCCATTTGCTCACCCGTTGATCATACTTGTTGTTGTGGTCTTCAGTCCTGAGACTGGTTTGATGCAGCTCTCCATGCTACTCTATCCTGTGCAAGCTTCTTCATCTCCCAGTACCTACTGCAACCTACATCCTTCTGAATCTGCTTAGTGTATTCATCTCTGGGTCTCCCCCTACGATTTTTACCCTCCACGCTGCCCTCCAATACTAAATTGGTGATCCCTTGATGCCTCAGAACATGTCCTACCAACCGAACCCTTCTTCTGGTCAAGTTGTGCCACAAACTTCTCTTCTCCCCAATCCTATTCAATACTTCCTCATTAGTTATGTGATCTACCCATCTAATCTTCTGTAGCACCACATTTCGAAAGCTTCTATTCTCTTCTTGTCCAAAGTATTTACCGTCCATGTTTCACTTCCATACATGGCTACACTCCATACAAATACTTTCAGAAATGACTTCCTGACACTTAAATCTATACTCGATGTTAACAAATTTCTCTTCTTCAGAAACGCTTTCCTTGCCATTGCCAGTCTACATTTTATATCCTCTCTACTTCGACCATCATCAGTTATTTTGCTTGCCAAATAGCAAAACTCCTTTACTACTTTAAGTGTCTCATTTCCTAATCTAATACCCTCAACATCACCCGACTTAATTCGACTACATTACATTATTCTCGTTTGGTTTTTGTTGATGTTCATCTTATATCCTCCCTTCAAGACACCATCCATTCCGTTCAACTGCTCTTCCAAGTCCTTTGCTGTCTCTGACAGAATTACAATGTCATCGGCGAACCTCAAAGTTTTTATTTCTTCTCCATGGATTTTAATACCTACCCCGAATTTTTCTTTTGTTTCCTTTACTGCTTGCTCAATATACAGATTGAATAACATCGGGGAGAGGCTACAACCCTGTCTCACTCCCTTCCCAACCACTGCTTCCCTTTCATGTCCCTCGACTCTTATAACTGCCATCTGGTTTCTGTACAAATTGTAAATAGCATTTCGCTCCCTGTATTTTACCCCTGCCACCTTTAGAATTTGAAAGACAGTATTACTTTGGTTAATTTAATGTCAGGATTTATTTGGAGCTATGTGACATACTGCCGGATTTGCTATCACGTCAGGGTATTCATGGAAGGTGTTGGATTTTCCTGACACCTTACACAGCCTACTTACAGGTCCAGAAAGAAAACGGCTGTGTACGGCGGAAATGAACGGAAGTCTCAGAGGGAGCGTTAACTTGTGCCTCGTGTACGAGTGCGGTGGCCCGATTAAACTCGTGGGGCCGAGTGTGTGTGTATGTATGTGGGAGGAAGGATAGGGGCCACGCACGTGTGGTCTACAGGTGTTCGCGCCGCGAGCACACGCGCACGTTCGCAAACAGGCAGTCGTATTGATCCCGGCCGCCGCTAAATGTTTCACTGTACCGGAGCGCGGAGAGCCAGCCTGTCACTCGTGCACGCACCAGACGCTACTCATTACGCACCGCGGCGCGCAGGATTCCCGTGCTGTTCACTGCCTGCTCGTACGCCTCACAGTCATCACTGACGTAATCGGAGCTGAGAAGCGAATCAGCGCTGTACATTGACTTCTAATGCGTTAGCTGTCCGGACGAAATATTACCTGCTCCCTTCAAAAGAGTACCCCGGTCATTTTGGAGCGCCGTGTATTATGCAGACCTGCTACCAGGCTGTCTTGTGATCGTCCACCGCTGACGTCATTGTAATGAAGTGGTGTATACCTGCACGTGCCAGCAGCTCGTATGGAATCAGCGCAGTTGACATGGTGCGACGTGGAGACGTGACAGAATGGCAGAAAGGAGCAGTCGCCTCCAGAATGAATTTTCGCTATGCAGCGGAATGTACTCTGATTTGAAAGTTTCTGGTGGGTGGAAACTGGGTATTAGACCGGGACTCTACGCCGTGACCTCTGCTTGTCGAGAGCAAATGCTCTGCAGCCTGAGCTATCCAAGCACGACTCGCAACTGGCGTTTCTGCTTTACTTCCGCCAGTATCTCAGCTACCTTCCAAATTTCACACAGGTTCTACCGTATAACTTTCCGGACTAGTAGTACCGGAAGGCACGGTTTAGCCACGTCCTAAGGCAGGGGCGGGCAGGAATCCTGCACGTGTGCGGTGCACTTGCACGCTGCGGTCCGGAACCGTGGGACTGCTACGGTCGCAGGTTCGAATCCTGCCTCGGGCATGGGTGTGTGTGATGTCCTTAGGTTAGTTAGGTTTAAGTAGTTCTAAGTTCTAGGGGACTTATGACCTAAGATGTTGAGTCCCATAGTGCTCAGAGGCATTTTTTTTGCACTTGCACGTGAGCAGTAAACAGGTGTTCTGCGTGCACACAGGGGCAAGCTGGCCACCCGCTTCTCTCCCCTCCCCACCATACTGTCTCTCCGCTTCTTCCTCTGTAATGCGTTTTGTTTCCTGGCCTGTTTTATTGAATGAAGGAATAAGGTTAGTACGAGTGCTTGAAAGAATTCATGGTTTGAAAGAGTACCTATTACCTACGATACGTTGTATTTAATTATCACGGGTGGAGTTTACAATACGTTTAATGTCTGGAACAAAATTTCTACATACAGACAAACGCAAACAGTTACGTAAATTTTCATTACTGATGTTTACTCTTAACCGAGACTAATTTATTTTCATAACAGAAAAAAATCTCTCGCAAACGTATGTCGAGCCAAACATTTATCTTCTCGGCTTCACGATGGAGACGATGAAACTCTTGCTGTGGAAAGTTGTGATAAAAATCTATTACACGTCTTGCCAAAAGGAACTTGTCTCTCATACGAGAATTACGCTGTAGAACCTACAGTGTACATCTGTTAATTCCATTTGCAAACTGGGATGAATATCACCTACAGAAACAGCAAATTGTCTCGAGAACTATTCAAAACCTTCGGATAAGTATGATATATCCCCAAATCGCTTGAGAATTTCCTCTTTTATTGCACTAAGTACGGGAACATATTGAAATTTATTATAATGGCGTTCAATATTAAACTTCCGCTGACCAGCGAGAATACTGTCATTTCGAATTTTCACGTTTTTGCACAAAAAAAAATGATTCTCCCATTCCTTTTTAAAAGATAGCAATTCCTTTTTAAAAGATAGCAAATCTCCACTTCTCCGCTTCCTTGATTCACTCTGCATTTTCCGTTTCTTGAAATACAACGTTCACTACGTAGTGGTCGCTTCGCTTCAACGTCCACAGCTTAGCCTGGTACTACACTCCCGGGTTCGATTCCCGGCGGGGTCAGGGATTTTCACCTGCCTCGAGATGACTGGGTGTTTGTGTTGTCCTCATCATTTCATCATCATCCAGGAAAGTGGCGAAATTGGACTGAGAAAAGGTTGGGAAATTGTACGGGCGCTGATAACCACGCAGTTGAGCGCCCCACACACCAAACATCATCATCATCATCACTGGTACTACACTGCCGCACCCTGCCAGCTGTCACCACAGTCCCATTCGAGGATTGCACGCGAGCAGCACACGTGCAGCGCTGTGTGCTCATGAGCCGCGTGCAACGTTTGCCCGCCCCTGTCCTAAGGGGTTGTTTCCGTAATGAAATTTCACTCTGTAGCGAAGTCCTCGCTGATTTGAAACTTTCAAATGGGTGGAAACTGTCTGCCAAAGCAGCACTCCAACCAGGGACCTGGTCGAGACTCGAGTCGCAGTCTGCCACACAGTTTTCATCCACCTGGAAGTTCAGGCAGCTGTCGTGTTTGAACATCCGAGTGACCACACCGTCAGAGAGGCCGGTACCACTCTGAAGCGTGCGGTGGTGAGTGCTGAGATGGCCCAGTCGAACGCTGTTGACGACAAACAACGTCGTTCTTAGTTACGATACTTATTGCTTTGTGGCTCAGTGAGCAAACACACATCTCCTCGTTGACCCTGGCCAGGGACAGCCGGCAATGGAAAAACGACATTTTGGCAATCTAGTGAGTGATTGATTAGTTTGTAAAAAATTTTGTTGTTTGTTTATAGACGCAATCACATTCTTATAACACAGTCATAACCGGTTTCGGCCATACAATGACCATCTTCAGATTGTAAAACAGTACAAGAGAAAATTTATATTGTAAGTAGGCTGTTTATGTTTGCTTATTGGCAACGTTACATAGCGCTCTGTATGAAAATCACTGGCTGTGCTGTGTGCGGTCTGTGGCTAGTTTGCATTGTTGTCTGCCATTGTAGTGTTGGGCAGCTGGATGTGAACAGCGCGTAGCGTTGCGCAGTTGGAGGTGAGCTGCCAGCAGTGGTGGATGTGGGGAGAGAGATGGCGGAGTTTTGAAATTTGTTATACTGGATATTATGAACTGCTATATATATTATGACTATTAAGGTAAATACATTGTTTGTTCTCTATTAAAATCTTTCATTTGCTAACTATCCCTATCAGTAGTTAGTGACTTCCGTAGTTTGAATCTTTTATTTAGCTGGCAGTAGTGGCGCTCGCTGTATTGCAGTAGTTCGAATAACGAAGATTTTTGGTGAGGTAAGTGATTTGTGAAAGGTACAGGTTAATGTTAGTCAGGGCCATTTTTTTGTAGGGATTTTTGAAAGTCAGATTGCGTTGCGCTAAAAATATTGTGTGTCAGTTTAAGCACAGTCATGTATAATTGTTATAAGGGGACGTTTCAATATTAAAACGTAAAAATAAGCGCAATATTTAACCAGGCTTATTAATAATCTAACTAAATTTATGCGAAGTACATATAGTTCATACATTAAAGCGGCATACATTGAACACAGGTTCATGCGTTGTCAAACTAGCTATAAAATGAAAAACACCGGTCTCATACAGGGTGAACAAAATAAAAAAAAAATTATATCTATATAAGACCAGTGTTTTTCATTTTAGAGCTAATTTGACAATGCATGAACGTTTGTTCAGAGTATGCCGCCTTAAGGTATGAACTATATGTACTTCGCATAAATTCAGTTAGATTATTAATAAGCCTAGAATGACATTTTTACTCTACAGCGGAGTGTGCGCTGATATGAAACTTCCTGGCAGATTAAAACCGTGTGCCGTGTTTCTAGAAACATCCCCCAGGCTGTGGCTAAGCCATGTCTCCGCAATATCCTTTCTTCCAGGAGTGCTAGTTCTGCAAGGTCTGTAGGACAGCTTCTGTGATGTTTGGAAGTTAGGAGACGAGGTACTGGCGGAATTAAAGCTGTGAGGACGGGGCGTGAGTCGTGCTTGGGTAGCTCAGTTGGTTGAGCACTTGCCCGCGAAAGGCAAAGGTCCCGAGCTCGAGTCTCGGTCTGGCACACAGTTTTAATCTGCCAGGAAGTTTCATATTAATAAGCCTGGTTAAATATTGTACTTATTTTTACGTTTTAATAAAAATTTTCTTTTGTACTGTTTTAGATTCTGAAGACGGTCATTTTATGGCCGAAACCGGTTATGACTGTGTCATAAGAATGTGACTGCGTCTATAAGTAAACAAAAAAAGTTTTGACATCTGGCAGTCTTCTGGACAGCGGCCATGACGTCAGCGGCGCACTGCTTCTCTCAACGATGGCGACAGTCCTTCTAGAGGGCCCTCTCTAGCCAACGGCCGTTCACCGCGATGGGGCGTAGAGACTGCCCTTCTCCGGATTCGACTCGCTGTCCTCCGGGCAGGAGTCAGACGATACCTCACGCTGTGGCACCGGTCCAATTTGGAACTTCGTACTGGCGGCAGCAGGCGATTGTAGCACGCTGGCGGCGCCGGGTCGCTAAGTACCACCAGGAACTTAGCGCTGAAGGTGGCAGATGCAGTCCGGATTCAAATGGTTCAAATGGCTCTGAGCACTATGGGACTTAACATCTTAGGTCATCAGTCCCCTAGAACTTAGAACTACTTAAACCTAACTAACATATGGACATCACACACATCCATGCCCGAGGCAGGATTCGAACCTGCGACCGTAGCAGTCCCGCGGTTCCGGACTGCAGCGCCTAGAACCGCACGGCCACCACGGCCGGCGGTCCGGATTCGAATTCATCTCTGCGGCTGGCGATGCTCTGTCATCCAGCGGTTCGGCGTGGCCCAGGCGTCTTGGTGATGCTGCAGAATTCTACGGCGATACGTACTAGACGAATGTTTCCATGTGGGGATATTGGGCCACCAAATAATTGTTAAAATTCGTGGTGAAACTTTCATCTGTCATTTGTTTTGCACAATTCGCTAATAGTTTCGGTCAGTGACCCTTATCAAGCTTAGCTGCATAAACGGCAGGAAAGTTATACCATATTTTGAACAGAAGTAATTTGCTCCTTTAACCCCACCATAGTACGTAAAACATTTTTCACGACAATAACTGTCGATATGGACTTGCTTCCTGACGAAAATGCACTCGCAGTTGTTATACTCAGAAATTTTTTTCGTACTATGGTGGTCTTAAAAGAGCAAAATACTTTTGTTCAAATTATGCTATAATTTTCCCTTCGTTTGTGTCAGCTAAGCTTGATAATGGTCACTGACCGAAACTAGTAGCGAATTGTGCTAAATAAACGGCAGCTGAAGGTTTCACCATAAACTTTAACACGTAGCAGACGAATAGATGGCGAACTGCCTCGAAACACAGAAGGCTCGGTTACATGTGGGCGGCCTGGGTTCGATCCTCGGCTAATGTACCTTTTAAACAAAGCTACTTGTCCTACGAGCATTTCCGTGAAGTGTAAAATACGTAAAGATGGAAAAGATATCGGTAGCGCTCGATCCTGGTAATCTCTGGTTCGAGTCCCGTTTTGGTACTTATTTTTCCCGTTCATTTTGTAATATCATGTACGTATTAAATTTATCAAATATATATGCTAATTAACACAAATATATCATTTTAACCCTATTACGGCGTTTATTTTTCGCATAACCTAAGCTGTGCAGGTCAAAAAATACTCAGTTCTTTTCTGCTTCTTGTACGTATACTTATAAACATTTGTGTACTGAAATAAAAAATGAAGTCATAATTTAACTAGTTTCATGTCTTAATTATTCAAAGTGCATAATAGAATAGTACAATAATGTAATAATCAAATACCATAATTATGTGTCTCAATGCAGACAAGTGTAATGTGCTGCGAATACATAGAAAGAATGATCCTTTATCATTCAGCTACAATATAGCAGGTCAGCAACTGGAAGAGGTTAATTCCGTGAATCATCTGGAAGTAGGCATTAGGAGTAATTTAAAATGGAATGATCATTTAAATTTGATCGTCGATAAAGCGGATGCCACACTGAGATTCATTGGAAGAATCCTAAGGAAATGCAATCCGAAAACAAAGGAAGTAGGTTACAGTACACTTGTTCGCCCACTGCTTGAATATTGCTCACCAGTGTGGGATCCGTACCAGATAGGGTTGATAGAAAATATAGAGAAGATCCAACGGAGAGCAGCGCGCTTCGTTACAGGATCATTTAGCAATCGCGAAAGCGTTACGGAGATGATAGATAAACTCCACTGGAAGACTCTGCAGGAGAGACGCTCAGTAGCTCGGTACGGGCTTTTGTTGAAGTTTCGAGAACATACCTTCTCCGAGGAGTCAAGCAGTATATTGCTCCCTCCTACGTATATCTCGCGAAGAGACCACGTGGATGAAATCTATGAGATTAGAGTCCACACAGAGGCATACCGACAATCTTTCTTTCCACGAACAATACGAGACTGGAACAGAAAGGAGAACAGATAGAGGTACTCAAAGTACCCTCCGCCACACACCGTCAGGTGGCTTGCGGAGTATGGATGTAGGTGTGTGTGTTGATTTTTACTACACTATGCCTGACTTTTACTAACATTATTACGTGCGCATGTAAGTTGTTTCTTGCAAGTGATTCTTTTACATTTAACACATTTCGCTGAACTTTTGTTATCAGTTTTTCCACATATATGATAACTGCCAATCTTCTTAGTCCTGTTGTTGTTGTTGTGGTCTTCAGTCCTGGGACTGGTTTGATGCAGTTCTCCATGCTACTCTATCCTGTGCAAACTTCTTCATCTCCCAGTACCTACTGCAACCTACATCCTTCTGAATCTGCTTAGTGTATTCATCTCTTGGTCTCCCCCTACGATTTTTACCCTCCACGCTGCCCTCCAATACTAAATTGGTGATCCCTTGATGCCTCAGAACATGTCCTACCAACCGATCCCTTCTTCTGGTCAAGTTGTGCCACAAACTTCTCTTCTCCCCAATCCTATTCAATACTTCCTCATTAATTATGTGATCTACCCATCTAATCTTCAGCATTCTTCTGTAGCACCACATTTCGAAAGCTTCTATTCTCTTCTTGTCCAAACTATTTACCGTCCATGTTTCACTTCCATACATGGCTACACTCCATACAAATACTTTCAGAAATGACTTCCTGACACTTAAATCTATACTCGATGTTAACAAATTTCTCTTCTTCAGAAACGCTTTCCTTGCCACTGCCAGTCTACATTTTATATCCTCTCTACTTCGACCATCATCAGTTATTTTGCTCCCCAAATAGCAAAACTCCTTTACTACTTTAAGTGTCTCATTTCCTAATCTAATTCCCTCAGCATCACACGACTTAGTTCGACTACATTCCATTACCCTCGTTTTGCTTTTGTTGATGTTCATCTTATATCCTCCATTCAAGACACTGTCCATTCCGTTCAACTGCTCTTCCAGGTCCTTTGCTGTCTCTGACAGAATTACAATGTCATCGGCAAACCTCAAGGTTTTTATTTCTTCTCCATGGATTTTAATACCTACTCCGAATTTTTCTTTTGTTTCCTTTACTGCTTGTTCAATATACAGATTGAATAACTTCGGGGAGAGGCTACAACCCTGTCTTACTCCCTTCCCAACCACTGCTTCCCTTTCATGTCCCTCGACTCTTATAACTGCCATCTGGTTTCTGTACAAATTGTAAATAGCCGTTCGCTCCCTGTATTTTACCCCTGCCGCCTTTAGAATTTGAAAGAGAGTATTCCAGTCAACATTGTCAAAAGCTTTCTCTAAGTCTACAAATGCTAGAAACGTAGGTTTGCCTTTCCTTAATCTTTCTTCTAAGATAAGTCGTAAGGTCAGTATTGCCTCACATGTTCCAGTATTTCTACGGAATCCAAACTGATCTTCCCCAAGGTCGGCTTCTACTAGTTTTTCCATTCGTCTGTAAAGAATTCGTGTTAGTATTTTGCAGCTATGGCTTATTAAACTGATTGTTCGGTAATTTTCACATCTGTCAACACCTGCTTTCTTTGGGATTGGAATTATTATATTCTTCTTGAAGTCTGAGGGTATTTTCTTAGTCCTAGGATCAAAAAATTTTTCAAATGGTTCGGAGCACTAGGTCATCAGTCCCCTAGAACTTAGAACTAATTAAACCTAACTAACCTAAGGATATCACACACATCCTTGCCCGAGGCAGGATTCGAACCTGCGACCGTAGCGGTCGTGTGGTTCCAGACTGTAGCGGCTAGAACCGCTCGGCCACTCCGGCCGGCCCCTAGGATCATTTTCTTCCGATATGGACGGTGCACATTCAAACGACGTTCTCCTATCTACATCTTCTCTTACAGCATTTCCTCTTGGAAAATGTTCTAATCACTTCAAATGCCCATCAATTAGCTTGTCGCCAAGATTTTCTAGAAATAGTCTTTTTCGTTCCAGGTTGTTTGCTTTCCGTTGCGGGTAAATTGGCTTGTATTGCATAAAAGAGTTATATGCAGATATGTGAATGATATTTGAGAAAATAACAGTAAGTCATCTGTTTCACTTTCTTTTTACTGTATAATTCACCAACATTTTGTCCATTGTGTCCGTAGCTTCTCCCGTAGCTTTGTAGTCTAAATTAATTTTACTCTTGGTGCCATAACTGGTTTTCGGAAAGTGATGCAGAGTGCTTTTCACAACAGTACATTTGTTTTCTTTAGGATGTATATCACAAGCGTTGCGTCCTTTGTGAAAGCAAATGTTGGTGATGTACAATTAGGAATCCCCCTGATCTGTATTGGTTTGGTGGGATGGAAGGCTTGTTTGTAATCACTGTGATATTTCTCTTCATCAGCATTTGTCTTAATTCATAAGAGGTGAAAAAGTTGTCACAGGTAATGTTACGCCTTTTTCAAGCGTAAGCCAAGTCGGTTACAGCCCTTAGACCTTGGTTCTTTTGAGGGACACTACCTGCTCGTTTCTCAGTATATGGCTGAATATTACATACAAAACTTGTTACATTGTCACAAAGTGCCCAAAACTTGATGCCATATTTTGCCGATTTTCTGGGCATATACTGGCGGAAGCGATAGTTTCCCCTGAATGCATCATACTGTTCGTCTACTGTAACAAACATATTGGGATTGTACAGGGTGATTCAAAAAGAATACCACAACTTTAGGAATTTAAAACTCTGCAACGACAAAAGGCAGAGCTAAGCACTATCTGTCGGCGAATTAAGGGAGCTATAAAGTTTCCTTTAGTTGTACATTTGTCCGCTTGAGGCGCTGTTGACTAGGTGTCAGCGTCAGTTGATGCTAAGATGGCGACCGCTCAACAGAAAGCTTTTTGTGTTATTGAGTACGGCAGAAGTGAATCGACGACAGTTGTTCAGCGTGCATTTCGAACGAAGTATGGTGTTAAACCTCCTGATAGGTGGTGTATTAAACGTTGGTATAAACAGTTTACAGAGAATGGGTGTTTGTGCAAAAGGAAAAGTTCTGGACGGCCGAGAACGAATGATGAAAATGTAGCACGCATCCAGCAAGCATTTGTTCGCAGCCCAGGAAAATCGACTCGCAGAGCTAGCAGAGAGCTGCAAATTCCACAATCAACAGTATGGAGAGTAACTACCTGAACGTCAACTACCCGAGGCGATGGATCGGCTGCCAGGCAGCCCGTGACAGAGCACTTCATCACTGGCCTCCAAGAAGGCCTGATCTTACCCCCTGCGATTTTTTCTTATGGGGGTATGTTAAGGATATGGTGTTTTGGCCACCTCTCCCAGCCACCATTGATGATTTGAAACGAGAAATAACAGCAGCTATCCAAACTGTTACGCCTGATATGCTACATAGAGTGTGGAACGAGTTGGAGTATCGGGTTGATATTGCTCGAATGTCTGGAGGGGGCCATATTGAACATCTCTGAACTTGTTTTTGAGTGAAAAAAACCTTTTTAAATACTCTTTGTAATGATGTATAACAGAAGGTTATATTATGTTTCTTTCATTAAATACACATTTTTAAAGTTGTGGTATTCTTTTTGAATCACCCTGTATAATTTAGGTAACATCTCTACCGGTTTCTCCCACAAATCCCGTACAGGTGCAAACTTATCTTGTTCACGTCTTTTTTTTTTCATCTTAATGTACATTACTCTTCACTGGAAATGATTGCAGAACATGCTCCTTTGTTTCAAAATTCGCCTGAGCTGTAAATCGAACCTGGGCCTTCCACATGGCAGGCGAATATCATAATACAGTGACAAGTGACCCATAGAAAACACGGTCTTACTTTAGGGTATTAAAGACGCTCAGGAAATTTCAAAGTGGATTTTCTCCAGATTTCTTCTTTAGATGCATCGAACGGGTTTCCGTGACTTCACGTACCATAAATACAGGGTGATCGGGGATTTCCGTTGCAAACTTCTGTGACTTACAGAGGGGAGTGATTTCATAACATTTTGTTTAGGAACCCCTGTTCGGAAATGTCATACAACTACGCTACAGAACGTCAAAGCTATTGGTGCCGGCGCCTATAAATGCACGTCCCTGTACAGGAACCGAACGACTCGCAAATTATAAGCGAAGACCGTTCTGATACATCTGACAGTGGAATATGTGTAACGCTACTGTTGTTGCTAAACCTGAAAGGACGGCAACTTTCAGATGTGGTAGTATCGACCAAAACAAGAAAAATCGTCAAGTAAATACGGTCTCTAAAATTCACACGTTAAAAGCTGTGACCACTTGTTCGATAGAGGAGATATGTTTCGCTCTATCGAAGATGAACGAGTGCTCACAGCTGCTCCGGTATGCATTTAAGAGGCCAAGTTTAGTAGACATTTTTTTCTTGTTTTGGTCCAAACTACCATCTCTGAAAGCTGCACACCCTACATTCTCAGCAACAACTGTACCAGTACATACGTTCCACTGTCAGAGGTACCAGAACAGTTTTTCCTTATAACTTTCGACTCGTTGGTTTCTGAATCAGGGACCCTTCCCTCAGATTGATACTTTTATCCGTCTCCATCATCCTTGAAAGTTTGTAACATCAGCACCGAATCACCATGTACTTACAGGGTGTTTCAAAAATGACCGGTATATTTGAAACGGCAATAAAAACTAAACGAGCAGCGATAGAAATACACCGTTTGTTGCAATATGCTTGGGACAACAGTACATTTTCAGGCAGACAAACTTTCGAAATTACAGTAGTTACAATTGTCAACAACAGATGGCGCTGCGGTCTGGGAAACTCTATAGTACGATATTTTCCACATATCCACCATGCGTAGCAATAATATGGCGTAGTCTCTGAATGAAATTACCCGAAACCTTTGACAACGTGTCTGGCGGAATGGATTCACATGCAGATGAGATGTACTGCTTCAGCTGTTCAATTGTTTCTGGATTCTGGCGGTACACCTGGTCTTTCAAGTGTCCCCACAGAAAGAAGTCACAGGGGTTCATGTCTGGCGAATAGGGAGGCCAATCCACGCCGCCTCCTGTATGTTTCGGATAGCCCAAAGCAATCACACGATCATCGAAATATTCATTCAGGAAATTAAAGACGTCGGCCGAGGGATGTGGCCGGGCACCATCTTGCATAAACCACGAGGTGTTCGCAGTGTCGTCTAAGGCAGTTTGTACCGCCACAAATTCACGAAGAATGTCCAGATAGCGTGATGCAGTAATCATTTCGGATCTGCAAAATGGGCCAATGATTCCTTTGGAAGAAATGGCGGCCCAGACCAGTACTTTTTGAGGATGCAAGGACGATGGGACTGCAACATGGGGCTTTTCGGTTCCCCATATGCGCCAGTTCTGTTTATTGACGAAGCCGTCCAGGTAAAAATAAGCTTCGTCAGTAAACCAAATGCTGCCCACATGCATATCGCCGTCATCAATCCTGTGCACTATATCGTTAGCGAATGTCTCTCGTGCAGCAATGGTAGCGGCGCTGAGGGTTTGCCGCGTTTGAATTTTGTACGGATAGAGGTGTAAACTCTGGCGCACGAGACGATACGTGGACGTTGGCGTCATTTGGACCGCAGCTGCAACACGGCGAACGGAAACCCGAGGCCGCTGTCGGATCACCTGCTGCACTAGCTGCGCGTTGCCCTCTGTGGTTGCCGTACGCGGTCGCCCTACCTTTCCAGCACGTTCATCCGTCACGTTCCCAGTCCATTGAAATTTTTCAAACAGATCCTTTATTGTATCGCTTTTCGGTCCTTTGGTTACATTAAACCTCCGTTGAAAACTTCGTCTTGTTGCAACAACACTTGTGTGCTAGGCGGTGGAATTCCAACACCAGAAAAATCCTCTGTTCTAAGGAATAAACCATGTTGTCTACAGCACACTTGCACGTTGTGAACAGCACACGCTTACAGCACAAAGACGACGTACAGAATGGCGCACCCACAGACTGCGTTGTCTTCTATATCGTTCACATCACTTGCAGCGCCATCTGTTGTTGAAAATTGTAACTACTGTAATTTCGAAAGTTTGTCCGCCTGAAAATGTACTGTTGTGCCAAGCATATTGCAACAAACGGTGTATTTCTATCGCTGCTCGTTTGGTTTTTATTGCCGTTTCACATATACCGGTCATTTTTGAAACACCCTGTACATACATTTACAGGCGCCGGTATACCTTCGACGCTCTGTTGCGTCGTTGGATGACTCCGGACATGGATTCTTATTCGAAACATTATGTACTCACTCCCCTCTACAAGTCTTGGAAGTTTGTAAGAGGAATTTTCGAACACTCTGCATAAAAAATTACAAAAATTCTATCGCAGCGTGGTCTCCTTGCCAAGAAGGCAGGGAACCGCTGATCTATCAACTTGAAGCTCTTTAGGAACTACATTTTTTTCTTATTCAGCTTAGTGTGCCCAGGTACTCTGATGACTGGACTGGATTAGATCCAGTATAACGTAACTGACATGTTGTTCTGAACGGTTCCTATTCATCAGTAGTTATCGTAGGTCTAATTATGGGACTTCCGGAAAACCTCAAGCGAGTTCTTCACTCTGCAGTATATGTTTAAATGATCAATCGTATAGCACCGGAAGTTGTTCGCAGATGAAGCTGTGCTGCATACGTAGGATGCAATGCGAGCAGAGTGCGGAGAAAACCGGCAGTGGTTCGACGACTGCTGCATAGACTGGCGATTGGCCACGGACCTAAGCAATAGCGCAAAGTAGGCGCAGAGATGCATTACTTGTCACCGCGAAAGAACCGACGTGACCCCGAAAGAGGGGAACGTGCAGTGCAGTGCAGGCGGGCGCCGCGACGCCAGTAAATCGCAGCTGGCGCCAGTCGGTGCGCCAGCTACAGGTTGCAATTGATTACCGGCCACGGCCGTCACCGACCGCCGCCCTCTGGCGCGCTTTATTAAAAATTCCTCTGCTGGCGACATCGCTCGCCTTGGCCCGCACTGTGTTCCTCCGCCGTCCTAGCGAGCCGCCCCCGTCCCATCCGACCCGATCCGGCCGTCATTAGCCGCTCGGGGCTTCTTTCCATATTATTGGTAATCGCTGCAGAGAGCAATCCCCCGGTGCGCCCGTTTTATTGGATATCGATCGGACATGTTAATGAAGATATTTCTCTCCTTCTCCTCCACCTATTCCGGCTCTGGACAGTCTTTCTCTGTCCTCTTTCTTTTCTTCCGTCTGCGCCCGTTCTCATTCTGCCCCAACAGAGCAGCGATATGGATAGCACAGTGCAGCAGTTCCGCTATTGGAAAATTCCGTAGTATTTAGAGTTCGACTTGCTCCGAGCGAAAATAAAACAACCTTCCACGCAAGCTGCGCTAAACAGGACCGGAAAAAATGCCATAAAATATCGGTGGCTGTCATTGCAAACGCCACATAGGACATGCTGTTAGTGTATCTTCCAGTAACAGTGATTTCCTCTCAGGGTTCATTTCCAGCCTGCCACTCAGCATTGCGCCACATGGAAAATGTTGTTGTAACCCTCCGGACGTTTCACTGCAGCGTACACAGTGCTAGTTCGTTCCTAAAGGGTACTCTGCTCGTTTCATTTCCTCTTAGCTCTTCAACCACCAGAATGACTGACAGCAATTCGCTATGTTTTTCTGTCACCGGCATTCCGGTATGTGTGGCGTCTTGCCCACTAGTCGCCTTGTGGGGTGTCTAAAGGATACTGCTTTTTCGAACAGCTATACAACAATTCAAGCAAATCAAGTTAATGATTTTTGTTTCAATAAAGTAGACAATACTTAACTTTGGGTTGCAATCAATTGACGACATGCAAATGATCAATGCCCTCCTCTATAGACAATGTCCATACAAGCAATTAATACGAGGTTTGAAACTTTAATAGTGACAACTACACTCCTGGAAATTGAAATAAGAACACCGTGAATTCATTGTTCCAGGAAGGGGAAACTTTATTGACACATTCCTGGGGTCAGATACATAACATGATCACACTGACAGAACCACAGGCACATAGACACAGGCAACAGAGCATGCACAATGTCGGCACTAGTACAGTGTATATCCACCTTTCGCAGCAATGCAGGCTGCTATTCTCCCATGGAGACGATCGTAGAGATGCTGGATGTAGTCCTGTGGAACGGCTTGCCATGCCATTTCCACCTGGCGCCTCAGTTGGACCAGCGTTCGTGCTGGACGTGCAGACCGCGTGAGACGACGCTTCATCCAGTCCCAAACATGCTCAGTGGGGGACAGATCCGGAGATCTTGCTGGCCAGGGTAGTTGACTTACACCTTCTAGAGCACGTTGGGTGGCACGGGATACATGCGGACGTGCATTGTCCTGTTGGAACAGCAAGTTCCCTTGCCGGTCTAGGAATGGTAGAACGATGGGTTCGATGACGGTTTGGATGTACCGTGCACTATTCAGTGTCCCCTCGACGATCACCAGTGGTGTAAGGCCAGTGTAGGAGAACGCTCCCCACACCATGATGCCGGGTGTTGGCCCTGTGTGCCACGGTCGTATGCAGTCCTGATTGTGGCGCTCACCTGCACGGCGCCAAACACGCATACGACCATAATTGGCACCAAGGTAGAAGCGACTCTCATCGCTGAAGACGACACGTCTCCATTCGTCCCTCCATTCACGCCTGTCGCGACACCACTGGAGGCGGGCTGCACGATGTTGGAGCGTGAGCGGAAGACGGCCTAACGGTGTGCGGGACCGTAGCCCAGCTTCATGGAGACGATTGCGAATCGTCCTCGCCGATACCCCAGGAGCAACAGTGTCCCTAATTTGCTGGGAAGTGGCGGTGCGGTCCCCTACGGCACTGCGTAGGATCCTACGGTCTTGGCGTGCATCCATGCGTCGCTGCGGTTCGGTCCCAGGTCGACGGGCACGTGCACCTTCCGCCGACCACTGGCGACAACATCGATGTACTGTGGAGACCTCACGCCCCACGTGTTGAGCAATTCGGCGGTACGTCCACCCGGCCTCCCGCATGCCCACTATACGCCCTCGCTCAAAGTCCGTCAACTGCACATACTGTTCACGTCCACGCTGTCGCGGCATGCTACCAGTGTTAAAGACTGCGATGGAGCTCCGTATGCCACGGCAAACTGGCTGACACTGACGGCGGCGGTGCACAAATGCTGCGCAGCTAGCGCCATTCGACGGCCAACACCGCGGTTTCTGGTGTGTCCGCTGTGCCGTGCGTGTGATCATTGCTTGTACAGCCCTCTCGCAGTGTCCGGAGCAAGTATGGTGGGTCTGACACACCGGTGTCCAGGAGTGTATTTATTTACAGCTGGTAGAAAAGAGATATGTGTTTCAAAGTTTTACTGACCTTCAGAGTAGTCACCAGCATTGCGTATAATTCGTTACCAGCGATATGGAAGTCATAGGATACTCTCAGCAGTGCAAGTTGTATTGACAGTTGGAGCAGCGCGGTCTATTGCCCGACGAATTTGTAGCAGTTCTGAAGCGAATGCCGTGAAGAGTTTCCTTCAGTTTATAAATCGAGTTGAACTTACGAGAGCTTAAGCTAGGGGGGTGCAGTAGGTGGTATAGCACTTAGCAGCCCCATCAGTCAAACAAATCAGTAACAGCTTGCACTGTACGTGCTTGAGCATTGTCCTGCAGAATGATTGTCAGGTCCTACGACCAGCACGCAGCACGACAAGCACTATGGGACTTTACATCTGAGGTCATCAGCCGCCTCTACTTACAAGGGAACCTCCCCATCGCACCCCCCTCAGATTTAGTTATAAGTTGGCACAGTGGATAGGCCTTGAAAAACGGAACACAGATCAATCGAGAAAACAGGAAGAAGTTTTGTGGAACTGTGAAACAAATAAGCAAAATATATAAACTGAGTAGACCATGCATAAGATAGGCAACATCAAGGATAGCGTGAACTCAGGAGTGCCGTGGTCCCGTGATCAGCGTGAGCAGCTGTGAAACGTGAGGTCCTAGGTTCAAGTCTTCCCTCGAGTGAAAAGTTTACTTTCTTTATTTTCGCAGAGTTATGATCTGTCCGCTCGTTCATCGACGTCTCTGTTCACTGTAATAAGTTTAGCGTCTGTGTTTTGCGACCGCACCGCAAAACCGTGCGATTAGTAGACGAAAGGACGTGCCTCTCCAATGGGAAACGAAAACATTTGATCGCAAGGTCATAGGTCAACCGATTCCTCCACAGGAAAACACGTCTGATATATTCTATACGACACTGGTGACGGCATGTGCGTCACATGACAGGAATATGTTGTCGACCCACCTAACTTGTACACTTGGCGAATGAGTAAAAAGATTCTTCTACCTTGCCAGATTTAGGTTTTCTTGTGGATGTGATAATCACTCCCAAAAAAGTGATGAAAACATAAGAGTTTGTCACATACACTGAAAATAAAAAATTAAAATTTTCACGCGATGGAAAACTTGAACCAACGACCTCTCGTTCCGCAGCTGCTCACGCTTACCACGGAACCACGGCGCTGCCGAACTACTACTATCTCTGATGTTGCCTACCTTGCACATGGACTACTCAGTTTGTATATTTTGCTTATTTTTTCATAGTTCCAGACAACTTCTTCCTGTTTTCTCGATTGATCTGTGTTCAGTTTTTCAAGGCCTATCCACAGTGCCAACTTATAACTAAATCTGAGGGGGGTGCGATGGGGAGGTTCTCTTGTCAGGAGCGCCGTGGTCCCGTGGTTAGCGCAAGCAGCTGCGAAACGAGAGGTCGTTGGTTCAAGTCTTCCCAAAAGTGAAAATTTTACTTTCTTCATTTTCGCAAAGTTATGATCTGTCCATTCGTTTATTGACGTCTCTGTTCACTGTAATATGTTTAGTGTCTGTGAAACGACGTGCCTCTCCAATGGGAACCGAAAACATTTGATTGCAAGGCCATAGGTCAACCGATTCCTCCACAGGAAGACACGTCTGATATATTCTATACGACACTGGTGACGGCATGTGCGTCACATGACAGGAATATGTTGTCGACCCACCTAACTTGTACACTTGGCGAATGGGTAAAAAGATTCTTCTACATTGCCCGATTTAGGTTTTCTTGTGAATGTGATAATCACTCCGAAAAAAAGTGATGAAAACATAACGGACGGACAGATAATAATTGTCTGAAAATAAAAAATTAAACTTTTCACTCGAGGGTACACTTAAACCAAGGACCTCTCTTTCCGCTGAAACGTCCCCTTAGAAAAATTGTACAAGACTGTGCTTAAACTGACACACAATATTTTTTAGCGCAACGCAATCTGACTTTCAAATATCTCTACTAAAGAATGGCCCTGACTAACATTAACCTATACCTTTCACAAATCACTTACCTCAGAAAAATCTTCGTTACTCGAACTACTGCAATACAGCGAGCGCCACTACTGCCAGCTAAATAAAAGATTCAAACTACGGAAGGCACTAACTACTGATAGGGATAGTTAGCAAATGAAAGATATTAATAGAGAACAAACAATGTATTTACCTTAATAGTCATAATATATATAGCAGTTCATGACAAATTACAAAACTCCGCCATCTCTCTCCCCACATCCACCACTGCTGGCGGCTCACCTCCAACTGCGCAACGCTACGCGCTGTTCACATCCAGCTGCCGCTGCCCAACACTACAATGGCAGACAACAATGCAAACTAGCCACAGTCTGCACACAGCACAGCCAGTGATTTTCGTGTAAGTAGGCTGTTTAGGTTTTTCTTATTGGCAACGTTACGTAGCGCTCTGTACGAAAATCACAGACTGCACACAGCACAGCCAGTGATTTTCGTACAGAGCGCTACGTAACGTTGCCAATAAGAAAAACCTAAACAGCCTACTTACACCGCAGCTGCTCACGCTAACCACGGGACCACGGCGCTCCTGAGGTCACATTATCTTTGATGTTGCCTGTCTTGCGCATAGACTACTGAGTTTGTGTATTTTGCTTTTTTTTTTTTCATAGTTCCACAGAACTTCTTCCTGTTTTCTCGATTGATCTGTGTTCAGTTTTTCAAGGCCTATCCACTGTGTCAGCTTATAACTAAATCTGAGGGGGGTGCGATGGGGAGGTTCCCTTGTTAGAACTACTTAAACCTTACTAACCTAAGGGCATCACACACATCCATGCCCGAGACAGGATTCGAACCTGCCATCGTAGCAGCAGCGCGGTTCCGGACCGAAGCGCCTAGAACCGCACGGACACAACGGCCGGAGTTTAATTATAACCAACCTGTACATTACCCTCTAGCTAACACCTATTTTCTTTAAGAATTTCGAATATCTTGCACTAATTTACATTGTCGAGCGCTTTTTCTAGGTCGACAAAGGCCACGAAAGCTTTTCTAATTCTGATAACAGTGTAAACTGAACAGACCGGTTGTGAGGACGTGTGAGTACAAGTGAAAGGCGATGCTGCGTCTTGGGCGCGGCTGAGCGACGCTGCTCGGACGCTGCGGTGAGGTGCCCTTGTGTGGGCCGCAGAGTGTTTGCCCCGGCCGGCAGAGGGCGCAGACAAACACGGGCCGGCTAAGTCGCCGGCTGTATCTTACGGCTTCCGGGCCGGCCGGGCTAACTGGCCGCTAGCGCCGCCAACTTGCGTCTGCGCAAACTTGCGCGTCCGGTGCTGCGACAGCTGGGGTGTCGTCGGGCCCTGGAGGTTGGTACGCCTGTGGCCAACCCTCGGCTGCTTATGCAATGCTGATACCTTTACCCGCTTATACTCTCAGAGACAAACAATGCGGTGAACTGTAGAAGAAGTCCAAGTCAACAATAACGGAAATCGACAAGTGGCGGATAATGGGGTAAGATGGTGGACTGGTGGACAGAAGGAGAAGAAACCTCTCTAGCCATATTTCATTAACGTCAATTTTTTTTTCCGTATGATAGAGTTTTGCACCTTAGGTGTTCTGCATGGAAGATTGCTTTCCCGTTAACGGACAATCACGTCAACGATCACGTCAGAGCGCCTTTTAAACTGGGTAGCGTTTGCCGGGTAGTACTACACCCACATTCGCTATGTATATACTCACAGGCGGTGCGGTGTGGCATAAAGAAGACGCCTACCAGACTCTCTGTGCAGGAGGACCATAAGAAGAATGGAAGCAGAACAGTCGCAAACTGACGAGGCCCGATGGCTTAATGTGAGTCTTCTTTCGTTTCTCGAATGCGTCGACAGTTTTTAGAGACCGAAACTGAATCCCGAAGACCAGGGCAGGGCCGACCACGTGTGACATCAGAGAGAGAGGACCCTTATTTGGCTGTAAGGGCACCGCGGTACCGCCTTAGTACTGCACGGCAATTGGCAACCTCGCAACGTCCAAACGGCCTACAGGAGGCTTCGTCAGAGTGGCCTTTATTGTCGGGGACCTGCTGTGTGTGTACTCCTGACATGTCTTTACAGAAGGGAAAGTGTAGAGTGGAGCTGTCAACGTGTCACCTGCACAGTCGAACAGTGGGCGAATGTCCTTTGCACAGGTGACTCCAAGTTTGGTCTGTAAAGTGATTCTCGGCGGATTCGCACCTGGAAGGAACTTGGAACACGATTTCGGAACCAAAACATTGTGGAAAAAGACCGGTATCGAGGAGGATCCCTAATGGTGTGGGCAGGGATTACGTGGACCACTCGAACAGCTCTTCATGAAATTGTATGGGTAAATCGGCAAGGTTTAACTGCTGTCACGTATCGTGAATTACTCTCCAGACAAAATCGGGAGTCATTTGCGAAAAGAACATTTGCCCACTGTTCGACCGTCCAGGCAGCATTTTGACAACTCCTCTCTAGACGTTCCCTTCTCCGAAGACACACACAGAAGGTCTTCGACAGTAAAAGCCACTCTGCCAAATCCTCCTGTAGACCGTTTGCCCTGATACAACACGTCCAGTGGACGTTTCGTGATCAGATGCCAATTGCCATGCAGTACTAAGGCGGTACCGTCATGTCCTTACAGCCAAATAACGGTCCTCTCTTTTTGATATCACACGTCGTAGGCCCTGCCCTGTTCTTTGGGACACGGTTTCGGTCTCTAGAAAATTGTCGCCACATTCGGGAAACAGCAGAACGATTCACATTAAGCATTCAGGCCACATCAGTTTGCAACTGTTCTGATTCCATTCCTCTTACGATCCTCCACTGCAGAGAGTCTGTAGTCGTCTTCGTTATCCCATACTGCACTGTATGTGACTATACACAACAATTGTAGATGTGGAACTACACGGCAAACACTACATTGCTTAATAGGTGCCCTGGCGTGATTGTTGATGTGGTTGCCCGTTAACAGGAATGGCATCTTCCGTGCAGACCATGATTGTATGGACGTCTGTTGACGTTCTGTATGAATTAGACGCAAGACGGGGAAATAGCGTTTTATTGCTTTAATTTTGGACACCAGTCTAGTTCGGCCTACGCTTGCCGAACGGGGCTCTGCATGCCCCATGGAGCTGCTACTGGCGTGGCCACTGGTGAGGCGCTCTGTTGATCTGCCAGTAAGATGGCCATAATGAATTTCAGCCTCTCGCGGACTGGAGTACCGCCGCCTTAGTGCATGTTGTGTGGGTTGCTTTCGGCGCCTGTTCCAGTTGTCGCCACAGCAATTTGTACTCTTAACATCTACACGTGTAATTCGCAACTCTGTTTCCCTGTTCGATTCATGAATGATGCACGTAAAAAGTAACTGTCAATAAACCTCTATGTGACATGCAATTTGTCTAATTTTCTCGTCTTGATCATTTCACGAGACGTATGTGGGAGGAAATAATACACTCCTGGAAATGGAAAAAAGAACACATTGACACCGGTGTGTCAGACCCACCATACTTGCTCCGGACACTGCGAGAGGGCTGTACAAGCAATGATCACACGCACGGCACAGCGGACACACCAGGAACCGCGGTGTTGGCCGTCGAATGGCGCTAGCTGCGCAGCATTTGTGCACCGCCGCCGTCAGTGTCAGCCAGTTTGCCGTGGCATACGGAGCTCCATCGCAGTCTTTAACACTGGTAGCATGCCGCGACAGCGTGGACGTGAACCGTATGTGCAGTTGACGGACTTTGAGCGAGGGCGTATAGTGGGCATGCGGGAGGCCGGGTGGACGTACCGCCGAATTGCTCAACACGTGGGGCGTGAGGTCTCCACAGTACATCGATGTTGTCGCCAGTGGTTGGCGGAAGGTGCACGTGCCCGTCGACCTGGGACCGGACCGCAGCGACGCACGGATGCACGCCAAGACCGTAGGATCCTACGCAGTGCCGTAGGGGACCGCACCGCCACTTCCCAGCAAATTAGGGACACTGTTGCTCCTGGGGTATCGGCGAGGACCATTCGCAACCGTCTCCATGAAGCTGGGCTACGGTCCCGCACACCGTTAGGCCGTCTTCCGCTCACGCCCCAACATCGTGCAGCCCGCCTCCAGTGGTGTCGCGACAGGCGTGAATGGAGGGACGAATGGAGACGTGTCGCCTTCAGCGATGAGAGTCGCTTCTGCCTTGGTGCCAATGATGGTCGTATGCGTGTTTGGCGCCGTGCAGGTGAGCGCCACAATCAGGACTGCATACGACCGAGGCACACAGGGCCAATACCCGGCATCATGGTGTGGGGAGCGATCTGCTACACTGGCCGTACACCACTGGTGATCGTCGAGGGGACACTGAATAGTGCACGGTACATCCAAAACGTCATCGAACCCATCGTTCTACCATTCCTAGACCGGCAAGGGAACTTGCTGTTCCAACAGGACAATGCACGTCCGCATGTATCCCGTGCCACCCAACGTGCTCTAGAAGGTGTAAGTCAACTACCCTGGCCAGCAAGATCTCCGGATCTGTCCCCCATTGAGCATGTTTGGGACTGGATGAAGCGTCGTCTCACGCGGTCTGCATGTCCAGCACGAACGCTGGTCCAACTGAGGCGCCAGGTGGAAATGGCATGGCAAGCCGTTCCACAGGACTACATCCAGCATCTCTACGATCGTCTCCATGGGAGAATAGCAGCCTGCATTGCTGCGAAAGGTGGATATACACTGTACTAGTGCCGACATTGTGCATGCTCTGTGGCCTGTGTCTATGTGCCTGTGGTTCTGTCAGTGTGATCATGTGATGTATCTGACCCCAGGAATGTGTCAATAAAGTTTCTCCTTCCTGGGACAATGAATTCACGGTGTTCTTATTTCAATTTCCAGGAGTGTATTTTGTCCGACTCTTCTTGGAATGTAAGCCCTGTAAATTTCAAAAGTAAATCTCTCCATGATGCACAACGCCTCTGTTGTAAAGTCTGCCACAGGAGCTTTTTGAGCATCTCCGTAATTCTCTGTCGCCGAGTAAACGATCCCGTGACGAAACTAGCAGCTCCTCTTTGGATCTTCTCCAACTCTTCTATTAATCCTGCCTGGTAAGGGTCCCAGACTGATGATGAGGATCGGTCGAACAAGAGTTTTACAAGCCACTTCTTCAATGGGTAACTTACATTTCTTTAAGGTCCACCCAGGGAATCTCTCTCGTAGTTCCTGCTCGTACCATTTTTTTTTTTTTTTTTTTGGTGGATAATTTCACTTTAGGTTTTTGGGGTTGGTTACTCCTCTTTTTTACAGTACTTTCTCTTTCCAGTGATTGTCGGCAGTAGTGCAAACGAACAGTAGTGAAACTCTTCGACATTTGCTTACGGTGAGGTTCACCTGGCAGTGCCTACACTAATCATCTATGTTCTGCTAGTCTTGCTGCATTTCGCTACAGTCTTCCGGTGTTGCTACTTTCCTACAGATTTTAATCATGTTCTATGACTGTATTCGAAGAGAGTACCTCAAGAATGTGCAATAGAACCGTTATTCTTCCCGAACTGTCGCATAATGTGTTTCGGATTCCGTAGACAATGCAGTCGTAAACAGGGAGACCACGTCGTTAGAAAATTGCTGTGAGGTGAGCGAAGACGTGAATATGATAAGCGGTTAATGCAAAGACTCACTCACAACATAAATAAATGCTCTGAAATGCTTGCGAATAGAAGGAAGGATCCGATATCGCTTGATGATAGTCTATCATTGGTATCGGTCACAATCGTCAGTCCATTAAAGTGCTACAAACTGGATTTATTTCAAACTGCCAAGTGCACTGCATTTCTTTATTAAACGAACGAGGACATAAAGCTGCGAACAATAACGCCCCCTGCCATGATTCCATCAGGTACCGCCACCTTAAAGTCGTTTGTCCTCCCAAAAACTCTCATGCCTGTGTGACAGCATTCTCTGTAACGGCCCTGAGCAACGGAAGTCCCAAAACATTCTCTTCTTGCTAAACGTCAAGAAGCCTCCTAGTGGAACGTTTTACTAGAGACAAATTTCACGTAGAATCTTCTTATGTCTAGACATCGAAAACGACTATAACCTGAAGTAACATTCTAGATTCTAATGTGGCTACGAAGGCTTTCCCGGCCTAATAATTGATAATATTCTTCTCGGGTATGCAGCCGGATCATGAAGACGTTATGATCCGGCTGCATACCCGAGAAGAATATTATCTATTCTAGATTCTAGTTCGTACACCATTGCTAGATACAACCAATCAATTGCAACCAGCTACATCATCCTTCCTAAGTAATAAAAAGAAACACCGACTCCCGCATTTTGAATCAAAATACAGGTATGCCCTAAGGATTTGTCCTGTTAACGTTGCTTTACCTCCTACTCAGCTGATGCTTGTAACCCATCCACGTCACGGAAAGTTACGTCGAAATGCTGATGGCACTCCTATCCTTGCTAGCCGTCCCATCCCCCATTCGCCCCAATTCTATCTCAATAATTTCACCTCCTGCTATAGCCGGTGGTAGGCCCTAGCCCTTAACTAATTCTACAAAAACCCAGGCAATAATTATAGAAAAAAGAAACTCGGGGTTTCTGTTCCCGAGTCTTCTAACTCACAGTCCTCACTCCTACATTTCACCGATTCATTTGGCTAAAACACTAAATACCTTGAACTAACACCCGACTAAATAGGACCAAATATGCATAAGAAAGGCCACAACTGATTATATTAACCAGCGGAACATGGGGACAAAACATACTGACTGGACTCTCGTCATGACAAATTTATTAGTCCCTCCACACATTGAACGTTATACACTCGGCGTGCCTTACCGCATCCGCATAACCTACTCCTGCTGTATCCAGTTCCAACTGATTAACATTCCCCACATCGGACATCTGCAGTAGGTACGGCCTCGCATTCGGAAGGACGACGGTTCAATCCCGCGTCCGGCCATCCTGACTTAGGTTTCCCGTGATTTCCCTAAATCGCTCGAGGCAAATGCCGGGATGGTTCCTTTGAAAGGGCACGGTCGACTTCCTTCCCCATACTTCCCTACTCCTATGAGACCGATAACCTCGCTGTTTGGTCTCTTCCCCCAAACAACCAACCAACCAACCCAGGTACGTCCGCAGTCCTGTGTCTCGCGGGAGATCGGCTTCCAACTGTTCAATGAACTCTCATCCTTGAACACCCTGGACTATGGCCAGTCAACTGTGACTACACTCCATCTTTCTTACATCTCACACTTCCGCCTCCTTGCCTTTGTTTCTTTGGGGCCATCATTTTTCTGACTGATTTGCTGCAGACCGTAACGACGTCCTTTTCTGTGCCTCTTAGAGCAACACACACAAGGGCGACAATTATTTTTTGGGTACACTCCAATCTCTATCTTCTCCTACAATATTTGTTTTCTTTGTTTACCTCTACTACTGTGGAGCCAATCCTTTGAGGCCTTAAAAGTGTATCTTCTTCTAACCAGTGATTTGTATATTTTCTCTTTCTAGGAGATTCTGCGGAAGAACTCATTTCTTACCGGTTCACTTAAACCACAGTATCCTTCTGCAACACCGAATCTCAAACACTTCGAATTTCTTTTTCAGTTTTTCCACAGACCATGATTGACTTACATGGGCTGAAGGCATATAGTCTCAGAAGCTTCTTCTTCTAATCAAGGTCTATATTTGATAGTAGTAGACTTCTTTAAGTGAGAAGTGCCGTCTTTGCCTGTACTAGTTTGGCTTTAACGTTCTCCTTGCTCCGTCTGTCGTGACTATTCTGCTACCTTTATTTAATCTATTACTTTGATGTTCAATTCATCGCCAGCTTTACTTCTGACACATCTCCTTACTTTCTTTGGTTTACCCTCAATGCTTATTCTGTGACCATTAGATGGTTTAGTGTAAAAGGCCCTGTTATTCTTCCTCACTACCAGTGAGGGTAACGGTGCTATCAGTGGATCTTATTACTAATGTCATTTCACCCTAAATTTTGTGCCTTTTCTCCTATTTTTTTTAGGAGGGGGTGTGGGGGTGGAGGGGCGGCGTAGGAGTAATTTTGAGCTAATCTGTCAGATTTATTCTACTTCGATTTAGGCAAAACTACCCACAATAGTGACCTAAATTTCAAATAGCTGCAACAGATATTAAATCGAAATTGTCAGTTATTTGACCATGGATCTGTATCTGACAGCGTAGTTGATTAACTTCTTCCATATATTACATCTAAAATTCAAGCTTTCAGAGAATAAATATAGCTTTCAATTCTCGCAACTAACCAAATAAAATAGAAAGTTGCACTGTAATTCGGTCTGCAAACCAATAACCATATTTCATTACCACCACACAACTAATTTCAATCTACCAGCAAGAAGAGGGAACTCGTGACGCATTTTAAATATATTTTCCAATAAATCATACATGCATTGCGCTTTGTATTTTCCCTATATCCTTTTAAATATTCGATCAGATTTAAACATTATTTTCAGTAAATGATGTGGCCTTGCGAAACATCAGTCAGGAAAACGATTGAAGAATTTTAACAATTGTATTAATCATTCTTATTATAATTAATCGTTGGCAACTAAACATCACTCTGGAAATAAAAATAAAATACGTACCTAATTTACAAATTTACGTATTATTTATATAGTTTACCATATCTGCTGTAGTTACAATAAGCCGGACGGGTTTCCTTGAGGCCAGTCTTCGGAAATGTGACAGTCTTCCTTGGGAAGCCACAGGTGCAAACCGCAATGGTAGTCTTTCCCCATCTACAGAATAATTCACACCGTGTCCTGCTAAGTGTACTTCATGTCCCCCGGGAAAGAGAAAGTTCTCATTGTTTGTTGTTGGCTTGGAGAAAGCTATGGAGCTCTAGTGGACCACCGTTGTACCGCTCTTTTGTCCAGTCTTGTTGGAGATAGAAGTTACGGTCTGCCAGGTTGATAGCTGTTCTGACTGGGCGATGTCTGTAGCGGAATCTGTTGGTTTGGACAGCAAGTACGTCCTCATGAATTAGCAGCTGATAGTTGAAGTAGATTTTCTTATATTACCTCAGAAGGATATTCTTTCTTCTAAGGTAAGGTGGTGGAATTCGGTTCGGGACAGGTAGCTAGAATGCTGGAGTGGATTTGACTGTACCAATATCAGTGCGCATTGTTTGATTTAGTTGCTTATGTAACAGTTACGTATGGCTGCTAATTATCCAGACACTGCTGTAATACTCTGCCGCTGAGCAGAGAAGCCCAAGAGCAGATGGCCGTAAGGTCGAAGCCGCAGAACCCCATGTTGTATCATTATAACTTACGCAGAATATTAGTTCTTGATCTCAGTTTATTCTGTGTTAGCTGCTGTTAAAATGACGGTGTCAAACATAACTCCAAGGTATTATGGATATTTCTTATGAGCCAGGCCGCTACCCTCGAAAAATAATGTCCAGTTCTTGGAATGGCCAGGATGTTACTCAGATGAAAACAAGTGGATTCAGTTTCGTTAGGATTCGGTTGAAGTTTCAATTCCCGAAAATATTGCCCCATTACACTTGGGCCTTTGTCAGTATATCTACGATAGCAACAGTCACGTCCCGACACTCCTTGGCTGCCGGTGTGTTGTAACCCAGATGTCACCGCATACGCATACCTGGCCTGAAACTTCTTCCCCAAGCACTTCAGGCTACTGCGTGGCTTTGTAACAATTCTTTTTAGAACATTTTTTTGGAACAAATTAATACAAGGTTTACTCCGCGCTGGTGACTCTTCATTTGGTCGCTCAGCAATGTTTCTTCTCCTCTCCTAACTGTGTCGTTTGTTAAAGGAATCAAACTGGCGTCTGAATGGTCGACATAGGCAAACCGCTACTACTTGAATCACACTCCCGAACTTTTCTTTTATTTCCGCCGTTGCTTTTTCGATTTCGAGGCTAGACAGTAGAGGACAAAGTCTGTTTCCCTGCCTTACACCGATTTGAATCCTAGCATTTCACTACTGGTCTTCCATTCTTATTGTGTACTCTTGGTCGTTGTGCGTATTGTATATCAGGGTAGAGTGTTGTACTTCAGTACACTTTTCAGATAATCGCCTCTAGCCATACCAGTAATAGACGTTTCATATACGGGGTGATTCCCCTTAAAGTTTAAAAACCTGTGAAGCGACTTAGATGTCCTGAGACAAGTAATGTAATGTAAGACACTTGAGGCCGAAAATGTTGAGAAATACCCCAAAAATGAGTGACAAATGTTGAACATGTGACGTCACTATATGACGTACCTCGCTCCACGTGCAGCGGTTGAGGCTATCGGTCTGTTGACCTGATCATCCCAACCCAAGTCCAAGTATGAACTTGGCTCCACGCCTTATGTATGCGACATTAGCACGTGGGCCTCACGGTACGAATCATGCGTCTAGAAGGCAGCATTTTTTTCTTTGCATGAGACCATTACATGTTTATATTGAAGTATTAATTTATTAATTGAGTTACCTGTCTCGCGATCTCCATTGGTTTATTGCGAATTACAGTACAACGGAAACCTACCACATAGCGTCACAAGTAAATGACTATAAGTTTCCGAACTGCACCATTACCAGTAAATTACCTACTTTTTTCTTTATTACATAATGTTTATAATTCAAGAAAGTAGGAGAAAAGGAATGAAAGCCAACATTAGAACTACTTTTGTTTGGTTACAGTGAGGACAATAAGTCTGTAACTTTTACATTTACCACGGATCATGTGTACAAAAGATGCTCGAAATATGGACCGTTTGCTTGAATGCAAGTATAGCATTGCTCAATCATCCCTTCACGCATGCGATCGAAAATATCCTCCGTATTATGGACCTGACCCCACATATTCATCATTTGCCATCCACTTTTGGGGTATTTCCCGACATTTGCGGCCACATGTGTCTTATATTAAATTACTTGGCTCAGCGTCACCTACGTCACTACGGGGTTTTAAAAAAATAATAAAGGTGACTTTGTATTTCTTATTTCATTTTAAATGACTGCTTTCACTTTTAATGAATCTTTTTCTGAAATTACAAAAATTATTAGGGAAAATTAAGGCTCCTTCAACTGTGAACGCATGTTCCAAGATACAACATAGTCATGTACATTTTACCAAATGTAATAAACTTTGTCAATATTATATTTAACCGTGTATATTTCACATTATTAATCTACTGCACACCAGTAAGTGCAATCAAATTAAGGGGAAGTATTATCAAAAACCAGTTTCAATATCAAAACATTCTGAAATAGAAGCTACTGGGAAATGAAACGAGTTTCTATTTTAAAAACAGGTGAAATTGTTAGGTTATGAAAGAAACTCGGTTCGTTTGCACGTACCACATGTTCCATTGTAAAAGTCCTTCTTCTGTTTCGAGGTGCAAGATGGTGTACGATAGACAATGTTTGCCTTAACTGTCCACATGTTGCATAAATATTTGTAAAAATGTGTAGCCTTTAGTTCGCCATAAAACTCTGTAACGGAAAAATTAACAAAATATTCCAAATAGCTGTCGTATATTGTACAACACTGAAATGAAATGTTCGCATAGGTTACACAAAACACAGCCTCACGTCTAACAAAAAAAAAAAAGTAGAATATTGAGAAACTGCTTATGCGGGCGGTCTCTAGTGCGCATCCCTTTATGTGACTCTAAAATCAGTCACTAAACTGAAGTACCGACCAAGAAACATCATATTTTCCTAAGTAAACTATCCTCCAGATACAACACTCTTCCCTACCTGAGTATCATTACAGTTTATACCTATATTTCCAGAGAATTTCAAACATCTCGCATTAACGTACGTCGCCTAACGCTTTTTCTAAGTGAAAGAAACTTATTAGCGTGTATTGGTATTTCTTAAGGTTTCTTCTGTTATGAAGCACAACGTCAGAACTGCCTCTCTGGTCCATTTACGTTTCCCATAGCCAAACTGTTTACCACCCAGCAGATCCTCAGTTTTCCTTTCCTTTGTTCGGTATTTTATTCTTGTCAGAAACTTAGATGCACTAGCTGTTAAGCTCACGGGGCGGAAGTTACCGCGTTTATCAGCGAAATTCTCACTCTTTATGCTTACTTGCTAGAAATATCGTGTCTTGTGAGATACTGGCGTTGTTCGTGTGACGTGAATCTCTATGTATGAAAAATGGGAATGTACAAGGCATCTAGTGGTAGCATTGCGACCATACCAACAACATGCACCAAGAGTTTGTGAGTTTACTGTTATTCCATTAATAAAATATGTCGAGTCACGAAGTTTACGATAACAGCACTGGGAGAGCCTTTAGCGGTTAAATTTCCATTCGAGTCCAGAGCATAAAACAGTTCGCATTTAGCTCTTTCTGAATTGCTCATTTATAACCACAGCGCATTTGCATTCCGATCCTCAGGCGCAATTTTTTAAAATGCGAAACTGCACCTGTTATCGGCGCGGTGAATTTTAAAATCGAAAAAAGCTCTTCTGCAAGTCGGCGTGGAACCGTAGGAAATATAATGTTTGTAAATTGCGAATGAAAACATTATAAACCACAGAACAGTGTTTTTTTGTGACTTACTTCGTACGGCCACAAACGTTATAGCGTGGCAATTAATTGCGCATGAAATAGAGCTTGTTCGAATGCAGTTTAGGTTAATGGTTTCCCTCGTAAAGGAGATAGCGCCAGTTACGATTACAGAGGGATCTTATTCCCCAAACAATTAGGCAATGACGTAAAATAAAGAGCCATGTTCGCTGAACGATTAATACTGTGGTTACCGTTGAAAGTTTTTTCAGTCTAATTCGAAGAGGGGTCGTCGCTTGCATCTCTTTCGCGCAATTCCTCAGCGTTGAACGGAAAACTATTTTACCCTCCCGTCCAAATTAACAGCTGTAGGCCATCGACCATGGAAGACTCTGTTACTGTAAACAATGAAACATAAACCGTCTGCCACATTCTCCACAAATCCATCTTCTCCAGCCTTCATTACCTCGCTGGAGCGAAATATCCTTCTCAAGATTTTACGCTCAACAATTAATTGTCTCATTATTTTACATATTTTTTGCCTCTCATTTGCGAAATTGCATCTTTGTCGCGTATTATTCTCTTACTTCGGCGTACTGACGTTTGCCAAGTCACAAACGGTGTCCGTATTGAGCATGTGAGATCTGAGTCAAAAACTAGGAAGGGTGCTCTATCTGTATTCTGTATGTGATGTAGTTTTTGTACAGTGGTGCCCTGAAATCCCAGAGGAACTTACAAATAACTCTGCATTTCCCGCTCGTCCGCGCGTTGGAAAACCAAACGGAGAGAAATTTTTTTCCGGCCTGTTGACTGACATGATATCACTCTACTGGTACGTCTTGCTGCGTCGACAGCCTCTCCATCACCCATGTATTGCTTCCTGCGGAGTGTATATTTCACTGGGCCAAGAAGATGGAAGTTGGATGGTGTTGGATGCAGGCGACCTTGTGGCAATCATATGTTACGACTTCTGCACCACTTGTTAGCAGCATACACAGTATGAGATTTTCACTCTGCAGCGGAGTGTGCGCTGATATGAAACTTCCTGGCAGATTAAAACTGTGTGCCCGACCGAGACTCGAACTCGGCACCTTTGCCTTTAGCGGGCAAGTGCTCTACCATCTGAGCTACCGAAGCACGACTCACGCCCGGTATTCACAGCTTTACTTCTGCCAGTATCTCGTCTCCTACCTTCCAAACTTTACAGGAGCTCTCCTGCGAACCTTGCAGAACTAGCACTCCTGAAAGAAAGGATATAGCGGAGACATGGCTTAGCCACAGCCTGGGGGATGTTTCCAGAATGAGATTTTCACTCTGCAGCGGAGTGTGCGCTGATATGAAACTTCCTGGCAGATTAAAACTGTGTGCCCGACCGAGACTCGAACTCGGGACCTTTGCCTTTCGCGGGCAAGTGCTCTACCATCTGAGCTACCGAAGCACGACTCACGCCCGGTACTCACAGCTTTACTTCTGCCAGTATCTCGTCTCCTACCTTCCAAACTTTACAGGAGCTCTCCTGCGAACCTTGCAGAAGGTAGGAGACGAGATACTGGCAGAAGTAAAGCTGTGAGTACCGGGCGTGAGTCGTGCTTCGGTAGCTCAGATGGTAGAGCACTTGCCCGCGAAAGGCAAAGGTCCCGAGTTCGAGTCTCGGTCGGGCACACAGTTTTAATCTGCCAGGAAGTTTCAGCATACACAGTGGCTGCGCCAAAGACTGAGGTGGCGTGGAGGTTTACAATTATTTATTGAACTTCCTTTACAATTCCTCCCTCGTCGTCGCTGCCGAGCCCTGCGGATCCCACCGCCTGGCTGCTGCTGTGTAGATTCTTCGAAAATGCGCGCAACGCGCGCCGCTGATCACACTTGGGAGCCTCAGGCCACCAGTGCTCCGCTGAAGCCAGGATGCCCTGTGGTTGAGATGGACTCGTCGCCGTGAGGTCAGCTGCCGACGCCTGCTGCACCGGCGGCTGGGAAGCCGTCAGTCGCGATGTCCGCGCGGTCCCGTCGTGGACGGACCACGCGCCATGGGCCAGGTTCCCGTGAAGTCCGGGCGTCAGTCCCCAGTGGTGCCTGTGACGGAGATTAGATTAGATTAGATTAGATTAATACTAGTTCCATGGATCATGAATACGATATTTCGTAATGATGTGGAACGAGTCAGATTTTCAAATACATGACATAACTAAGTTAATTTAATAACATACTTAAGTTAATATAACAACTCTTTCATTTTTTTTGTGTTTTTTATTTTATTTATTTTTATTTTTTTATTTTTGTTAATTTATATCTAAAAATTCCTCTATGGAGTAGAAAAAGTTGTCATTCAGAAATTCTTTTAATTTCTTCTTAAATACTTGTTGGTTATCTGTCAGACTTTTGATACTATTTGGTAAGTGACCAAAGACTTTAGTGCCAGTATAATTCACCCCTTTCTGTGCCAAAGTTAGATTTAATCTTGAATAGTGAAGATCATCCTTTCTCCTAGTATTGTAGTTATGCACACTGCTATTACTTTTGAATTGGGTTTGATTGTTAATAACAAATTTCATAAGAGAGTATATATACTGAGAAGCTACTGTGAATATCCCTAGATCCTTAAATAAATGTCTGCAGGATGATCTTGGGTGGACTCCAGCTATTATTCTGATTACACACTTTTGTGCAATAAATACTTTATTCCTCAGTGATGAATTACCCCAAAATATGATGCCATATGAAAGCAACGAGTGAAAGTAGGCGTAGTAAGCTAATTTACTAAGATGTTTATCACCAAAATTAGCAATGACCCTTATTGCATAAGTAGCTGAACTCAAACGTTTCAGCAGATCATCAACGTGTTTCTTCCAATTTAATCTCTCATCAATGGACACACCTAAAAATTTGGAATATTCTACCTTAGCTATATGCTTCTGATTAAGGTCTATATTTATTAATGGCATCATACCATTCACTGTACGGAACTGTATGTACTGTGTCTTATCAAAATTCAGTGAGAGTCCGTTTACAAGGAACCACTTAGTAATTTTCTGAAAGACGGTATTGACAATTTCATCAGTTAATTCTTGTTTGTCAGGTGTGATTACTATACTTGTATCATCAGCAAAGAGAACTAACTTTGCCTCTTCATGAATATAGAATGGCAAGTCATTAATATATATTAAGAACAGCAAAGGACCCAAGACTGACCCTTGTAGAACCCCATTCTTGATAGTTCCCCAGTTTGAGGAATGTGCTGATCTTTGCATATTATGAGAACTACTTATTTCAACTTTCTGCACTCTTCCAGTTAGGTACGAATTAAACCATTTGTGCACTGTCCCACTCATGCCACAATACTTGAGCTTGTCTGCGGCCGGTCCTGCTGGAAGTTCTCGTTGTAGTTAGTCAGCCACGGTGCCGACCGAACTCGGTCCGACCCCCAGAGCTGAAGTTGACATCTGGTGGCGAACGGATGACTCCTGCGAGCTGGAACAGACTTCCGGAATCGTCACCTACGAAGACTGAACATTCGGACACGGACCACGTCCGTCCTCAGATCCGAACTGCTTCCTAATGGCTTCTGTCTGTTGCTGCCTGCACTCCACTATTTATATCCGGCAGGAGGACTTTTTATCCTCGGTGGTAGCTTTTTGTGTTATTACTCCCGCAATATACTGCAGCGTAACTTAGCGTGCTGGCCTCCCTTCCCCTTACTCAGCACTCTCCAGGCTTCGCTCGGCGCTCAGTCTGTGTGCGTCCTTGCGTCAGCCTGCTGGTAGACTGCTGCTGTCAGCAAGGCTATCTGTGCCTGCCTACTTTGCAACGCCTCGGTCGCCGGCGTGCCTCTGTTTTGCTATTCTCCATTGCGTGAAGCAACGCTTACTACATGTGGCTGCAACATATAACAGATACATCGCCCAACGGCTCACCGTGCCTTTGTTCACTGTCATGTCTCCGTAGATAAAATGTAAGCGCCTACGAATATCTGCGATTCTTTAGTTTTCTGCCAAAATAAATTCAATGAGAAACCACGGATTGGAACACGCTTCCATAACAGAAGCCATTTTGGAGGCTACGTATAGCTCCAGTTATGGAAGCTACAGGGGCTTAAATGGGAATATTCCACGATGCCGTACAACAAATTCCGCATTTTTCCAGTTGAAATTGGCCAAGAAATAAGAAGTGTTGCATAACTTATTGACCGCCCATCGTAAAGGTAAAGTCACTTGGTATTGTTAGCTGGGTGACCCCAAGGAGTGGGCTGAGGTGCCTAGCTGGAAAGGGTTTCTTTCCTCTGTGCACAATGGCTTCTTTTCATGCGGGGTTGTGCCATACGTGTATTTGTTCAGTGTAGATGAGTGTAATGGCTGCGATTATAGTCTGGTGTTGTGTTTGTGTTGTATGATGACGATAAGAGAAGGGAGATGACCAAAATAGGTGTCGGACAGAATCTACTACATTCGAATAGCACCAAGGGGACCGTCCCCCTTAACGTCACCATTCGATGGACGGATTATCATCAATAGCGTCACATGCCCCCAAGCCACGAGAAACTGCTGAGAGGTTCGAAATTTAATCTAGGGTACTGACGATCGGGAACTTTATACCATCACTTCCCCCCCCCCCCTTACCGGAGAAATACTGTGAAAATTTCATACACCATCGGGACTCGCACCGGCTTACCTTCGATTCGAGCGTCACTGCAAAGGTGTACTTTAGCGACCTTTAGTGTTAATAAACAAACAGAACACGTCTGAAGTATATTACACGTTTTTCATAAGGATCCACATTTTTAAAGCATACAAAATGCGATTAAAGGCAGGAAACTGTAACAAAGTAATAACTTATGCACTCCCGCAATAAATAAAAACAATTGACTTGGAGTATTATACGAAATAAATCCTAGTCTCCAACTCTCGAACAGAGGAGGGCCAATCGGCTTCTCAGACTTGACATTCCATAAGGGTTCGTTGGTGTATCCATTCGTAACTAATTTCACAGTAAAACTTTCCAGAACTGGGGCATGCCAACTGATGAGAGGATCCACGAATACCCTTTTTAAGAAACTGCCATAAAGTAATCAATATTTCGTTCGGCGCTGTATCTTCTTGTGTTGTCCATCCAAAATTGCAGCACGTCTATTCGAATGGCTCTGAGCACTATGGGACTTAACTTCTGAGGTCATTAGTCCCCTAGAACTTAGAACTACTTAAACCTAACTAACCTAAGGACATCACACACATCCATGCCCGAGGCAGGATTCGAACCTGCGACCGTAGCGGTCACGGGGTTCCAGACTGTAGCGACTAGAACCGATCGGCCACCCCGGCCGGCCACGTCTATTCCATTGCTATATATGTGCGCCATCCGTGCGAGCCAGTTCTACATCTACATCTACACATCTACACGGATACTCTGCAAATCACATTTAACTGCCTGCCCGTATAGAGCGCGGAAAGAATGAACAACTATATCTTTCCGTACCTATTACTTTCCCTTATTTTATCATGGTGGTCGTTCCGCCCTATGTAGGTCGGTGTCAACAAAATATTTTCGCATTGTGAGGAGAAAGCTGGTGATTGAAATTTCGTGAGAAGATTCCATCGCAACGAAAAACGCCTTTCTTTTAATGATTTCCAGCCCAAATCCTGCATCATTTCTGTGACACTCTCACACATATTTCCCGATAATACAAAACGTGCTGCCTTTCTTTAAACTCTTCGATGTATCCTACACCGCGCAGCAGTATTCTAAAAGAGGACGGACAAGCGTAGTGTAGGCGGTCTCCTTCGTAGGTCTGTTACATTTTCTTAGTGTCCTGCCAACAAACCCCGCCTTTGGTTAGCCTTCCCCACAACATTTTATATGTGTTCTTTCCAATTTAAGTTGTTCGTAATTGTAATACCTAGGTATGTAGTTGAATTTACGGCTTTTAGAATAGACTGATTTATCGTGTAACCGAAGTTTAACGAGTTCCTTTTAGCACTCATGTAAATGACCTCACACTTTTCGTTATTTACGGCCAACTGCCACTTTTCGCGCCATTCAGATATTTTTTCTAAATCGTTTTGCAGTTTTTTTTTCATCTTCTGATGACTTTATTAGTCGATAAACGACAGCGTCATCTGCAAACAACCGAAGACGGCTGTTCAGATGGTCTCCGAAATCGTTTATATAGATAAGGAACAGCAAAGGGCCTATAACACCACCTTGGGGAACGCCTGAAATCACTTCTGTTTTACTCGATGACTTTCCGTCAATTACTACGAACTGTGACCTCTCTGACAGGAAATCGCAAATCCAGTTGATATTCCATAAGCAAGCAATTTCACAACGAGCCGCTTGTGTGGTACAGTGTCAAAAGCCTTCCGGAAATCCAGGAATACGGAATCGATCTAAAATCCTTTGTCAGTCGCATTGGATTTTTCCTCGGGGGAAATATGTCACATATGGGTAAATAATTACCACCAGTGTTATCTCTCTGTAAGTGGTACAGCTAAGAAAGACTACGAAACAACACGTCATAGCCCACGCTTCCATTGCCTTCCTTTCCAAACACAAAACGGTGTTCTTCCTTCTGTATCAGCCCGCCACATGTTCAAAGGACCGAATCAACCATGTTTATTGCGTGCGGTCTGTCTCATGTCTTATGATTAACTAGAAAGTGCCACGAGGATAGAGCCGCCGAGTTCAAATGGCTCTGAGCACTATGGGACTTAACATCTGAGGTCATCAGTCCCCTAGAACGTAGAAGTACTTAAAGCTAACCAACCTAAGGACATCAGAGACATCTATGCCCGAGGCAGCTTTCGAACCTGCGACCCTAGCTGTCACGCGGTTCCAGACTGAAGCGCCTAGAACCGCTCGGCCACAACGATCGGCCGTCGAGTTCAAGTATGATGATGATGACGATGATGATGTTTGTTTTGTGGGGCGCTCAACTGCGCTGTTATCAGCACCCGTACAAATTCCCAACCTTTGTTCAGTCCAATCTCGCCACTTTCATGAATGATGATGAAATGATGAGGACAAACAAACACCCAGTCATCTCGAGGCAGGTAACATGTCTGACCCCGCAGGGAACTGAACCCGGGACCCCGTGCTCCGGGAGCTAGAACGCGACCGCGAGACCACGAGCTGCGGACAGTTCAAGTATGGGGGTTGCACAGAAAGCCAGACGGTGGGCCAGGCCCTCATCGGGTATCGCCATTCCATCACGTTCCTGTCATGATGCCGCATTAAGATAAGGTAAACATCTCACACCGTTGGTCTCTGGCAGCTCTTGGCTAACATAGCTGTAGTCTACAAGAAACGTTGCAAAGTCAGTAAGTATCGGCGAAATGTTGCAGACTCGAACGGGGGACGCGTAGGAGTGTTACGTTAGTCCGTCAATTAGTGCGTCACACGGTGCCATATTCTGAGCATCGCGCTCATGAATGGGGCCGAAGCTTTAAGGGGCTCCGGAACGCCCTATACTTGCAATGTTAAAATAACGCTTATAAATTACATCTTTCCTCACAAAGTATTTGAGGCAGGAAGTTGAACTTTTTACAGATTATTTATTGGAATATGGGCTACAACTTAACACAGGGATTTTACAACATTTTAGTTCAGTTATTAAAGATGATTTTTTTTCAATTGTAATGAAAATTCACAACTTTGTTTGCAATTCTTTATTTATATATTCAAAAATATACATTTTTTGGAAAAAGGCTGTGTTAAATTATGCAGAAGGTACTGTGTAGCATTTACTAAAAGTTTGAAACAAATAAGTTTGGAAGATCCTTAGAAAACATGTAATTAGTATGAGAAAATAAAAGTTTTGGGAATCGAGCGACAAAGATTGGATTAACTTTTTAGTGCATTCCAGGTCCATAGGATGGATTATCTTCATCCTCTGCAAACTACTCCTCCAGCTTCCTCTTGTTCCTCCTCCTGTTTACTCTTGCTTGTATTTCTGGACTCTTTACAGCCCTGTCTGCAGCCCGAAGGCGTTCCTTGTCTAAAGCAAGCATCGCTCGTACCATGTTAGAATGTTATTATTTACAGTAATAACACATACCTTTGGCTTTCCAACATTTCTCCTTTTCTTAAAAGCCTTCAGAGGATTTCTAATAACTTTACTTTTACTCATTATCATACTTCAACAAAACAGAGACTCAAGAAACAGAATTAATTACGAATATTTTCGAGATAACGACAGAGTAAATAAACATGAAACAATCGACAATCACACCAGCGATATATATTGAACCATCACAGGTTAGCCACAACACATACTTTATCTCACATCGCTAAAATGTACCTGATGAACACGGACGTTAATAATAACACCATTTGACAGCAGTTTAACAGCGCCACAGTGGGTCACGCCCGTGTAGAACACATTTCAAAAAAAAAAATTAAAAATAGTTGTAGTCTTCGGAATTGAATAAATTATATATCTATTAAAAGGTAATAGTGTGCAGATTCAGAAAACGCAAAAAAGTAAAAACTGAACTTTTCATGATTTTGAGCCTTTCCGGAGCCCCTTAAGGCGGACGTTGGTAAGGCTGCACGCGCCGAGTGTTAAAGTGGCCTAACGAATCTTGAGTATCATCCCACGACTGAGAAACTATCCCAATGCCACTAAGCGGGCGATCCGCAGTTCCCTCGGCAGTGGAAATACGTGTGTAATGTGTGGCAACGCAAGATGTACGTTGACATACTGCACTGCGTTGTTACCTCGTTTTCAAAGACGGATGTTTACGGTACATCTCAGTTTAAATGCAAATCCTGCAAACCTTCCAATTCCTCAAACAGAATAATTGACTTTCCTTTTTTTCTGGAGACAGACGAACGATCCAGCTTGTACGCTACTGACAGTGACAGCATTTAAAGAGACATAGAGAGGTGTGTGTGTGTGTGTGTGTGTGTGTGTGTGTGTGTGTGTGTGTCGTGTAAGAGGGAGAGAGGAAGGCGACATGATGTGAGTGATAAATAACAGAGTCGGCGGTCGCGCCGACAGAAAGAGAATTCTCCAGATATTAAAATTTTAATAACTGGGACGAGAAGTTATTTCGATACATTATTCTCGTCTCTCTCGATATTCACTGTCGTTGCCGTGCTAGTGTTTTACACAGTCCGCCGTACGAACAGGCCCCACTTTAAAGCGAGTAAATCGTTCATCGCATTTTTAGGCGGGCAAAAAAGTCTGCAATCTCGTTCTCATGCTTCCAGTTATTGGTAAAAAAAAAGAGTGCCGCTTGATCGAATTCCGTTGGCAGCAAATAAATGACGAACAGGCAGTGTTGTTTGCTAGTTTTGCGGGAGTACCGACTTCTCTCGTTAATTTCTTGTTCGCCCGTGCCGGAATTGATTTGGAAGTAAGAGTGATTTCAGGTGTGCCGCGGGGGAGTGTCATAGGACCGTCGCTATTCACAATGTACATAAATGACCTTGTGGATGACATCGGAAGTTCACTGAGGCTTTTTGCAGATGATGCTGTGGTGTATCGAGAGGTTGTAACAATGAGAAATTGTACTGGAATGCAGGAGGATCTGCAGCGAATTAACGCATGGTGCAGGGAATGGCAATTACATCTCAATGTAGACAAGTGTAATGTGCTGCGAATACATAGAAAGATAGATCCCTTATCATTTAGCTACAAAATAGCAGGTCAGCAACTGGAAGCAGTTAATTCCATAAATTATCTGGGAGTACGCGTTAGGAGTGATTTAAAATGGAATGATCATATAAAGTTGATCGTTGGCAAAGCGGATGCCAGACTGAGATTCATTGGAAGAATCCTAAGGAAATGCAAACCGAAAACAAAGGAAGCAGGTTACAGTACGCTTGTTCGCCGACTGCTTGAATAGCTCTCGGCAGTGTGGGATCCGTAACAGATAGTGTTGATAGAAGAGATAGAGAAGATCCAACGGAGAGCAGCGCGCTTCGTTACAGGATCATTTAGTAATCGCGAAAGCGTTACGGAGATGATAGATAAACTCCAGTGGAAGACTCTGCAGGAGAGACGCTCAGTAGCTCGGTACGGGCTTTTTTTAAAGTTTCGAGAACATACCTTCACCGAAGAGTCAAGCAGTATATTGCTCCCTCCTACCTACATCTCGCGAAGAGACCATGAGGATAAAATCAGAGAGATTAGAGCCCATGCAGAGTGTAATGGTCGCCTAGTCGTAGATATAGCTAATTGCTATAATCGCACTATTTCACTCCCATTTACGGAGCTTGTTAGCACTTGATGTTAGGTTGGCGCCATTAAAATGCATTGTGTTGTGGTAATCGCTGCTGCTTGCTGGATCGCTGCTGTGTCTCGATGCTGATGCTGGCTCTAAATCTGGTTGTCTAGGGTTAAAAACATGAGGTCCCGTGTTTTTTATGTGCTTTTGATGATAAAGAACGAGCGAAACCAACAAATATGTAAACTTCAAATATCTATTACTCTGGTGGCCATCTTAATTCCACTGTCCACCAAAGACCATGACTCAACACAAAGTAGTACTTCCGTTACATGTTCTTTGCATTGTTTATCCACCTCAAACAATAACACACAAACACACTTTACCAAAGTGGCATTCCGACTGCCTCTCGGCCCTCCTTCCTGCTTGTATTTATAACATTGTCAAAGAACTACTAAAAAGAGATATAGTTTATAAGTCACATGTACATCTGTTATCATAATTTGTGCAGAAAAGTTATTAATTTGCATCGAGTGACATAATTTAACATGTTATTAAAATGACAGACAGATTTGTTGACTTGACAGAATAATTCTTTGTTACAAAAAGGCCGTTTTTTAGAAGTTTGTCAAATGACTTCTCTAATTTGCATAAATAAGTAAATAACATGAATTATTAAGAATTACAATGGTTTTCGTCTAAAATAGGATTGATTTCGTGAATACTGAGTGAAACCGCTCCTAGTGAACAAATAGGTTTCACTGGGTGATTTTTATTTAAGGAGATCCAAAATACCTAAGTTGGTCACTATTTTTCGTACTTCATATTAATTATTTAAGATGGACTTAGTGTTTTTACATGATGACATTTGCTGTATCAGTGATCAAGTGATATAAACTTTTGTGTGGGTCCGTTACTCAGTATAATTTAATGGGTTGACTGTTTATGCAGACATGTTATGCAATCATTGTTAACATACACAATAACTTTTCTATAATCATAAATACTCGTTGAACTGGTTGAATTTGGAGGGTATCGCATACTTCGGTACAGTAAAGCCTTTAATATGTTCCGTTGCAAGAGGAATACCGACAATCCTTCTTTCCACGAACAATACGAGACTGGAATAGTAGTGAGAACCGATAGAGGTACTCAAGGTACCCTCCGCCACACACCGTCAGGTGGCTTGCGGAGTATGGATGTAGATGTAGATGTAGAAGGGCGCCGAAGAACCACGGATTAGCCTAACATCGAACGATTCCCGGGGACGGGGAAAGACTTAAATCGATGTCGGAGCGACATAGAGAGGCAGGAATAGCGTACGACCATTGCGGGGAGGGGGGGTGGGGGGAGAGAAAGTTGCAAAAAAATGTCTACTTGGGAAGAAAAGGGGGAGAAAGTGAATCCATGTAACAATCCTCTCTGGGCAGAGTTAGGAGTCCGATTTATTGAGATTCGGTTCGTCTGTAGTAATGGAGTTTTATAAGTCTGGATGTGAAATATAACTTTAGTATTTTATAACTTAAGTATTTTTTTTCTACCTGTAGTCTTCGTTTACATCGGTACTCCGCAAGTCACCTTAAGCTGTGTTGGAGAAAAGTACTTCTGATGCCAAAATTATTTGTCCCATTTCTTGTTCCAGCCATGATTGGAATGTGGGAAGAACGAGTCTGTACGAGTCCTCCTCTGAAGGAGTTCCCCTCGAGGTCGTTTAAGTGAGATGTACACCGCCTGACCCGGAGGTCAGTGAGCCACACTGTGGGTCTCCATTTGGTCAACTGGTCGAAGAGTGCAGTATCCAGATTTGTGGTGCATTCGGATGCGACGTAGGCCAGATGTTGGACTGCATGGGAGCGTGAGGGCAGGCAATTCCTCCTTGTCGGTCCTGGTCGATCAAGTCTGACCATCTCGATGGTGGATTGCCATATTGTGCACCAAGCACATCGTGACCTCTTCACATCTGCGCCTGACAAGTAATGGACTCCATGAAACATTCTTATCATCCGACACCATTGATCGGAGACTATCAGGAGCTCTACTAGGGAATCCCATGCCAGAGTGTTGGTGACCATTGTCGGAGAATATGGCGGCGAGCCGGGGAGAGGTTCCATTCTTCTAATGTTTTGGAGAGACACAGCGGTATTCCTCCTCGCATCATTGTGTGGGGAGCCTTTGGCTTTTACCTCAGATGACGGCTGCTAGTGACTGATGGAACTTTGATGGGACAATGGTACATCACGGACATCCTGAGTCCTCGTGTGTTACCACTTATGCGACTGTATCGTGGTGCCATTTTTCAACAGGACAACGCTCGTCCACGTATGGCACATGCCTCTATAAGGCACTCCGGTGTGAGTAAGGTCCTTAGAATTGTGGGACCGGCTCGGATGTCAACTTCGTCCCTTTGCCGGCATCCAGGATATCATGCAGCAGTTGCAACAGTTATCGACCAACTTGCCTCGGGAAATGATTAAACGGCCTTGAAGACACCGTAACCAACCGAATCACTGCGTGCATCCAGACTGAGCTGTGAGCAACGTCGCACTGACAAGGGAGCTCATACTGCAAAATTAACTGTAAATTTGACTCTAGTTTGTAATCACATACCTTTTCAACCCCTGAAGTTTCATTTGGTTTCCTCCTCCTCTTCTGGCTGCTTCCCATCCTTTTTCAGGCAACATTTGTGGGAGCAAATAACATATTTACCGACTAGTCCTTAGGCGTACACTCTTAAGTTACCAAGTCACTACTTTCGCGAATGAATCACATTGCCTTAAGAACTGTGTGTTCCAAGGGATTTTTCATCTGCTTTTCTTACAACTGTTTTATGTGGTAGTTCCTCTTAACGTCGCAGTGTGTGGAATTTTCTGATGTTTCTGGATTTTTGCTGTGTACGGTGAATTATTGCTAGTAGTATACTAAACAACAATATATTCGAATTATTCGTACTGAGGTCAATCGCCAGTTTCTGTACCCAACAATGATGTTCTGGAGGTCTTCCTGCATTTCGTTACAGCTGCAACTCTCTGATATACGAGGGATATTCGGAAAGGGTCTTGAAAGGAGGCTATGGAGATGAACATCGACAAAAGCAAAACGAGGATAATGGAATGTTGTGTAACTAAATCAGGTGATGCTGAGGCAATTAGATGAGGAAATGAGACAGTTAAAGTAGTAGATGAGTTTTTCTATTTGGGGAGCAAAATAACTGACGATTGTCGAAGTAGGGAGGATAAAAAATGTAGACTGGAAGTGGCAATAAAAGCGTTCCTGAAGGGGAATTTGTGGCACAACTTGTCTAGAAAAAGGGATCGGTTGGTAGGACATGTTCTTAGGCACCAAGTAATCACCAATTTAGTATTGGAGGGCAGTGTGAAGGGTAAAAATCGTAGAGGGAGACCAAGAGATTAATACACCAAGCAGATTCAGAATGATGTAGGGTGCAGTAGTTACTTGGAAATGAAGAATCTTGCACAGGATAGAGTAGAATGGAGAGCTGAATCAAACCAGTCTCTGGACTGAAGACCACAACAACAACATTCGGAAAGTGAGATCCGATCGGGGGCGAAATGGAAACCACTGTGAAAATCAGAAATACTTTATTTGTAACAGTTAGCTACACTTTCCAGCTGCTTCTCTACATAGTAGCCGCTCCGACTTAAGACGTTTGTAGTAGCATTGTACCCACCATCAAATATTGTCGTCACAGAAGGCAGCAATCTGGGGTTTCCGCTAATTTTCTACGCTGATTAAAGCTCGTTGTCCGTGCCAAAGTGTTGTTTATCTTCATAGCCAGCGGTTTATGTGAGCGTATATGAAACTCAGGACGAGCCAGTTACGGGCTGTGCTGTGGATGATCAGACACTTCCCATCGAAAACGTTGTAGGAGCATCTTTATTGCCCCTGCAGAGTGCGGCCGAGAATTATTATGAAGAAAGAAACGCATGACACGTGACTTATGTTATGTGAGCTGGATAACATCAGGCGAAATCTCTCGTCAGGCATCTTACTTCGCGGGAGGCTCCATTGCTCTAGGCATCTTTACGTGCTCACTATGCGTTCAGAACTGAAAAGAACGACGTGATGCGATCGACTGGCGTACTACAGAGACTGCCCAAAGCATCGACGGATTTTCACCGTGGTTTCCATTTCGCTCCCGATCGGACCTTACTTTCAGAATAATACCCGTACAGCTGCATCACTCACAGCTGTCCCCCATATGTTTCCAGTTCCTATCAATAGCTACATCATTGAAACTTGAAACTTCTGTTCGCAGGAAAGCTTCTGTAAAGTTTGGAAGGTAGGAGACGAGATACTGGCAGACGTGAAGCTGTGAGGACCGGGCGTGAGTCGTGCTTCGGTAGCTCAGATGGTATGCCGGCACGGTAACTCAGCGTGTTCGGTCAGAGAGCTGGTTCGCCTCTGTAATAAAAAAACTGAGTGAAAGAATCAACAACGAACTTAAACGAATGTCATGTGACGTCCGCAACGACCAAACACAACGATCAACAACGAACAAAATGCAAAAAAAAAAAAGATGGTAGAGCACTTGACCGCGAAAGGCAAAGGTCCCGAGTTCGAGTCTCGGTCGGGCACACAGTTTTAATCTGCCAGGAAGTTTCATATGAGCGCACACTCCGCTGCAGAGTGAAAATCTCATTCTCTCCAGCTACATCACTTCTTTGCAGAGCATCATTGACAAAAACGATAAACTTAAGGCAGCAGCAGCAAATATACAGACCGAACACTTACAGCTTGTCTTCCCGCATGATTTATAACAGATGACCCATTTGCATCAAAGTTTCTGTCAGACTGCTCTTTTTTTACGAGGTCGGTGTCCCTCTTGGAAGAACTACGTTTTTTGAAATACGTGTTCCTTATGTGTAGAAGCAATATATTGTTCCAACTGGCAGTATGCTAAAATATTCTTGCAGCTGGTGAACGGCAGACCTTAACATGACCTGTCACAGTTTCTCCGCGGCTGACCTACCGACGTCTTTTATTGCTATAGGAGAGCTTCATTGCGTTCCGACCGATCGCAAAGAAACTCTTTCGCGATTTTCACCGCTTAGTCGTGATCGGCTCTCTGCTATTCCTGGCGCAGGATATTGCTTTGCTCTTCACATGTCAAAGAATACCTGCACTGCGCTGCAATGTTTCGTTGTTGTTTGAAGGACGCTGTGATAATTCTCAATCCTGTCACGTATTCAGTGGTTAAAAGTTACAACGCTGATTTCGAATAAACGTCCCAGAAACGGAGCAGGGAATGAGTTACGTAATATTTTGCTATCGAACTCTCGTATTTTGAGAAGAAGGTTCAGGGTACGGATTTAGATACGAATAAACAGCAGAAACTATTCCAAGTTCTCCGAGGTCATCCAGCAGGAATTATTTCACCGTCTCCGAGGTCACCCATCCGAAAATGCCGCTATTGTTTTATGCAATGGTGCATAATCTTACAGACTTTATAGCTCTCTGTAAAGGCGGACGTGGCAGCTGCCGCATGCCAGCGACATTGAATAGTCTGCTCTCAAGCGTATGTCGATCATATTATTTTAGTGGTCCGGCAACCGCAGCCAAAGCTATACATAATGAATAATCTTCCGCATTGACTTGACGATGATCGATGGGACTCTGCTCGTAGCGTTAATCTTGCCGCGTCATCACAGTTTTTTTTACTTAATAAAGAAGCTTGTGAGGACTCTGCTCTCATTATGACCAATTATGGTATGACATATCTATTTTTAAAACCATTGTAGTTCTTAAATGCTCCAATTTGTTGTACAGATCACCTGAAGACGAATCTCCACTTACGCGAAACTGGTCCTGACTTTTTAACAAAAGTATTTTAACGGCCAGTGTGAAAGATTATTCAACATGTATATTTATCACACATTTGCCTCTAGTTAGGTGCCGACTATTGTATCTTCATATGAGAACTTTTGCTGTAGGTAATTTTTGCTTATAAATAATATGGTATTCGCGTATCAGGTGATAAACCTGGACATAATTTGGTTGAACTCTCGCTAAGTACATCGATTCAGTGTCACCCGATCAAATAACGACAGCTTGGTAAAGCCTTTTTTTTAGTTTTAAGCACAATTTATTCCCTTCTCCCCAATCCCACACCGACCATCCAACCCCACACCCACGCTCACAAATTAATAATAAAATTCTTAGACAAATCGTGCAGTGCAGAACCACAACAGCAATTTGTTGTAAACTCGATATTATGATATAAGTCTATATATACGTTGATAGTACTACTGCTAGTATTCAATAATGCGCTGCCACTGGTTCTTTTGTTGTAAATTTGCAGTGGTTTCTGCAGTTTTGGCAGAACTTTGTATTGTCAAGTTCAAACAATCAATCACTTCCACCGTGTCCTCCATTTTGTATTTAATGGAGAGACAAAGACAGATCCCGTGACATTCTGTCGCGTATGGGTGTGTTGTGGAGAGTGGGGCGAGGGGGGGGAAGCGGAAAGGAGGGAGACAGAATTCCTTTGGTGGAAACATGACAAGCAAACGTGAAAGTTAACCCTGCCGATGTGAGTAATCACCGAAATGCAGTGCGTTTTACAGCAGTAAATAATATAGGTGACGTGAACACATCATCTAAAATTAAAAGAAGAAAATACAATACTTGAACACTGTTCTCAATGGTGAGGGTATCATCTGGAGTGCCCCAGGGAAGTGTGGTAGGTCCGCTGTTGTTTTCTATCTACATAAATCATCTTATGAATAGGGTGGATAGCAATGTGTGGCTGTTTGCTGATGATGCTGTGGTGTACGGGAAGGTGTCGTCGTTGAGCGACTGTAGAAGGATACAACATGACTTGGATAGGATTTCTGATTGGTGTAAAGAATGGCAGCTAACTCTAAATATAGATAAATGTAAATTAATGCAGATGAATAGGAAAAAGAATCCCGTAATGTTTGAATACTCCAGTAGTAGTGTAGCGCTTGACACAGTCACGTCGATAAAATATTTGGGCGTAACATTGCAGAGCGATATGAAGTGGGACAAGCATTTAATGGCAGTTGTGGGGAAGGCGGATAGTCGTCTTGGAATTTTGGGAAGATGTGGTTCATCTGTAAAGGAGACCGCTTATAAAACACTAATATGACCTATTCTTGATTACTGATCGAGCGTTTGGGATCCCTATCAGGTCTGATTGAGGGAGGACATAGAAGCAATTCAGAGGCGGGCTGCTAGATTTGTTACTGGTAGGTTTGGTCATCACGCGAGTGTTACGGAAATGCTTCAGGAACTCGGGTGGGAGTCTCTGGAGTAAAGGAGGCGTTCTTTTCGTGAATCGCTACTGGGTAAATTTAAAGATAAGATAACAGAGATTAGGGGTCGTACAGAGGCATATAGGCAGTCATTTTTCCCTCGTTCTGTTTGGGAGTGGAACAGGGAGAGAAGATGCTAGTCGTGGTACGAGGTACCCTCCGTCACGCACCGTATGGTGGATTGCGGAGTATGGATGTAGATGTAGAAGATTGCAATCGTAGCCACAATGTGAAATCATAAGATTCTCTAAAATTCGGTCCACCTAAGAGAGGCACCTCAGTGACTCCGGAAAGAGACCAGTGATAGGTTGTCACCTGAGCAACAGATCTATCAGCGACATTTCAGCGCTGCTAAAGCTTCCCTAGTTGAGTGTTGGTGAAGTGCGGAGGACCAACCACAGCTAAGCGATGACGAGGCAGATCTCTTGTACCGACGGACCGGGAGCGCAGACCACTGCAGAGGGTGGGTGTAAATGAAACCATAGGAAGGAATGGCTTGTCAGTACCAAAGTGATGCCAGCAGTTCATCCACCTCATTGGCTAAGCATAGGGGGTTAAAAAGAATGAGGTAGAGTGGTCCAGTAGCTACACAGCTACACATTTCTGTAGGTACTGCTAAGTGACGCTAGATGTTATGTTCTGTAGCGATGCCACTGCAGAGTGGATGCGAAGAAACAAGTGATAGAATGATAAATCACGCTGTACACTGTGGCTATCCGACTGAAGACTTTGGGTTTGGTGAATGCCTAGAAAACATTACCTGTCGTCACGTGTGGTGCCAGCAGCGAAGTACAGAGTAGACGGTGTTAAAGGATTGGACCTTTTTTCGTGCTTATGTTCGCCCTATTGCACTGATGAACACATATTCAAAAATGGTTCAAATGGCTCTGAGCGCTATGGGACTTAACAGCTGTGGTCATGAGTCCCCTAGAACTTAGAACTACTTAAACCTAACTAACCTAAGGACATCACACACATCCAATGCCCGAGGCACGATTCGAACCTGCGACCGTAGCACTCGCACGGTTCCGGACTGCGCGCCTAGAACCGCGAGACCACCGCGGCCGGCGAACACATATTACAGCATTGTGTATTGCTTACTGTAGGAGAATAGTTCAGAAACGATGATTGTTCGTATCAACATGACAACGCATCGTATCATAAAGTAGCATCTGTTAGGCAGTGATTTGTGAACAGTAACATTCCTGAAACGGCCAGGGCTGCGCGTAGTCCCGACTTGAACCCACTGGAATGTCGTAGGGATAAGTCAGAAGGTAGACATTTCTTCAGACACCAGCGTTAAACATCACTATCTTCTCTGGTTTTAGTACTGTATAACAATGGGCTGACATCCCTCCACACACATTCAGATATACAGGGTGTTTCAAAAATGACCGGTATATTTGAAACGGCAATAAAAACTAAACGAGCAGCGATAGAAATACACCGTTTGTTGCAATATGCTTGGGACAACAGTACATTTTCAGGCGGACAAACTTTCGAAATTACAGTAGTTACAATTTTCAACAACAGATGGCGCTCGCTGCAAGTGATGTGAAAGATATAGAAGACAACGCAGTCTGTGGGTGCGCCATTCTGTACGTCGTCTTTCTGCTGTAAGCGTGTGCTGTTCACAACGTGCAAGTGTGCTGTGGACAACATGGTTTATTCCTTAGAACAGAGGATTTTTCTCGTGTTGGAATTCCACCGCCTAGAACACAGTGTTGTTGCAACAAGACGAAGTTTTCAACGGAGGTTTAATGTAACCAAAGGACCGAAAAGCGATACAATAAAGGATCTGTTTGAAAAATTTCAACGGACTGGGAACGTGACGGATGAACGTGCTGGAAAGGTAGGGCGACTGCGTACGGCAACCACAGAGGGCAACGCGCAGCTAGTGCAGCAGGTGATCCGACAGCGGCCTCGGGTTTCCGTTCGCCGTGTTGCAGCTGCGGTCCAAATGACGCCAACGTCCACGTATCGTCTCATGCGCCAGAGTTTACACCTCTATCCATACAAAATTCAAACGCGGCAACCCCTCAGCGCCGCTACCATTGCTGCACGAGAGACATTCGCTAACGATATAGTGCACAGGATTGATGACGGCGATATGCATGTGGGCAGCATTTGGTTTACTGACGAAGCTTATTTTACCTGGACGGCTTCGTCAATAAACAAAACTGGCGCATATGGGGAACCGAAAAGCCCCATGTTGCAGTCCCATCGTCCCTGCAGCCTCAAAAAGTACTGGTCTGGGCCGCCATTTCTTCCAAAGGAATCATTGGCCCATTTTTCAGATCCGAAACGATTACTGCATCTCGCTATCTGGACATTCTTCGTGAATTTGTGGCGGTACAAACTGCCTTAGACGACACTGCGAACACCTCGTGGTTTATGCAAGATGGTGCCCGGCCACATCGCACGGCCGACGTCTTTAATTTCCTGAATGAATATTTCGATGATCGTTTGATTGCTTTGGGCTATCCGAAACATACAGGAGGCGGCGTGGATTGGCCTCCCTATTCGCCAGACATGAACCCCTGTGACTTCTTTCTGTGGGGACACGTGAAAGACCAGATGTACCGCCAGAATCCAGAAACAATTGAACAGCTGAAGCAGTACATCTCATCTGCATGTGAATCCATTCCGCCAGACACGTTGTCAAAGGTTTCGGGTAATTTCATTCAGAGACTACGCCATATTATTGCTACGCATGGTGGATATGTGGAAAATATCGTACTATAGAAGTTCCCAGACCGCAGCGCCATCTGTTGTTGACAATTGTAACTACTGTAATTTCGAAAGTTTGTCTGCCTGAAAATGTACTGTTGTCCCAAGCATATTGCAACAAACGGTGTATTTCTATCGCTGCTCGTTTAGTTTGTATTGCCGTTTCAGATATACCGGTCATTTTTGAAACACCCTGTATTAGTGAAACTATCCCTAGCAGATCTCAGAGCCTTCATAAAGGGAACGATGGATTTATCTCACAATAATATCCACTATTAAGTGTCAGGATATTTTAGATCGGATAGTGTATATGTTTCAAAGTAGAAGCTCGCATCCTTGTAGCTCTTTGTGGCGCGATAATATGGTGCCGCCGCTGTGTCTAGAGGTAACTCTATCCCGAAGCGAACTGTGAGCTGCAGCATTACCTCCTGTGTGTTTGTGAAATCTTTGTGTCACTGTAACGCACTTTCCGCACTTTCATGCCTTTCAGTTTATTATCCTGTTAAGTTGTTTCCGAGACTTTCAGCTCATCAGAAAATGGGAAGAAGGAACGGAAAAGGACGTTTTTATTATCAAAATTCGTACAAGGTAGTGGTACTTACGGTATAACTCCATATTTACATTACTCCAACAATATGCATTTCAACTGCCCATCGGCTAGTTACAACTCGAGCACCATGAGGTAGACATTTCAGACGTCGTTTCTCACAGGAAAAGTTGCAGTGGGGTAAGATATTCTGGACGGAGGGCGCATTGTTCATCAGTATTGTTAAATGTAACAAAGAAACTGTACGTTCTCACTGCGCTTAAATTTTTTAATGAAGAAAAGGAGTTTCATAGCAGCGTTATAACCGACTAACAACTTATTTAAGGACTGGACTGTGATCACATTGGTCAGCTCAACATGTGCATAAGATACTTTCTGATTATGAAAAATTATAAAGTAATTCGACTGAAGTGTTTTTTCTCAAAATTGTTGCTATACCTGAATATGTATTGTCAGTTTGTTTGAATTTTTACCGCTACATAGTTTTTTCGCTCTCATTAAAAAGATTGTTTTTGGTACTTACGGTAGGCCAATTAGCTTTTCCAGCCTACATATTTTAAATGTGGATAGCGTGGGAAACTATAAAATGACCGCCGGCCGAAGTGGCCGTGCGGTTAAAGGCGCTGCAGTCTGGAACCGGAAGACCGCTATGGTCGCAGGTTCGAATCCTGCCTCGGGCATGGATGTTTGTGATGTCCTTAGGTTAGTTATGTTTAACTAGTTCTAAGTTCTAGGGGACTAATGACCTCAGCAGTTGAGTCCCATAGTGCTCAGAGCCATTTTTGAACCATAAAATGACCTATTCAAAAATACGATAGCTGTCATTCTTAAAAGTTTAAAGGTAGCTATTTCATTTCTGTTTAATGACGATGTGAATTATAAGACATCTGAGTTCTAGATTTTACAATTTAGTAGGGTGTGTTTGGTGGATTTTAGGGTGTCTGGGCGGAAAGCCAGTCGGACACGTGAGGCTGAAATCCTGAGGCGGCGTGGAGTTGTACCGCTGGGTTGCCTACGCGCGAGGGGCACGGCAGTCCGCGGCTCCCCCAACATGTGGCCGGCAGCTCGCTACATGCGTCGTCGCGTCAGCCGCTGCTCCCCCTCCCCGGTCCCCACGGACTGGCGGGATCGCGACCCTCCAGATGTCAATCTACGCGGCCCTGCGGACACGGGACCGACATGATACTCGATGATTAAATTAATTAAACAAATGATGCGTACGACAGGGGTTGCAAGGAGAAACCGGTACAGTCGTTTCCGCTGCGCCGCCGCTGTGGTTTGCCTCCTGTCAGAGGAGAGACGTAAAAACAGTATGCGCTACCGCAGCCATATACCAAGTCTTTCACGATGCGCTCTGGAGTCCAACAGTTAGAGGAACATTTTCCGTGGAAAAAATGGCACCACTGTGTTGAAGTAACTAACGAAAGCGCTATGAACTTACACATCGCTTTATAACACACTTATGTATGGATTTATAACATCAGATTGCGTAAATAGTTCTGCACTACAGGATTTATCTAAGAACCACGTCATAAAGGATAGAGCACAAGCTAGAATACGAGAAGGAGAGGAGGAAAACGGGCGTGTCCCCTTCAAAGGACCCATCCCAGCATTAGACGTGCATTTAAATGTCCCATGCCACCGAAAGTGGAATGACCACATAAAAGTAATCGTAGGAAACGAAGACACAATGTTGAGTTAAACTGCAAGAATCTTAATGTTACTCGTCAGTGTAACAACTGGGTTGGAGAGTACTTGTAATAACATTTCTTAAATATTGCTCAGAAGCCTGAAACAATTTCCAAGTTGTATTAATAGAACCGATATAGAAGATGCAGCGGAGAGATACACGTTTCGTCATGGGATCGTTTAGTAAGGGCAACAGCGTTACTGATATGCTAATCAAACTCCTCTCTCAAACGTTACACGACAAGCATTGTGGATCATACTAGGCTGTGCTGTTACAATTCTTAGAGCATCAGTCCAAGAAGAGCTGTGTAACATATTACTTCCTCCCATACACGTATCGCGAGATGAGGGCTTATCGAGTATAGATGTAGAAGAATAAAGTTTGGTCTCGAATGAAAAACAGCCCACAGATTCACTAATTATGTTTATTCTAAACCTTGGCCATGGTTTCTGCTATAATAACATAGCCTTCTTCAGAAGTCCTAAAAAGTGATCAAAATAACATCCAAACCAATAATACAATCTATACAGAAACTTCTAAAATTACGTATGTGATAACATATTACTTACATAAGCCTGTTTCGATCATAAGTAAAACTACATATGGCACCTTATGTCCTCCGCCACTACATCTGTTTTACTAGGCGCACGGTCGTCAAATGTGCTACATCCTGCACGCCATAGGTGGCGCTCCCCACATTGAGTTACAACGCACCGTTTATCAGGAAACTAGTTGATATCTACGATAAAATATTAATAACAAGCCTACACGTGCAACTGAAGGACCATATACTTATTAATACGACTGTCCAACGGTTAAAATGCTGTCGCATACGATCATTAAAGTGGTCAAACGTTTACAAATTCATATAATAAAGTTTGTATCACTATTTGAAGCATCATTCAAAAACGGGGCTAAGATGCTTCAAATAGTGATGCAAACTTTGTTATATGAATTTGTTAATGTTTGACCATTTTTCCTCCACAAAATTACGAACTCTCCGTCCTGTCATTGATGTGCCTCTTCTTCTTCTGTAGTTCTGTCAATTGTCATACTAAACATTGGTCACAGAATATGAGTAATGTGGTAAAAATATATTTGCCGACGTAGTCCAATGTGATGAATAGTAAGAGCAGGTCACATGCCGCATAGATCTCCCACAGGAATGAAAACAAGAAATAAACGCGTGTGAACTATGTTACAACAAAGGAATTCAAGAGTCAAAACTTCCAAAACGGAACGCAGAAGTCATAACGTGTGGTACGTGTGTAGAACAAATAGTAGGTAAGTACGTCTGTTAGTTTAAGTTAGATTAAGTACACCTCACTGCTGCAAACGGACGTTACACCAAGACACAGACAAAAATTTGAATACAGCGAACACACACGTTAATGACCGGACGGACGCGAGGGAGATTTAAAGAAGGATCTCCACCTTAGTAGTCCAAGACCGTGACCACACAACCGCTACGCCATGGCCGTTCGAACATATTCACTGTTGCACTTATTGAGATTGGGCCGTTTCGATTTTGCTTCATTTTTCACAGTTCAGTAAACTCTCTTATTGTTTTTATGCTTGACCTGTGTTCAGTTTTTGACGGGCTATGCGCTGAACCATCTTACCACTAAATCTGAGGTGGGTGCGTAGCATAGAGTTGGTCCACCTTTGGAGCGCCATGAAACAGCGATTCTGCGTGGAATGGATTAGACAAATCCTTGCTAGGGTTTCAGAGGTACGTGACACCAAATATCTACGCACAGGACACGCAGTTCCCGTAAATTACCGGTGTCTAGGGAATAGGTGCCCGATAGCATTTCATATGTTTTGCATTTGGTTCAGATCAGGAGAAATTGGTGGCCAAGTTATTAACATGGCTTCACTGTCATGCCTCACACAGCGCTGTTGCACGCTTCCATCTGTGTGACAAGGACCCTTGTCCTGGTGGTAGATGCCATCGACATCGGAAAAGACACCAGGCTTGAAGGGATGCATGTCGTCCGCAACAATGTTCACTTGTTGTTAAAATATCACTTAAAAGCCAAGATTTCACTTGATTCAGCGCAAAATGAACGTGTTTTACTACGAAGAGGTGTTTAAGACCTGAAGATGACAGCAAAGACTGTTGAAACCGGTTGTCTTTAAAAAATGTTTTGTGCGATCTTGGTTTTTGAACGGTTTTTAACAATTAAAACAGATCGCCCTTCAGTATTCTCGTAATGAGAAAATTCAATATTCACGTATTTCCAGACACAATTGTCACTCTGCAGCGAAGTGTACACTGATATGAAATATCCTGGCAGATTAAAACTGTGTGCTAGACCGGGACTAGCGTCTGCGATCTTTACTTTTCGCAGTCAAGTGCTTTACTCTGGGGGGTGGTGATAATGTTTCGATTCGTAAGTGCAATTGCAAATTTTTGTATACGAGCTACTAGTTGTATCAATATTGTCCTACGTAGTACAAATCTGTTTCAAATGTGAAGTTCGTTAACGCTAAAAAAATCATTGTCGCTCTCATCTTGTCCTTATAAAAGTTTTCCACATTTCTGTTCCATTTTAAATAACTGTACGGCATGTAAGATTTAGATTACAGTTCACAGCCACGTTTTTAATTTTATATTTCTTACACGTCAATGACATTCAACTTCATACGGAGTCAACGACATACACACACACACACACACACACACGCACGCACACTCACTCTCACAAACACACACACACACACACAAACACACACAAGAACGTGACATTTTATCTCGACTACATTGTTGGATTTACCTGTTGCCGATTTATCGAAGCGTACTTGCGTTGGCGAACTCGAGTAAGTCATATCGCTCGCTGCGTAAACAAGCCGTGTTTGCTGCGAATATAACACCAGCGTATTTGAGTACGTAACCGAGGCGAGTATTTACCCGGTGGCGAGAGAGAAAAAAAAAGATATTTCGTCGAAATATTTTTCTTTATTCTATCACCGCAGCAAGAGCTCTCGCTGCGGTATCGGAGGGCTCGGTGTTGCCTATCTCTGGGTCGCCTCCACTCAGCCGGAAACCTCGCATCCTCTTCTGCCATGTCGATGCCAACACGCGCTCGCCTCGCTGTCTTCGGAAGGAGGAAAAAAATGAGAGGAAACACGGTAGGGGTGATGGGGTGGGGGTAAGAGGACAGTGGCAGGCGGTGTTACCACACGGGACGGCGGGCGCGGGCGGGCAGATAAAACAGAGTAGATGTGGGCGGGATATCCGGGCGGCGGCCGATGCGGGCTTCCCTCAGACGCAGCTCCGCGAACGCTACGCTGCGAGATCCGCTTTGCCAAACCGCGCAACGGCTTCGCTTTCTTCGCAGAACGCCGCCTTTCACCAGCAGACCTCTGGCTTCCGTATCTCGCGAGCGAGCGCCCCACTGAACACTGGGCTAGAAGCTGCCAGATGCACCTCGCTACAGATATGCTTTATGTATGGGATTTAAATAGAAGAACGTCACACTCATACGTCACTGTAATGATAAGCCTTTTTTTCAGTGGAATTGCCGCTAGAGACGTGAATGAGCTTCGTCCAGTTCGAGAAGGAATACATCGACGACTACATACAGAATTCGAAAGTTGCGTGGTGGACAATGAACAGTTTGGCAGTTCATTTTTGAAAAATTAAGTAATTACCTTTTTTACAGCCACTGAAAATGTCCCCCGTTGTTGGAGATGAAACGTTAGTTATGGAAACATGTTCCTTTTTCTTCGGCTTTGGACGTTTATGTACTCAGCCACACACGACATACTGTAATATTTTTTTTAAATCTTGTGGTAAGTTCTATGGGACCAACCTGCTGAGGTCATCGGTCCCTAAGCTTACATACTACTTAATCTAACTTAAACCAACTTCCGCTAAGGACAACACACACACACACACCCATGCCCGAGGGAGAACTCGAATCTCCGAAGGGGGTAGCCGCGCGAATCGTGTCAAGACGCCCTAGACCTGCTGTAAACTATAGTGAGTAAAGTTTTAGTAAATAAAAGACACAGTCCTCCCCCTCTGTCTCTCTCTCACACACACACACACACACATACACACACACACACACACACACACACACACACACACACACACACACGCGCGCATATTATATATGACTCACTTACCAGGCATATGATTATATATCACTTACCAGGCATATGATAATATATTTAATCTAGGCTGTAATGGTATTAATTAAATGATGAGTTTTTCAGCTATGAAGGGTTATGCATGGTGTAACGCATATTTTCAATAAATGGCCAGCAATCATTAGGAACTTGGTTTCAGATCAAACACGGTCTAAACAAAGTTTGAAAGACTTTTTGATAGGCAACTCCTTGTACTCTATAGATGAATATCTTAACAGGGACTGTTAGACCATCTTACGTAAAAATGTCTGTTAGATTTCAGTTTTTGGAGCACTTGTCATAACAGTCAAGATTAGATATTTTGTGTATGATAAATTTATTAAAAGTGCATAAAAATGTGTCATTCTAACAGCATATTAATTCTGTAAATATTAGCAGTTCCAGTTTACTGTAATGTAATCAGCTATTTTGACAGTCTCCTGACAAACGAGAAGGGCAGTAAGTATTATATTCAAATGTTTTATGTTTTTCATGCTATACTTTTTGACACGTTCCACACCCACAAGAATCATCTCAATTTTTGGTCTATGGAGCAGGTCAGTTTTCCATCTGAGCTGCTTCTCTTTTCTCCAAAGGACTATTTAATTTTCCTAGAGGCGGTATCTATCCTCTCCCTAATGATACATGCTTTTTAATACTTACATTTTTCCTCTACCCATTCCTGCTTAGCCATTTTACTCTCCCTGTCGATCTCGTTTTTTTATACATTTGTATTCTCTGTCGCCTGGTTCATTTACTGCATTTTTCTATTTTCTCCTTTCATCAATTAAATAACTCTTGTGTTAGCCGTGGACTTCTGTTATCCCTCGTCTTTTTACCTACCCGATCCTCTACTGCCTTCACTATTTCCTCCCTCAAAGCTACCCATTCTTCTTCTACTGTATTCCTTTCCCCCTGTTGTTGTCAATCGTTCCCTAATGCTCCCTCTGAAACACTCGACCACTTCTGGTTCTTTTAGATTATCCAGGTTCCATCTTCTTAAATTTCTACCTTTTCGCAATTTCTTCAGTTTTAATCTACGGTTCAAAGCCAATAAATTGTGGTCAATCCACATCTGCCCCTGGAAATGTTTTACAATTTAAAACCTCGCTCCGAGATATCTGCCTTACAATTATATAATCAATCTTAAATGTTTCAACTGGCTCTGAGCACTATAGGACTTAACATCTGAGGTCATCAGTCCCCTAGAACTTAGAACTACTTAAACCTAACTAACCTAAGGACATCACACACATCCATGCCAGAGGCGGGATTCGAACCTGCGACCGTAGCAGTCGCGCGGTTCCAGACTGAAGTGCCTAGAACCTCTCGGCCACTCCGGCCCGCTTATAATCATTCTAAAACTTTCCGGTGTTTCCAGGTGTCTTCCATACACCGTTCTTTCACGATTCTTAAAACAAGCGTTAGCGATGATTAAATTATGCTCTTTGCAAGACTCTAGCAGACGGCTTCCTCTTTCATTCCTTCCCCCCCCCCCCCCCCCCCAATCCGTTTTCACCTACTATTTTTCCTTTTCTTCTTTTACCTACTATCGAATTCCAGTCTCCCACGACTGTTAAATTTTCGTCTCCCTTAACTATCTGAATAATTTCTTTTATCTCATCAATTATTTCTTCAATCTCTTCATCATTTGCGGAGCTAGTTGGCATACAAACTTGTTTCTACTATGGTGGGTGTGGGCTTCGTGTCTGTGTTGGCTACAATAAGGCGTTTGCTATACTGTTCATAATAGCTTATCCCTGTTCCTATTTTCTTATTCAGTCTTAAGCCTACTCCTGCGTTACTCCTATGTGATTTTCTACTTATAATCCTTTATTCTCCTGATCAGAGGACCTGTCCTTCCTTCCACTGAACATCACTAATTCCTACTATAACTAACTTAAACCTATCCATTTCCCTTTTTAAATTTTCTAACCTGCCTGCCAGATTAAGGGATCTCACGTTCCACGCTGCAATACCTAGAACGCCTGTTTTGTTTCGCCTGATACGGACATCCTCCTATATAGCCCCCTCTCGGAGATTCAAATGGGGGACTGTTTTACCTCCGGAATATTTTACCCAAGAGGATGTCATCATCATTTAATCATGCAGTAGAGCTGCTTTCCCTCTGGAAAAATTACGGGAATAGTGTCCTATTGCTCTCAGCCGTTCACAGTACCAGCACAGCAAGGCCGCTTTGGTTAGTGTTACAGGGCCAGATCAGTCAATCATCCAGACTATTGCCCCTACAACTAGTAAAAAGACTGCTGTCCTGTTCGGGGACCCAAGTTTGTGTGGCCGCTCCATAGATACCTCTCCGTTGTCGTTGCACGTACGGTGCGGCCATCTGTATCGCTGAGGCAAGCGAGCCTCCCCAACCAACGGCAAGATCCATGGTTCACGGGGAGTGGTGAGAGATAATACCAGAAATCTGGCATTCTCGTCACACTCTTGACTCTGTGGTTCTCGAAATATTGAATTCCCTAACGATTTCCGAAACCGAATGTCCTCTGCTTATCTTGTTAATTGCCGTCTTGCGGCCATAATCTTGCCGGGAAACTTTTCACATGTCTCGCCTGAGTACAAATGACAGCTCCGCGAATGCACTGTCCTTCTATACATTGTGTACGCGGTATTACCGCCATCTTTATATAGGCACATCGCTGTCCGATGACTCTCGTCTCCTCAGTGCGCAGTAGCTCGTCTCCTCATTATACAGGGTGTTACAAAAAGGTACGGCCAAACTTTCAGGAAACATTCCTCACACACAAATAAAGAAAAGATGTTATGTGGACGTGCGTCCGGAAACGCTTAATTTTCATATTTCGTCAGTATGTACTGTACTTCCTCGATTCACCGCCAGTTGGCCCAATTGAAGGAAGGCAATGTTGACTTCGGTGCTTGTGTTGACATGCGACTCATTGCTCTACAATACTAGCATCAAGCACATCAGTACGTAGCATCAACAGGTTAGTGTTCATCACGAACGTGGTTTTGCAGTCAGTGCAATGTTTACAAATGCGGAGTTGGCAGATGCCCATTTGATGTATGGATTAGCACGGGGCAATAATCGTGGCGCGGTACGTTTGTATCGAGACAGATTTCAAGAACGAAGGTGTCCCGACAGGAAGACGTTCGAAGCAATTGATCGACGTCTTAGGAAGCACGAAACATTCCAGCCTATGACTCGCGACTGGGGAAGATCTAGAACGACGAGGACACCTGCAATGGACGAGGCAATTCTTCGTGCAGTTGACGATACCCCTAATGTCAGCGTCAGAGAAGTTGCTGCTGTACAAGGTAACGTTGACCACGTCACTGTATGGCGAGTGCTACGGGAGAACCAGCTGTTTCCGTACCATGTACAGCGTGTGCAGGCACTATCAGCAGGTGATTGGCCTCCACGGGTACACTTCTGCGAATGGTCCATCCAACAATGTGTCAATCCTCATTTCAGTGCAAATGTTCTCTTTACGGATGAGGCTTCATTCCAACGTGATCAAATTGTAAATTTTCACAATCAACATGTGTGGGCTGACGAGAATCCGCACGCAATTGTGCAATCACGTCATCAACACAGATTTTCTGTGAACGTTTGGGCAGGCATTGTTGGTGGTGTCTTGATTGGGCCCCATGTTCTTCCACCTACGCTCAATGGAGCACGTTATCATGATTTCATACGGAATACACTACCTGTGCTGCTAGAACATGTGCCTTTACAAGTACGACACAACATGTGGTTCATGCACGATGGAGCTCCTGCACATTTCAGTCGAAGTGTTCGTACGCTTCTCAACAACAGATTCGGTGACCGATGGATTGGTAGAGGCACACCAATTCCTTGGTCTCCACGCTCTTCTGACCTCAACCCTCTTGACTTTCATTTATGGGGGCATTTGAAAGCTCTTGTCTACACAACCCCGGTACCAAATGTAGAGGCTCTTCGTGCTCGTATTGTGGACGGCTGTGATACGCCATTCTCCAGGGCTGCATCAGCGCATCAGGGATTCCATGCGACGGAGGGTGGATGCATGTATCCTCGCTAACGGAGGACATTTTGAACATTTCCTGTAACAAAGTGTTTGAAGTCACGCTGGTACGTTCTGTTGCTGTGTGTTTCCATTCCATGATTAATGTGATTTGAAGAGAAGTAATAAAATGAGCTCTAACATGGAAAGTAAGCGTTTCCGGACACATATCCACATAACATATTTTCTTTCTTTGTGTGTGAGAAATGTTTCCTGAAAGTTTGGTCGTACCTTTTTGTAACACCCTGTATAGTAGCCATGTGTACAAGAGCGGTCCTATCACATTTACCTGGAATACTCCTGACGAGACCCTTTTCAGCGACGAACAGGTGGGCCTGTACCTCTGGCGTGGGGCTCTGCTAGTTACATCAAAAACGGAAGGAATGGAGCCCAGAGAGACGGCGTATATAGAATCGCGCCCTTTTTACCCCTCCTTCGAGGCGTGTCTACCGCCCACAAAGCGCCGAGTTACCAGAGAGAGACGTAGAAAGGGAGAGACCATCGACTTTATTAAAATGTCGCCCGCACGGCGACGCGTAGGTAAAAGTCGCCCACGCGCTCGTCTCCACACAAGCGTACATCGTGTCGGCAGCGTTACGCCGCCACCTTCTGGCGGGCGCGTGTTTTCATTGCATTAATTAGCCGCCGAAAGCGCGCTGCGGGGGGGGGGGGGGGGCGGGAGGAGCACGGCGGCGACGGCCACGGGACCGGGGATGCCGGAATAATTATTCTGGACATGATTTCGTTTTTACAACAGCGGCGGCGGCTGTAAAAACAAGTGGCCGCGAGGGTCAGACGATGGTGGAGGGGTGCGGGAGCGGGGGTGGGAAGCAAGCCAGACTCCGCGGGTGTGGTGAGGGGTGGGTGGGGGGGGGGAGGCAGAAAGGGGCGGAGAGCCGCCCCGCCTCCGTGACCGCCGTGCCAAGCGGCAGTGTTTTCCTTCTGCGGTTTCTCCGTGCGCCGCGTTCTAAGCCGAGTTATCGGAGGCCCGCGTGTTGTGACTATCCCGATTGGCCGGTCAGCGGGGAAGTGGCCATTAGGCTCCCGAATTTTTCTTCTTCCCAAGTAATCGGCCCCGCGGTACTTGAGAGCTGGAACTCACTGCTGGAACGTGGCCGGCAAGGGAAAAAAATTCAGCAGCAGATTTCGGCGGGATTATGTCGTTCCGTGACGAAAGACACGCGCTGCGTTTCCGCAAAAACGCAGGGGGGGGGGGGGGGATGTTGTCCCGCTTTACACTTGCGAAAGGCTATCGGTACAGGTCCGTGGCGTTGCCTTGTGAACAAAATACGAGCGTACGAAATATCAGACGAGATTTGTGATTTTAGCGAGGATTTCCTAACAAATACACTACTGGCCATTAAAATAGCTACACCAAGAAGAAATGCAGATGATAAATGGGTATTCGTTGGACAAATATACTATACTAGAACTGACATGTGATTACATTTTCACGCAATTTGGGTGCATAGATCCTGAGAAATCAGTACCCAGAACAACCACCTCTGGGCGTAATAACGGCCTCGATACACCTGGGCATTGAGTCAAACGGAGCTTGGATGGTGTCTACAGGTACAGCTGCCCATGCAGCTTCAACACGACACCACAGTTCATCAAGAGTAGTGACTGGCGTATTGTGACGAGCCAGTTGCTCGGCCCACATTGACCAGACGTTTTCAATTGGTGAGAGATCTGGAGAATGTGCTGACCAGGGCAGCAGTCGAACATTTTCTGCTTCTAGAAAGGTCCGTACAGGACGTGCAACATGCGGTCGTGCATTATCCTGCTGAAATGTAGGGTTTCGTTGGGATCGAATGAAGGGTACAGCCACGGGTCGTAACACATCTGAAACGTAACGTGCATGCGAACAAGAGGTGACCGAGACATGTAACCAATGGCACCCCATACCATCATGCCGGGTGATACGCCAGTATGGCGATGACGAATACACGCTTCCAATGTGCGTTCACCGCGATGTCGCCAAACACGGATGCGACCATCACGATTCTGTAAACAGAACCTGGATTCAGCCGAAAAAATGACGTTTTGCCATTCGTGCACCCAGGTTCGTCGCTGAGTACACCATCGCAGGCGCTCCTGTCTGAAATGCCGCGTAAAGGGTAACCACAGCCATGGCCTCCGAGATGATAGTCCATGCTGCTGCAAACGTCGTCGAACTGTTAGAGCACATGGTTGTTCCCTTGCAAACGTCCCCATCTGTTGACACATGGATTGAGACGTGGCTGCACGGTCCGTTACAGCCATGCAGATAAGATGCCTGTCATCTCGACTGCTAGTGATACGAGGCCGTTGGGATCCAACACGGCGTTCCGTATTACCCTCCTGAAAGCACCGATTCTATATTCTGCTAACAGTCATTGGATCTCGACCAACGCGAGCAGCAATGTCGCGATACGATAAACCGGAATCGCGATAGGCCACAATCCGACCTTTATCAAAGTCGTAAACGTGATGGTACGCATTTCTCATCCTGACACGAAGCATCACAACAATGTTTCACCAGGCAGCGCCGGTCAACTGCTGTTTGTGTATGAGAAATTGGTTGGAAACTTTCCTCGTGTCAGCACGTTGTAGGTGTCGCCACCGGCGCCAATCTTGTGTGAATGCTCTTAAAAGGTAATCATTTGCATATCACAGCATCTTCTTCCTGTCGGTTAAATTTCGCGTGTGTAGCACGTCATCTTCGTGGTGTAACAGTTTTAATGGCCAGTAGTGTACAATACAGCATGTCATTCTTTAAGGGGAGACGTTGATGAAAAACACACACTATATCAAAAATGAACCAAATCCAATGTTTTGGAGATATGGCAATGAAATTTTGTACCATGCTTTACATGAAAGCAACACATTTACGTATAAAATCCTTTGATTATATACATTCAACTTTCTTTTTGAATGAAATTTGAAGTTTTATTTTCAAAAAGTAATGTATGTTCCTTTTCCTCAGAAAGTATTCAAGAGATTTCTCCAAAAATTTCTCTGTTTTGTCCCTTTATACGTTGTAAGTTTCTCTCGTGAGGTTTCTGTAATAGGTCAAATAGAAGAATTTTCACAATTTTTTAATTATACTTCCACAAGTATAATTTTAAAGTCATGCAAAATTCCAAGCACTTTGCCCCATATCTCAGCTTGCAATCAGAATTTCAAAATTTTCTCTTGGGACAACGTTTATTAGGTTCATAAAAATATGTGTACAAAATTTCATAATTCTAGCACGCATAGAATCTGAGGAAAAGGTACATAAAATTTAAAAAACAAACTTTTCAGGAAATGCAATTTAAAGTTCAACCTAACTTTTTTCCTCATGTCCACTTCTTCAGAAAGCACCACATTTGTACTCTGGGTTGTCTTTCCCTTCAAGGCATCTCTTCTGGTTTCTTATTGTCTGTCTTCTTTCCTTTACCAGGTCTTCAACTGACTTTTCAGCTGCAGAGATGCGCTGTAAATCTATTTTTCTCAGGACGTCTTGAGTATAATTTCCTATCTTAAAGCCCATTCTTTCCAATACCTTCATCCTCCCGAAGTTCCCATCATTAAATACAATAACTGCATCATAAGTTGCAATTCTGACAACTGTAGCAGATGCAAATGTGATTTTAGGGAATCGTTTCCATACGAGTGAATTCAGAGACTCATCTGGATTTTGGGTTTTGCCATAAACACACTTTTTGAGAAGTGCAGGATCGGCCAAAGATGATCTATAAAACCAAAGAGTATGCATCATGGCCTTCTAGTTGTATCCCGCACACGTTTGGTTGAAAGTGATACACAGATTTGTTGTTCACTGAGCTGGTATTGAAGTGCTGCTTCAAAACGTGGGCGTGGCAGGAAGGCCACGTTACACTTTTAATTAATTTTCAGGCACTTCAGATGCGATTTCAACATTGAAACTTTGGGAACTTATTGTCTATGAGTTGTACTAACAAATAAAAAATAAATCGAAAATTGACACTTCCCCCCTTAATCGAGAGAAATTTTCAGACGTAAAAGTAACGTCGTGTGTACCCCAGGCCAGTGTCATACGACCACTGTTGTTCACACCATATATATAAAGGGTGAACCACCTAACACTTGTGCATATATATTTCGGATTTCTGGCATGGAAGGCACTATCGATTATCAGTTTTCACATAACTGAATTGCAAGCGAGGGTGCCTATTTGCGGTCAGTACACAGATTTTGAGACGTTGGCGAAAGTACAGTTTTTTGAATTGTAAATGGGACAATGCCTACTGTCAGTAAATTCTTCAAAATAGCGTAAATGATAATGTCAGTGGTATTTGTAGCAGGAAGTTACAGCAAGTCGTTTACGATTTATCGTATTGCGAGCATTGTAAACACCGACAGCTGCTTGTTCCATCCTATTGCTTACATGCCAGGCGACGATGTTATGTTTGTTTACTATGCGTTGTGTGTATACTGCGATTGCATTGCGGTGGTTCAGTCACTTATTGTGTTATAGTGGAACGCAGTAGGACGTACTTGGATGATGGCATTTCCCAGTGCGAAAAAAGCAGACATGCTAATGCTTTATGATGAATGTAGGAAGTTTGCCGTTCGTTCGTGTAGCGCGTGGGCTGAAGTGTAGCCCAATAGATGTCAACCTCTTCCAACAATTACAGATGATATGAAACGGCGTATTACTGCTGCCTGCGGTGCAATTTCCGCTGAAATGCTAGAACGTGTGCAGCAGTTGTTGCGTGGCAGACAGCAAGCCTGTGTTGACGTTGGTGATAGTCATTTTGAGCAGTGGATTTGAGGGTACATTGGTTCTTTACGTGCCACGCCTCACAGAGCTATTGCCTACGCCTTTGTCATAGGCAATGTCCCATTTAACAACAATATATCTCCGGAGAGATATTAATATCTGTGTAGGGCTGCACATACGGAACCATGTGAAATTCAGATTCGTTTCTACTTTTCTTTTTTGCTATCAGTTCTGTGGCTGGTTTTCTGTGGTACTTGCAGCCTGCGTCCTCAATTATTTGCTGGATTTATTCCAATCTCTCTCTTCCTCTGCAGTTATTCTGTGATGTCTTAACACATGTCCTAGCTTCCTCATCCTTGTTCTAGTCAGTGGTTTTCGTATGTTCCTTTCCACACCGGTTCTGGAGAACCTTCTCATTCCTTACCTTACCAGTCCTAACACTCTTCTGTACCACAACATCTCAAAGGCTTCGATTCTCTTCTGTTACCGTTTTCCCGAGGTCCATGTCTCGCTACCACGCAACGAACATTCTCAGAAATAGCTTACTCAAATTAACACTTATGTTTGATACCAACAATCTTCTCTTGTTCAGGAATCCCGTTTCTTGCAGGTACTAGTCTGCTTTTTATGTCCTCCTTGTTCCGTCCGTTACGGGCTATATTGCCGCCCAGATAGGAGAAGTCCTTAATTTCGTCTACTTCGTGATCCCCAATTCCGATGTTAAAATTCTCTCTGTTTTCATTTCTGTTGCTTGTCATTACTTTCGTCTTTCTTCGATTTACTCTCAATCCCTATTCTTTACTCATTAGACTGTTCATTCCTTTCAATACATCTTGTAATACTTCTTCACTTTCGCTGAGCATAGGAACGTCGTCAAAGAATCTTATGATTGATATCCTATCACTCTGAATTTTAATCGCACTCTTGAACCTTTCTTTTATATCCTTTATTGTTTCTTCGATGTATAGATTAATCAGCAGGGGCGAAATACCGCACTGCTGCCTAAAACCCTCTTCAATCCGAGAAGCCGGCCGGAGTGGCCAAGCGGTTCTAGGCGCTACAGTCTGGAACCGTGCGACCGCTACGGTCGCAGGTTCGAATCGTGCCTCGGGCATGGATGTGTGTGATGTCCTTAGGTTAGTTAGGTTTAAGTAGTTCTAAGTTCTAGGGGACTGACGACCTTAGAAGTTAAGTCCCATAGTGCTCAGAGCCATTTGAACCACCCAGTTCCGAGAACTCCGTTCTTGGTCTTTCATTCTTATTGTTCCCTCATGCTTGTTGTACATATTATATATTATCCGTCTTCCCCTGTAGCTTACCCCGAATTTTCTCAGAATTTCGAACATCACCAATTTATGTTGTAGAACGCTTTTTCCCAGATCGACGAATACCATAAACGTGCCTTGATTTTTCTTCAACGTTGCTTCCATTATCAACCGCAACGTCAAAACTCTCTGGTGCCTTTACGTGATCCTCATCTAACAGAGTCTCAATTTTCTTTTCCATTATTCTGTTCATTGTTCTTGTCAGCAGCTTCGATGTATGAGCTGTCAAGATGATTGTGCGGAAATTTTCGCTCTTATCGGCACTTGCTATCTTCGGCATTGTGTGAATAATGCTTTCTCGAAAGTCTGACGGTATGTCTCCAGTCTCATACATTCTACACACTGATATTAACAGTAGTTTGTGCTACAGTATGCAACAAACATGTGTCGGTGTTTACAATGTAAAAATCACGATATCTTGTAAATTCCTTGCACTAGACTCCTGCAGCAAACACCATTGACGTTCTAAGTCCATCTACTTTGATTGTGGTACCGTCAATAAGTATTGTTCCATTGACTATTTGTACCTTTTTAAAAATAAATACACGTTTGAAACTCATAATACACTGTGTAGGGGCTGCAAAAGTGAGCCCCTACATACCATTCCAATCTGTGAAATCGGAATATTAATGGCACCTCCCATTATCGAAATATTTTAGGTGCAAGTTTTAGGTGATTCACCATGTATATATATCCTACCTGATAACGTTAGAAGGTCCTTGAGGCTTTTCTCGGATAATGCTGTGAGCTACAAAACTGAGGCAAAATACAAGTAGACCTTCAGAGGATATACATCTGTTGCTCGTATTGGGTGTTGACCCACAAAATAAACAAATGTAACGAGCTGTGCGTCAGATATAGGCTGAGTCAAGAAAAAAGTAGAGTGGTATCAGTAACTATGCCCGTGATGAAAACGAAGTTCTTTGATTGATTACGAGGTCTAACAGTCCGACTAGAAGATTACGGTCTCGGAATAGTAACTAACCCTCTTGCAAAGTATAGAAAAATGACGTAAACCAGAAAAACACAAATACAGCGTAATAAAAATCAGATTAAAAATCAAGAAACATTGCGATAAGTGGATGTATGAAAAAGTTTTCGATCTTAACCTCCACTAACAACGAAGAAGATGGCAGCAAAATTCAGAATATTTAAACAAGAGGCAAAGACACCGTAAGTCAACTGTACGGCTGTGTTATAAAAAAATACTGTTTTTACCTGTAAATACCAAAATGTAGAGGCATGTAATGTATACCGTATTTCTAAAATGACCGCAGAAGACGTTTTATAAATAAAAGCGAAACGTGTCTGGTTAAAAATTCTCTTTAAATGCAGTTAGCTTAAGACAGAAAAACCAATAGCTACTGTGGAAGATGCCCATGCAAACAAACATATGTGAGTTATTTATTTTGCTTTGGAAGCACGAAAGAGAAGCTGTTCGCTGCGTGTGACTTTAGCAGTCCAGTAAATATGCCGTCACCGAAATTTCTCTTTCTCTCATCTACACATGGCGAACTGCACAACACAAGACTTGATCCAGAGACCCTCGTACTGCTAATTGTCTTGTCCTCGCTAATCAGAGACAGACGCTGTACGAGCGTAAGAGAACGGCTGTGCTCGACAATGCAGATGGCCCCCCCTTTCTCTCAAGAGAGAGAGATTTTGAGAGGTTTTGTTCCTAATTACTGTTTCTGGGTGTACTACGGAAAGTGCACAAGTAGTTAGCGTAACTGGTAGACGACATCACGGCCGTCATGACTTGAATGCGCAATTCGCTGCGCCGAGAGGAGAGTTGGACGAAAGCGGCCTCCCAAAGACTTCTGCTTCTGACTATTAGGGCCGGAAATATCCTCTCGTACGTCGCTGTACGCTGAACGGAGCTAGGACCGTCCGGAAGAGCTTCCGATTGTTTCCAGAGGATCCGCTTCCAGCGGAGCTTCTGAGAGGATCCCGTCTTGTCCCCGCTCCTCTTCCAGGCCGACACAAGCCGCTTTCAGGAATAAAAGAGTTGAACGTAATAAGACACTCCAAGTAATACTTTTAATGGCCGCAAATGCTGTCTGTCGGAGAGGACGTAGTTCTGTATGTATATTTGCCGTTTTTTTTTCGCTTTTCGTCTTCTTTGTCCGTAGAGTTGTCAAAGAGGATGAGCACCCCCGCCGGGCCATTTCGGTGTTTTATTTATTAGACGAAACGGCCAATTCCGCACGCAAAAAAAAAGTCGCAGAGCCGCTATTGGCGAATCATTATTTCAGGATTAGCATTATTTTCTGATACGGCTATATAGATATATATAGATTATTTTTTCCCTCTCTCTTTCGCTCTTTCCCCGGCCAGCTGGTCGGCAAATAACGAACAGCAGTCCACGGATAATTGGCATTTTTTTTTATCAGGGAAAAACGGTTTCGGGGCGGAGCGCAGGATGCCTTAATCGCATTAACGCAGAACGGGCGCTCCGCGCTGTGCGCGGTCGTCTGGCGGAGGAACGCGTGCGCGCCACGTGGAGTCCGGAACGAACGCCTGTAATGACAGCAATTAACAGCGGCGCAAGGAAAGGGAAGGGAAGGCGAGGCGACTTGTCGCTAATGGCGAAGACGTCGTCCCCGCGCGGCCGGAGTCACGTTCCGCAGGTCGCGCAGGGGCGCCAAGTGTCTGGCGGTGCTAATGACTGGCCCCAGACCGTCGCCGTCTGCAGGGGCAGCTGCCCCGCGATGCGCACCCGCTACCACCGAGCGGCTCTCCGGAGGACAATCACAGTCCTGTACATACAGAGTGGCCCAAAGCAGAGGACCTCAGCTTCACATTAGAGATGGGCAAAACTGTTCTTTTCAGAGATCGGATCAGAACTGTTCACTCCCTGAAATGAATTAGCTCTTTTTCATGACTCACCACTCATTTACAATAGAAAATAAATGGAAGGCACACTGCCCTTTAAACTTGGTTTATTCCAGTACTATACCTGTATTTTGATCTTATTTGATCCTGTTTTGAAGTAACACAGATAATGAGTAAGAATTTTATATTGTTTATTGAAATTTCCACGATATGACAAAGTTTTAGATTATTGATTTATTTTGCACTATCGTGGTTTTTTGGGTGATCGGAAAATGTTGTAACTTGAGATTTACATTGACAATATATTTGGCTATAATGTATTAAAATTTCATTAACCTCATACAAATACATCGTAAGCCATATATTTTTAAAGTGAACGTTTACTTCTGAAGACACCTAAAATCGCAAAATCCGTACCAGAATAAGAAAAAAATACATAAATTTGACTGTAAAACGAAAGTGCTGCATATAGCCTTACGCAGAATAAAACAAGGAAAATATTGGTGTATCACATTTTGCGATACGTTTATCGGTTCGCTAGTAATTAAAGCGTAAATTCGAGTGTCCATAATAAAAATCCTATAGTAAGAGGAGTCGTCAGGAACCTAATCTGATCAGTTTAAACAAATAAAAATAAAATAAAAACAAATGATGTATACATAACATAATAATGTAATATACATAGCAGTATTTCTACGAAGAACAATATCCAGTAGAGACGAACTCCGATGCAGAAGCACTGAGTCGAGCAGGTCGAGCCGCGAGCTGTATTACTGCGTGAGCTAAGACCACAGAGACCAGAGTGACACCTGAGTTGCTTTGCTCAACGCTCTGGCTAGAGTCGAGAACGGTGGGTTGAGCGTTGAGCGGGCGAGTTCCGAGGGTGGGGGGAGCGCTGAACGGCCACCACTCACCCGCTCCGAGACAAATCGTCCGTTCCCTTGTGAGCAGGTTGTTGCAAGTAGTTCCTATGTTATCCGCTAGGTGGCTCTCTGTCCTGTTGCTCGCATCAACTGCCCAGAGGGCAGGACGTGCGACTGAAACGATCGCCGACAGAGTGTGATGTGAAGTTAAGCTGTGCCAGACACAGCACGCGGCAGACGACGCACAGAGATGGCACGGCACATGTGAAACACAAAATCCAATGGGGCACTGCACAATGCAGGCAGCCAAGGTAGAAGCAGGGCAGAGGCCGGCGCTGGCTGTGTTGTGTGGCGTGCACTGTGCTGTGACCAGCAGAGGCGCTGCTGATAATGTCCGTCTCTCTCTCTGCCGTGGGAAACGTTTGGAGCTACCGTTCTTTTTGTCTGAATCACTGATTGTTCACTCCTTTGAAAGATTCAACTCTATGAATCAGTTCAAGAGCGGATCCCCCATCTCTACTTCACATAGGTTGTCCCCGTAAGAGCAGGACTTAGAGGATGCTCCACTCAACCGTTTGAGGTAGAGACACTGGGGTCGGAGAAGCCAGCTTGAGGAGATAATAGGAATAAAATCACACCACTGTGTACTTTTTATGTTTTCCTTGGCAATCCATAAGAATACTGCGATGGGTGTCACGGTTCTGACTTCCATCGCAAAGGTAAGGGGGTGAAATATGGATAAGAGAGGATGTCACGATCTTCTCATCGTATGACACGTCCACAGTGGTGTTGAACAAAATTGTGGTGAACATTGGTGCCAATGTGACCCACCTTACAGCGCACATGAACTTCTGAGCTGTGGCCTTTTTTCGCATTTGTCGACACGTTACTGTTTCAAGCATCTCGAGGTGACATCGCAGGTCGCCAGGCTTTTACACCATTACAGAGGAAGTTTTTAGGCGCATTTGAGCCAAATTTCAACTTTATACGACGTCTCAATGGGAGACTTCAAGGGGTTTAGAACAAGTGAGCTTTTGTGTTCTTTTGAGCGACACTAACTCATGTAGGAGTATGTCAAGATTTTTTTTTCTCAGCAAGCTGTAAATGGTGTAGAACTCTCCGATATTGGAATAGCACCCCAGCAGATGGCCTTCTGACTGTCCGCCGCTATTACAAGTTGTGGCAGTGAAACGTAGAAATCAACATCTCCACAGTTTGGTAGCTCTGCGGGATGGAAATAATTAATGGGTGACTTCAGCTGGATATGGCGTACTTGAGGAATCGCGTGGACACTATTCCTCACCAAATTTAGTATATTATCCATTCTAAATGCCGTGCCGCGTGATAATTACCTTGATATCTCCTGGGGCCTGTAACTCTATCATCGACATTATCTATAATGGTCTTATCTAGCTTCTTGACTGTTTTAGTTGATGTGACTTCTGTGTAACCATGCTCTTTGATGTAACATCTATGTAAACTTTATAATTAAATGTTTCCCTGAGACATTTAAGTCTCTTCATTATCTACGATAATTGTCGAAGCTGTGGTGGTGTAATGGTTAGCATTTCTGCCTAGCTATCAAGAGGACCCGATTACGAGTCCCGGCTGCGGCACAAATTTTAATTCATTTCTTCTGTTTCGATCATTATCGTATCGATGTAGTCGTTTTCTTCACTATTTATGACCATTTATTCAACTGAAATTAATCTATGAATGTAATTTGAACGTAATATACTGTAAAAGAATGAACATATTAAAACTACTTGCAACACTGATTCATGCATAGGGAAAGCGGGGTTGTAATCACATAAAAAAGTCCATCCGAAACGGAACTGGCTAGGAGGGATGGGAAAACGTGGATCTGGTGAAGAAATGAATTAAAATTTGTGCCGCGGGGTTGCTAGAGAAAAATACTAACCTATACACCACCACAGCACGATGGTCAATATTGTTGAATGAGCTACTGAAGTGGCCTCCACGACACAAACTTCAATTCATATCTTCGGCTTATTTTCCCTTACATTGTCACCACTGCCATGCCTCTCCGACGTTGGACTAGCACCCCAGCACTGGACGTAGTGGGAAAGTCCTGTACCATAGGAGATCTTATAATTAAATGTTTCCCTGAGACATTTAAGTTATCTACGATAATGAGCGAATCTGTGGTGGTGTAATGGTTAGCATTTCTGCCTAGCTAGCAAGAAGACCCCCGTACGAGTCCTAGCTGCGGCACGCATTTTAATTCATTTCTTGTGATTCCATCATTATCGTATCTATGTAAACGTTTTCTTCATTACTTATGATCATATATGCAACTGAAATTAATCTATGAATCATATATGAAAGTAATATATAGCAAAAGAATGAAAACGTTAAAACTTTACTTGTAACCCTGATTCATGCATAGGGAAAGCAGGTCTGTAATCACGTAAAAATTTAAGTCCCTCCGCAACGGAACTGGCTTGGAGGGCCGCCCGCGGTGGCCAAGGGCTTCTAGGCGCTTACGTCCGGAACCGCGCGACTGCTACGGTCGCAGGTTCGAATCCCGCCTCCGCCATGGATGTGTGTAATGTCTTTAGGTTAGTTACGTTTAAGTAGTTCTAAGTTCTGGGGACTGCTGACCTCAGATGTCAAGTGCTCAGAGCCATTTGAACCATTTTGGCTTGAAGGGAAGAGAAAACGTGGATCTGGTAGTCGAACTGCAAGTCTCCTGTGTGGCAAGCCAAAAGCGAACATATAACGCCCTTCTGTAGCAGCGTGTTGGGGCTCATAACATACTAATTTTTGTGACTTGTCAATTAATAATAAGGTCGGTGCATATGCGGCCCCAAGTGCCACCCAACAAAGTCAGTATAGTCTCTTGAGCAAAATGTTTGACGACCACTGTCATAGAGGACCGATTCTACAGAGAATATTTTTTGTACTGGAGCAGTTATCTTTCCGCTGATGAGAATTTTACACTACTGGCTATTAAAATTGCTACACCACGAAGATGACGTGCTACAGACGCGAAATTTAACCGACAGGAAGAAGATGCTGTGATATGCAAATGATTACCTTTTAAGAGCATTCACACAAGATTGACGCCGGTGGCGACACCTACAACGTGCTGACATGAGGAAAGTTTCCAACCGATTTCTCATACACAAACAGCAGTTGATCGGCGTTGCCTGGTGAAACGTTGTTGTGATGCCTCGTGTAAGGAGGAGAAATGTGTACCATCACGTTTACGACTTTGATAAAGGTCGGATTGTAGCCTATCGCGATTCCGGTTTATCGTATCGCGACATTGTTGCTCGCGTTGGTCGGGATCCAGTGACTGTTAGCAGAATATGGAATCGGTGGGTTCAGAAGGGTAATACGGAACGCCGTGCTGGATCCCAACGGCCTCGTATCACTAACAGTTGAGATGATAGGCATCTTATCCACATGGCTGTAACGGATCGTGCAGCCACGTCACGATCCCAGAGTCAACAGATGGGGACACTTGCAACACAACAAACATCTGCACGAACAGTTCGAAGACGTTTGCAGCAGCATGGACTATCAGCTCGGAGACCATGGCTGCGGTTGCCCTTGACGCTGCATCACAGACAGGAGCGCCTGCGATGGTGTACTCAACGACGAACCTGGGTGCACGAATGGCAAAACGTCATTTTTTCGGATGAACCCAGGTTCTGTTTACAGCATCATAATGGTCGCATCCGCGTTTGGCGACATCGCGGTGAACGCACATTGGAAGAGTGTATCCGTTATCGCCATACTGGCGTATCACCCGGTGTGATGGTATGGGATGCCATTGGTTACACGTCTCGGTCACCTCTTGTTCGCATTGACGGGACTTTGAACAGTGGACATTACATTTCAGATGTGTTACGACCCGTGGCTCTACCCTTTATTCGATCCCTAGATTTCAGCAGGATAATGCACGACCGCATGTTGCAGGTCCTGTACGGGCCTTTCTGGATACAGAAAATGTTAGAATGTGCCCTGGCGAGCATATTCTCCAGATCTCTCACCAATTGAAAACGTCTGGTCAATGGTGGCCGAGCAACTGACTCGTCACAATACGCCAGTCACTATTCTCGATGAACTGTGGTATCGTGTTGAAGCTGCATGGGCAGCTGTACCTGTACACGCCATCCAAGCTATGTTTGACTCAATGCCCAGGCGTATGAAGGGCGTTATTATGGCCAAAAGTGGTTGTTCTGGGTAATGATTTCTCCGGATCTATGCACCCTATTTGCGTGAAAATGTAACCACATGTCAGTTCTAGTATAATATATTTGTCCAATGAATACCCGTTTATCATCTGCATTTCCTCTTGGTGTAGCAATTTTAATGGCCGTTAGTGTAAATACAGCTTCAGTAGCTGACGATTTCATCGTTGAAACGTTTCAGATAACAGATACGGGGATGTTGAGGTTCGTGTCGTGTCGTGAAACGAGCAGTGGCGCGGGGCGCGGTGTTTGCAGCCTGCTGTTGCGGCGACAGTGTGGGCAAGGCGCGCGTGCCCGGCGCGTGTCGCGACGTGCGTAACGAGGGCGCGGCGCCGCGGGCTGCAGCGTCCTCAGGCGCTGGCGGGCGCTGCGAGAGCCTCTCTGCGTGGAGAGCAGCCGGGGAGAGAAGACCCCACAGGTGCCTCCGGCAACCTCGCTCTGCGCGCACAGGAGAGGCCGCGTGTCAAAATACCACAGTGCCGGGGGACGGCGTCTCCTTCGTGCCGGAAGACCTCCCGGCACAGAGATGCTGTGTAATTCCGTGCTGCGTCGTGCAGAAACAGGGAACGTGGACAATCGAAATGGTCCAGTCCGTTTGAGAGACTGTCGAATCCCTCAACTTTCTAACTGGTAGTTTGTTGAATGGTACTTTTTTTTTTTTTTTTTTTTTTTACAGGAACAAAGTTAGAACAGGTGGACGGTTTCAAGTACTTAGGATGCATATTCTCACAGGATGGCAACATAGTGAAAGAACTGGAAGCGAGGTGTAGCAAAGCTAATGCAGAGAGCGCTCAGCTACGATCTACTCTCTTCTGCAAGAAGGAAGTCAGTACCAAGACTAAGTTATCTGTGCACCGTTCAATCTTTCGACCAACTTTGTTGTATGGGAGCGAAAGCTGGGTGGATTCAGGTTACCTTATCAACAAGGTTGAGGTTATGGATATAAAAGTAGCTAGGATGATTGCAGGTACTAGTAGATGGGAACAATGGCAGGAGGGTGTCCACAATGAGGAAATCAAAGAAAAACTGGGAATGAACTCTATAGATGTAGCAGTCAGGGCGAACAGGCTTAGATGGTGGGGTCATGTTACACGCATGGGAGAAGCAAGGTTACCCAAGAGACTCATGGATTCAGCAGTAGAGGGTAGGAGGAGTCGGGGCAGACCGAGGAGAAGGTACCTGGATTCGGTTAAGAATGATTTTGAAGTAATAGGTTTAACATCAGAAGAGGCACCAATGTTATCACTGAATAGGGCATCATGGAGGAACTGTATAAGGGGGGCTATGCTCCAGACTGAACGCTGAAAGGCATAATCAGTCTTAAATGATGATGATGATGATGATGATGATGATGATGAGGAATTCCTCTCTTGTGAAGCAGTATTTGCGCATCAATAATTTGCTGGGTGTATCAAGCTATAACCAAAAGCATAGAGCGATCACATAAACTTTTATGTTTATGTGATCACTCTAAGCTTGTGGTTATAGCTTGATACCGGTGCCTACCAAATGTATATTAAAGCACTGAGGATGGTAGCTGAGTGACCGAAAATCGATTTTGCTGACAATAAAACAACAAAATACGGCCAACGCTGATTTTCCTTCCAGTTCTATCCACTATTTGGTCGTGGTGCACACAACACGCCATGGAGTCGCCAATCACTTAAAGCAAGTTGCTAGTCTTTCAATCACTTTGAAATCTTATCAAGATCTGACTGAATATTTATTCAGCTCCTTTCAGACAGTACTTCATTACAGATAACTGCATCACCTGCAAAAAGTATGAGATTGCTATTAATACTGTCTGAAAGGTCATTAATTTACAACATGAATAGCAAAGATCCCAACACACATCCCTGGGGCACATCTGAAGTTACTTCCACATCTGACGGTGACAGCCGGTGTTACTTCTACATCTGACGATGACTCTGTGTCCAAGATAACATGTTGCGTCCTCCCTACCAAAAAATCCTCAGTCCAGTCATAAAATTCACTTGATACCCCACATGATCGTACTTTTAACAATAAGCGTAGGTGTGATACTGAGTCAAATGCCTTTCGGAAATCAAGAAATACTGCATCTACCTGACTCCCTTGAGCTAAAGCTTTCAGCATGTCATATGAGAAAAGTGAGTTGGGTTTCACATGATCGATGTTTTCGGAATCCGTGCTGACTGTCACGGAGGTGAATATTCTGTTCGAGATACCACATTGTGTATCAGCTCAGATTACATTCTAAGATTCTACAGCCATATCGATATCAAGGTTATTGAACGGTAGTTTTGTGGACCACTTGCTTGATTTTTGCATGACTCTTGACTTCACTGACTCTTGGTTGACTCTCGATTTGTTTGACTACCGATTTGTTTGACTCTTGCCAGACACTAGTATGACTCTTTCTCGGCTCCCACAGGTATCTTGACGACCTACAGTTCATGGTCGTTCACAGTAGCTGACTAGAAGCTACCAAGATTTCGCTCTTTTTAAGAAAGAAAGGGTGCCTGGTATCGCTGCAGGGCGCAACTTGGAGCGACGGGTCTGTCATCGATTGCTTCGTGCAGTGCACAGCGGACCAAAGCTCGTCCTACCGTACCGGCGTAAATTAAAGACAGCAGTTCCAATCCAATTTGTAACAAACAAGTAAAAGTTCGTGTGAGCAATTCGAGGTGTGCGGACCTAAAGAAGAATGTTAGAAGCAGGTAAAATTCATGGTAATAACTAAATGAGTGAGCTAATCAATGTATTGAGCAGTAAACTAACTGTTATGTAACAGTGGAAAACCTAAATGTAATGAAAACAGCGCAAATCCAGTGCAGAACAGTTTTTCATTTTTTCCCTCTCGATTTCGTTTCTTTTCTTAGCGTAGGACCAACGTTGGGAATTTGTTATTCACATATTATTATTTATTTCTCGTTCGATCTGCCAGATACATTTTACAAAGAACAGATAAGATTAATATAAATCACAATAAACGTTTGGAACTTACAATATGGAAACAAATTATATCGGTTATTACATTACAGTTATGTCAGGGAAACTGCATTATTACGTTAAATGGAACAAAAATCACATAGATTGAAGACAATTAGTTACGTAGTAACATTAAGATTATGGAGCCATTTCCTGGCATTGTCCGTTAACTTGTGGAGCGACATCAGAGAGCCGTCTCTGAAACCATGAATGTTACAAACCAGAAGATGGTCCATTGTTTGTACCGCGCCACAGTCACAACACGAATCGTCTGTATAGCCCCATTTGGTAGTTTGCTGTCTGCATCGTCCAACTCCCGTGCGAAACCTGTTTAGAGCCGACCAGTGTCTCCTGTTGAGATTGAAGCCTTCAACCCTTTTGCTTGGGTCGTGGATTAGGTGATGGTTTTCCACGACGCCTCTTCTCAGACCCTGCCGTGCATTCTTCCATTCAGCATCGAGACCCTTTGTGCCCAATGTTCTGCTCCAGACGATAGGTTTGCTGGACTCGAGTCTCGCGCCGGCATGTGTAGCCGTGTGGTTCTAGGCGCTTCAGTCTGGAGCCGCGTGACCGCTACGGTCGCAGGTTCGAATCCTGCCTCGGGCATGGATGTGTGTGATGTCCTTAGGTTAGTTAGGTTCAAATAGTTCTAAGTTGTAGGGGACCGATGACCACAGATGTTAAGTCCCATATGTTGTGTCTAGACGAGACAGCCTAGACACAATGAGAGGAAGCCGAAAGGCACGCGCTTAAACTCACGCAGGCTGGCGTGAGGTCTGAATCAGGATACGTAATGAATGCTATAAAGAAAAGTACGTAGCTTCTGGAGTACTTAACTTTAATCCACATTTGTAGAACATCGCTCTTGATGATACATTAATAGAATATCAGTTGAAAACGGCGCCTTGCTAGGTCGTAGCAAGTGTCAAGTTGTTCCACAAAATCCTCTTCTCCTCAATTCTGTTGAATACCTCCTCATTAGTTATGTGGTCTATGTTGTGAATTGGCAGGAGTTTGGAGGAAACCGAAAGGCACGCGATTAAGCTCACGCAGGCTGGCGTGAGGTCTGGAACAGGTCAGAGAAATAAGACTATCAAAACAAGAGTAACTGGTAGAATACTTAACTTTAATCCACAATTGTAGAACATCTTTCTTGATGATACATAATTTGAATCTCAATATAAAATGCTATGGCGCCTTGCTAGGTCGTAGCAAATGACGTAGCTGAAGGCTATGCTAACTATCGTCTCGGCAAATGAGAGCGCTATGTGTCAGTTCCATCTCTAGCAAAGTCGGCTGTACAACTGGGGCGAGTGCTAGGACGTCTCTCTAGACCTGCCGTGTGGCGGCGCTCGGTCTGCCATCACTGACAGTGGCGACACGCGGGTCCGTCGTATACTAGCGGACCGCGGCCGATTTAAAAGCTACCACCTAGCAAGTGTGGTGTCTGGCGGTGACACCACACCATAGTGCTCAGAGCTATTTTTGAGTCTCGTGGGTCCTTCCACGTCGGCATGTATGGGTAGCCTTGGGTTTGCTTCAATTTTTTCTTCTATGTCCCGGGTTGCTTTCTCTCTACGTATGGAAGCAGGAGCGATGTTTGGCAGCACCGGAAACCACTCAACGGGAGTTGGCCTGAGAGTGGCGGTGACGGTTCTCAGAGTGGCGTTCAGTTGTACATCCACTTTTTTGGCGTGCAGGCTTCTGCTCCAGACTGGGGCACAGTATTCTGCAGTGCTATACACCAGTGCCAGTGCAGCAGTTCGTAGAATGGCAGCATCACAGCCCCAAGTGCTGCCTGCCAGTCTGTTGAGCAGGTTATTTCTCGTCTTCAGCTTTTGGGCAGTATCAGTTAGGTGTTGTCTGAAAGTCATGCTGCGATCTAGCTTAAGGGGCTCCAGAAAGGCTCAAAATCATGAAAAGTTCAATTTTTACTTTTTTGGTTTTCTGAATATGCAGACTATTACCTTTTAATAGATATATAATTTATTCAATTCCGAAGACTACAACTATTTTTAAATTTTTTTTGAAATGTGTTCTACATGGGCGTGACCCACTGTGGCGCTGTTAAACTGCTGTCAAATGGTGTTATTATTAACGTCCGTGTTCAGCAGGTACATTTTAGTGATGTGAGATAAAGTATGTGTTGTGGCTAACCTATTTTCAGAGACTTAGCAGCACCTGAACTGTTGAAAAAGTGTATTCACGGAAAAACTCAAAACCCCAATGAAAGTGTAAATAGTGTTATATGGTCGAGAATCCCCAAGACTGTATTTGTTGGTATAGAAACACTTCACTTTTGGTGTGTATGATGCTGTTGCGACTTTCAATGATGGCAACATTGTAAGGTGCAAGGTATTTAGAAATATGGGAATGAAGATAGGTTCTAACATGGTACGAGCGATGCTTCCTTTAGACAAGGAACGCCTTCGGGCTGCAGACAGGGCTGTAAAGAGTCTAGAAATACAAGCAAGAGTAAACAGGAGGAGGAACAAGAGGAAGCTGGAGGAGGAGTTTGCAGAGGATGAAGATAATCCATCCTATGGACCTGGAATGCACTAAAAAGTTAATGCAATCTTTGTCGCTCGATTCCCAAAACTTTTATTTTCTCATACTAATTACATGTTTTCTAAGGATCTTCCAAACATATTTGTTTCAAACTTTCAGTAAATGTTACACACTACCTTCTGCATAATTTAACACAGCCTTTTTCCAAAAAACTGTATATTTTTGAATGTATAAATAAAAAATCGCAAAAAAATGTTGTGAATTTTCATTACAATTGAAAGAAAATCATCTTTAATAACTGAACTAAAATTTTGTAAAATCCCTGTGTTAAGTTGTAGCCCATATTCCAATAAATAATCTGTAAAAAGTTCAACTTCCTACCTCAAATACTTTGTGAGGAAAGATGTAACTTATAAGTGTTATTTTAACATTGCAAGTATAGGGCGTTCCGGAGCCCCTTAATACCGAGATATTTTGGGAAATTCTCGTGCCTGACAGCTTTATCATTTATAACCAGGCGCAGTTCCCTTCTCGCTTCCTTGTTGTTTAAATGCATGACTGTGCTTACTGTTTTTGTCACATTGATTTTTAGGTGTATAGTATTCTTTCAGTGTAGCTAGATCTTCAGTTAGTGTTGATTCCAGGTTTTCAAACGAGTTACTTTGCGCAGTAATAGCTAAATCATCTGCTGGTGAAACCAGCAAGTGCCATACCCTAAAAAATGGTCTTCCGCAAGGATCAGTCTTAGCTCCCTGGCTCTTGAACATCTATATAGCAGATTTTCCCGATCTGCACTCACGTAAATTTGCCTACGCAGACTTCTCCTTGCGTATCTGGCTAGGCCGGGAGGCACAGAGGCGTTCGGCCATCACTAGGTGCTGGCGTTCAGTTTACTATTCACACCTTGAATAGTAATCCAGGGGCAGGACGAGGACCAACCAGCTCACCCCCGTTATTCATATAATTAGTCCGCTACTCTTAAAAACAACTTTAATTAAGAATGTACTAAGATATAAATTTTCAACATTTTTACTATCAAGCTCAACTTTTACATCTACGACAGTTGGGCATTCGTTGTATCCGCCCCCTTTTCATGTTGATATATAATCAGGCCACATCAACAGTAATAAACCTTAATGCAGACAATATCAGATACTCTGCACAGGACATAGCCTCGCAATGGCAACTGAATCCAAGATAATCATCCACGACGTGAAAATAAAACCGTATTGATTATTCAAACGCAGCACTCAAATACTCACGCAAATGCAAGCCGTAATAAAAGAATGGCTAAGAGTTGGTAAAGCTAATGCTTGGTGCCTTATCAAACATTCCTCGTCCTAATAAACAAGAACCGTAGCGCTTTGAGTTCGCCGAAACAATTCGCTGGGCACTTGATTATTCTCAACTTAATTAGGCATTCCCCTTGCATCCCACTGTGTAAAGGAGAGCTAAATGTCCTTCCCGGTAAAACCTCTTCAAACACGAAACAAACAGAAAGGGGAAAGGCTAATTTTAATCGTAATCCCGATATTTTCTCCACATATTTTCAAATCGTTTTTGGAAGAGGAGGTGTACATTTTCACTTTCCAGAATTTTGCCAACGGCGCTGGACAAAGCCACGTTAAGGGAGCTCTTACAAAATAATAAATTCCGGGGAAATTCTCGATGGATTATGAAAGAGAATGTACTACAGACAGCTTAAATGTGCCTTCCCAGAACTTTTATGGATTTTACACGCTAATATGGTGTTACCGAAGATTACAGGAAAACAGACGCGCTGCGAGAAAAGGGAATATGGAGATTTGCGTTATTTCTTGGGCGCAGTATTCTCACTTGATTAACGATTTTTATTGCTACAGAAGAGATGAAAATCCTATGCCATCTTTATTCGTTAGTTTATTTTTGTCTTTCTGTCATCCAAGTTATATGCAGTTGTGCCTTCTCTTAAAATACACTCCTGGAAATTGAAATAAGAACACCGTGAATTCATTGTCCCAGGAAGGGGAAACTTTATTGACACATTCCTGGGGTCAGATACATCACATGATCACACTGACAGAACCACAGGCACATAGACACAGGCAACAGAGCATGCACAATGTCGGCACTAGTACAGTGTATATCCACCTTTCGCAGCAATGCACGCTGCTATTCTCCCATGGAGACGATCGTAGAGATGCTGGATGTAGTCCTGTGGAACGGCTTGCCATGCCATTTCCACCTGGCGCCTCAGTTGGACCAGCGTTCGTGCTGGACGTGCAGACCGCGTGAGACGACGCTTCATCCAGTCCCAAACATGCTCAATGGGGGACAGATCCGGAGATCTTGCTGGCCGGGGTTGTTGACTTACACCTTCTAGAGCACGTTGGGTGGCACGGGATACATGCGGACGTGCATTGTCCTGTTGGAACAGCAAGTTCCCTTGCCGGTCTAAGAATGGTAGAACGATGGGTTCGATGACGGTTTGGATGTACCGTGCACTATTCAGTGTCCGCTCGACGATCACCAGTGGTGTACGGCCAGTGTAGGAGATCGCTCCCCACACCATGATGCCGGGTGTTGGCCCTGTGTGCCTCGGTCGTATGCAGTCCTGATTGTGGCGCTCACCTGCACGGCGCCAAACACGCATACGACCATCATTGGCACCAAGGCAGAAGCGACTCTCATCGCTGAAGACGACACGTCTCCATTCGTCCCTCCATTCACGCCTGTCGCGACACCACTGGAGGCGGGCTGCACGATGTTGGGGCGTGAGCGGAAGACGGCCTAACGGTGTGCGGGACCGTAGCCCAGCTTCATGGAGACGGTTGCGAATGGTCCTCGCCGATACCCCAGGAGCAACAGTGTCCCTAATTTGCTGGGAAGTGGCGGTGCGGTCCCCTACGGCACTGCGTAGGATCCTACGGTCTTGGCGTGCATCCGTGCGTCGCTGCGGTCCGGTCCCAGGTCGACGGGCACGTGCACCTTCCGCCGACCACTGGCGACAAAATCGATATACTGTGGAGACCTCACGCCCCACGTGTTGAGCAATTCGGCGGTACGTCCACCCGGCCTCCCGCATGCCCACTATACGCCCTCGCTCAAAGTCCGTCAACTGCACATACGGTTCACGTCCACGCTGTCGCGGCATGCTACCAGTGTTAAAGACTGCGATGGAGCTCCGTATGCCACGGCAAACTGGCTGACACTGACGGCGGCGGTGCACAAATGCTGCGCAGCTAGCGCCATTCGACGGCCAACACCGCGGTTCCTGGTGTGTCCGCTGTGCCGTGCGTGTGATCATTGCTTGTACAGCCCTCTCGCAGTGTCCGGAGCAAGTATGGTGGGTCTGACACACCGGTGTCAATGTGTTCTTTTTTCCATTTCCAGGAGTGTACATAGTGCACGTTACACAGAATGAAATATAATAAGATGAAGGACTGCGATGGTAAGTCAGCAGTGTAAGTAAGTTGCTTCTGTACGTGGTCATCATGAAGGCAAAAGGGGAAAACAAAACAGCGGGCCAGAGACTCCAGCCTACGAAATGCAGGCAGTAAATCCCTATTATGTACAAATTGAGAAAGACTGTTCAATAAAAAAAAAACAGCTGCCGTTGTTACAGTAGAAGAAGAGGAGACTGAGGTGGAAGAAGTGATCTAGTGGCCCAGCCAGTATTCGTCAGAGGTCTGAACGCTATGTACTGTACACTCCACCAAACAAGAGTTACACCAACTGATATCCAGAATAAAATTATCCTCACTTACTGTAGACGACGCGATCAGATCAAATATACAAATCATCATCATCATCATTTAAGACTGATTATGCCTTTCAGCGTTCAGTCTAGAGCATAGCCCCCCTTATACAGTATCTTAGGAGTCCCTGGTTTGTCAGTTAGAGGTGGGACTCCGTCACCTCCAAAGGTCCGAGGCATTTTGCTCTGATTGTTGCCAGCATCATATTTAAAGTACCAGGGAAGCAGGTTCCTAGCCTTACTTGCCCCGAGTCCCATTGGGTTTTACCCCTAACGGCTGAGGGACTAACCGGTGGATTTGGTAGTCTTTGCCGTTTGAGCACAAAGGTAACCACGACTCAGAATATGTCCGAGATGCCCAGCCTTATTCCAAAGTAACTGGTATCCCGACTGTCGGGACCACTTACTTGGCCACTTATACGTTGCCCGTGGTTCATGAACTAGGACATGACTACAGGAACCCACACCATGAACCACATGAAATGAAATATACAAAGTAAAAAATAAATAAATAAAAAATAAAAGAGTGAAGAGGCGCAGGACGAAGAGTAGTTTGATTTCAGAAAACCTTAGAAATAAAAGGAAGGGGAGGAAAAAGAAAATGGGATGCCTTCACGGCACAAACTAAACTAGAATGTACTTTTCAGCGTTAAGTTAGAACGTAAACTCGTAAAACTCCGTCCACACGCCCTAGGGGGCGCATCGGATCCGACCGACCGCCGTGTCATCCTCTTCGAAAGCTGTCATTGCATGCTGTATGGAGCGGTGTGGGATCAGCACTCCGCTCTCAAGGCCGTTGTCATTTTTCGCTCCTGCTTGGTCAAGCAGCTCCACAGATCGATTGACGAGGCTGAGAGCACACCGTTCGAGTCATCGACGAAAAACCCGTCGCAGTGCCGGTAATCGAACCTGGGTTCTAAACATGGCAGTCAGGCGCGCAGACCAGTCTGCTACAGAGGCGGGCGTAAATTAGAACAAGAAGTTACAAATCTGCAGCAGAACGGTGCACAAGTTACAGCGGTAGGTGAATGATTAATAATATCTGCAAGAGCAAACTTTCTTTTTTTTTTCTTTTTAATCATCAGTCTTCTGACTGGTTTGATGTTCTCCGCCACGAATTTCTCTCCCGTGCCAAACTCTTTATCTCAACCTACGTCCCAAATTACCTGCTAGATATATTCCAGTCTGTCTTCCTCTTCAGTTTTTACCCTCTACAGCTCCCTCTAATACCATGGAAGTGATTCTGTCATGTCTTAACAGATCTTCTTCTTGTCAGTGTTTTCCACATGTTCCTTACCTCGTCTAGTCTGCTGAGAACCTCCTCGTTCACTAATGTATCAGTCCACCTAATTTTCAAGGTTCTCCTGTAGCACCGCACCTCAAATGATTCTTTTCCGTTCCGGTTTTCCCACTGCCCCTGTTTCACTACCATACAGTGTTATGCTCTATGCCTACGCAGACTTCTCTTTGCCAGGAGTACTCTTTCTGCCAGTGTTGGTCACCTTTGCATATCCACCTCGTTCCATCCATCATGGGTTCGTTTTGCTGCCCGTGTCGCAGAATTCCTTAACTTCGTCTACTTCGTGATCCCCAATTGTTATCAGTTTCCCGCTTTTGTCTTTGCTGCTACTTCTCATTATTTTCTTCTTTCTTCGATTTACTCTCAAACTCACTAGTCTATTCATTCTATTCAGTGGCTCCTTTAATCCTTCTTCACTTTCACTGAAGATGGCAATGTCATCAGCGAATCTTATAATAAATACTCTTTCACCCTGAATTTAAATCGCGCGCTTCAACATTTCTTTTATTTCCGTTATTGCTTCTTCGATGAGTAGACCGAACAATAAGGGCGAAAGACCGCATCCCTCTGTTACACCCTTTTCAGTCCGAGCACGAACCTCACGACAGACACCATTGCAGTGAGTTATGCTGCTCCGTACAGCTCACGTTCCATATAGTCATTGATCAGTCCTATTAATTACAATGAATTCTGATACGTTACTAATTAAATACATTTTATTCTACGTGGCTTTTCCATTTATGCTATCACGTGTGAATTTATGTACTTACTATCTACCACCTGTAATTATCACCCAATTTGTGTTTCAAGCGGCTACCAACAGTAATTATCACCTAATTTCAGTTTAAATTCAGTAGTTAACAAATATTTACCTTTTGCTCATTTACGATCTGGCGACGTCAAATTATTAACTGTAATCAAAATTTCATATAGTTTCAGTTATATATTCAATAGCTAGAGTGTACTATTGAATTCGTGACTATTTTTCTTTCCAATCGTTGTCACATGCGATAGTTATCTGTGCAGTTGTGATTAAGATATAACTTGAGGTTATAATTTTTCTTCGGAATCGATGCCTTTTATGTAAAATGTGGAACGTTACGTAATAACTATCATTAAATCTTTAACATGCCGAAGTGTCTAGTTACAGTATATACGTTCTCCCACGCACATCACAGTAGTTTGCAGATTACGTATGTTCATTTAGATGTAGATTCAAGTGGGCGTTTTTCACATTTCACGCAAAAAAAGGGGTTTCATTTAGTATGCTGGTACATTTTTTTCCCTAAATAATGTTTGATGTGGTATTAAACATGTAAAAGGTGAGTTCTAATAAGGAAATAAAACGTTTCCGGTACCATCTACAGATAACATACACTACTGGCCATTAAAATTGCTGCACCACAAAAATGACGTGCTACAGACGCGAAATTTAACCGACAGGAAGAAGATGCTGTGATACGCAAATATTAGCTTTTCAGAGCATTCACACAAAGTTGGCGCCGGTGGCGACACCTACAACGTGCTGACATGAGGAAAGTGTCCAACCGATTTCTCATACACAAACAGCAGTTGACCGGCGTTGCCTGGTGAAACGTTGTTGTGATACCTCGTGTGAGGAGGAGAAATGCTTACCATCACATTTCCGACTCTGATAGAGGTCGGATTGTAGCCCATCGCGATTGCTGTTTATCGTATCGCGACATTGCTGCTCGCGTCGGTCGAGATCCAATGACTGTTAGCAGAATATGGAATCGGTTGGTTCAGAAGGGTAATACGGAACGCCGTGCCGGATCCCAAACGGCCTCGTATCACTAACAGTCGAGATGACAGGCATCTTATTCGCATGGCTGTAATGGATCGTGCAGTCACGTGTCAACAGATGGGGACGTTTGCAAGATAAAAACCATCTGCACGAACAGTTCGACGACGTTTGCAGCAGCATGGACTATCTGCTCGGAGACCTTGGTTGCGGTTACCCTTGACGCTGCATCACAGACAGGAGCGCCTGCGATGGTGTACTCTACGACGAACCTGGGTGCAGGAATGGCAAAACGTCATTTTCTCGGCTGAATCCAGGTTATGTTTACAGCATCATAATGGTCGCATCCGTGTTTGGCGACATCGCGGTGAACGTACATTGGAAGCGTGTATTCGTCATCGCCATACTGCCGTATCACCCGGCGTGATGGTATGGGGTGCCATTAGTTACACGACTCGGTCACCTCTTGTTCGCACTGACGGCACTTTGAACAGTGGACGTTACATTTCAGATGTGTTACGACCCGTGGCTCTACCCTTCATTCGATCCCTGCGAAACCCTACATTTCAGCAGGATAATGCACGACTGCATGTTGCAGATCCTGTACGGGCCTTTCTGGATACAGAAAATGTTCGACTGCTGCCCTGGCCAGCACATTCTCCACATCTCTCACCAACTGAAAACGTCTGGTGAATGGTGGCCGACCAACTGGCTCGTCAAAATACGCCAGTCACTACTCGTAATGAACTGTGGTATCGTGCTGAAGCTACATGGGCAGCTAGGTGGTTGTTCTGCGTACTGATTTCTCAGGATTATGCACCCAAATTGCGTGAAAATGTCAGTTCTAGTATAATATATTTGTCTATTGAATACCCGTCTATCATCTGCATTTCTTCTTGTTGTAGCAATTTTAATGGCCAGTAGTGTATATTGTTATTTGCTGAGTGAGGAAAATGTCCTTGTAGGCTGGCGATAACTTTATGGTGTGGCCTGTGCAACTTAAACTATCGACATACCTCCGGTGCGCAGGTATACACAGGTGAAAAAATTAGTTCATTGCAAGAAGTGAATTAGAATAGTCAAAACTTGACCTCTAAAATATAAAGAAAACAGTTCCGTCCAACAAGACATAGACGTGGAGGACATAGAAATAGGGATCCCTGGAGTCTGAAAGCAACTGAAAGAATTGGAAACAAATAAGTTGCCAAGTCCGGCGGGAAACGCATATCGGTTTTACAGACAGTAAACTACGGCATTGACCACATCAATAGCTAGGATTTATCTCGAGCCGGCCGCTGTATCCGAGCGGTTCTAGGTGCTTCAGTCCGGAACCGCGCGACCGCTACGGTCGCAGGTTCGAATCCTGCCTCGGGCATAGATGTGTGTGATGTCCTTAGGTTAGTTAGGTTTAAGTAGTTCTAGAGGACTGGTGACCTCAGATTATAAGTCTCATAGTGCTCAGAGCCATTTGAACCATTTACCTCGAATCTGTCACCCAATGCAAAGTCCCAAGAGACTGGATAAAAGCGCAGGTGACTCCTTTGTATGAGAAGGCTAAAACAATGGACCCGCAAAATTACAGACCAGGATCCTTAATATCGGTTTGCTGCGGAATTCTTGAACACATTCCCAGTTCGAATGAAATAAATTTCCTCCATTCAAGAAAGCTTCTGTCCACAAATGAATAAGGGTTTAGAAAGCGTCGCTTGTACGAAACTCAGATTGTACTTTTCTCGCACGATATCCTGCGAACGACAAGTGAAGGGCAACAGGCAGATTCCATATTCCTAGATTTGCGGAGAGTGTTTGACACGGCGCTCCACCGCAGACTGTTAACGAAGGACCGAGCATACGTATTGGCTCCCCAGATATGCGAGTGGCTCGAAGACCTCGCCAGTAATAGACCCAGTAAGCTCTCCGAGACGAGGGTACCGTCAGGACTGTCCCAGAGACGTGTGATAGGACCGCTTATAACACTCCCTAACTGGTACTGCTATACCATAACCTCGAAACTGGAGGCAGTTTGCAAAACATAATTATTTTGGTAGAGTGATAATGGTATAAAGCAACAGAGCAGTGTTACCCTCTGAGAGGAATTTTGTTATGTTGACCGTGTTGTTCCTAACGGATGTGGCTTATCGGAAATGAAAGTTAGAATTACGTAAATATTTGAATAGTAACAAACAAAATTTTGCCTATCTGCACTGTTCAACTGATAAAAAAAAACGGTCGCCAGCCTAACTAGGCAAGAGAATAATTAACACTCTCGTTTAAGAAAATAGTTATTAGTAATTTTAACGAATAAACACAACCTATACTTTGTCACACGCGAGTGCAATAAACTCTGACACATACATACGTTTACGGTAAGATTGAAACTAACAGTTAAAGCAGCAGAAACTATTTTCAAAATTATAACAGATACCGAAACACACTATTACTTTCAGGGTTTACACAAAGTGAATGGTCTTTATAACATTATTATTAATATGCACTTCTAATACACAAGAGAGACAAACACTTAGCAAACATGAGTGTATAATTTTCTACTATTGCAGTTTCCCAGTTTTACTACAGCGAAACACAATGTTGACAAAATTGCAAGAAACTGACTCACCTTTTAGAATTTACCACAGGCAACAATGTGATCATTTACTTTATAAGCCTCAGTCTTAAGAACTTTTAATTTTGAAGTTGGCAACAGCACTTCAATAAGCAGTTTTAATAGGAATATTTTCAGCAAACAACATTTACTTTAACTCACTCTATTGCCACACTAACTTTCTTTTTACTAAGTTCAAGAGGCATTAATTAGCAAAACTCTAGGCTTTAATTTCTTTTGGTAAGGACACTCGGATATCACTTTAGCTCAATCGGAGAGGAACCTGAGAGGTGTTATGATGAGGAGAAAAATCAAGGTAGGTACATAAATTCAGATACAAATTACCTTACATTTCAGCACATTAGCACGTTCATTAAGCTGATCCTTCACTGTACATCATTATAGTATTACGTTGCAATGATTGCGCAATGTGGTGGCAACTGCATGTTGGTAGGTGGAATTGTAGGCAGAATTGCTGGACTCTGTCATTTCTTGGTGGCGATGATAGATACAAACTCCAGAATAGTTCCAGCTATTTATCCATCCATCCGAGGCATTGAAAAGAAGCAGGAAAAGCCTCTCTCGGAGTCAGCGCAATATGCATCTGTTACATGGCAGTGCACGGGCTCGTAGCTCGTCTCCGACTCGTAGCTCGTCTCCGACTGCTGCCTCGTCCCCGACTGACTATCAGTTCCACCTTTTCCACCTAGGCCAACCACAATTTGCGCGCGCTACACAGTTCCGTTCCCGAGGGGAACCACAACACCTTTTACATACAGAATAACTAAGAGCCCTAAGTGAGGATCAGCAATTTACATAACAGCAACCAAATACATTAAATAAAACAAAACATTTACACATATTGACATCTCTACAAAAAATTATTCACACAAAATTACAATCATATACAGTAAGTTTTGTTCCCTCCAAATGGGACAAAGAATATAAATTGCAGATACACTACTTTGCATAGAATCAAATCATGACATCAAAGTTTTAACAAAAAAAGGGGATACAATTTTGTGTTATCTATTGAATCAAAAACATTTACAGGTTCTTAACGATGTAATATTAAATGAAAAAATAAATAAATGAGTAGAGCATTAAAGCTATGGTGTTACACGCGCTTGTCGTCGATATAAGTAAATCATCTGACGTATTTTCTACTGTTTGCGGATGATGCGATAGAGTACGGGGAAGAACCGTCGTTGAACGACTGTAGAAGGATACAGGATGGTTTACACAGAATTTCTGTTTGGTGAGATGAACAGCATTGGCGAGGCATTGGTCTTCATGGGCGAAAATTCGCGCCCCCATCGTGCAAATCTTGTCATCGCTCGTCTAGTGCGGCCAGCATGTTCTCCAGACACGAGCCCTGTAGAACGCGCCTGGGATAGATTGAAAAGGGTTGTTTATGGACGACGTGACCCAGCAACCACTCTGAGGGATCTACGCCGAATCACCGTTGAGCAGTGGGAGAATCTGGACCAACAGTACCTTGATGAAATTGTGGATACTATACCACGACGAATACAGGCAAGAGGACGTGCTACTGGGTATTACAGGTACCGGTGTGTACAGGATTCTGGACCACCACCTCTGAAGGTCTCGCTGTATGGTGGTACAATATGTAATGTGTGATTTTCGTGGCCGGCCGTGGCGGCCGAGCGGTTCTAGGCGCTACAGTCCGGAATCGCGCGACCGCTACGGTCGCAGGTCCGAATCCTGCCTCGGGCATGGATGTGTGTGATGTCCTTAGGTTAGTTAGGTTTAAGTAGTACTAATTTCTAGGGAACTGATGACCTCAGAAGTTAAGTCCCATAGTGCTCAGAGCCATTTGAACCATTTTTTTTTGTTTTTTGTTTTTCATGAGCAATAAAAAGGGCGAAAATGATGTTTATGTTGATCTCTATTCCAGTTTTCTGTTCAGGTTCCGGAACTCTCGGAACCGAGGTGATGCAGAACTTCTTTTTGATTTGTGTAGATGTTGTTGTTGTTATGGTCTTCAGTCCTGAGACTGGTTTGATGCAGCTCTCCATGCTACTCTATCCTGTGCAAGCTTCTTCATCTCCCAGTACCTACTGCAACCTACATCCTTCTGAATCTGCTTAGTGTATTCATCTCTTGGTCTCCCCCTACGATTTTTACCCTCCACGCTGCCCTCCAATACTAAATTGGTGATCCCTTGATGCCTCAGAACATGTCCTACCAACCGATCCCTCCTTCTAGTTAAGTTGTGCCACAAACTTCTCTTCTCCCCAATCCTATTCAATACTTCCTCATTAGTTATGTGATCTACCCATCTAATCTTCAGCATTCTTCTGTAGCACCACATTTAGAAAGCTTCTGTTCTCTTCTTGTCCAAACTATTACCGTCCATGTTTCACTTCCATACATGGCTACACTCCATACAAATACTTTCAGAAATGACTTCCTGACGCTTAAATCTATACTCGATGTTAACAAATTTCTCTTCTTCAGAAACGCTTACCTTGCCATTGCCAGTCTACATTTTATATCCTCTCTACTTCGACCATCATCAGTTATTTTGCTCCCCAAATAGCAAAACTCCTTTACTACTTTAAGTGTCTCATTTCCTAATCTAATACCCTCAACATCACCCGACTTAATTCGACTACATTCCATTATCCTCGTTTTGCTTTTGTTGATGTTCATCTTATATCCTCCCTTCAAGACACCATCCATTCCATTCAACTGCTCTTCCAAGTCCTTTGCTGTCTCTGACAGAATTACAATGTCATCGGCGAACCTCAAAGTTTTTATTTCTTCTCCATGGATTTTAATACCTACTCCGAATTTTTCTTTTGTTTCCTTTACTGCTTGCTCAATATACAGATTGAATAACATCGGGGAGAGGCTACAACCCTGTCTTACTCCCTTCCCAACCACTGCTTGCCTTTCATGTCCCTCGACTCTTATAACTGCCATCTGGTTTCTGTACAAATTGTAAATAGCCTTTCCCTCCCTGTATTTTACCCCTGCCACCTTTAGAATTTGAAAGAGAGTATTCCAGTCAACATTGTCAAAAGCTTTCTCTAAGTCTACAAATGCTAGAAACGTAGGTTTGCCTTTCCTTAATCTTTCTTCTAAGATAAGTCGTAAGGTCAGTATTGCCTCACGTGTTCCAACATTTCTACGGAATCCAAATTGATCTTCCCCGAGGTCGGCTTCTACCAGTTTTTCCATTCGTCTGTAAAGAATTCGTGTTAGTATTTTTGTGTAGATAACGTTCTGAATTTAATTGAGATTACACTCATAAGGGCATGAGTAGTTAGCTCAGATGCCAGCCCTAAAGTGGCCACTCTCTCTGTGGTCTCATTGGCAGTCGTGTCACTGGTGATTACACGGAGCCAGGGACCACACTTCGGGTGATTGGAGAGAAGCGGTTTGTGACAGAGCTTGATCCGCAAATTTGCTCTGCGCTGCATGGACCTGCCGCATGCAGCTATCACTGCATCGGCTCGCACGTCACTACCAGAACAACGTCAACAATGCCAGTGCTAATATGCATTCAGCCGAATAACACACGCCGCTGGCGCACGGCGGGCCGGACCCGCAGTATCAAAATATTTGCCTTATGTCGATAATTAACAGAGTTAATCAATCAGGAAATTCGCATTTTCATTACCCTGGCTGATCGCTTTATGACGGTATTAATAACGCCCTCGTTTACAGGTTTAGCCTAACACAGGTGATACATGCAGGGATTTTTTTACCCACATTGTGTGCCATCCGGATCGGCTGTCTGTGGGAATTAGTACTTTTCATTATTTTTTCTGGGCTTTTGTCTCAATTTACGCACAAAATTTGACTTAAACGTTGAGCTTATATCTTCGTGCGGGCTATATTGTAAGGTAGACATGTCATTTTAATTTCTATATGTTATCGACGTGCACGTCAGGGAGAGAGCAAGTCACGTTACAGTTAAATAATCTTTGGTCTTCCCATGGGTCAGTCTTCGCCTCTGCGCCGTCTGATACGTTCTTAGTCGAAGTGTGGTAGGCGATGGACGTATTCAGAGGTGCTGTGTTGATTTGTGATATCTGTTAGATGAAGAAAGATTTATTATAAAAGACTGCAAGGATGAATGTGATGTATATATTGAAAGGCGGAAGGAAGATACATTTAGAATAATGTCCTGAGGTAAGGCTACAGCACTGCGCACCTAATTTGTAGAAATGGTTATTGGCATTTAGTTAACTTTGTTCACTTGCTCAGAGATGAGAGAAACACCACCCCACTTACCTGAGTTATCTGGGCTATGCATTAACATATTAACTAATTAAGCTGGTCGATTATTATAGAAATTCTCTGTTAACACTGTATCCTTTTTAAACCATTGCTCACTTTGTTAAGCGTAGTATTCTTCAGACTAATGTTACGTGTGAAGATCTCGCGAAGTTTGTACTCTGTCTTTTGAACGCATACTTCATTCTAAAATCGTTGTCTTGGAATATCATTTCATAGAAATAGTTACTATTCCCATCCCATTATCTAGCATTACCCCTTACCACATTGCACCATGCACTATGTAATATTGAATATTTATTTAGAAACAGAAATCTAGCTTAGCCGCTACCTGCTTACTATTCGCTGCTGTGCTTTCGAGAAATCTGCAACAATGTCGCCAAGAGGCGAGGTAATTGGGAATTTTGATTAGGGCCAGATAATTGTTTTACTTTAGTTGCACATTTAATACAGGGAGACGTTGTATTAAAATCAGTTACAGTTCGATTAAAATTATGTTGTGTTAAGCCAAAGATTAGCATACGAGTTGAAGTTGGATAACAGTTTGCGACTACATAGTTTTGGTAATACTTAGACTTTTATAGAGTGGCAGGTAAAGTTGGCTAAATTTCAGACAGAAACAAAAATATAGTGGGGAGGTCCACAATATGAAGTATATAACGCTACATTTTTACACAGTTTGATCATTCTGGAGAAATAAGGGTTAAGTTTACATGTTGTCATAATAAGCATTTACATACACTCATGAAGAAGAGAAGAGAAGTTTGTGGCACAACCTGACAAGAAGAAGGAACCGGTTGGTAGGACGTGTTCTAAGGCATCAAGGGATCACCAATTTAGCATTGGAGGGCAGCGTGGAGGGTAAAAATTGTAGAGGGAGACCAAGAGATGAATACACTAAGCAGATTCAGAAGGATTTAGGTTGCAGTAGGTACTGGGAGATGAAGAAGCTTGCACAGGATAGAGCAGCATGGAGAGCTGCATCAAACCAGTCTCAGAACTGAAGACCGCAACAACAACAACAACAACATACACTCATGCTCATAAATTAAGGATAATGCTGATACGTGGTGAAACAACGCTGTGGTGGGTGGTTTGCGGGTTTAAATCACTTCGGAGTATGACCATGCGGTGCATTTGACCTGCGATCGTCGCACGGTGGCGCTGGCAGCAGTCCACATACGCAGAGGTGTGTTGGTGCATGTCAGAGTACGGTGTAGCGAGTAAGTGTGCAGACGTTTTCAGACGTGCTAATGGTGACTGTGTATTGAAAATGGCTCAAAGAATACATATTGACGACGTTATGAGGGGTAGAATACTAGGGCGACTGGAGGCTGGTCAAACACAGCAGGTCGTAGCACGGGCCCTCCGTGTGCCACAAAGTGTGATCTCAAGATTATGGCACCGATTCCAGAAAACAGGAAACGTGTCCAGGCGCTACTGTACGGGACGTCCCCAGTGTACAACACCACAAGAAGACCGATATCTCACCGTCAGTGCCCGCAGAAGACCACAGAGCACTGCAGGTAGCCTTGCTCGGGACCTTACCGCAGTCACTGGAACAATTGTCTCCAGACACACAGTCTACAGACGACTGAACAGACATGGTTTATTCGCCCGGAGACCTGCAAGGTGCATTCCACTGACCCCTGGTCACAGGAGAGACCGTAAAGCCTGAAGCCTGGTGTCAAGAACACGTACATGATCATTAGAACAGTGGTCCCAGGTTATGTTCACGGACGATTGCAGGTATAGTCTGAAAAGCGATTCTCGCCGGGTTTTCATCTGGCGTGAACCAGGAACGAGATACCAACCCCTTAATGTCCTTGAAAGGGACCTGTTTGGAAGTCGTGGTTTGATGGCGTGGGTTGGGATTATGATTGGTGCACGTACACCCCTGCATGTCTTTGACAGAGGAACTGTAACAGGTGATGTGTATCGGGACGTCATTTTGCACCAGTATGTCCGTCTTTTCAGGGGTGCAGTTAATCCCACCTTCCTCCTGATGGGTGGTAACGCACGGCCCCACTGGGCTGCCAACACGGAGGAGTATCTTGAAACAGAAGATATCAGGCGAATGGAGTGGCCTGCCTGTTTTCCAAACCTAAACCCCATCGACGCTCTCGGTCGACGTATCGTTGCATGTATTCAAACCCCTACGACACTTCAGGAGCTCCGACAGGCACTGATGCAAGAATGGGAGGCTATACCCCAGCAGCTGCTCGACCACCTGATCCAGAGTATGCCAACCCGTTGTGCGGCCTGTGTACGTGTACATGGTGATCATATCCCATATTGAGGTCGGGGTACGCCATATGTGTGGCTCTGTGAATAAGAATCATCTAACAAATCCAAAGATTGAGTGTTCGATACACAGTCAATCATAGATTTACAGCTTCTTTCACAACGACAGTCATTTGTTTTTTACCCTCTTAAAGGTGGCGTTGATTTACAGCTTTTAAGTACATTTTAAAAGACGTGATTTGGGCGCAATAGTTAAATTTCACTTTACTGAAACTACCTAATCGGTCAAACATAGTTCGTCTTTCTAGGTACGGGGTGTTCAAAACGTCTCTCCGCAGTGCCGTATGATTGTTAGCCGCGCGTGCCGTATGCCGCATTGAATATACCGAAATGATAGTGAAATACAAGTTACTAATTTATTGAATATTCATTTTTGCTTACAAATTTTCACATTAAATGTTGAAAGTGTTCCCCCCTGTTGTTGAATGCACAATTCAATTCGTCTAATCATGTTTCCAAATACAAGCTGTAATATTTCTTCTGCAACAGAAGCTGCGAAAGTGGATGTTGGCAGTTTTCCACTCATTGATGCATTTTGGACGGTTTTTGTAGACAGTTGCTTTCGCTGCACCCCAGAAGAAAAAGTCAGGTGGTGTTAGGTCAGGCGATCGTGGAGGCCAAAGTCCCTGTGAAATTAAGCGATCACCAAAAACATCAGCAAGCAGTGACATTCAAACGCGAGCTGTATACGCGGTTGCACAATCTTGTTGAAAATAACCGTTCAGTATTTCACTTAACACAAGTTCTCCTATGGATGGGTACAGAATATCACAGCAGTATGGTTGTGCGTTTATTGTTTCGTTGAAAAATATGGGACCCACAATCTGACGTCTAGAAATTGCAATCCGAACTCCTATTTTCACAGAATGAATTTTGCGAGTTCATGTACCCAGATAAATTAAAACACTCCTCATTAGTGAAAAACGTTTCATTAAGAATATCCCTTCCATTTTGTTGAACGAAATTTTTGAACCATTGACAGTAATGCAGTCTCTTGCCGTAATCAGTATTTTTCAGTTCTTGCACGACTCTCACTTTGTATGGGAAAAGTTCTCATTTTTTCCTAACAGCTGTGTGGGCCGTTCCGACACTAACATCGATTTCCTGGGCGAGTTTTCTTACTGACTTGTTCGGACTCATCGGTATTTTATCGGAAATATCGAATAATTTATCCTCAGACAAAACGCTACGACGGTGCACCTGTCGCTCTACCCGTACTTCGAAATCAAATCTCGCACAGTATCGCGATGTTGGAGTGTTGTCTCCGGCAAAATTGAATTAAATGTTTGACGAACTGAAACTGTGTATTTACCGCCAGCTTAGAACTAAAAACACACATTCTTCAATGGTTGGCATTTTAAAAGTGACAAAAACGAAACAAACGAACAAAGGAACTAATCTTAAACGTTCACGTCAACACGTAACGACACCCACCAACGATATTACTGGCGCTGGCTGAGATAAACGAAACAGTGGAATGTTCGGACAGTCCACTTGAAGGGAAGTAGCCCAGGTAGCCGAACAATCATACGGCACGCGTGGCTAACAATCATACGGCACTGCGGAGAGACTTTTTGACACCCCGTATAAACCATCGACATTAATCCCTGTACATGTGTCCAGTCATGATCATTTCCACCTAGATCTACGTTACACATCAACTGCACCAAACTTATAGAATGCAGGAAGGCATTCAATTTATGCGTAGGACGGCCGGAGTGGCCGAGCGGTTCTAGGCGCTACAATCCGGAACCGTGCGACCGCTACGGTCGCAGGTTCGATCCTGCCTCGGGCATGGATGTGTGTGATGTCCTTTGGTTGGTTAGGTTTAAGTAGTTCTAAGTTCTAGGGGACTGATGACCTCAGAAATTAAGTCCCAGAGTGCTCAGAGCCATTTGAATTTGAATTTATACATAAGGTGACATGTTCACAAAGCGAAGCGCAAGGACAGACTCGAGCCCTACTGGCATATTGTCTCATGAGTAATTTAGTGTCCTACATTCTACAAGTTTTATGCAAATGATGTGTAACATTGATCTATGTCATGTAATGCCCTATAAGTAATGTCTTTTTCATAAATGTGGTTCGCCCGCTATTCGACTCGCTAAACTGCTCTATGGTTAGGAATAGGAGTGTAGGTCACTAAATAATTTACTGTGTAAATTATTTGAGAGGTTTAAGGAATACAAGATCATACTAAGCATGCATACGAAAGCACTGCCGTGATCAAACCACAGTCATAGAACTGGGTGTATGGCGCATTTCGTTAGTTCTAGTTGTAAATAGCTCACATACTTCCCAACTCACGGATGCAATATGGGTATTATGACTAAGACAAGATCTCAAATACTGTAGATAATTTTGAATACGCCATTAGGAAAGTCAACGATTAGATTAGGTCATAGGACATTCTCGAGAGTATACAACATGTCGTAAAACAAGAGTGCGTAATATAGACCTTAAAAAAAAGAAAGAAACTAATGGTCCTTTTACAGTTCCTAAGTGAAATGGTCGTCGTGGGTGTGGGATAAGTCAAAATAAACACATTTTCATTTAAGAGATAATAACAAACTTCCCACAAACATGGAAGTGCGTAATACACTGAGCTGCATAAGTCCGCAATACACTGAGGAGCATATGATAATTCTTAGGTGGCTCTAGCCACGCATCGTGAAACAGAAAATCAGTTTACAACAGCTCTTTACATTGATTACAATACTGCGGTGCGGATGTGCGGAAGTAATTTGTACATAACATTAATGTTATTTCGTACTATTAATAAGCTCGTATGTATAGCAGTTGGTTCTACTAAGAAATTCGTCAATGAAGCAGTCGGGTCTGGAACCGCGGGACTGCTACGGTCGCAGGTTCGAATCCTGCCTCGGGCATGGATGTGTGTGATGTCCTTAGGTTAGTTAGGTTTAAGTAGTTCTAAGTTCTAGGGGACTTATGGCCACGGCAGTTGAGTCCCATAGTGCTCAGAGCCGTTTGAACCATTTGAAGTAGTCGGTCACCAATAAATCCTTTAGGCTCCTCTTAAACTGAACTTTCGTAATAGCTAAACATTTTATTGCTTTTATGGTTGTTGAAAAGTTATTGAAAGTACAGAGTCTTGAATACTGGACACCTTTATGGAACAAAGTATGTGACTTTATATCTTTATGAACATTACTCTTATTTCTAATATTCGTTCCATGATCTGAACTACTGGTTTTAAACAGAGATATTATTATTTACGGAGCTTTTTGTTAAGAAATAAATACATCGTGAAGGAGTAGTTAGTATTCTCAATTCCGTGAGGAAATCTCTACAGGACTTTTTTAAAAATACAAATAATTCGTATTACAAGTAAAAACTACAGACGCCCCCTGATCGGCCGGCCGAAGTGGCCGAGCGGTTAAAGGCGCTACAGTCTGGAACCGCACGATCGCTACGGTCGCAGGTTCGAATCCTGCCTCGGGAATGGCTGTGTGTGATGTCCTTAGGTTAGTTAGGTTTAAGTAGTTCTAAGTTCTAGCGGACTTATGACCACAGCAGTTGAGTCCCATAGTGCTCAGAGCCATTTGAACCATTTGAACCCCCTGATCAACAGAGGTATGTACATAGCATATTTCTAGTGTACTGTCAACTGATACCGTTAAGAATGAAAAATCCTTACCCCAGATTTCGAAGAGTACATGAGAAAGATATGTTGCGTACTCAGTGTGAACTTCATTAAAAAGTTATAAAGATATTATCTGAAAAAACTGCCTTTGTTCATAAATACTGATCAACCACTTGGCAAAAATGTAAATGAAAGGAAGCTGATATCTACCACCATTTGCATTTTACACTATTGCCGTAATTGTGACCCAAGATAGAAAAAAATTCGAGTAATCGCCAGAGATACGGCGTTCTTCCGGTGACAATGGAGTTCGCGACTAAGGCACCCGCCAAGTCTGCGAGCTAAAGTGGACTTCGAAAGGCTCAAAGAATGTAATTAAGAGTAACATCTGATCTTGAGAAGTGTATTAATGTAAATTGGGTTTATGAATAACGATAATGGAGTTACAGCGGCAATTACGAGCTCGCCGGCGCGGAATTAAGCGCTCCAGGGGATAACGTAAGTTCCTTTTAATTAAAACCTAATTCAGACAGTTTCCCGGCCCCCGGGTGGGTGGTTGGTCTCTGCCAGCCGGGTGCACTGCTGCTCTGGACAGACGGAGAGTCTTGGGCCGCGCCGTGGAAATGATTCACAGATGCACGAATTTTCCTACCACGTACCAGTGATAGTCCCGTTAAACCTTTTAGCTCCCTCGTCTCCCTCCCCCCCCCCCTCTCTCTCTCTCTCTCTCTAGCTACGGTCTGCCACCTATTTGCTAATTTACATCTATACTTGATGTGACTACCAGCGTAATAAGTCTTGAAAGTCTCTTCGGGTTTTAAGGAAAATGGATACACCGAGAAACAGATTCGTCGGGCTATGGAATTTGGACCGTCTCCGGAGGTATTCGAAGAGGAACATAGATCTGTGGCCTTTCTTCCTTATGCTGGAGGCTTATCGTTTAAGATTGGACGAATTTTAAGGAGTTTTAACATCAAGAGTGTGTTCCGTCCACCCTCTAAGATTAGGGCTCTGCTCGGCTCTGTGAAGGATGATTTGGGACTTAGGAAACCCGGGGTGTACAAAATCCCGTGTCAATGTGGGAAAGCTTACGTTGGCCGTTCTATTCGCACAGTGAATGACAGGTGTGTGGAACATCGCCGTCACACGAGGCTACAACAGCCGGAAAAATCGGCCGTAGCAGAACACTGCCTAAATGAGGGACACAAAATTAAATTTGAGGAAACTGTTGTAATTGCCAACATTTACGGTTTTTGGAATAGTGTGTATAAAGAGGCGATTGAAATTAGGTTGGCTGATAATTTAATCAACAGGGACAATGGGTTTCCTCTTAGCAAAACGTGGAATCCTGTATTATCTCGCATCAAAACTGAACGTTCTTCGATGCGGCCTTGATTGCGATATATCGTTGCCAGCAGTGTTTCACTAAGGGCGGCGCCACCTCCCTGTTTTGGAAGCCAGAAACCGTGATGGGCGGCGCATGCGCCGTGTACTGAACGGTGGCGTATATAGGACGTCGAATTGCAATCTTGCGTCAGTTCTCAGTGGGACTCATCATCAGAAGCAGCATTTCCTGAAGATGGCGAACAGTTGGATCGCCGAAATATCGAGTCAAGTTGATTTTAGGATCCGGCAGCAAACCCGAAGAGACTTACATCTATACTTCGCAGGGTGCGGAGATAATACCTTCAGGGCAACTCATGAACCGTGTGTGGGACGAACAGTTTTTGCGCCTTACTGTTAAGGGAGGAGCGGGGAATCAACATTCTTCTGACTGGCCTGAAGCAGCTCGGCACGGATTCCTCTCCTGTGCTAACTTCGTCATCTCTGAGTAGCACTTGTACCGAACGTCCTCAGTTGTTTATTACATGTATTCCAATCTCTGTCTTTCGCTGCAGCTTCTATCCTGTGCAGCTCCCTAAAGTACCACGGAAGTTATTTCACGAGGCCTTAACACATATCCTGTCGCACTGTCCCTCCTCCCCCCCCCCCCCCCCTGCTCGCAGTGTTTGGCTCCGATTCCGCGGAGAACCTCCTGATTTCTTACATCATCAGTCCACCTAATTTTCGATATCATTCTATTGCACCCCATCTCAAACGCTTCGATTCTTTCCTTTTTTTCCTTAACACATGATTCACTCTCACACAATGTCGTGCTGCAGACAAAAATCTTCAGCAGTACTCCAGTAGAGGACTGACAAGACTGATGCTTCCGATTTAAGTTGTTCGCAATTGTAGCTGGATCGACTCCATTTAAATTTCCGTTATTTATCGTGTAGCCGAAATTTAACGGAATTTTATTACTACTCACGTGAAAGACCTCGCTCTTTTTATTGTTTAGAGTCAATTGTAACTTTTCGCAGCATGCACATACCGGGTGGTCAAAAAGTCAGTATAAATTTGAAAACTTAATAAACCACGGAATAATGTAGGTAAAGACGTAAAAATCGACACACATGCTTGGACTGACATTGGTTTTTACTAGAACCAAAAAAAAAAGGTTCACAAAATGTCCGACAGATGACGCTGGACAGCAAAATGTCAGTGACAGTGCATGACAATCGTGTATAAAAGGAGCTGTAATGAGAGAGAGAATCAGATGCGCCAGCAGTCGCAGCATGTTGACATTACCTGAAAAGGCGCTTTTAGTGAAGCTGTATTATCAGAATGGGGACTGTGCTAGTTCAGCGTTACGATCCTATGGCCATAGGAAGGGGATTCGAAAGGGGAAACGTCGTTTACAAATGCAGCTGTGGCGAGAATGATTTCGAAGTTCGAAGCCACGGGTTGTTTAGACGATAGACCCCGTAGTGGCCGACCGAGCACAAGGCGTAATGCTGCTGAGACAGTTCAGGAAGAAATGGAGACTGTAGCGGGTTCGCCTATGCACGGGGAAGTCAGAGCTCGTGCAGTCGCACGTCGCACCGGCTTTCCATACACTACTGTTTGGTTGGCGCTGAGGCGTACCCTCCGATGCTATCCGCAAAATCCATCGGCATCATGAACTGTTACCTAGCGATTTAGTGAAGCGGAGGGCATTTGCGGTGTGAGCGTTTCAAAAGATGGCAGAAGATGACGATTGGCTGAGTAACGTGTTGTGGACCGACGGAGCTCATTTCACGCTCCGAGGGTCTATCAACGGCCAGAACTGCAGAATTTGGGCTACCGAAAATCCTAGGACTCTCGTGGAAATTCCATTGCACGACGAGAAAGTCACGGTATGGGTTGGATTTACCACATCTACCGTTATTGGGCCTTTTTACTTCGAGGAAATGCGTAATTCTGGTTTTGTAACTGCTACCGTGGCGGGTGACAGGTACGCCTATATGTTACAGAATTGCATCATCCCCAGCCTGGCTGATAAACACCTGCTGGAACGTGCGATGTTTATGCAGGATGGCGCTCCACCCCATATTGCCAGACGCGTGAAAGATCTCTTGCGCGCGTCGTTTGGTGATGATCGTGTGCTCAGCCGCCACTTTCGTCATGCTTGGCCTCCCAGGTCCCCAGACCTCAGTCCGTGCGATTATTGGCTTTGGGGTTACCTGAAGTCGCAAGTGTATCGTCATGGACCGACATCTCTAGGGATGCTGAAAGACAACACCAGACGCCAATGCCTCACCATAACTCCGGACATGCTTTACAGTGCTGTTAACAACATTATTCCTCGTCTACAGCTATTGTTGAGGAATGATGGTGGACATATTGAGCATTTCCTGTGAAGAACATCATCTTTGCTTTGTCTTACTTCGTTATGCTAATTATTGCTATGCTGATCAGATGAAGCGCCGTCTGTCGGATGTTTTTTGAACTTTTGTATTTTTTTGGTTCTAATAAAACCCCATGTCATTCCAAGCATGTGTGTCAATTTGTACCTCTCCATCTACATTATTCCGTGATTTATTCAGTTTTCAAATTTGTACTGACTTTTTGATCACCCAGTATATTTTCTAAATTATTTTGTAATTAGTTTTGCTGTTCAGGTCGTTTTAGTATCGGTAAGCAACGGCATTGTCTGCAGAGGATCGAAACTTGGTGCAGGGAGTGGCAACCGAACCTCCACACAAATGTGCAGTCACCAGACATCACGCAGCCGCCACACGTTAAGACCCACGACGTTGCGCGGACTACTAGGAAGTTCTGGTCTTACGTTAAATCAGTAAGTGGATGGAAACAGCATATCCAGACACTTTGGGACGATGATGGCACTGAAACAGAGGACGACACGCGTAAAGCTGAAATACTAAACACCTTTTTCCAAAGCTGTTTCACAGAGGAAGACCGCACTGCAGTTCCTTCTCTAAATCCTCGCACAAACGAAAAAATGGCTGACATCGAAATAAGTGTCCAAGGAATAGAAAATCAACTGGAATCACTCAACAGAGGAAAGTCCACTGGACCTGACGGGATACCAATTCGATTCTACACAGAGTACGCGAAAGAACTTTCCCCACTTCTAACAGCCGTGTACCGCAAGTCGCTAGAGGAACGGAAGGTTCCAAATGATTGGAAAAGAGCACAGGTAGTCCCAGTCTTCAAGAAGGGTCGTCGAGCAGATGCGCAAAACTATAGACCTATATCTCTGACGTCGATCTGTTGTAGAATTTTAGAACATGTTTTTTGCTTGAGTATCATGTCGTTTTTGGAAACTCAGAATCTACTATGTAGGAATCAACATGGATTCCAGAAACAGCGATCGTGTGAGACCCAAGTCGCTTTATTTGTTCATGAGACCCAGAAAATATTAGATACAGGCTCCCAGGTAGATGCTATTTTTCTTGACTTCCGCAAGGCGTTCGATACAGTTCCGCACTGTCGCCTGATAAACAAAGTAAGAGCCTACGGAATATCAGACCAGCTGTGTGGCTGGATTGAAGAGTTTTTAGCAAACAGAACACAGCATGTTGTTATCAACGGAGAGACGTCTACAGACGTTAAAGTAACCTCTGGCGTGCCACAGGGGAGTGTTATGGGACCATTGCTTTTCACAATATATATAAATTACCTAGTAGATAGTGTCGGAAGTTCCATGCGGCTTTTCGCGGATGATGCTGTAGTATGCAGAGAAGTTTCAGCATTAGAAAATTGTAGCGAAATGCAGGAAGATCTGCAGCGGATAGGCTCTTGGTGCAGGGAGTGGCAACTGACCTTTAACATAGACAAATGTAATGTATTGCGAATACATAGAAAGAAGGATCCTTTATTGTATGATTATATGATAGCGGAACAAACACTGGTAGCAGTTACTTCTGTAAAATATCTGGGAGTATGCGTGCGGAACGATTTGAAGTGGAATGATCATATAAAATTAATTGTTGGTAAGGCGGGTACCAGGTTGAGATTCATTGGGAGAGTCCTTAGAAAATGTAGTCCATCAACAAAGGAGGTGGCTTACAAACCACTCGTTCGACCTATACTTGAGCATTGCTCATCAGTGTGGGATCCGTACCAGATCGGGTTGACGGAGGAGATAGAGAAGATCCAAAGGAGAGCGGCGCGTTTCGTCACAGGGTTATTTGGTAACCGTGATAGCGTTACGGAGATGTTTAACAAACTCAAGTGGCAGACTCTGCAAGAGAGGCGCTCTGCATCGCGGTGTAGCTTGCTCGCCAGGTTTCGAGAGGGTGCGTTTCTGGATGAGGTATCGAATATATTGCTTCCCCCTACTTATACCTCCCGAGGAGATCACGAATGTAAAATTAGAGAGATTAGAGCGCGCACGGAGGCTTTCAGACAGTCGTTCTTCCCGCGAACCATACGCGACTGGAACAGGAAAGGGAGGTAATGACAGTGGCACGTAAAGTGCCCTCCGCCACACACCGTTGGGTGGCTTGCGGGGTATAAATGTAGATGTAGATGTAGATGTATATGGCTGAGCAGCTCGGTGGCGTGCATCGAGACACAGGCGCCAGCGAGCGGAACTTCGCAGAACAGCTAGCAGCACGAGGAGTCGGCTTTTGGACAGCGAGCGAGTATCTGACGGGGCGACAGCTCGCAAGTGGAAGCGGCCGTTCGATTTAACTGCACGCCGTCCGCCGTGGTCGACGTCAACTTGCGATGTGGCGAGAGCGAGAGCAGTTTGCTTCAGGGCTGTCCAGCTGACCGTCCCCGGGTTCTGCTTCGGTAACAGCTGAATTGCTTGTGTGAATGTATCACTAGACTGGGCCGTTCTCTTGTGCTGGAAGTTTGCAGATATTACGTGGCGTTCGCTGCTCTGTGAACTGAGTGAATTCGGTCTGCGAAGCAAGCTTTATAAAACCACTATTTACCTTCTAACTGTGATTCATCTCTGTCAATTCTGGATTCCCTAGGTTTTTCAGATGCGTACTCTTTCGGTCACTCGAGTTGATCTCATTTGATTTTTCGTTGTGTTCTATGCAATCAGTACCCTCCTTATTTAACTTTCACGTTGCAGGTGATGCTTTTTTGGACTGTACTTTCACTATGAAAATTCTGTTAAAGATTTGAAGTATAATTTGCTCCTTGCGTAATGGCTTTGTGTGTAACTTTGAATATGTATGTATTTTAAATCATTTTTTTTATTACGAAGGAGCACTAATACATCATGTCTTTTCACTGTAGTGGGATTTCATACTGTTACGTGAGCATTTTTGTGTTGAGTAAATTCTTCTTGTTGACTAGCTACAAAGTTTGTTTGCCCGTACCGTAACACTTTTCATCTGGAAAAAGTAACTATCTTTTAAATTTCTAACTTGTGCTATTTTTATGAGAAAATAAATATTCAGTACTTATTTAAATTAAATAAAAATTATTTTAGCAAGGAGCAACAACCACTCCCAGCCCAACCCAGTTCTACCACTACTTCTAGTGACGTAGTAAACAAATGTCAAGTACTGCGAATACATTGCCAGGAACACCCTTTAATGTGTGATTAGACAACTGCAGAATAATCGCTGGAAGCATTGCTTCCGCAAAAATTCTAAAAGTATGCGTAAGGAGCGATTTGAAGTTTAGCGATCGCATGGACTTAATCGCGAGCGAGGCAGAGGCCAGACTGAGATCCTCATGAAATGGAGTCCATGAATAAATGAAGAAGCATAGAAAACACTCGTTCGACCAATACTTGAATATTGCTCGTCAGTCTGGGATCCGTATCAGATAATACTGATAGAGGAAATGCAGAAGATCCTCTCTGTGAAGCACACACACCATAGGTGGTCTCCATCGCGGTTGGTACGCACTCAGAAACGAGCTGGTTGTCCACAGCAGAGCTCTTCAACGGCAGCTGTATCAGTCGCGCAAACTACACAGTTCTTTTGCAAAAATTGACCCACATGAAACTGCGAACTCAGTTAAAACGCATATTTGTGTTCTTTCCCATATGCTAGCCATGCAGTTCAATATTCATGAAAACATCACAAGCCAAAAAGAAAGGGGTATCATACTTTAAAAATGTTATTACAAATGGTGCGATGCAAATTTACTACAGCCTTCCACGTACGATACAAATTACTTATTTATTACCTTTTTTGGTAAAAATCTAAGAGCATTCTTACGAGATCACTCCTTCTGTTCGCTAAGTTAAATTTTAAAACATATGAAATACAGAGACGTGTGTGTGTGTGTGTGTGTGTGTGTGTGTGTGTGTGTGTGTGTACATACATGCATACATGCGGACACGTGTGTGTCCCGTGCATGCATTCATACACCATATACGTTTGTAGGCTTTACAGCCAATGTCACTTTGAATAAAATGATTTTGAGTATTAGACCATGTCATTATGAAACACTAAAACAACTAAAATACCGACGTTTCGACCGTCTTCGTAGGGGTCCTCTTCAGGCAGTTAGTATATAGCCGCAAGAGAGCTGCCGTGCGACACGAACGTCTCGCTGCAGGAAAATTCTACACACTCCTGAACGGAGAGCATTCTTGCATACAAATGTACATCACACTGCTTCGGAATGTACTTCTCTGTAGTAACTAAGAAAATCCAAGATTGCTTTAAAAAACATTAATGTGAATAAAAATTATACACAGGAATCAGAAAACTCGCCTCGGCTCGCTCTGGAGATGGCTGGACTCTACACAGCCGAAATATTAGAAAAAAGAAATGAAATTTATGAGGCTGCACTCCCGAAATTCTATGGAACAAATGTGTGTGAAATCTCGTGGGACTTAACTGCTAAGGTCATCAGTCCCTGAGCTTACACACTACTTAACCTAAATTATCCTAACGACAAACACTCACACACATGCCCGAGGGAGGACTCGAACCTCCGCCGGGACCAGCCGCACAGTCCGTAACTGCAGCGCCTTAGACCGCTCGGCTAATCCCACGCGGTTCTATGGAACAGTCATTACGGCGCGAAAATATGAAGACGCACACATTCTGCTTCATTATCCAGTACAGTACAATTAAGAGATGTAATACTGAGTGTACGACTTTGATCTTACGATTTCCTGAAGGCCTTAACCATTGATATGTCATTAACTGAAATTTGCTTATAACAAATCGTTTCGGAAAAACGATGGGTTTTTTGATAAATCTTCAGTGTGCTGGAGCCTTGAAACTACATTCACAGCAAGGAAGTTATATTACGAAAAGCCTTTAACCACGTGTTTAGCACACTGGACTCGCATTCGGGAGGACGACGATTGAAGCCCGTGTACGGCAATCCAGATTTAGGTGTTCTGTAATTTCCCTAAATCGCTTCAGGCAAATACCGGGATGATTCCCTTGAAAAGGCTCGGCCGATTTCCTTCCCCGTCCTTCACACAATTCACCTTTGTGTTCCGTCCCTAATGACCTGGATGTCGACGGGATGTTAAATCCAATCTTTCTTTTTTTCCTTTAACCACTGATAAGTCATTTCTCGTAATTTTGTTACAACCGATCGTATCAATAACGACGCGCTGTCGTGATGCATCAGACTCTTTCATGCAACACATTTTTATTGCACTAAAGTTATAATATAAAAACCACTAAATTACGGCTTCATCTGGTACCGACGTAATCAAGCATGTCGACACCTGAGTTCTGCTTGTGGCGTAGAAAGCGATATTGCATCGCACTGGCTCCGTTCCTCTACAAGAAGCAAAAACCTGAAGTACCTGATTTAGCCTTTCACGTTTGGAAACGCTCCGGAACGTGAATTTACTAGAGATGGGCAAAACTGTTCATTTCAGAGATCGGATCAGAACTGTTCACTCCCTGAAATGAATTAGCTCTTTTTCATGACTCACCACTCATTTACAATAGAAAATAAATGGAAGGCACATTGCCCTTTAAACTCGGTTTATTCCAGTACTATACCTGTATTTTGATCTTATTTGATCCTATTTTGAAGTAACACAGATAATGAGTAAGAATTTTGTATTGTTTATTGAAATTTCCACGATATGACAAAGTTTTTGAATATTGATTTATTTTGCACTATCGTGGTTTTTTGGGTGATCGGAAAATGTTGTAACTTGAGATTTACATTAACAATATATTTGGCTATAATGTATTAAAATTTCATTAACCTCATACAAATACATCGCAAGCCATATATTTTTAAAGTGAACGTTTCCTTCCGAAGACGCCTAAAATCGCAAAATCCGTACCAGAATAAGAAAAAAAAATATAAATTTGACTGTAAAACGAAAGTGCTGCATATAGCCTTACGCAGAATAAAACAAGGAAAATATTGGTGTATCACATTTTGCGATACGTTTATCGGTTCGCTCGTAATTAAAGCGTAAATTCGAGTGTCCATAATAAAAATCCTATAGTAAGAGGAGTCGTCAGGAACCTAATCTGATCAGTTTAAACAAATAAAAATAAAATAAAAACAAATGATGTATACATAACATAATAATGTAATATACATAGTGGTATTACTACGAAGAACAATATCCAGTAGAGATGAACTCCGATGCAGAAGCACTGAGTCGAGCAGGTCGAGCCGCGAGCTGTATTACTGCATGAGCTAAGACCGCAGAGACCAGAGTGACACCTGAGTTGCTTTGCTCAACGCTCTGGCTAGAGTCGAGAACGGTGGGGTGAGCGTTGAGCGGGCGAGTTCCGAGGGTGGGGGGAGCGGTGAACTCACCCGCTCCGAGACAAATGTCCGTTCGCTTGCGAGCAGGTTGTTGCAAGTAGTTCCTATGTTATCCGCTAGGTGGCTCTCTGTCCTGTTGCTCGCATCAACTTCCCAGAGGGCAGGACGTGCGACTGAAACGATCGCCGACAGAGTGCGATGCGAAGTTAAGCTGCGCCAGACACTGCACGCGGCAGACGACGCACAGAGACGGCACGGCATATGTGAAACACAAAACCCAATGGGGCACTGCACGATGCAGGCAGCCAAGGTAGAAGCAGGGCAGAGGCCGGCGCTGGCTGTGTTGTGTGGCGTGCACTGTGCTGTGACCAGCAGAGGCGCTGCTGATATGCTCCGTCTCTCTCTCTCTCTCTCTCTCTCTCTCTCTCTCTCTCTCTCTCTCTGCCGTGGGAAACGTTTGGAGCTACCGTTCTTTTTTTCTGAATCACTGATTGTTCACTCCTTTGAAAGATTCAACTCTATGAATTAGTTCAAGAGCGGATCCCCCATCTCTAGAATTTACACGTTGTTACGTCTCAAAACTCGACCAGCTCCATGTCCTCGTTCGCTCTCACGCCCCGAGTGAAGACAGCTGAGAGTACGTAGACACGTAGATTCCGACCGCGTCCGCAAATAGTGGATATAATTATTACTAAACCGCTATCGTACCACTTTTTTCTTCTACAGTAGCAGTAACGCTCTGCGATTGTCCCTCGGAGGGACGTTGAGCTTAGAATGCACTCTCGTATCGCCGCTGGACAGAGATAGACAGTGGCGGACTGCACAAACAGCAATTTGTCGAACTGAGCGCTTCGGAACGTCCGCTTGATTTACATAGCGGCGCAAAAAACAGCGGCCGTTAATTGAGCTAAATTTATGTCGCGTGTGCTGGCACGGCAGGCGGAAGCCGAACCTGCCCCGATTTCAGCTCGGCCACCGTTTCCGACAGCACGGAAGCTACCGAAGGCCCCAATTGTCTGCATAATTGATCCGCAGTCACGACGGCCTCTGGGTTTTCGGTAAAAATACGATCCAAACGCCCACCCCTCACGATACTAGAGTCAGGTCAGTTCATATTGTAACAGCCCCTGCTTTCGGCTTAATTAACTACATCGTGATTTGATATACCTAATAGGTCGTAACAACGCATCGATTCCATACTGCCGGCCGGAGTGGCCGAGCGGTTCTGGGCGCTTCAGTCTGGAACTGCGCGACCATTACGGTCGCAGGTACGAATCCTGCCTCGGGCATGGATGTGTGTGATGTCCTTAGGTTAGTTAGGTTTAAGTAGTTATAAGTTCTAGGGGACTGATGACCTCCGCTGTTAAGTCACATAGTGCTCAGAGCCATTTGAACCATTTTTTTTTTTTGATTCCATACTATTTAAACCGAAACGATACGGGTCAGAGTCCATCCAGTCACCAGTATTCGTATTTAAGTGAAATATTCGTTAATTTATAAAAGAGGACGGTTGTCAGTCCTAGAAGTAGACAAGATAGATTCACGTAACATTCAGTTATATTTGCGCTAGTGTCGTTGATCATTATTGTTGTACTTCTTGTGGTCTTTACTCCGAAGAACGGTTTGACGTTCTCCACGCTAATCCTGTGCAAGCCTCTTTATCTCCGAATAACTACTGCTACATATATTCGTATTCTTCTCAACCCGCTCACTGTATTCCGCTCTTGCTCTCTCTCTCTCTCTCTCTCTCTCTGCAATTTTTGCCTTCCACACTTCCCACCAATACTGAATTGGTGATCTCTTGATGTCCCAGAACGCGTCATAATATCAGCCGAGCCTTCTTTTAAAATTTCTTTCCTTCCCAAGTACCTCTTCATCAGTTACATGATCTACCCATCTAATCTCCAGCATTCCTTTATAGCGCCACTTTTCAAAAGCTCTATTCTCTTCTTGTCTTGACTGCTTGTCATTCAAGTTTCACTTCCATTGTCTATCATTACACATGTGCATACAAATTAGCACTTGGGATATAGTAAAAGTTGGTTACAACAGACTTCGGAATCATGAATTTTGAATACGTTGATACACAGTATCTGTACATATTACAACGTCACCCGCCGTGTTTTTCTGTCTGCATGTGACGGCTAAACTCAGAAACCACTGCAGCGATTTTGATGAGATTTTCACAAATAGATTGATTCATTATGAAAAGATTTCTTTATATAACTTACAGTTTATAGTAGTGATACGTGCGTAATATGTGTATTGCACCCAGAATGAATTTTTCACTACGCAGAGGAGTGTGCGCTGATATCAAACTTCCTGGCACGTTAAAACTGTATACCAGACAGGGATTGGAACTCGGGACCTTTTGAATGTCGCAGACAGGTGCTCCACTGGCCGAGATACGCAAGCAAGCCTCGCCACAAAATGGTTCAAATGGCTCTGAGCATTATGGAACTTAGCATCTGAGGTCATCAATCCCATAGAACTTAGAACTACTTAAACCGAGCTAACCTAAGGACATCACACACGTCCATGCCCGAGGCAGGATTCGAACCTGCGACCGTAGCGGTCGTGCGGTTCCAGACTGAAGCGCCTAGAACCACTCGGCCACAGCGGCCGGCGCCTCACCACCTCTCCTCACAGCTTTACTTCTGCTACTATCTCATCTCCTACCTTCCAAACTTCACATAAGTTCCCCAGCGAAACTTGCAGGGCTGGAACTCCTGGAAGAAAGGAGATTACGAAGACATGGTTTAGCCACAGACTGGGAGATTGATTCCAGAATGAATTTCTTCTCTGTAACGGAATGTGCTCCGACGTGTAACTACCTGGCAGATTCAAACTAAGTGCCAGATCGGGACTCGAACCCAAGAACTTTTCCTATAGCGGGCAAGTGCTGTGTTGGCTTGGCTACCAAAGCACGGCTCATGACCCACCCTTCAGCCTTACTCCCGCGAGTACTTCGTCTCCTACATGCTAAACGGCATACTGTTATCTGTTCCTTATTTAGTTGACGTTCGGAGTGACATCTCGTGGCAGTGATGATAGCTTAGAACTGGTCAGCTTGAGAGGAGTCGTAATCTGGTGCGAAAAGCAGAAAAAGTAATAGTCGCCACATATCCAGAGAGCAGCGAAGCTTGACCAGACTCTACACACATTGTAAATTAAGCTTCCATGCAGCGTTTTTTTTTCTGTCTGTATGTGAAGTCTAATCTCAGTAGCCACTGCAGGAAATTTTTAAACGGTTGACACCGACACATTGATTCACGAGGAATGATTGTGCACATCACTGTATTTTACACTAGTGGCCATTTAAATTGCTACACCACAGAGATGACGTGATACAGACGCGAAATTTAACCGACAGGAAGAAGATGCTGTGATATGAAAATGATTAGCTTTTCAGAGCATTCACACAAGGTTGGCGCCGGTGGCGACACCTGCAACGTGTTGACACGAGGAAAGTTTCAAACCGATTTCTCATACACAAACAGCAGTTGACCGGCGTTGCCTGGTGAAGCATTGGTTATGATGCCCATGTAAGGAGAAGAAATGCGTACCATCACGTTTCCGACTTTGATAAAGGTCGTATCGTAGCCTATCGCGATTGCGGTTTATCGTATCGCGACATAGCTGCTCGCGTTGGTCGAGATCCAATGACTGTTAGCAGAATATGGAATCGGTGGGTTCAGGAAGGTAATACGGAACGCAGTGTTGGATCCCAAAGGCCTCGTATCACTAGCAGAAGAGATGACAGGCATCTTATCCACATTGTTGTAACGGATCGTGCAGCCACATCACGATCCCAGAGTCAACAGATGGGGACATTTGCAACACAACAACCATCTGCACGAACAGTTCGACGACGTTTGCAGCAGCATGGACTATCAGCTCGAAGACCATGGCTGCGGTTACCCTCGACGCTGCATCACATACAGGAGCGCCTACGATGGTGTACTCAACGACGAACCTGGGTGCACGAATGGTAAAACGTCGTTTTTCGGATGAATCCAGGTTCTGTTTACAGCATCACGATGGCCGCATCCGTGTTTGGCGACATCGCGGTGAACTAACATTGGAAGCGTGTATTCGTCATCGCCATACTGGCGTATCACCCGATGTGATGGTATGGGGTGCCATTGGTTACACGTCTCGCTCACCTCTTGTTCGCATTGACGGCACGTTGAACAGTGGACGTTACATTTCAGATGTGTTACGACCCGTGGCTCTACCCTTCATTCGATCCCAACGAAACCCTACATTTCAGCAGGATAATGCACGACCGCATGTTGCACGTCCTGTACGAACCTTTCTGGATGCAGAAAATGTTCGATTGCTGCCCTGGCCAGCACATTCTCCAGATCTCTCACCAATTGAAAACGTCTGGTCAATGGTGGCCGAGGAACTGGCTCGTCACAATACGCCAGTCACTACTCTTGATGAACTGTGCTATCGTGTTGAAGCTGCATGGGCAGCTGTACCAGTACACGCCATCCAATCTCTGTTTGACTCAATGCCCAGGCGTATCAAGGCCGTTATTACGGCCAGAGGTGGTTGTTCTGGTACTGATTTCTCAGGATCTATGCACCCAAATTGCATGAAAATGTAATCACAAGTCAGTTCTAGTATAATATATTTGTCCAATGAATACCCGTTTATCAACTGAATTTATTCTTGGTGTAGCAATTTTAATGGCCAGTAGTGTAATTTTTAATTTTTTAATTTTTGAAATTTAGTGAAATGACAGTTTCAGAAACTTTACTGGTCTCATACGGATATGATTTTATGTATACAGACAGCGGCGGGTAAAAATTTGTACCATGATCGGAAATCGAATCGTATCTCGTGCTTACTAGGCATCTGTGTTAGCCACTAAGCCAACTTGGCACAGCGCTTCACACAATTGCATGGATTACCCTGACATGACTCCGTCCTCGATCCAAATTCCCCCTTACACACGAACAGAATTACTAAGTCTCTCCATGTTCTGAAATAGCACCTTAACATCGACCATAAATGGGTGATCCAGCCTGAAACCCAGGTGCAGGTACGTATACAAATGAAATGACACAGTTTCAGAGATTTCTAGTCTCATACAGGTATGATTTTACATATATACACTGAAGCAGCGGAGAGAAAATTTGTACTAAGGCCGGGAATCGAAGCCAGGTCTCCTCCTCTCTAGCCACTAAGCCACCTTGACACAGCGGTTCACACAAATGCACGGATTATCCTGGCATGCCTTCCTCCTCGATCCAAATATTCACTGTGGCCGCAGTCTAGTTTGAATTCCCCCCCCCCCCCCCCCCCTACACGAAACTGCCGAGGCTCTTCATGTTCTGAAATAGCACCTCAGCAACGAACGTAAATGGGATATCCAACCTGAAACCCAGGAGTAGGTATTTACACAGTTTCAGAGACTTTATCGTCTCAAACAGATATGATTTTATGTATCTAGGCCGCGCGGGGAACCCATGTGGTCTGAGGCACCTTGGCCACGGTTCGCGCGGCTGCCCCCGTCGGAGGTTCGATTCCTCCCTCGGGCATGGATGTATGTATAAAGCGTAATTTAGTATAAGTTAGATTAAGTAGTGTGTAAGCCTAGGGACCGATGACCTCAGCAGTTTGGTCCCATAGGAACTTACGACAAATTTTTTTATGTATATAGACCGAAGCGGTGAGTGACAATTTGTACCAAGGCCGAGAATCCCAGTTAAGTCTCTGAAACAGTGTCATTTCATTTGTATAAGTACTCGCTGAAGGTGGTAGAAGTAAAATACAGAGAGCGAAAGGCTATTTACAATTTGTACAGAAACCAGATGGCAGTTATAAGAGTCGAGGGGCATGAAAGGGAAGCAGTGGTTGGGAAGGGAGTGAGACAGGGTTGTAGCCTCTCCCCGATGTTATTCAATCTGTATATTGAGCAAGCAGTAAAGGAAACAAAAGAAAAATTCGGAGTAGGTATTAAAATTCATGGAGAAGAAGTAAAAACTTTGAGGTTCGCCGATGACATTGTAATTCTGTCAGAGACAGCAAAGGACTTGGAAGAGCAGTTGAACCGAATGGACAGTGTCTTGAAAGGAGGATATAAGATGAACATCAACAAAAGCAAAACGAGGATAATGGAATGTAGTCAAGTTAAATCGGGTGAGGCTGAGGGAATTAGATTAGGAAATGAGACACTTAAAGTAGTAAAGGAGTTTTGCTATTTAGGGAATAAAATAACTGACGATGGTCGAAGTAGAGAGGATATAAAATGTAGACTGGCAATGGCAAGGAAAGCCTTTCTCAAGAAGAGAAATTTGTTAACATCGAGTATAGATTTAAGTGTCAGGAAGTCGTTTCTGAAAGTATTTGTATGAAGTGTAGCCATGTATGGAAGTGAAACATGGACGATAAATAGTTTGGACAAGAAGAGAATAGAAGCTTTCGAAATGTGATGCTACAGAAGAATGCTGAAGATAAGGTGGGTAGATCACGTAACTAATGAGGCGGTATTGAATAGGATTCGGGAGAAGAGAAGTTTGTGGCACAACTTGACTAGAAGAAGGGATCGGTTGGTAGGACATGTTTTGAGGCATCAAGGGATCACAAATTTAGCATTGGAGGGCAGCGTGGAGGGTAAAAATCGTAGAGGGAGACCAAGAGATGAATACACTAAGCAGATTCAGAAGGACGTAGGTTATAGCAGGTACTGGGAGATGAAGAAGCTTGCACAGGATAGAGTAGCGTGGAGAGCTGCATCAAACCAGTCTCAGGACTGAAGACCACAACAACAACAACAACAACAACAACAAGTACTCGCTTCTGAGTTTCAGGCTGGATCCCCCACTTACGTTGCTGAGATGTTATTCCAGAACGTGAAGAGCCTTAGCAATTCTGTTCCTGCGTAACGGGGATTTTAAAGTACGCTGGGGCTGCACAGAGAATCTGGATCGAGAAGATGGGTGCTCCTGTATAATCAGTGCAATTGTTTGTATCGCTGTGCCAACATGGTTTCGTGGTTAACGCACATGCCTGTAAACCAGGAGACCCAAGTTTGATTCCCGGCCTTGGCACAAATTTTCACTCGCCACTTCAGTCTATAGACACAAAATCAAAGTGTAGTGTTATTACCTTCAGTTAAGCAACGAATAAGTATCTCAAAAACGAAGGCTGTGTTTAGTAACTCCGCTTTAGCGACACTGTCATTGATAGTATTTCCATTGATATCCTGCAGAGAAGGTATCTATTGTGTTTTGCCGCTACCATGCTTTCCGTAAGACCAGAACTTCTTTGGATTTCCTGCCAAGTTTCGAGACAAAGTTTGGTTGTGGAAACTATTATTGGTATCTTGCACTGAAGTCCGCGCTAAATTTCGAGCCTCTGAAAAAGATTTCCATGCTTGGGGTTTCGCGTTCGTTTAAATTTGGCATGCTTCTTTCGTTGTTTCTCCAACATAGTTTCTGGGTTCTTGGATCGTTGATATATTATTTTCCATTACACGCTTTACCTTTGTAAGTAGGCTGTTTATGTTTTCTTACTGGCAACGTTACGTAGCGCTCTGTATGAAAATCACTGGCTGTGCTGTGTGCAGTCTGTGGCTAGTTTGCATTGTTGTCTGCCATTGTAGTGTTGGGCAGCTGGATGTTAACAGCACGTAGCGTTGTGCAGTTGGAGGTGAGCCGCCAGCAGTGGTGGATGTGGCGAGAGAGATGGCGGAGTTAAACTGTAATTAGTATTATGATGAATGATCAGGACTGTCTTTATGGACTGTGAGAAAATTTTAGCTTTCGACCAACACTGTATTAATAAGTGTGTGCATTTGATATCTTTCTTATGTAATTAAGAAAATTTTTTTCAAATCTGTATTGGCCAGTGCCCAAAACAATTTGTAAAATTTTTTGTGGGGAGCATGGGGGCTATGTAAGTAGGCTGTTTATGTTTTCTTATTGGCAACGTTACGTAGCGCTCTGTATGAAAATCGCTGGCTGTGCTGTGTGCAGTCTGTGGCTAGTTTGCATTGTTGTCTGCCATTGTAGTGTTCGGCAGCTGGATGTGAACAGTGCGTAGCGTTGCGCAGTTGGAGGTGAACCGCCAGCAGTGGTGGATGTGGGGAGAGAGATGGCGGAGTTTTGAAATTTGTTAGACTGGATGTCATGAACTGCTATATACACTCCTGGAAATTGAAATAAGAACACCGTGAATTCATTGTCCCAGGAAGGGAAAACTTTATTGACACATTCCTGGGGTCAGATACATCACATGATCACACTGACAGAACCACAGGCACATAGACACTGGCAACAGAGCATGCACAATGTCGCCACTAGTACAGTGTATATCCACCTTTCGCAGCAATGCAGGCTGCTATTCTCCCATGGAGACGATCGTACAGATGCTGGATGTAGTCCTGTGGAACGGCTTGCCATGCCATTTCCACCTGGCGCCTCAATTGGACCAGCGTTCGTGCTGGACGTGCAGACCGCGTGAGACGACGCTTCATCCAGTCCCAAACATGCTCAATGGGGGACAGATCCGGAGATCTTGCTGGCCAGGGTAGTTGACTTACACCTTCTAGAGCACGTTGGGTGGCACGGGATACATGCGGACGTGCATTGTCCTGTTGGAACAGCAAGTTCCCTTGCCGGTCTAGGAATGGTAGAACGATGGGTTCGATGACGGTTTGGATGTACCGTGCACTATTCAGTGTCCCCTCGACGATCACCAGTGGTGTACGGCCAGTGTAGGAGATCGCTCCCCACACCATGATGCCGGGTGTTGGCCCTGTGTGCCTCGGTCGTATGCAGTCCTGATTGTGGCGCTCACCTGCGCGGCGCCAAACACGCATACGACTATCATTGGCACCAAGGCAGAAGCGACTCTCATCGCTGAAGACGACACGTCTCCATTCGTCCCTCCATTCACGCCTGTCGCGACACCACTGGAGGCGGGCTGCACGATGTTGGGGCGTGAGCGGAAGACGGCCTAACGGTGTGCGGGACCGTAGCCCAGCTTCATGGAGACGCTTGCGAATGGTCCTCGCCGATACCCCAGGAGCAACAGTGTCCCTAATTTGATGGGAAGTGGCGGTGCGGTCCCCTACGGCACTGCGTAGGATCCTACGGTCTTGGCGTGCATCCGTGCGTCGCTGCGGTCCGGTCCCAGGTCGACGGGCACGTGCACCTTCCGCCGACCACTGGCGACAACATCGATGTGCTGTGGAGACCTCACGCCCCACGTGTTGAGCAATTCGGCGGTACGTCCACCCGGCCTCCCGCATGCCCACTATACGCCCTCGCTCAAAGTCCGTCAACTGCACATACGGTTCACGTCCACGCTGTCGCGGCATGCTACCAGTGTTAAAGACTGCGATGGAGCTCCGTATGCCACGGCAAACTGGCTGACACTGACGGCGGCGGTGCACAAATGCTGCGCAGCTAGCGCCATTCGACAGCCAACACCGCGGTTCCTCGTGTGTCCGCTGTGCCGTGCGTGTGATCATTGCTTGTACAGCCCTCTCGCAGTGTCCGGAGCAAGTATGGTGGGTCTGACACACCGGTGTCAATGTGTTCTTTTTTCCATTTCCAGGAGTGTACATTATGACTATTAAGGTAAATACATTGTTTGTTCTCTATTAAAATCTTTCATTTGCTAACTATGCTTATTAGTAGTTAGTGCCTTTAGTAGTTTGAATCTTTTATTTAGCTGGCAGTAGTGGCGCCCGCTGTATTGCAGTAGTTCGAGTAATGAAGATTTTTGTGAGGTAAGTGATTTGTGAAAGGTATAGGTTAATGTTAGTCAGGGCCATTCTTTTGTAGGGATATTTGAAAGTCAGATTGCGTTGCGCTAAAAATATTGTGTGTCAGTTTAAGCACAGTCATGTATAATTGTTCAAAGGGGACGTTTCACCTTGTAAGCCTCAATGTTGCGAGTCTTTGAAGATGACTGTATCATCGTTTTCTAATGTCTGCCGCCAAGTTCGGCAGAGTCTCTGTTGCTTTAAGAGATTTCCGCCTTTTCTGATGAGAATTAAAGTTTCGCCAGCGTACAGAGCTCCAGGTTAGATCATCGTGTTGCAATTGCGAATCTTTTATTTGTGGACATGTACTAGTTGTTGTAGATGTCACGCGTTCTCCCTGACGCTCGCTTGTTTCTGTAATCGAACTCCCTGTGCGTCCTTTCTGTAGCCTCACTGGCTCAACACCTCACCGACATACGTGAAGTGTCTCACACTTTTGATTTGTCTGCACTTCGTTTTTAATTTCTGAACGTTAAATTTGGCGCAAATGAAATCAGTTTTTTTGTTTTCCAAACAAGATTTGTAGGCCGGCATTTCCAGCGTATTCTATGAATTCTCTCTTTGTGATTGTTGTGATTTCACTGTCCGGTGTTATAATTAAGGGGACAGCGTGGCATTATATCGAACGCCTGCTGGACGTATAGGAACATGGCAACATGGGCGTTGTTATCTGCGTTTTTGTGGATCCGATGGACAAGCAGACCCAGCTGATGGTGCACAAGATCGCTTTTTGCTGCCGTTATGAAATATACTCTGTACAGCTTGATTCATCAGCCACTACTTACGGGTTTCATGCAACCGCAACGCCTTCTAATTCCACACACAAGATGTTCATATTCTCTCGCTTGCTATGTGCAAACTAATAGTCCGACTCAAAAATGAACGGCACCTTTTCGTAGAAAATTTAATGTAGTTAAATTTTGTACTGGTATATGTTTTCCTTAGAGGCCGTAGTTTTGTAATTATTCAAGAAAAATACACAAAAGTGACCTTTAAATGCGTTTTTCTTGAAGAATTCGAAAACCGTTGCCTCCAGCGAAAACGTATCCAAGTACAAGATTTAACTACATTAAATACAGAAAGATCCTATTCTTTTTTTTTTTTTTTTTTGGACTAATAGTTGGCGCATAGCGAGCGAGAGGAAATGAAAATCTCACGCTTGGTTTTTGGAAGGCGTTGTGGGTTACATAAAACTCATAGGTAGGGGTAGCTGAATCACTCTATGTAATGGGGTATTGGCTTGAATCCTCTGCTGAGAACCTCTCGTGCTCTTTATCAGGATGTGCAGGCAGTGGGTTCGTGAAATCCACAAACACGAAAACACCGAGTAACTAGCCTTCACCATTTTGTTTCATAACCGTCAAATTAGTGTTTGTCGTCCTAGCACGGGATAAATACGGTCTTATCGAGACACCATTGCGAGCCGAAAAAAGATATATTCCGCGTCCAAGCCACAGGAGATAACTGCCGCATATAGGATCCAGCGACTCGACTGCTAATGTGCGTGTGTGTGTGTGTGTGTGTGTGTGTGTGTATGTGTGTGTGTGTGGCGGCATTCTGTGGCAGGCGTATACTGACACACGTTCGTGAGCTTTCCGAGATAGAGCTAGCTCGTCCAACTCATGCAACCCTCTGACGCTTACATCCATTTACTTTGCTGCAAATAGGGTTCCGATCCTTATATTGATTTTGAATCCCAAACGCTGCAGTAAGGACCAACGATTTTATAGTGAAAAGTGTAATTAACATTAATTAGCGTCACTACTTTGGGTTGGAACTTTAACTAAATCCATCATCACATCTGTAATAGAGGGTACTGTTGTCCCCAAAAAGGCAGAATTATTTAGCTCAAGAAACACCAACGTGAGAGTCACAAGTGTCATATCGTTTTAACGGACCGTAGTCCGAGTCCGAAGATAATGGAATGTAGTCGAATTAAGTCGGGTGATGCTGAGGGAATTAGATTAGGAAATGAGACACTTAAAGTAGTAAAGGAGTTTTGCCATTTGGGGAGCAAAATAACTGATGATGGTCGAAGTAGAGAGGATATAAAATGTAGACTGGCAATGGCAAGGAAAGCGTTTCTGAAGAAGAGAAATTTGTTAACGTCGAGTATAGATTTAAATGTCAGGACGTCGTTTCTGAAAGTATTTGTATGGAGTGGACGATAAATAGTTTGGACAAGAAGAGAATAGAAGCTTTCGAAATGTGGTGCTACAGAAGAATGCTGAAGATTAGATGGATAGATCACGTAACTAATGAGGAAGTATTGAATGGGATTGGGGAGAAGAGAAGTTTGTGGCACAACTTGACCAGAAGAAGGGATCGGTTGGTAGGACATGTTCTGAGGCATCAAGGGATCACCAATGTAGTATTGGAGAGCAGCGTGGAGGGTAAAAATCGTAGAGGCAGACCAAGAGATGAATACACTAAGCAGATTCAGAAGGATGTAGGTTGCAGTAGGTACTGGGAGATGAAGAAGCAGGCACAGGATAGAGTAGCATGGTGAGCTGCATCAAACCAGTCTCACGACTGAAGACCACAACAACAACAACAGTCCGTTGCTGGGGAAAACTGTGCAAGTTTCATGAGAAACGTCTGTTGCGGTAGTTTCGAGATACTGTGTAATACCGACAGACCTGGCATATAAGTTCAAACTCGTAAAACTCAGTTATTGTCTAAATTTTGACGGCACACTGTGCATCAGAACCTCTAGGGAGGAGAACGCCCGGACGGAGGAGAGGCGAGAGGTACGTGCGGAAGTGGCAAACAGCCTGTGCGGCGGTGTCGCACCTGTTAGTGTGCTTAACAAGAGACATTAGAATTCAAAGCGCGAGGCGGCCGCAAGAGTCGGAACTGCCTCTAGGGGGGCAAAGAATACGACTGCAGCTCCGGGTTCTGGGAGCGGTCTAGTAATAAGAGGACCGACCGCCAGGCGGCAGCAGCTGCGCGCCGCCCGCCGCCCGCGCCGGGGATTGGAATTGGTAATAAGGTCATTACCAGCATACCAACAATTAGCTGCAAACGGGGGAGGCAGCAGGAAGCTCGCGCATGCTTCCTACTGCCTTGCGCGACTAGTCTTTCGTACCGCGGAGGCAGAAGGCGCACAGCAACACTGGCTCCGTTCCATCACTCCACAAAATTTCACTGTTGTTTCTTTTTCTAATTTTCCTAGATGAAGCTCTTTCTGTAGTTACACATATGACCTGGTAATTATTTAGTTTGTTGTAGATAACAAGATCGATGTGATAAATTATGGCACTGGAATTGACACCCTTGCTCAGTAGCTCTATAATCTAGTGTTATTACTCTTTGAACTCAACCGCTTTCCTAATTTCTTAATCTTTTCGGCCATGTAAATCATGGAATTCTTTTAGATAAGCTAAATCAATATGGTTTGAGTGGGGCAGTGCACAAATGGTTTAATTCATACTTAACTGGAAGAATGCAGAAAGTTGAAATAAGTGGTTCATGTAATGTTAGAACAACAGCTGATTTCTCAAACTGGGGGCCTGTCAAGTACGGGGTCCCACAGGGTTCGGTCTTAGGTCCTTTACTGTTCTTGATATACATTAATGACTTACCATTCCACATTGATGAAGATGCAAAGTTAGTTCTTTTTGTTGCCGGCCGTGGTGGCCGTGCGGTTCTGGCGCTGCAGTCTGGAGCCGCGGGACTGCTACGGTCGCAGGTTCGAATCCTGCCTCGGGCATGGATGTGTGTGATGTCCTTAGGTTAGTTAGGTTTAATTAGTTCTAAGTTCTAGGGGACTGATGACCTAAGATGTTAAGTCCCATAGTGCTCAGAGCCATTTGAACCATTTTTGAACCAGTTCTTTTTGTTGATGATACAAGTATATTAATAACATCCAAAAACCAAGAACTAAGTGATGTAATTGTAAATGATGTTTTTCACAAAATTATTAAGTGGTTCTCAGCAAACGGACACTCTTAAAATTTTGATAAAACACAGTATATACAGTTCCGTACAGTAAATGGCACAACGCCAGTAATAAATATAGACTTTGAACAGAGGTAGGTAGAATTTCCAAAATTTTTAGGTGTGTCCATTGATGAGAGGTTAAACTGGAAGCAACACATTGATGGTCTGCAGAAACGTCTGAGTTAAGCTACGTATGCTATTAGGGTTTTGCAAATTTTGGTGATAAGAACCGCAGTAAATTAGCTTACTATGCCTACTTTCATTCACTGCTTTCGTATGGCATCATATTCTGGGGTAATTCATCGTTGAGTAGAAAAGTATTCATTGCTCAAAAACGTGTAATCAGAATAATTGCTGGAGCCCACCCACGGTCATCCTGCAGACATCTATTTAAGAATCTAGGGATCCTCACAGTATATATATTCACTTATGAAATTTGTTGTTAATAATCCAACCCAGTTCTAAAGTAATAGCAGTGTGCATAGCTACAACACCAGGAGAAAGGATGATCTTCACTATGCAGGGTTAAATCTGACTTTGGCACAGAAAGGGGTAAATTGTGCTGCCACAAAAGTCCTTGGTCACCTACCAAACAGCATCAAAAGCCTGACAGATAGCCAACTAACATTCAAAAATAAATTAAAAGAATTTCTAGACGACAACTCCTTCTACTCATTGGCTGAATTTTTAGATATAAATTAAGGGAAAAAAAAGACATTAGTGTCATGCAATTTTTTGTGTAATGTAATATCTTGTACAGACATATTTTATTAACCTGACACTTTCCACATCATTACGAAGTGTCGTATTCATTATCTATGGAACAAGTATTAATGTGATGTAATCTGATCATTAGTCTTCTGGCTGGTTTCGATGCGGCTCGTCATGACTTCTCCACTGTGCCAACCTGCTCATTTCAGAGTCGCACTTGCAACCGTGCGTCCTCTGTTATTTGTTGGAAATATTCAAATCTCTGTCTTCCCCAACAGATTATAACCCTTTGCAGCTCTCTCCAGTGCGACGTAAGTTATTCTCTGACATCTTACTAGTTACTGCCCGCCGTCTATGTGGAACACGTGTTGGTCTCAGCGCGGACTGCTAGACTGAGCAACACACAACTGATTCCATCAAAGTGTACGGGCCTGAAGATGGCGTTAATGCAACGTCGAGACTAGTAGCGAAGTAAATATAAAATCTCAAGTACAGCTGGGGGAATTTCATTGTTAATAAAAAAAAATTATACCAGCTGTGTCCCACCTTCATCCAATTTAAATATGGATGAACGAAGATAAAATCCGACTTGTACTATTCTTTCTTCTTATCAGTGTTTTCAACATGTTCCTTTCCTCTCTCTCTGATTCTGCGCAGAACCTCCTCATTCCTTACCTTATCACTATAACTAATTTTCAACATTCTTCTGTAGCACCACATCTCAAATGCTTCGAGTCTCTTCTGTTTCGGTTTTCCCACAGCCGTTACCATACAGTGCTGTGTTTCTTCCTCAAATTAAAGCTAATGATTGACACTAGTACACCTCTGTTGGCCAGGAACTCCCTCATTGCCTTGTTTCGTCTGTCACGCTGTAAGTAGGCTGTTTACAAGGACTACAGTGGGTCTGCATCTTTGATGACCCACCAATACCATTATTTCTACAAGGACTGCAGTGGGTCTGCACCTCTGGTGGCCCACCAATACCATACTCTCTACCAGGACTACAGTGGGTCTGCTCTGTGATGACCTACCTACCAATCTTCTTCAAAACGTCGAATGACTCTGCTGTGGGTTTGCTCTGTTGTGGCCCATTACCTGTCAGCATGTCAAGAGTCAGCACTGTCTTTCAGTTGGAAGGACAACACTACTTCTTCAAGACTGCATGGAAATCCACTACTTCCGTGTGCATTGTCTTTTACTGCTCAGACCTTGAAAAAAAAACACTGAAATTTTACTGTGATGAACAATCTGGACTGTCTTTATGGACTGTGAGAAAATTTTAGCTTTTGACCAACATTGTACAAATAAGTGTGTGCATTTGATGTCTTTGTTATTGTAATTATGAAAAATTTTTATCAAATCATTATTGGCCACTGCCCAAAACAATTTGTAAAATTTTTTGTGGGGAGCATGGGGGCTATGTAAGTAGGCTGTTTATGTTTTCTTATCGGCAACATTACGTAGCGCTCTGTATGAAAATCACTGGCTGTGCTGTGTGCAGTCTGTGGCTAGTTTGCATTGTTGTCTGCCATTGTAGTGTTGGGCAGCGGCAGCTGGATGTGAACAGCGCGTAGCGTTGCGCAGTTGGAGGTGAGCCGCCAGCAGTGGTGGATGTGGGGAGAGAAATGGCGGAGTTTTGAAATTTGTAAAAATGGATGTCATGAGCTGCTGTATATATTATGACTTTTGATGACTATTAAGGTAAATACATTGTTTGTTCTCTATTAAAATCTTTAATTTGCTAACTATGCCTATCAGTAGTTAGTGCCTTCAATAGTTTGAATCTTTTATTTAGCTGGCAGTAGTGGCGCTCGCCGTATTGCAGTAGTTCGAGTAACAAAGATTTTTGTGAGGTAAGCGATTTGTGAAACGTATAGGTTAATGTTAGTCAGGGCCATTCTTTTGTAGGGATTTTTGAAAGTCAGATTGCGTTGCGCTAAAAAATATTGTGTGTCAGTTTAAGCACAGTCATGTATAAATGTTCTAAGGGGACGTTTCAACGCTTTATTTTGCTTCCTAGCTAACGAAATTCGTTCGCTTCGTCTCCTTCGCGTGCCAACTTTGATGTTAAGTTTAGCACTAATCTGATTTCAGCTACTCATTACTTTCGTCTTTTTTCGATTTACTCTCAATCCTTAGTGTGTGCTCATTAGGCCATCCCATTCAACAAGTAATTTAGTTCTTCACATTCACAGACGATAGCAATGTCGTGGGTGAATATTATCTTTTTTACTCCTGAATTTCCCTTCCACTCCTAAACTTAGGAGATATCTTACAAGTCACGCATGTGACACATCCTAGAATATGAGTGGCACCCGTACCAAATAGGGCTGTTGAATCTATACAGAGAAAGGCAGCGCGAATGTTCGCACGTTTGTTTGACCCGTAGGAGAGTGCAGCAGAGATGCTAAAGAAACTAAATTGACAGACTCTTGAAGACACACACAGCCCATACCGAGAAAGCTTGCTTACGAAGTTTCAGGAATCGGCGTAAAAGGAAGCCTCTAAGAAAGTACTACAATTCGCCTCGTTGTCGCCCCCGTAGGAACAGTGAGGAAAATGGTTCAAATGGTTCTGAGCACTATGGGACTTAACATCTGTGGTCATCAGTCCCCTAGAACTTAGAACTAATGAAACCTAACTAACCTAAGGACATCACACACATCCATGCCCAAGGCAGGATTCGAACCTGCGACCACAGCGGTCACGCGGTTCCTGACTGTAACGCCTAGAACCGCACGGCCACACCGGCCGGTGAACAGTGAGCACAACATTAGACTAATTACAGCACACACAGAGGCATTTTAACAACCATTCTTACCGCCTTCCTTACGTGAATGAACCGTGAAGAACGCCAACAGCTGATACAGTGGGAAATACCCTCTACCATGCATTTGGCACTACTTTCCAGCGTGTGGATGTAGAACCTTCTTTTGTCTCCGTCTCTGGTTCTTCGATGTATACGAGGGCAGTTCAATAAGTAATGCAACACATTTTTTTCTCGGCCAATTTTAGTTGAAAAAACCGGAAATTTCTTGTGGAATATTTTCCAACATTCCCGCTTCGTCTCGTATAGTTTCATTGACTTCCGACAGGTGGCAGCGCTGTACGGAGCTGTTAAGATGCCGTCAGTAACGGATGTGCGTTGCAAACAACGGGCAGTGATCGAGTTTCTTTTGGCGGAAAACCAGGGCATCTCCGATATTCATAGGCGCTTGCAGAATGTCTACGGTGATCTGGCAGTGGACAAAAGCACGGTGAGTCGTTGGGCAAAGCGTGTGTCATCATCCCCGCAAGGTCAAGCAAGACTGTCTGATCTCCCGCGTGCGGGCCGGCCGTGCACAGCTGTGACTCCTGCAATGGCGGAGCGTGCGAACACACTCGTTCGAGATGATCGACGGATCACCATCAAACAACTCAGTGCTCAACTTGACATCTCTGTTGGTAGTGCTGTCACAATTGTTCACCAGTTGGGATATTCAAAGGTTTGTTCCCGCTGGGTCCCTCGTTGTCTAACCGAACACCATAAAGAGCAAAGGAGAACCATCTGTGCGGAATTGCTTGCTCGTCATGTGGCTGAGAGTGACAATTTCTTGTCAAAGATTGTTACAGGCGATGAAACATGGGTTCATCACTTCGAACCTGAAACAAAACGGCAATCAATGGAGTGGCGCCACACCCACTCCCCTACCGAGAAAAAGTTTAAAGCCATACCCTCAGCCGGTAAAGTCACGGTTATAGTCTTCTGGGACGCTGAAGGGGTTATTCTGTTCGATGTCCTTCCCCATCAAACGATCAACTCTGAAGTGTATTGTGCTACTCTTCAGAAATTGAAGAAACGACTTCAGCGTGTTCGTAGGCACAAAAATCTGAACGAACTTCTCCTTCTTCATGACAACGCAAGCCCTCACACAAGTCTTCGCACCCGAGAGGAGCTCACGAAACTTCAGTGGACTGTTCTTCCTCATGCACCCTACAGCCCCGATCTCGCACCGTCGGATTTCCATATGTTTGGCCCAATGAAGGACGCAATCCGTGGGAGGCACTACGCGGATGATGAAGAAGTTATTGATGCAGTACGACGTTGGCTCCGACATCGACCAGTGGAATGGTACCGTGCAGGCATACAGGCCCTCATTTCAAGGTGGCGTAAGGCCGTAGCATTGAATGGAGATTACGTTGAAAAATAGTGTTGTGTAGCTAAAAGATTGGGAAATAACCTGGTGTATTTCAATGCTGAATAAAACAACCCCTGTTTCAGAAAAAAAATGTGTTGCATTACTTATTGAACTGCCCTCGTAGATTGAACAGAAGGTTCGACAGACGGTTCGAAACAATACATTCCTGCCGTACATGTTTTGTAACCCGAACTCTTCTTTCTTGATCATCCGCTCTCTGCTGGGGAAGGCATCAAGTATAATGGGATGCAGGTGGTCCGCAATACCTTCACGTAGACCACCGACGTCATGGAGCGTTTAGTTACTACCACAGGTCCCACGGAGGCCCAGGTGAACGTCCCCCATAGCATAATACTGCCCCGACAGGCCTGCGTTCGAGGCGTGGTGCATGTTTCGAGCCGCCGATTGTTGGATGACGGCGTGTCCGGACAACGTCGACCTGGTGTGACAGGAAACGTGAGTCATACGACCAGACGAGACGGTTCCATAGATCCACGCTCCAATGCGAATGAGCCCGCGCCCACTGAAATCCTGACTGATGATGCCGATGGCTCATTATGGGAACAGTAGGGGGTCATCAGCTACGGCGCCCCATGTCGAACAAGGCGCGGTCAACCGTATGTTCTGAAACACTGTGCTTGCCTTCAACACTGTACTCTGTTGTCAGATCTCGTCACACAACGCCGCTGCTTTGCTTTTCAGAGTGAGTAAGCCCCCGACCTCCAAGCTCTAGGAGTGGAGTCATCCAAAATATTGTCGTCTGCTCCACGTTTCACCGTCCTTCAACCACTTCCCACGACAGTAGCACGCGGACAACCGACCAGTTTCGCCACTTCTGAGATACTCGTTCTCAGGCGGATGGCCACAAAAATCTGCCCTTTGCGAATTTAGCTTATGTCATGGATTTCCCCGTAAAGTGGCTAGGAGGATTCCCCATTTCTCTCCGCTCTTCTTCTAAACTACCCTTGTGCGCACGGTACGCCAACAGGAAGCATAAAACGAAGAGGTGGGCTATGGTCATAAGGTATACACGATTTAGAAGACAATCTGAGCAGCCGTCTTAGGTTGTTAATGCTGTCGCTTATCGTCGAGAAAAGTCATCAGAAGATGACAAAAACCTACAAAACGATTTAGAAAAAATATCTATATGGTGCGAAAATTGCAATTGACCGTAAATAACTAAAAGTGTGAACTCATCCACATGAGTGACCGTCTAAGCATGGTTGAACTACAAAAAATGTTCAAATGTGTGTCAAATCGTATGGGACTTAACTGCTAAGGTCATCAGTCCCTAAGCTTACACACTATTTAACCTAAATTATCCTAAGGACAAACACACGCACCCATGCCCGAGGGAGGACTCGAACCTCCGCCGGGACCAGCAACACAGCCTATAACTACAGCGCCTCAGACCGCTCGGCGGTTGAACTACAGGCAACACGAGCCGTGTACGTCCTTCCTGGAACTGATCGGCTGTCAGACCCCTCCGTCTAATAGGCGCTGCTCATACATGAATGTTAACAACTTTGGGCGGACATCTTTGAACAGTCAAAAGGACAGTGTCTGTGATACAATATCCATAGTCAACGTCTATCTTCAGGAGTTCTGGGAACCAGCTTGATGCAAACCTTTTTATAGTGTGTGTATTTTATCAAAAATCGCTTATTCTGGGTCCACTGCATACGAGGTGCGGCTAGAAAAAACCGGACTGATGCTGGAAAAAACATTTATTTACAATTATTTACAATTTCATGTTATCTCCTTCAATGTACTCTCCTCCTCGGTCTCTACACCGCTCCATACGAATTTTCCAGTGTTCACAGAAATGCTGCAGATCATTTTCGGTAAGTCCATACATTACTTCCGTCGCTTTTTCTTTTACTGCTTCAACAGTCTCAAATCTAGTTCCTTTCAAAGCTGACTTGACTTTAGGGAAAAGAAAAAAGTCACAGGGGGCCAAATCAGGTGAGTAGGGTGGATGATCTAAGATGGGAATGTTGTGTTTTGCCAAAAACGTCTTCACTGACAACGCACTGTGAGCTGGGGCATTGTCTTGGTGAAGGATCCATGACTTTTTTCTCCACAAATCGTTCCATTTTCTCCGTACTCGCTCACGTAGGGTAGCCAGGACGCTAATGTAGTAATGCTGATTCACTGTTTGTCCCTCTGGTACCCGATTTTTTCAATGTTTGCATCAGTTTTTGCTGACAATGGTCCGCCAGTGCGAGTGTCATCACTGGTGTCTTCGCGGCCATCTTTAAATCGTTTAAACCACTCAAACACTTGTGTTCGCGATAAACAATCATCGCCGTACACTTGTTGTAACATTACAAACGTTTCACTTGCAGATTTTCCTAGTTTGAAACAAAATTTGATGTTAACACGCTGTTCTTTCTGTACACTCAACATTTTCCGACGCACAGACAAAACGTCAACTACTTAAAACAGACACCACGGAGAGACTGAGTGCAGGAGGCAGATGAAACCCGAGCAGTAGGCGGAGCGAGAGTCACGTGATAGGCCACGCGACTTTCAGCCTTATTGCATTCGTTTTATTGTTTCACCAGTACTAGTCCGGTTTTTTTCTAGCCACACCTCGTATGCGCCAGATTTAACTCGTACGTGTTGACATTAAGAGACTATTCCTTTGTGCCACCGCCTGGGAATCACACGGAGCACTTCTCAGTATGGACGAAGGGGAGAGAACTGCCTCGGTACAGCGTCGGGATAAAGAACAGGGGAAGAGAGCTGCTGACGCCGTGCATGTGGTGTGGCTACCAGCAGGCGAACTGTGGAGGGCGGGAGAAACGCGCGGCGGCTGCGTGGGGCGCAGCTCGCGGGATTCCGCACCGCTGTCAGGTGGCGGCTACAGGGTAAGGGCGTGGCCGCGCACCCCAAGGCGGCGTCTCATCCCTCAATCACCCGCACACCCCGCACTTTTCTCCTGACTCAGCGCCTTCATCAGTGGACTATTTAAATACGCCTGATTACAGACTGCAGAACAACGACCCTAAATAAAAATTGCCCCTGTACACACAGAAAACCGTGTACAGGCAGCAGGAAAGGCTGCCAGCATTAGATTCCTAGAATTACAAGACTGTAATTAATTCTGATTGGAGAACGGCGTTATTTGTTTATTTCCTCATGTCTAGAGGTATATAATTATATATGGTTTAGCATGGTGAAATGAGTCATTTCGAAACACAGGCAATACACACTGATAAGCCGAAACACTATGGCCAGCTGTAGATGAGTTCCAAAGGTGGACCGGCATGCTCCGTTCATCAGTGTAAAATATTGTGCAAGATGTTCGAAATTCTAAAAAAAAAAATTGAAGGTGTACAAGATTCAAGAGGGAGTAAGAAAAATGGATGACCAAGACCGAGGTGCTTGTATGAAAAAGGATACAGTCTTCCGCCCATACTGTTCAATATATATATATATATATATATATATATATATATATATATATATATATATACAGGGTTATTACAAATGATTGAAGCGATTTCACAGCTCTACAATAACTTTATTATTTGAGATATTTTCACAATGCTTTGCACACACATACAAAAACTCAAAAAGTTTTTTAGGCATTCACAAATGTTCGATATGTGCCCCTTTAGTGTTTCGGCAGACACCAAGCCGATAACCAAGTTCCTCTCACACTCGGCGCAGCATGTCCCCATCAATGAGTTCGAAAGCATCGTTGATGCGAGCTCGCAGTTCTGGCACGTTTCTTGGTAGAGGAGGTTTAAACACAGAATATTTCACATAACCCCACAGAAAGAAATCGCATGGAGTTAAGTCGGGAGAGCGTGGAGGCCATGTAAAGCCCTACACCCCATTGTGCTATTCCTGCTTTGACTCCTTACAGGTAGACCTTGTATTCTCCCACTTCCTGGCCTGGCGGCAGAAACCTGAAGTGCGGCTTCAGCCGAACAAAACTTTATGAATTTTTCTACGTATGTGTAGTGTGTCGTGACCATATGTCAATGAATGGAGCTACAGTGAATTTATGAAATCGCTTCAATCATTTGTAATAGCCCTGTATATATATATATATATATATATATATATATATATATATATATATATATATCGAAGAAGCAATAACGGAGATAAAAGAAGTGGGATTAAAATTTCGCGTGAAAGGATATCAACGACAAGACTGCCTGATGAGGTTGTTGTCCTCGGTGAAAGTGAGGAAGAATTGCAGTACCAGTTCAATTAAATAAACAGTCTAATGACTACAGAATCTGGAATAAGAGTAAAGCGTACGAAGAGAAAAGTAGCGCAGAGCAGCAGATCTGAGATTCACGATAAACCTAACATTAAAACTCGTGATTACGAAGTAGACAAATTTAAGGAGTTCTACTACCTTGGAAGTAAAATAACACATAGCGGACGAAGCAAGGAGGACGTAAAAGGCACAATAGCACAGGCAGACAGGGACTTTCCGGTCAGAAATGTTTACTGGTGCCAAATGCAGGCCTTAATTTGAAGAATAAATTTCTGAGAATGTACCTTTCGAGCACAATAGTGTATGGTAGTCAATCATGGGATGGCGGATTCGAGGTGTTTGACATTTGGTTTTATATAAGGATGGTGAAATATGTGAAAAACATTGACAACGTGAGGATATAGATGATAGGACATTTCTTAAGACTAAATCGTGACCCAGTAACTCCCATGGTGCTAGAGGGCTCCGTATAGCATAAAAAAATGGAGAGGAACACAGGACACATCCAATAAATTAGTGAGGATGGTAGAGCACTTGCCCGCGAAAGGCAACGGTCCCGAGTTCGAGTCTCGGTCCGGCACACAGTTTTAACCTGCCAGGAAGTTTCATATCAGCGTACACTCCGCTGCAGAGTGAAAATCTGATTCTGGAAACATCCCGCAGGCTGTGGCTAAGCCATGTCTCCGCAATACCCTTTCTTCCAGGAGTGCTAGTTCTGCAAGTTTCGCAGAAGAGCTTCTGTGATGTTTGGAAGGTAGGAGACGAGGTACTGGCAGAACTGAAGCTGTGAGGACGGGTCGAGAGTCGTGCTTGGGTAGCTCAGATGGTGCCGACACGGTAACTCAGCGTGTTCGGTCAGAGGGTTAGCTGCCCATTGTAATAAAAAACTGAGTTAATGGATCAAAAATGGTTCAAATGGCTCTGAGCACTATGGGACTCAACATCTGAGGTCATAAGTCCCCTAGAACTTAGAACTACTTAAACCTAACTAACCTAAGGACATCACACACACCTATGCCCGAGGCAGGATTCGAACCTGCGACCGTAGCAGTCCCGCGGTTCCGGACTGCAGCGCCAGAACCGCTAGACCACCGCGGCCGGCGTTAATGGATCAACGACGAACATAAACGGGTGTCTTATGACGGCCGCCCCGAGCAGATGCAACGAAAAAAAAAACGAACAAAATGAGATTTTAAAAAAATATGGTAGAGCACTTGCCTGCGAAAGGAAAGGTCCCGAGTTCGAGTCTCGTTCCGGCACACAGTTTTAATCTGTCAGGAAGTTTCATATCAGCGCACACTCCGCTGCAGAGTGAAAATCTCGTTCTGGAAAATAAGTGAGGACTTAAAATGGAAGTGTGAGCCTGAGATGAAGAGATTGTCAGATGAGATGAATTCGTGACGTGCCGCACCAAGCCAGACAGGACACTGGTGACTCAAAACTGCCGCGAGTCTGAGTAGTACGCATTCGACAAGTCCTTGGTAGGCTATCGGAAGTACGTCGCACCCGATGTCCATCAACAGTCACCTAATTTCCGTCAGTAACGGGCCGGTGATCTGGCCGCGAAACTGACACCCGATAGCGCCCGAGATGTGTTACATTGAGCTCAAATCTGGCGAATTAGGTGGTCAAGACATCACTAGCATGCTCTTAAAACCAACGTGACACAAATCTGGCGTTCAAATGGTTCAAATGGCTCTGAGCACTATGGGACTTAACATCTATGGTCATCAGTCCCCTAGAACTTAGAACTACTTAAACTTAACTAACCTAAGGACAGCACACAACACCCAGCCATCACGAGGCAGAGAAAATCCCTGACCCCGCCGGGAATCGAACCCGGGAACCCGGGCGTGGGAAGCGAGAACGCTACCGCACGACCACGAGATGCGGGCTACAAATCTGGCGTTGTGGCATGTATTGTCATCCTGCTGGAATATGCCATCGCCGTCGAGGAAGACATTTAGCATAAAGGGATGCAGGTGGTTCGCAGGATTGTTCACGTCGTCCGCATCTGGAAGACGAACAACGAAGGGTGTAGGCAGGGATGTAGTCTTTCACCCCTACTGTTCAGTGTATACATCGAAGAAGCTATAAGGGAAATAGAAGAAAGGCAGTGAAAGGACATGAACGATAAGATTTGCTGATGACGTTGCTATCCTCAGTGAAAGTGAAAAAGGACTTGAAGAATGAGTTGAACGGAACGAACAGTACAGGGAGTTTCTAAATGAACATACCGGTTTTAAGGCGTTGTAGCATTTATTACGTTCAACTTACAATTGTAAATAATACACCAAATGAAAGAGTAACTTAAACAGTTTTGTTTGTATACGTGTGCGCAATGCGAAGAGTATGGAATTACAAAGAGTGGTTGCAAAACGTGTTAAACGACTGTTCACGCTTAGCCCCAAGGAGTATCCTCGCGGGAAGTTTATGGGCCTTTCTTTTTCGGTGAATCAACTGTAGCTGATGTCTCTTATCTTGATGTGCTACAGCTAAGGTTCGTGTCTCAATGGGAAGAAGCTGAACAACACGTCTTTATTTGGGAGCCAGGTGGTGCGCCGCTTCACTGTCATAACTCAGTACGCGACTGGTTGAACGACGTTGTGTCCGACCGGTGGATTGGGCGCAAGGGCCCGGTTGACACAGCATATCATGCATGACCTCCACGTTCACACACGAACTGACGCGATCGTGTGTATGTGCCTCCGATACGAGCTCAAACAGTTTTATTCCAACAGTTACTCCTGACACATTGATCAAGGTTTCGGAACAACTTGCCCGCATCTCGTGGTCGTGTGGTAGCGTTCTCGCTTCCCACGCCCGGGTTCCCGGGTTCGATTCCCGGCGGAGTCAGGGATTTTCTCTGCCTCGTGATGGCTGGGTGCTGTGTGCTGTCCTTAGGTTAGTTAGGTTTAAGTAGTTCTAAGTTCTAGGGGACTGATGACCATAGATGTTAAGTCCCATAGTGCTCAGAGCCATTTGAACCATTTGAACCATTTCGGAACAACTCGCCTATCGCCTATCGCGATGTGTGATCGGTGTTCACACTAAATAATTGTAAGAAAAACTGTTTGTGTTTTTCTTTCATTTGGTGTATTATTTATAATTGTAAGGTGAATGTAATATGTGCTGCAAAGTCGTAAAACCTGTATATTCATTCTGAAACACCCTGTATAATGAGTACAGAATATGGATTGAGAGTAAATCGAAGACAGACGAAAGTAATGAGAAGTGGCAGATATGAGAACAGCAAGAAACTTGACACTGCAATTGGTGATCACGAAGCAGGCGAAATTAAGGAATTCTGCTACCTAGGCGAAAATAACCTACGACGGACGGAGCAAGGAGAACGTAAGAAGCAGACTAGATGTGGCGAAAAAGGCATTCTTGTCCAAGAGAAGGGTTCTAGTACAAAACACAAATCTTAGCTTCATTAAGAATTCACTGAGAAGCATTGTGTGCTAGTGAGACATGGACCGTGGAAAAACCAGAGCAGAAGAGAAACGAAGCGTTTGAGATGTGGTGCTGCACAAGAGAGTTGAAAATTAGGTAGACTGGTAACGTAAGAAATGAGGATGCTCTCTGCAGAATCGGCGAGGAAAGCAACATATGGAGAACACTGACAAGAAGAAGGGACAGAGTGATATGACGTCTGTTAAGAAATCAGGGGATAACTTCCATGGTACTAGAGGGTAAAATTTGTATAGGAAGACAGAGATTGGAATACATCTGCCATTAGCACACTGGACTCGCATTCGGGAGGACGACGGTTCAATCCCGTCTCCAACCATCCTGATTTAGGTTTTCCGTGATTTCCCTAAATCGTTTCAGGCAAATGCCGGGATGGTTCCTTTGAAAGGGCACGGCCGATTTCCTTCCCAATCCTTCCCTAACCCGAGCTTGGGCTCCGTCTCTAATGACCTCGTTGTCGACGGGACGTTAAACACTAACCACCTACCTACCTACATCTGCCAAATAATTGATGATGTACGGTGCAACTGCTACTCTGAGACGAAAAGGTTGGCAAACAAAAAATAAAAAAAAAGAAGTCCACAGTTGGTGTAGTGCCTGAAATTACGACCTCAAGTCCCATGGGACCCACGTGGATGTCACCCATAGCATAATATTGCATAATACTGCTCGTACCGGCCTGCATCAGTGGCGCAGTGGATGTTTCAAGCAGCCGTTCACCTGAGATGAAAATCGATCTCGTGTGACAAATGGTTCAAATGGCTCTGAGCACTATGCGGCTTAACATCTGAGGTCATCAGTTCCCTAGAACTTAGAACTACTTAAACCTAATTAACCTAAGGACACGTGTGACAACAAATGTGATTCATTCGACCTAGCGATACGTTTCCATTGATCCACTGTCCAGCCTCGATGATCATGTGCCCACTGCAATCGTTAATCGTAATGGGAACACTTAGGCAGTCACATATTTAACAAGGAGGAAAATAGTTTGCTCCGAAACACTTGAGCCCGCACGAGAATAATGAGGAGTGTGATGGACTATGGGCGTAATTGAATTTACGCCCTTTTTCTGTCAAAGAGCTAAATTGATACCTCCATATTTGAATTACCCATGCTGAAAATTTCAGCTCGATATCTTTGGGGTAGGCCAAGCAATAATCTTAAGAAGGCAGTGGATGACATGCAGTTGTCACCTTGGCCGGCCGGATTGGCCGAGCAGTTCTAGGCGCTACAGTCTGGAACCGCGCGGCCGCTGCAGGTTCGAATCCTGCCTCGGGCATGGATGTGTGTAATGTCCTTAGGTTAGTTAGGTTTAAGTAGTTCTAAGTTCTAGGGGGCTGATGACCTCAGATGTTAACTCCCATAGTGCTTAGAGCCATTTGAACCAGTTGTCACCTTGTTTACTGCGTATAGGTTATTGTATCGACTCTGAGCTGCGTTGCGTGTTAACTTGAGTGATATAATGACTGAAGTGAGTGGTAATGAGTCAGAAAATGACTTAACAGACAAAAGGAAGAAAAGAAACAGTGGGGAAAGTTATAGAAACAAGAAAGGAATGGTCTTGGGCGCAAAAAATTTTAAGCCTGTAGATCAATGTTGTCCAAAAAAGAAATCAACAAGACTCCCTGAAGATATGTTTTCAATTTTGTCATTAATAGAGAAACCAACTATAGCAGCAGCAAAGTTGAAGGGAATTCAAGACCTTTTGCGCTTTCTTCCTGATACAGTAAAAGGCTGGTAGGAAGAACTTCTCGACAGAGTAAACAGTGAAGAAACTATTGATCCTGAACAGGAACATAAACTATAATGGGCATGAACATATATTTTTTGTTATAATAATAATGCCGTGTGACTAGGACCTTCCGTCCGGTAGACCGTTCGCCTGGTGCAAGTCTTTCGATTTGACGCTACTTCGGCGACTTGCGCGTCGATGGGGATGAAATGATGATGATTAGGACAACACAACACCCAGTCCCTTAGCGGAGAAAATCTCCGACACAGCCGGGAATCGAACCCGGGCCCTTAGGATTGACATTCTGTCACGCTGACCACTCAGCTACCGGAGGGCGGACTATTTTTTGTTAATGTACAGTTTAACTGGATAATAAAATAATAAAAGCAATTTTCGACTCAATATTCATGATATTTTGTAGAGGTATCACGGTTTGATGGAAAAAGAGCGTAATCCATTCATCATATTTTGGATAATATATCACAAATGGAAGAAATATCTTCAGTTGTAAGGAATGATTCTGTATGTTAAAAGTATAGTCTAAGAATTATTACATCATTAAAATATGACTGTTTTGCAAAAATATATAAACATGCAAATCTTCATCTCACTTTTACCGGAAATGCACTTTTCGGACTTACGCCCATAGTCCATCAGAATTCTTCGTCACAGGCGCCCAACTCGGACACGCTGAGAACAAGACTCATTACTTTTCAGAATGTGAGTGCTGGCGACAGAAAAGCGGCAGTACAGTCGCAGCCCTTTAGCGGACACGTCCATCTGAATCGGCCGAAACCGCGATAATGTGGCGGGACGGCGTTAATTCGAGCTACTGGGTCTGCGGCGGTGGCCTTTTAAACCCGTGCCGCCGCGTTAGACCAGCGGGGACCTGCCCCGTCAAATGGCGCCTGGCGTAATAATGGCCGTTATTAGGGGCGATAAGGCTGACCTCTGGCGGGGTTTTAAATATAACTGCTACACGCGCCTCCACTTCGCAGTTCCTCAGACTTCCCCGCGGACGACGGAAACCCTTCTATAGCGTTCTCGCACACTCTGCCCGTAAGCTCGCATAAAAGCACTCAGAACGCGAAACAGCGGATTGTGAACGCTTGCAGCAGACCGCACGACCTAAAATAAACGAGTAAAAGCCCCTCTGTTGTATTCACCAAATGCACTTGGCGTTAAAGGTATAAATGAGGCAGGAAGAGAACCTCTACCACCGAAAGTAGGTGGCCAGCTTCCACGCAGCAACTACATAGCTTTGTCAGAGAGCTACTACCTGTTTCACTGTCTACACCATTATTTGACGCCCGCTACATTTCCCTATTCACAGTTACCAAATTACTACACTCCTGGAAATTGAAATAAGAACACCGTGAATTCATTGTCCCAGGAAGGGGAAACTTTATTGACACATTCCTGGGGTCAGATACATCACATGATCACACTGACAGAACCACAGGCACATAGACACAGGCAACAGAGCATGCACAATGTCGGCACTAGTACAGTGTATATCCACCTTTCGCAGCAATGCTGGCTGCTATTCTCCCATGGAGACGATCGTAGAGATGCTGGATGTAGTCCTGTGGAACGGCTTGCCATGCCATTTCCACCTGGCGCCTCAGTTGGACCAGCGTTCGTGCTGGACGTGCAGACCGCGTGAGACGACGCTTCATCCAGTCCCAAACATGCTCAATGGGGGACAGATCCGGAGATCTTGCTGGCCAGGGTAGTTGACTTACACCTTCTAGAGCACGTTGGGTGGCACGGGATACATGCGGACGTGCATTGTCCTGTTGGAACAGCAAGTTCCCTTGCCGGTCTAGGAATGGTAGAACGATGGGTTCGATGACGGTTTGAATGTACCGTGCACTATTCAGTGTCCCCTCGACGATCACCAGTGGTGTACGGCCAGTGTAGGAGATCGCTCCCCACACCATGATGCCGGGTGTTGGCCCTGTGTGCCTCGGTCGTATGCAGCCCTGATTGTGGCGCTCACCTGCACGGCGCCAAACACGCATACGACCATCATTGGCACCAAGGCAGAAGCGACTCTCATCGCTGAATACGACACGTCTCCATTCGTCCCTCCATTCACGCCTGTCGCGACACCACTGGAGGCGGGCTGCACGATGTTGGGGCGTGAGCGGAAGACGGCCTAACGGTGTGCGGGACCGTAGCCCAGCTTCATGGAGACGGTTGCGAATGGTCCTCGCCGATACCCCAGGAGCAACAGTGTCCCTAATTTGCTGGGAAGTGGCGGTGCGGTCCCCTACGGCACTGCGTAGGATCCTACGGTCTTGGCGTGCATCCGTGCGTCGCTGCGGTCCGGTCCCAGGTCGACGGGCACGTGCACCTTCCACCGACCACTGGCGACAACATCGATGTACTGTGGAGACCTCACGCCCCACGTGTTGAGCAATTCGGCGGTACGTCCATCCGGCCTCCCGCATGCCCACTATACGTCCTCGCTCAAAGTCCGTCAGCTGCACATACGGTTCACGCCCACGCTGTCGCGGCATGCTACCAGTGTTAAAGACTGCGATGGAGCTCCGTATGCCACGGCAAACTGGCTGACACTGACGGCGGCGGTGCACAAATGCTGCGCAGCTAGCGCCATTCGACGGCCAACACCGCGGTTCCTGGTGCGTCCGCTGTGCCGTGCGTGTGATCATTGCTTGTACAGCCCTCTCGCAGTGTCCGGAGCAAGTATGGTGGGTCTGACACACCGGTGTCAATGTGTTCTTTTTTCCATTTCCAGGAGTGTACTTTGAATATTAGTTAATTCATTACTCGGTGGCGCTAACACACTGCTTTCGTCTTCACTGTCATTTCTCAGTTTACTTTGGAGCCTAGTATTACGTTTTTCACACGCCATTATTGTCACAATATTTCACACGACAACACAAAAAAACACAATTTGAAGAGCAAAAATAAGAGAACACATTAATATAGAACTGAAAATATCTAGTTAATTGCAAACGCAGCTGCGAAATACTTGGTGCAAATCTACATGCATTCCACAACTGTTTTACTGTGCAACAATGAAAAACCATAACTACCAAGGAAATTTTCTCTATAATTACGCGCTAGCAATAAAGAAAAGCTACACTAAATACACAAACTACAAGAAAAAATCAGAAGATTCCAGTAAGGTATCCTCGGCTACGGGTGGACATATGAAACGTCCCCATTCAACAATTATACAAGACTGTGCTTAAACTGACACAATATTTTTAGCGCAACGCAATCTGACTTTCAGAAATCCCTACAAAAGAAAGGCCCTGACTAACATTAACCTTTACGTTTCACAAATCACTTACCTCACCAAAAATCTTCCTCACTCGAACTACTGCAATACAGCGAGCGCCACTACTGCCAGCTAAATAAAAGATTCAAACGGAACGCACTAACTACTGATAGGGATAGTTAGCAAATGAAAGATTTTAATAGAGAACAAACAATGTATTTACCTTAATATCACCAAAAGTCATAATATATGTAATTTCAAAACTCCGCCATTTCCTTCCACACATCCACCACTGCTGGCGGCTCACCTCTAACTGCGCAACGCTACGCGCTGTTCACATCCAGCTGCCGCTGCCCAACACTACAATGGCAGACAACAATGCAAACTAGCCACAGACTGCACACAGCACAGCCAGTGATTTTCATATAGAGCGCTACGTAACGTTGCCAATAAGAAAACATAAACAGCCTACTTACAAGCTAAACAGAGTTAGGCAACAGATATGGGAAAAATAGATGGCAATACGCCGGCCGCGGTGGTCTAGCGGTTCTGGCGCTGCAGTCCGGAACCGCGGGACTGCTACGGTCGCAGGTTCGAATCCTGCCTCGGGCATGGGTGTGTGTGATGTCCTTAGGTTAGTTAGGTTTAAGTAGTTCTAAGTTCTAGGGGACTTATGACCTAAGATGTTGAGTCCCATAGTGCTCAGAGCCATTTGAACCATTTTTTTTTAGATGGCAATACAAATTAGCAACAATTTACGATGATTTATTAATAGAAGTCTTCACAGTACTTAACTGGAGCTTGAACACTGTGCGTGGTAGTGAAGTTCAGTGTTCATTTGCCCCGATGTGTCTTTAGACCTGGATTCAGTGAACGATGGCTATCATCGCCTTTATTGACGCTAAATCATGAAAAGGGTGATGTCATCCACATGAATACTAAAAATAATCGGCTAAATAATGATAAATCACACAAATCTAAAGTCCATAAACTCAACTAAATACCAGCGATTACAATATTTTGTGTTGGCAGAAGAGCCAACACCATGTTACGAATGGAGGCCGAAATGCACGCGTTTGAGCTCAAGCAGGCTAGCGTGAGGAGGGAAGAATTATACTGACGTGATGTCTGGAACATGACAAGGAATGAGAATTCAGAAAGCGGACGTAATTAGTTTGATACTTAACTTTAATCCATTAATGATGAACGTCGCTCTTGACGGTACATGATTCACAATATTATCTGTTCAGAATACATTCTTGAAGTAATTACAGTAACTGAATATGGCGCCTTGCTAGGTCGTAGCAAATGACGTAGCTGAAGGCTATGTTAAACTGTCGTCTCTGCAAATGAGAGTGTATGTAGACAGCGAAAAGTCGGCTGTACAACTGGGGCGAGTGCTAGGAAGTCTCTCTAGACCTGCCGTGTGGCGGCGCTCGGTCTGCAGTCACTGATAGTGGCGACACGCGGGTCCGATTTAAAGGCTACCACCTAGCAAGTGTGGAGTCTGGCGGTGACACCACAACAATCACGATTAAATTAAATTGGAACGATCACGTAGGAGAGCAAACCAAAGACTGCGATCTGTGGGCAGAACACTTAGAAAATGTAACACATCTGTTAAAGAGACTGCTTACACTACCCTTGTTCGCCCTCTCTTGGAGTACTGCCGTGCGGTGTGCGATTCGCGTCAGATAAGATTGAGAGAGGACATCGACAAATTTAGAAGGGAAGCTCGTTTTGTACTATAGCGAAATAATGCAGAGGATGGCACGGATACGATACACGAATTGGGGGTGGAAGTAATTAAAACGAAGGCGTTTCTCGCTGCGGCGGGACCTTCTCACGAAATGTCAGTCACCAGCTTCCTCCTCAGGGTGTGAAAATATTCTGTTGGCGCCCACATACGTATGGAAGAATGGTCACAGTGGAACTGGAAATGTCGTGTGACTAGGGCCTCCCGTCGGGTAGACCGTTCGTCGGGTGCAAGTCTTTCGATATGACGCCACTTCGGCGACTTGCGCGCCGATGGGGATGAAATTGTGGTGATTAGGACAACGCAACAGCCAGTCCTTGAGCGAAGAACCGACCCAGTCGGGTATCGAACCCGGAATCTTAGGACTGTCGAGAAGGCGTTGGCGGCATGTTGCTTGTCAGTGTATGTCTGGTCACTGTCGTGATAGGTGCGCTTCATCCAGTCCTACTATCGATCTTTCCGTTACATCTTTACCGACTAGTGTGCCACAATCAAAAACAAAGTTCAAGACCATTCCGCACCATCATTCTGCAAATGTTTTCCGTCCCTTCTTCTTACATTTGCCATTCCTCTGCCACACTTTTAAGGGAGGTGGCACGTCAAACGGGCCGACTTGGAGCAGGAGAGGCACCACAAGACATTTTAATTTCCACTGTCTATACTTTTACAAGTAAATTCATAAAACTTTGTCAGCATGGCCAGGAAGGATTCAGAATTCACGCCCATAGCAGTGGAAGTTCGAAAACACAAGGAAAATTTTTTTTCATGTGAAATTTCATCATTTTTTTCACTTACTAATGGCTGCATTTGTTGCTATAGGTACACTTTTCTTCGTGAGTAAGTGAGACTCTTCGATGAATTTTGCACAGCATACAAACCATACTTAAAGGTGTATGAAACTCTAGAATTTTCCAAATCTATTAAAAACTGAGGTAAAAATTGAGGTAATAAACTATAAAATTTGTGTTTTTTCCAATCATGAAGTTTAAAATGCAACAGTTCATTCGTTTTTTGATAAATTAAATAAATTCTAGAGTTTCATACACCTGTGAGTATGGTGTGTATGCTGTGAAAAATTTATCGAAGAATCTCTCTAACTTATGAAGAAAAGTCTACCTATAGCAACAAATGCAGCCATTAATAAGTGAAAAAAAAAATGATGAAATTTCGCACTTAAAAAAAATTATTTTGTTATGTTTTCGAACTTCCACTGCAATGAGCGTGAATCCTGAATCCTTCCTGAAGATGCTGAGAAAGTTTTATGAATTTATTTGTAAAAGTATAGACACTGGAAATTAAAATGTCCTGTGATGCTTCTCCTGCTCCAAGTCGGCCCGTTTGACGTCCCGACTTCGAGTCTCGGTCTGGCACACAGTTTTAATCTGCCAGGAAGTTTCATATCAGCGCACACTCCGCTGCAGAGCGAAAATCTCATTCTGGAAACATCCCCTAGGCTGTGGCTAAGCCATTTCTCCGCAATATCCTTTCTTTCAGGAGTACTAGTTCTGCAAGTTTCGCAGGAGAGCTTCTGTACAGTTTGGTACTGGCAGAAGTAAAGCTGTGATGACGGGGCGTGCGTCTTGCTTGGGTAGCTCAGTTGGTAGAGCACTTGCCCACGAAAGGCAAAGGTCCCCAGTTCGAATCTCGGTCCGGCACACAGTTTTAATCTGCCAGGAAGTTTCATATCAGCGCACTTCCGCTGCAGAGTGAAAATCTCATTCTGGAAACATCCCCCAGGCTGTGGCTAAGCCATATCTCCGCAATATCCTTTCTTTCAGAAGTGCTAGTTCTGCAAGGTTTGCAGGAGAGCTTCTGTAAAGTTTGGAACGTAGGAGACGAGGTACTGGCAGAAGTAAAGGTGTGATGACGGGGCGTGAGTCGTGCTTGGGTACCTCAGTTGGTAGAGCACTTGCCCGCGAAAGGCAAAGGTCCCGAGTTCGAGTCTCGGTCCGGCACACAGCTTTAATCTGCCAGGAAGTTTCATATCAGCGCACACTACGCTGCACAGTGAAAATCTCATTTCGGAAACATACCCTAGGCTGTGACTAAGCCATGTCTCCGCAATATCGTTTCTTTCAGGAGTGCTAGTTCTGCAAGGTTCGCACGAGGGCTTCTGTAAAGTTTGGAAGGTAGGAGACGAGGTACTGGCAGAAGTAAAGCTGTGAGTACCGAGCGTGAGTTGTGCTTGGGTTGCTCAGTTGGTAGAGCACTTACCCGCGAAAGGCAAAGGTCCCGAGTTCGAGTCTCGGTTCCGGCACACAGTTTTAATCTGCCAGGAAGTTTCATATCAGCGCACACTCCGCTGCAGCGTAAAAATCTCATTCTATGTCATTCATCTCTCTGAAGATAACGAAGAGGGAATTCGTCGAAACGTTCGGACAACACGACTCGGGTGATAACCCGAGAGGATTTCATGTAACTTTTCATCAAGGCAGGATCGTACTCGAAAGCCTGTGGGGTTCAAGAACCTCTGGGACGGAGCTGAAGCGAGCGTGAGGTCCGGATGGAAAGGCGGTGGGCGTGGCAGCCGCCATCCTCGCGCCACGCCACGCCACGCCACGCGCTCTGATTTCTTCGGCGGGCCATCAATCAGCGGGGATTCCCCCCAGCGGCGGCGGCGGCCACCGACCCCGGCGGCGCTGACCGCATCGCTGGAATACTTCGGCCTGCCAGGCTTTAATATTTACCCGGCCCGCGGGATGAATTTTCCGGCCCGCCTGCCATGATCCTCGCCCGCCCTCTGTGGTATTCCCGGCGTTAAGCAGCGCAAATATGCCCCGCCTATTACTGCAACCGCGATATTGACTCTCAAATTTCTGCCGCGCATTATCATTGCACATATTTTTGGAGATTTTTAAAAAAATTTTACGTTTTTACTCTTCTGACATTCGTCCACAGACACGTAGTTGGATCCAACGATCCTCTACTAGTATTCTTCTTTAACCTCAATATTATTCATACAATTTGCCTTTGTTTTTCCAGTATGTTAACATTCGTGAAAGGAAAAAGAAAACATTAATTTTGAAAATAAAAACCGCCTTTTATTGCTACAATGTATTTTCTTTCTTCCAGAAGCACTTCTCCTTCTACTTTAAACCATCTTCAGTGACATCTAGAATGATACAGTTTTGTTTTGACCTGCGAGTTGTGTAGATTATAAAACAGATCACGTCTTGTTGTCTACGCAAAGAAGTGGTTATTTACAGTTCTTCACGTTCTTGTTTGGTGTCTGTGTTTCCTCTCGTCTGATCACATGCTAGAAGTCGCACTATAACTTCGCTTACGAAACATAAGCACCTCACCTTTCACAATCTTCATATAGTTCGCCCAGATTGTTGTGGAGCGCTATTACTCTCCTGTGACTAGTTGTAGGTATTTTACCGAAAACTGTGATTTTCAAGTCAGAACTACTGTGTATTCACTACATGTCTCATCCTATAAACAAACCAAACAGGAAGAGACATACAGTGAACACGCCATAGTTATGACTTTAAACCACAGATCTCAGTAAAATATCTACAACTAGTGACATAAGAGTAATAGTGCTCCACAGAAATTAGTGCAAGATTGTGAAGAAAAAAGTTTGTAACATGAAAAGCTGCTTATGTTTCGTAAGTTAAGTTATAGTGCGACCACCAGCATGTGACCAGATGAGAGGAAACGCAGATTCCAACCAAAAACGTGAAGAATTGTAAATATGAACTTATTTATGTAAACAACAAGACGTGAACTCTTTTACAACCTACAAATATCACATATCAAAACAAAACTGTATCATTCAAGAGTCCACTGAAGACGCGTTAAAGTGAAAGGCGAAGCGCGTCTGGAAGAAATAAAGTACATTGTAGCAAGAAAAAGCGGTTTTTATTTACAAAACCAATATTTCTGTGCTTGCTGCGGATGATGGGCACACAAACGAACTTGGAAAACACTGATCTTAAGTGTAATGTAAAAAGTACCTAAGGCTTTAATGAAATATTTATATACTTCACCATTTGCTGTCAGGTTTGCTACTAGTATCGGCCTGTGTGGTCCTTCTGCTGGCAAGGGTTAGAGCTCATTTTCTACGGGACATTGAATTCACATTCGGGAAGACGACGGCTTAGATCCGCATTGGTCAGTCAGAGATTTCGCTAAATCACTCCTTGCAAATGCCTGGATGCTTCCATTGAAAAGGGTACTGTCGATTTTCTTTCCCGTCCTTTCGTTTTCTGAGTTTGTGCTCCGTCTTTAATGACCTCGCTATTGACAGAAATTAAACTCTAACCTCCTTTCTACATTGTCTCCGCTGTGTGCGAATCGTGAAGCGGGATATTTGAAACTGATGCGATTCTTCAAACTTATTTTACATTCAAACGGTACATTTCAGGACGAGGGTTCGATATCAGAGATTTATGTACTAAGTCATCTCTACAACCGCTAGACTGCTATAACAGGAATTATGAAACGGGAAGTGACACTTCTGCGGATCCTGGGGCTTTTGATAGGAAAGCAGCTTTCCGCAGGTGGTGGTGTAGCACAGCACGCTGTAATCTATGCCGCGTGTTATTAACAATAACACTGAAGAGCCAAAGAAACTGGTACACCTGCCATCGTCTAGCCCCTCCACCCCCCCCCCCTCACCCACCGAGCAGGCAGAAGTGCCGCAACACTACGTGGCATGAACTCGACTAATGTCTGAAGTAGTGCTGGAGGGAATTGACACCATGAATCCTGCAGGGTTGTCCATAAAAGCCGGCCGGTGTGGCCGAGCTGTTCTAGGCGCTTCAGTCTTGAACCGCGCAACCACTACGGTCGCAGGTTCGAATCCTGCCTCGTGCAAGGATGTGTGTGATGTCCTTAGGTTAGTTCGGTTTAAGGGGCTCCGGAACGCCCTATACTTGCAATGTTAAAATAACGCTTATAAATTACATCTTTCCTCACAAAGTATTTGAGGTAGGAAGTTGAACTTTTTACAGATTATTTATTGGAATATGGGCTACAACTTAACACAGGGATTTTACAAAATTTTAGTTCAGTTATTAAAGATGATTTTTTTTCAATTGTAATGAAAATTCACAACTTTTTTTGCAATTTTTTATTTATATATTCAAAAATATACAGTTTTTTGGAAAAAGGCTGTGTTTAATTATGCAGAAGGTACTGTGTAACATTTACTGAAAGTTTGAAACAAATATGTTTGGAAGATCCTTAGAAAACATGTAATTTGTATGAGAAAATAAAAGTTTTGGGAATCGAGCGACAAAGATTGGATTAACTTTTTAGTGCATTCCAGGTCCATAGGATGGATTATCTTCATCCTCTGCAAACTCCTCCTGCAGCTTCCCCTTGTTCCTCCTCCTGTTTACTCTTGCTTGTATTTCGAGACTCTTTACAGCCCTGTCTGCAGCCCGAAGGCGTTCCTTGTCTAAAGCAAGCATCGCTCGTACCATGTTAGAACCTATCTTCATTCCCATATTTCTAAATACCTTGCAACTTACAATGTTGCCATCATTGAAAGTCGCAACAGCAACTTTACTTTTACTCATTATTATACTTCAACAAAACAGAGACTCAAGAAACAGAATTAATTACGAATATTTTCGAAATAACGACAGAGTAAATAAACATGAAACAATCGACAATCACACCAGCGATATATATTGAACCATCACAGGTTAGCCACAACACATACTTTATCTCACATCACTAAAATGTACCTGCTGAACACGGACGTTAATAATAACACCATTTGACAGCAGTTTAACAGCGCCACAGTGGGTCACGCCCATGTAGAACACATTTCAAAAAAAATTTAAAAATAGTTGTAGTCTTCGGAATTGAATAAGTTATATATCTATTAAAAGATAATAGTCTGCAGATTCAGAAAACGCAAAAAAGTAAAAATTGAACTTTTCATGATTTTGAGCCTTTCCGGAGCCCCTTAAGTTGTTCCAAGTTCTAGGGGACTGATGACCTCAGGTGTTACGTCCCATAGTGCTCAGAGCCATTTGAACCATTTGTCCATGAAGCCGTAAGAGTGCGAAGCATTCCAGATATGCTCAATAACGTTCATGCCTGGGGAGTTTGGTGGACAGTGGAAGTGTTTAAACTCAGAAGAGTATTCCTAGAGTCACTCTGTAGCAATTCTGGACGTGTGGGGTGTCGCATTGTGCTGCTGGAATTGCCCAGTTCCGTCGGAATGAACAATGGACGTGAATGGATGCATGTGATCAGACAGGATACTTCCGTACGTGTCACCTGTCAGAGTCGTATCTAGACGTATCCAGGGTCCCGTATCAGACCAACAGCACACGCCCCACACCATTACAGAGCCTCCACCAGCTTGAGCAGTCCTCTGCTAAGATCCAGGGCCCATGGATTCATGAGGATATCTCCATACCTCTACACGTCCATCCGCTCGATACAGTTTGAAACGAGACTCGTCCGACCAGGCAACATGTTCAGTCATCAACAGTTAAACGTCGGTGTTGACGGGCCCAGGCGAGGCGTAAAACTGTGTCGCGTAGTCATGAAGGGTACACGAGTGGGCCTTCGGCTCCGAAAGCCCGTATCGTTTCGTCGAATGGTTCGAACGCTGATACTTGTTGATGGTTCAGCATTGAAATCTGCTGCAATTTGCGGAAGGGTTGCACTTCTGTCGCGCTGAACGATTCTCTTCAGTCGTCGTTGCTCCAGTTTTTGCAGGATGTTTTCCCGGCCGCAGCGATGTCGGAGATTTGATATTTTACCGGGTTCTTGATATTCAAGGTACACTCGTGAAATGGTCGTACGGGAAAATCCCCTCTTCACCGCTACCTCGGAAATGCTGTGTCCCATGGCTAGTGCGCCCACTGTAACACCAAGTTCAAGCTCAATTAAATCGTGATAACCTGCCATTGTGGCAGCAGTGACCGATCTCAAAATGGTTCAGATGGCTCTGAGCACTATGGGACTTAACGTGTGAGGTCATCAGTCCCTTAGAGCTTAGAACTACTTAAACCTAACTAACCTAAGACATCACACACATCCATGCCCGAGACAGGATTCGAGCCTGCGACCGTAGCAGTCGCGCGGTTCCAGACTGAAGCGCCTAGAACCGCTCGGCCACAACGGCCGGCTACCGACCCAACAACTGCTCCAGACACTTGTTGTCTTATATAGGCTTTACCAAACGCAGCGTCTTCTGCATGTTTACATATCTCTGTATTTGAAAACACATGCCTATACCAATTTCTTTGGCGCTTCAGTGTAGTTTTAATACACTCCTGGAAATGGAAAAAAGAACACATTGACGCCGGTGTGTCAGACCCACTATACTTGCTCCGGTCACTGCGAGAGGGCTGTACAAGCAATGATCACACGCACGGCACAGCGGACACACCAGGAACCGCGGTGTTGGCCGTCGAATGGCGCTAGCTGCGCAGCATTTGTGCACCGCCGCCGTCAGTGTAGCCAGTTTGCCGTGGCATACGGAGCTCCATCGCAGTCTTTAACACTGGTAGCATGCCGCGACAGCGTGGACGTGAACCGTATGTGCAGTTGACGGACTTTGAGCGAGGGCGTATAGTGGGCATGCGGGAGGCCGGGTGGACGTACCGCCGAATTGCTCAACACGTGGGGCGTGAGGTCTCCACAGTACATCGATGTTGTCGCCAGTGGTCGGCGGAAGGTGCACGTGCCCGTCGACCTGGGACCGGACCGCAGCGACGCAAGGATGCACGCCAAGACCGTAGGATCCTACGCAGTGCCGTAGGGGACCGCACCGCCACTTCCCAGCAAATTAGGGACACTGTTGCTCCTGGGGTATCGGCGAGGACCATTCGCAACCGTCTCCATGAAGCTGGGCTACGGTCCCGCACATCGTTAGGCCGTCTTCCGCTCACGCCCCAACATCGTGCAGCCCGCCTCCAGTGGTGTCGCGACAGGCGTGAATGGAGGGACGAATGGAGACGTGTCGTCTTCAGCGATGAGAGTCGCTTCTGCCTTGGTGCCAATGATGGTCGTATGCGTGTTTGGCGCCGTGCAGGTGAGCGCCACAATCAGGACTGCATACGACCGAGGCACACAGGGCCAACACCCGGCATCATGGTGTGGGGAGCGATCTCCTACACTGGCCGTACACCACTGGTGATCGTCGAGGGGACACTGAATAGTGAACGGTACATCCAAACCGTCATCGAACCCATCGTTCTACCATTCCTAGACCGGCAAGGGAACTTGCTGTTCCAACAGGACAATGCACGTCCGCATGTATCCCGTGCCACCCAACGTGCTCTAGAAGGTCTAAGTCAATTACCCTGGCCAGCAAGATCTCCGGATCTGTCCCCCATTGAGCATGTTTGGGACTGGATGAAGCGTCGTCTCACGCGGTCTGCACGTCCAGCACGAACGCTGGTCCAACTGAGGCGCCAGGTGGAAATGGCATGGCAAGCCGTTCCACAGGACTACATCCAGCATCTCTACGATCGTCTCCATGGGAGAATAGCAGCCTGCATTGCTGCGAAAGGTGGATATACACTGTACTAGTGCCGACATTGTGCATGCTCTGTTGCCTGTGTCTATGTACCTGTGGTTCTGTCAGTGTGATCATGTGATGTATCTGACCCCAGGAATGTGTCAATAAAGTTTCCCCTTCCTGGGACAATGAATTCACGGTGTTCTTATTTCAATTTCCAGGAGTGTATATGTTGAAACGCTATGACCAGTCACTTGTTAGGATCATTTATTGTGGCTTTACCGGTTCAGGTTGGTTTGTCCGTTTTCAGACGAGGTTTCGGTTAGGATCGCTTGTGACTGATTGTGAGTTAACGGTTAACGAAGGTAACGAGACCAAAAAGCCTGATTGTGATGACACACTAATCTCTAGCTTAGTCTGAAGTCTTGGTTAGGTTGACATAAGTCAGTTCGTATGTGATTTGGAGAAACCATCGTATGTGAAAGCAGAAAATTAGATTGGTGCATAAGTTCGTAGCGTATTTAATTTGCATGTTTGTATTCCGGTTGGTATGGGTTTACTTATCGATTGTCATTTTTTATTTGTAGTTCACTTTTGCTGTTTGACTTCACATATTGTCATTTTGTCATTCGGAGATTACTGAGCGGAGCTGTGGACGCTAGAAAGTGGAGTGCCAAGTGGAGAAATGGGATCATTTCTGACACATTCCTCTGTTTGACTTCAGAAGAGGGGTGACAGCAGCGGAGGCAGCAATGAACATCTGCGCCTTGTCTGGGGATAACGCCATTGCACAGTGCATAGCAAGAAAATGGTTTTCTCGTTTAAAAGAGGATTGTTTTGACACTGGTCAGGAAGACCCTCTGGCATTGAGGGTAGTCTTTTAAGCGCATTAATCCACAGTAATCCACGTCAGTGTACTAGAGAACTGACAAATGTGGTGAACTGTGATCAATCTACACCTACATCTACATCTACATCTACATGGATACTCTGCAAATCACATTTAAGTGCCTGGCACAGGGTTCATCGAACCACCTTCACAATTCTCTATTATTCCAATCTCGTATAGCGCGCGGAAAGAATGAACACCCATATCTTTCCGTGCGAGTTCTGATTTCCCTTATTTTATCGTGGTGATCGTACCTCCCTATGTAGGTCGGTGTCAACAAAATATTTTCGTATTCTGAGGAGAAAGTTGGCGACTGAAATTTCCGTTGCAACGAAAAACGCCTTTCTTTTAATGATGTCCAGCCCAAATCCTGTATCATTTCTGTGACACTCTCTCCCATATTTCGCGATAATACAAAACGTGCTGCCTGTCTTTGAACTGTTTCGATCTATTCCGTCAGTCACACCTGGTAAGGATCCAACAGCGCGCAGCAGTATTCTAAAAGAGGACGGACAAGCATAGTGTAGGCAGTCTCCTTAGTAGGTCTGTTACATTTTCTAAGTGTCCTGCCAACAAAACGCAGTCTTGGGTTAGCCTTGCCTACAACATTTTCTATGTGTTCCTTCCAATTTAAGTTGTTCGTGATTGTAATACCTAGGCATTTAGTTGAATTTACGGCTTTTAGATTAGACTGATTTATATCGTGTAACCCAAGTTTAACGAGTTACTTTTAGCACTCATGTGGATGACCTAATACTTTGCGTTATTTAGAGTCAACTTCCACTTTTCGCACCATTCAGATATCTTTTCTAAATCGATCTGCAGTTTGTTTTGATCTTCTGATGACTTTATTAGTCGATAAACGACAGCGTCATCTGCAAATAACCGAAGACGGCTGGTCAGATTGTCTCCGAAATCTTTTACATAGATAAGGAACAGCAAAAGGCCTATTTTAACACTACCTTGGGGAACGCCAGAAATCACTTCTTTTTTACACGATGACTTTCCGTCAGTTACTACGAACTGTGACCTTCCTCACAGGAAATCACAAATCCAGTAACATAACTGAGACGATATTCCACAAGCGTCCAATTTCACTACGAGCCGCTTGTGTGGTACCGTGTCAAAAGCCTTCCGGAAATCCAGAAATACGGAATCGATCTGAAATCCCTTGCCAATAGCACTCGACACTTCATGTGAATAAAGAGCTTGTTGTGTTTCACAGTAACGATGTTTTCTAAACCCATGCTGACTGTGTGCCAATACACCGTTTTCTTCGAGGTAATTCATAATGTTCGAACACAATATATGTTCCAAAATCTTGCTGCATTTCGACGTTAACGATATGGGCCTGTCGCTTAGTGGATTACTCCTACTACCTTTCTTGAATAGTGGTGTGACCTGTGCAACTTTCCAGTCTTTGGGTGCGAATCTTTCGTCGAGCGAAAGGTTGTATATGATTGTTAAGTATGGAGCTAATGCATCAGCATACTCCGCCATCTTCCGGCATTTGGATGCTTTGGCAATGGTTCAGAAATCGGGTGTATGGATATCGCATGCTGTAAGTCAAAATCACAAAACATGCGCAGTTGGCCTTTGTGCATCTGTGCTTGCTCGTGAACAATTGGATCGTGTTGACTGGAATACTCTCTTTCAAATTCTAAACGTGGCAGGGGTAAAATACCGGGAGCGAAAGGCTATTTACAATTTGTACAGAAACCAGATGGCAGTTATAAGAGTCGAGGGACATGAAAGGGAAGCAGTGGTTGGGAAGGGAGTAAGACAGGGTTGTTGCCTCTCCCCGATGTTATTCAATATGTGTATTGAGCAAGCAGTAAAGGAAACAAAAGAAAAATTCGGAGTAGGTATTAAAATCCATGGAGAAGGAATAAAAACTTTGAGGTTCGCCGATGACATTGTAATTCTGTCAGAGACAGCAAAGGACTTGGAAGAGCAGTTGAACGGAATGGACAGTGTCTTGAAAGGAGGATATAAGATGAACATGAACAAAAGCAAAACGAGGATAATGGAATGTAGTCGAATTAAGTCGGGTGATGTCGAGGGAATTAGATTAGGAAATGAGACGCTTAAAGTAGTAAAGGAGTTTTGCTATTTGGGGAGCAAAATAACTGATGATGGTCGAAGTAGAGGGGATATAAAATGTAGACTGGCAATGGCAAGGAAAGCGTTTCTGAAGAAGAGAAATTTGTTAACATCGAGTATAGATTTAAGTGTCAGGAAGTCATTTCTGAAAGTATTTGTATGGAGTGTAGCCATGTATGGAAGTGAAACATGGACGATAAATAGTTTGGACAAGAAGAGAATAGAAGCTTTCGAAACGTGGTGCTACAGAAGAATGCTGAAGATTCGATGGGTAGATCACATAACTAATGAGGAAGTATTGAATAGGATTGGGGAGAAGAGAACTTTGTGGCACAACTTCACCAGAAGAAGAGATCGGTTGGTAGGACATGTTCTGAGGCATCAAGGGATCACCAATTTAGTATTGGAGGGCAGCGTGGAGGGTAAAAATCGTAGAGGGAGACCAAGAGATGAATACACTAAGCAGATTCAGAAGGATGTAGGTTGCAGTAGGTACTGGGAGATGAAGAAGCTTGCACAGGATAGAGTAGCATGGAGAGCTGCATCAAACCAGTCTCAGGACTGAAGACCACAACAACAACATCTGTACTGATAACGAGAAATAGTGTTTTTATGCTAACGTATTGAAAAGAAAGGAATGGTTGAGCCCAAACATAGCAGCAACTGCCCGTACAAAGATCAGCGCGCAACCACAAAAGATAATGTTATGCATCTGGCGGAACAGAGATGGTGCGGTGTACCACGAGTTGCTTTCTCGAGGTATAACCACCACTGCTGTCACTTATATCAACAATTGAGACGTCTTGCAGACGCAGTCGAAGAACAACGACCAGAAAGACTGCGTGAAGTGACGTTACTCCACAATAAGGACCGCCCGCATACTGCTACACTGATAAAAAACACTACACAGGAGTTGGGTTAGGAAGTCACTCCGCACCCACCTTTTTCACTTGATCTTACCCCCTCAGATTTTCACATTTCCCGCTCTATGTCGAACAATCTTCAAGGAACTTCCTTTCCGGATGAAAATGCGCTCCGAACATGACGAGTTCTTCGCCTCAAAACCACGTGATCTCTGCAGTCGCTCAATCGGAAGGCTACGCCAGTGTTGGCAGACTGTTGTCAATAGTAAAGTAGAATATGTTATTGATGGCTTAAGTACCTGTAAAGTGTATCTGTTGTGTTTATTGAACTTACGGAGAAACGCTGCGAACTTATGCACCAGCTTCATAGTATCTGCACTGTGTTGGGCTCCGCAGAAATGTCAGCGCATTCCATATCTGCACAACTGTCACTCCACAGACCTATTATAAACTCTTGTCAGACACCCTTTCTTTGTCACCAACACACCGTTTATATTGGCTTCTGTCTCGGGTTCTTCGGCCGACGTTCATCTAATGATTTTTCTGACGTTTCGCCAGAACGAGTGGCTGGCATTGTCAAAGCTTCACCCTCCATTGCCGGTGGTGAACTGAAGGCGAGCTCGCGGCCGCAGACTATATGTACCTGGCGCGCCAACGTCCGAGGGCTTCTCCACGGTCATTTCCGGTGCGGTTCTCCTCTTGTTACCTGCGACGGTCGTTCGCTGCAGTACGGGAAGCCAGGATCCATTTACCTTAAGGCTTTCCTCTTTCTTGTTGAAACTATCACACGCGCTTGTTCAGAGAAGCTGTAGAAATCCAAAAACACGCGAACAGTTTCAACAAGAAAGAGGAAAGCCTTAAGGTAAACGGATCCTGGCTTCCCGTACTGCAGCGAACGACCGTCGCAGGTAACAAGAGGAGAACCGCACCGGAAATGACCGTGGAGAAGCCCTCGGACGTTGGCGCGCCAGGTACATATAGTCTGCGGCCGCGAGCTCGCCTCCAGTTCACCACCGGCAATGGAGGGTGAAGCTTTGACAATGCCAGCCACTCGTGCTGGCGAAACGTAAGAAAAATCATTAGATGAACGTCGGCCGAAGAACCCGAGACAGAAGCCAATAGGCAGTTTGTCAACAAGTGGCCACGAAAGCCTTAACAATTTTGTACACCGTTTATACCTGGACACATCTGTTCTCCCGCTGAAAGGCAGCAGATACAGCCGTAGCAAAACCTGTTGAAGTTACTCTTATTGCTCCAATGTCACCACTGCTGCGAAAATTAAGTAACCGTATTGGCGGAAAACATTTACCACTTGTTTATGAACCACAGTGTTACAGATTGTGAAGTAAATCTGCAGTTACGAAATCTTCGCAACAGTTCCTAAGTGAGCGTCATAAGAGCGACTTGGACAGGTCTTGCAAGAAACGTATGTGCCGTATTTTCAGCACTGTGCATACGTGTCTAGTTAACAAAATGTGTTTCTGACATACAATAACATATAATTAACAACAAACAGGGTGTTTCAAAAATGACCGGTATATTTGAAATGGCAATAAAAACTAAACGAGCAGCGATAGAAATACACCGTTTGTTGCAATATGCTTGGGACAACAGTACATTTTCAGGCGGACAAACTTTAGAAATTACAGTAGTTACAATTTTCAACAACAGATGGCGCTGCAAGTGATGTGAAAGATATAGAAGACAACGCAGTCTGTGGGTGCGCCATTCTGTACGTCGTCTTTCTGCTGTAAGCGTGTGCTGTTCACAACGTGCAAGTGTGCTGTAGACAACATGGTTTATTCCTTAGAACAGAGGATTTTTCTGGTGTTGGAATTCCACCGCCTAGAACACAGTGTTGTTGCAACAAGACGAAGTTTTCAACGGAGGTTTAATGTAACCAAAGGACCGAAAAGCGATACAACAAAGGATCTGTTTGAAAAATTTCAACGGACTGGGAACGTGACGGATGAACGTGCTGGAAAGGTAGGGCGACCGCGTACGGCAACCACAGAGGGCAACACGCAGCTAGTGCAGCAGTTGATCCGACAGCGGCCTCGGGTTTCCGTTCGTCGTGTTGCAGCTGCGGTCCAAATGACGCCAACGTCCACGTATCGTCTCATGCGCCAGAGTTTACACCTCTATCCGTACAAAATTCAAACGCGGCAACCCCTCAGCGCCGCTACCATTGCTGCACGAGAGACATTCGCTAACGATATAGTGCACAGGATTGATGACGGCGATATGCATGTGGGCAGCATTTGGTTTACTGACGAAGCTTATTTTTACCTGGACGGCTTCGTCAATAAACAGAACTGGCGCATATGGGGAACCGAAAAGTCCCATGTTGCAGTCCCATCGTCCCTGCATCCTCAAAAAGTACTGGTCTGGGCCGCCATTTCTTCCAAAGGAATCATTGGCCCATTTTTCAGATCCGAAACGATTACTGCATCACGCTATCTGGACATTATTCGTGAATTTGTGGCGGTACAAACTGCCTTAGACGACACTGCGAACACCTCGTGGTTTATGCAAGATGGTGCCCGGCCACATCGCACGGCCGACGTCTTTAATTTCCTGAATGAATCGCCAGACATGAACCCCTGTGACTTCGTTCTGTGGGGACACTTGAAAGACCAGGTGTACCGCCAGAATCCAGAAACAATTGAACAGCTGAAGCAGTACATCTCATCTGCATGTGAAGCCATTCCGCCAGCCACGTTGTCAAAGGTTTCGGGTAATTTCATTCAGAGACTACGCCATATTATTGCTACGCATGGTGGATATGTGGAAATTATCGTACTATAGAGTTTCCCTGACCGCAGCGCCATCTGTTGTTGAAAATTGTAACTACTGTAATTTCGAAAGTTTGTCTGCCTGAAAATGTACTGTTGTCCCAAGCATATTGCAACAAACGGTGTATTTCTATCGCTTCTCGTTTAGTTTTTATTGCCGTTTCAAATATACCGGTCATTTTTGGAACACCCTGTATAAATACTGATGCTTTCTGTTTAAGTCAATATGACGGCAACATAGTTTACCACATCAGAAAGCAAGATGCTAAAACGACTTTTTGTTCCGTGCCAGAAGAGGGTCCATGTAAATTGAAGCCATTAGCACATCCCCATAATGTTTGTACATCAGCTGATGGTATGTATAATTATATCTTTCATTACACATATTACAGTTGCAGAGCAACAGCACCTTGTAAAAGTACCTCAGTACTGTAAGTATTTGCCTGTAAAAGATGTTAGTTATGAAGTCAGATGGTCCGTCTGCAAATGAAAGCCTTGTGGACCTCTCCGCAAATTAAAATATACCCCATCTTTCTACTTTCATTATTGTAGAAGATATACTCTTGTGAAATCGACTGAATCTTTTTGAACACCCTGTACAAATGATTCATCAACAACGCTATTACGTTTACCAGTCGAACTTAAAAACCTACCAGTAATTTAAAATTCACTCGGTTTTTTTTCTGCTGCATTAGGCATCATTTGTAGCAAATGTTTGTGCGCAGGTCCGCGGAAACTTTGTAATATATATTGCATTTAACAACATTAGGAACGGAATTTCCCAAACCGTTAGTTGCAGTTAATTGAAACAATATTGACAATGTCGCAGTTTGTTGATTTAATCCAGGGCTAATATCAGCAAGTAATTAAACGTGATGTGAAATGCTGAGTAAGCTCATTTGGAATGCGTCCACTTTCAGATAATTGTGACGTACGATCGTTTGCAGAGTTTCCATCGAGCCCGTTTTATCGCTCGCCGCCCGATGGCCGATGGAGCCCCAAACTTTGAGCTGCTCGAAATTCTGCAAATGACAGAGGCGAATGTGGAAATATCCGGATCACGCAGCCATTTGTCAAAGGCGTGCTAATATCTGTACAGCCACGTAATCGCGGTGTGCTAACTTTGTTAAGACAGAATGAAATATGTCGGATAGTTATCCGGGTGTGCTTTTCGTTTCAACTGTATCTCCATACTCACCACTAGAAAACAATTACTCACGGATGAAATTAAACAGAATTCGTCAGGTAGTCACCCGGGTGTGCTTTTCGTTTCAACTGTATCTCCATACTCACCACTAGAAAACAATTACTCACGGATGAAATTAAACAGAATTCGTCAGGTAGTCACCCGGGTGTGCTTTTCGTTTCAACTGTATCTCCATACTCATCGCTAGAAAACAATTAACCACGGATGAAATTAAACGGAATTCGCTACGACGTTACCACTATAAACTACTTCTCTTAGCAGAAAACAATTCAGTGACATTCTTGTGCGCTTCGCCATCTAGCTAAAATATTTTGAAGGAGAACATAGTTCCTCAAATTTCAGAATATTAAATCCCTTTATTTCCCGTTACAGTACTGTTCCCTTCACAAGGCCATTGTCTAGTACCCCAAAATCTGTATCAGGCTATTTATCACAATTAGCAATACAGCTGAATTTCTCATTTTTAAAAGGCCTCATATCTCTATGTAGTACTAGTCGAAGGATGTGAAACAGAAATAGTAATTGAGAAAGTACATCCTCGTAACCTTTGGGGAAAAAATTCTCAAGGACAAAGAAGATAATGAATCAATTAAATTTTTCAAATATTTCTCCAGTCTATAATAACAGCAGCAAATTCCGTAAGCATGTTCATTCTTCCCTACTCAATATCTGCAACAAGATAGAATGTAAAGCATAATCGGTAACTTAAAGGTCAGTAATGGTAAGATAAAATTTATAAGCAACTGGACTGATTTAGAGGGAAGAGATTAAACAGCGAGGTCATCGGTCTGATTGGATTAGGGAAGGATGGGGAAGGAAGTCGGCCGTGCCCTGTCAAAGGAACCATCCCGGCATTTGCCTGAAATGATTTAGGGAAATCACGGAAACCCTAAATTTATAAGTAACAGCCTGATGTAAACAATGTAACCCACAGAAAATGTAACCTCTCTTAATGTATACTAACTTTTTAGAAGCCTTTTTTTTTGTTTTCGGTGGGTGTCATCAGTCTTCCGACTGATATCATGAAGGCTGCCCGAATTTCTCCTCTGTGCAAATCTCTTCTCCTCAGAGTAGCACTTGCAATGTACGTCCTCAATTATTTGCTGGATGTATTCCTATCTCTGTCTTCCTCTACAAATTTTACCATCTACAGCTCCCTCTAATACCATGAAAGTTATTCCGAGATGTCTTAACAATGTCCTAGTATCCTATGCCATACTGTCATCTTTATAACGTTTAGGTAAAAATGAGGCGGCTCTCCTCAAACTCGGCGAGGAGAGGAATATACGGAAAACACTGACAAGAAGAAGGAACAGGATAATAGGACATCTGTTACGACATCACGGAATAACTTCCATGATACTACATATACACTACTGGCCATTAAAATTGCTACACCGCCAAAATAACGTGTTACCGACACGAAATTTAACCGACAGGAAGAAGATGCTGTGATATGCAAATGATTTGATTTTCAGAGCATTCACACAAGGTTAGCGCCGGTGGCAACACCTACAACGTGCTGACATGAGGAAAGTTTCCAACCGATTTCTCATACACAGACAGCTGTTGACCGGCGTTGCCTGGTGAAACGTTGTTGTGATGCCTCGTGTAAGGAGGAGAAATGCGTACCATCACGTTTACGACTTTGATAAAGGTCGGATTGTAGCCTATCGCGATTGCGGTTTATCGTATCGCGACAATGCCGCTCGCGTTGGTCGAGATCCGATGACTGTTAGCAGAATATGGAATCGGTGGGTTCAGGACGGTAATACGGAACACCCTGCTGGATCCCAACTGCCTCGTATCACTAGCAGTCGAGATGTCAGGTATCTTATCCGGATGGCTGTAACGGATCGTGCAGCCACGACTCGATCCCAGAGTCAACATATGGGGACATTTGCAAGACAACAATCATCTGCACGAACCGTTCGACGACGTTTGCAGCAACATGGACTATCAGCACGGAGACCATGGCTGCGGTTACCCTTGACGCTGCATCACAGACAGGAGCGCCTGCGACGGTGTACTCAACGACGAATCTGGGTGCACGAATGGCAAAACGTCATTTTATCGGATGAATCCGCGTTCTGTTTACAGCATCATGATGGTCGCATCCGTGTTTGGCGACATCGCGGTGAACGCACATTGGAAGCGTGTATTCGTCATCGCCATACCGGCGTATCACCCGGCGTGATGATATGGGGTGCCATTGGTTACACGTCTCGGTCACGTCTTGTTCGCATTGACGGCACTTTGAACAGTGGACGTTACATTTCATTCGATCCCTACTAAACCCTACATTTCAGCAGGATAATGGAAGACCGCACGTTGCAGGTCCTGTACGGGCCTTTCTGGATACAGAAAATGTTCGACAGTTGTCCTGGCCAGCACATTCTCCAGATCTCTCACCAATTGAAAACGTCTGGTCAATGGTGGCCCAGCAACTGGCTCGTCACAATAAGCCAGTCACTACTCTTGATCAACTGTGCTATCGTGTTGAAGCTGCATAGGCAGCTGTACCTGTACACGTCATCCAAGCTCTGTTTGACTCAATGCCCAGGCGTATCAAGGACGTTATTACGGCCAGAGGTTGTTGTTCTGGGTACTGATTTCTCAGGATCTATGCACCCAAATTGCGTGAAAATGTAATCACATGTCAGTTCTACTATAATATATTTGTCCAATGAATACCCGTTTATCATCTGCATTTCTTCTTGGTGTAGCAATTTTAATGGCCAGTAGTGTAGCTGTAGAGAGCAATAATAGTAGAGGAAGACAGAGATAGGAATACATCCAGCAAATAACTGACGACGTACGTTGCAGTTGCTACTCTGAGATGGAAAAAAACACAGTAGAGGAATTCGTGGCGGGCTGCATCAAACCAGTCATAAGACTGATGACGGAGTTGCAGGAGATGATTTGCGTGTGTGTTTTTCTGCACAATGAAGGAGGCACTCTTCATGTATGCAGACATATAAAGATACTCACCAAATTAATTCGCAATTGCGGATGAGGATTACCATCCGCTGTAGAATGGAATGACCACAATGAAAATTTGTGCCGGACCGGATCTTCAACCCGGATTTCCCGCTTATCGTGAGCGGTCACCTTACCATTTGGCTATCCGTGCACGACTCACAGCCGGGCCCAAACTTCCATGCGTCGCCAACGATTCCACAGCTGATGGTAGTCCTTATTCGCAATTTGCGAATTCATTTGATGTGTTTCGTAATTGCTGTGATCGCCGCAGTACCTGTTCCTTTGGGCATGCATGCATGTCCAAAGGAACTTTGCATGGCAATCAGAATAGCACACGCACTGCAATATCATATCGTACAAAGATACTGTTTCTAACATAAGTATGTAAAAAGGCAACCCAAGATTTATTTTTTCGGTTTTCCGGTTGCAGCATAACGTCAAAGTGACGGTTACACTGCAGGAGAGGCAGAACAACACACAAAATACTTAACCGCGAGAATAAATTCTCGAAATGCTAATCATGAAGAAATACGTCACTGGTACAGTGTGTCATTATTTAAATCGTGAATGACACATTTGCAGGCTTTCCTAAGACACTGATTGTGATGAATGAAATTCAGTTGGCTGGAACTTCATGGTCTTATACTGCCCCTTTATCTATACTTGTTTGGAAACGAGTTTCCAGCATTTCTGGAAGAAGTTTCCTTCCACTACAAGGGTGCACATGTTCTTCCAGCGTGACGGGGCTCATGCAGTTTCTAATCCGCAGGTGACCCAACATCATATACACTGCGCACACACTTAAAGGGTTTGTTTTCTTGACATTCTGTCATTTTCTCCTTTCGCGACACAGAAGTTCGAAATTTGGGTCGAAGGTGCCTACAGGCGTCCTCGGGTTGGTGCAAAAGCGCACCTTACAACGTCACCCTCAGGCACGGCATCGCTTCAAACAGCAGTTTACCGACAATGCGGAAAAACGTGGCGGCAGGAAGAAGCATAAACGCCCTTTGCTGCTTCACATCACGTTCAGATTTCGTCGAATGGCTTCCAACGGCCCCTAGTAGTTTCACCCCCCTCTAGAGCAGAACGAAAACTGCGTCGCGCTACACTCCAAAAGAGTGGTTGCAACCAACTATGTCGTTGAATTGAATCGTCTAGAGGTGTCAGCAGTATATGAGGTCGTCAAGAGCGTTGCTCTGCTGCACGTCTCACTGCAAACTGCCGTTCTCGACCGTCAGATGTGTGTAAGTGAACATCCCAATGGAAGGGTGCTTTCATGGAAGCCCTCTATGCCACCTCTTGCTTGGTCGGTTGGTTTGGGAGAGAGGACCAAACAGCGAGCTCATCGGTCCCATCTACATCTACATATACACTCCTGGAAATGGAAAAAAGAACACATTGACACCGGTGTGTCAGACCCACCATACTTGCTCCGGACACTGCGAGAGGGCTGTACAAGCAATGATCACACGCACGGCACAGCGGACACACCAGGAACCGCGGTGTTGGCCGTCGAATGGCGCTAGCTGCGCAGCATTTGTCCACCGCCGCCGTCAGTGTCAGCCAGTTTGCCGTGGCATACGGAGCTCCATCGCAGTCTTTAACACTGGTAGCATGCCGCGACAGCGTGGACGTGAACCGTATGTGCAGTTGACGGACTTTGAGCGAGGGCGTATAGTGGGCATGCGGGAGGCCGGGTGGACGTACCGCCGAATTGCTCAACACGTGGGGCGTGAGGTCTCCACAGTACATCGATGTTGTCGCCAGTGGTCGGCGGAAGGTGCACGTGCCCGTCGACCTGGGACCGCACCGCAGCGACGCACGGATGCACGCCAAGACCGTAGGATCCTACGCAGTGCCGTAGGGGACCACACCGCCACTTCCCAGCAAATTAGGGACACTGTTGCTCCTGGGGTATCGGCGAGGACCATTCGCAACCGTCTCCATGAAGCTGGGCTACGGTCCCGCACACCGTTAGGCCGTCTTCCGCTCACGCCCCAACATCGTGCAGTCCGCCTCCAGTGGTGTCGCGACAGGCGTGAATGGAGGGACGAATGGAGACGTGTCGTCTTCAGCGATGAGAGTCGCTTCTGCCTTGGTGCCAATGATGGTCGTATGCGTGTTTGGCGCCGTGCAGGTCAGCGCCACAATCAGGACTGCATACGACCGAGGCACACAGGGCCAACACCCGGCATCATGGTGTGGGGAGCGATCTCCTACACTGGCCGTACACCACTGGTGATCGTCGAGGGGACACTGAATAGTGCACGGTACATCCAAACCGTCATCGAACCCATCGTTCTACCATTCCTAGACCGGCAAGGGAACTTGCTGTTCCAACAGGACAATGCACGTTCGCATGTATCCCGTGCCACCCAACGTGCTCTAGAAGGTGTAAGTCAACTACCCTGGCCAGCAAGATCTCCGGATCTGTCCCCCATTGAGCATGTTTGGGACTGGATGAAGCGTCGTCTCACGCGGTCTGCACGTCCAGCACGAACGCTGGTCCAACTGAGGCGCCAGGTGGAAATGGCATGGCAAGCCGTTCCACAGGACTACATCCAGCATCTCTACGATCGTCTCCATGGGGAATAGCAGCCTGCATTGCTGCGAAAGGTGGATATACACTGTACTAGTGCCGACATTGTGCATGCTCTGTTGCCTGTGTCTATGTGCCTGTGGTTCTGTCAGTGTGATCATGTGATGTATCTGACCCCAGGAATGTGTCAATAAAGTTTCTCCTTCCTGGGTCAATGAATTCACGGTGTTCTTATTTCAATTTCCAGGAGTGTATAATCCGCTAGCCACAAAGCTGTGTGTGGCGGAGGGCACAATTCGCGCCAAATTCATATCCATCCCCCCCCCCCCACACACACACACACACACACACACATACTGTGACACTCGCGGATCGCGGGAGGGAAATACGACTGTCTGAACGCCTCAGTACGAGCTCTAATTTCCCTTATCTTTGAATGGTGATCATTGCGCTATTTGAAAGTTGGTGGTAATAATGTATGCTCTACATCCTCGGTGAAGATCGGATTTCGGAATTTAGTGAGCAGCCCCTTCTGTTTAGGGCGCCGTCTATCTGCAGGTTTGTCTCACTTCAAACATTCTATGACATTTGTAACGCCCTCGCGATGGCTCAATGTACCAGTCACGAATCTTGCCGCTCTTCTTTGGACCTTCTCAATCTCTTGAATCAGAACCAACTGGTAAGGATCCCATACAGACGAGCAGTACTCCAAAACTGGACGAACTAACGTATTCTAAGCTATTTCCTTTGTTGAAGGACTGCATCGCTTCAGGATTCTACCAATAAACCGCAATCTAGAGTTTGCCTTACCCGTTACTTGTGTAATCTGATAATTACATTTGAGATCATTTCGAATAGACACACCCAGATACTTGACCGACGTTACCGCTTCCAAAGACTGGGCATTTATTTTGTACTCGTACATTAATGGGGATTTTTGCCTTGTTATACGCAGTAGATTACACTTACTAATATTGAGAGATAACTGCCAGTCATTAAACCACGCATTTATTTTCTGCAAATCCTCAATGATTTGTTCATAGATTTCTTGTGATACTACTTTCCTGTAGACTACAGCATCATCGGCAAACAGTCTAATACCGCTGCAATACCATCAACCAGATCGTTTATGTAAATCGTAAAAAGCAGAGGACCTATTACACTGCCCTGGGGTACACCTGAAGTTACGCTTGTTTCTGTTGAAGTCACCCCGTTCAGGACGACATACTGCTCCCTGTCTGTTAGAAAACTTTCTATCCGAACGCATATGTCATCGGATAGACCGTAAGTGCGCACTTTTTGTAGCAAGCGACAGTGTGGAACTGAGTCGAACGCCTTTCGAAAGTCTAGAAATATGGCATCAACCTGGGAGCCGGTATCTAGAGCCCGTTGTATATCATGCACAAAGAGGATCAGCTGTGTCTCGCATGACCGCTGTTTCCTAAAACCGTGCTGGTTTCTGCAGGTGAGCTTCTCAGAGTCTAGAAAGGTCATTATGTCTGAACACAAAATATGTTCCATGATTCTACAACAAATCGATGTCAATGAAATTGGCCGGTAATTATGTGCATCCGATTTTCTACCCTTTTGATAGTTTGCTATGACCTGGGCCTTCTTCCAGTCCCGTGGAACTTTCCGCTGTTCCAATAATCTCTGATAGATGATGGATAAGAATGATGCTATACTTGTAGCATAGTCAACATAAAATCTTACGGGGATACCGTCTGGGCCAGATGCCTTTCTGGCGTCTAAGGATTTTAACTGTTTTACAATCCCAGATACACTGAACACCATGTCAGCCATCCTTTCGTTTGTTTAGGATTAGGGAAGGATGGGGAAGGAAGTTTTCCGTGCCCATAGAACGGAACCATCCCCTTATTTGCCCGAAGCGATTTAGGGAAATCACGGGAAACCTAAATCAGGATAGCCGCACGCAGGTTTGAACCGTCGTCCTCCTGAAAGAGAGTCCAGTGTGCTAACCGCGCACCACCTCGCTCTGTCACCTCTTAAGGCCTTTCGTGTCGCTTCTGAGCAGTGGTGTGTCTGCAATGTTTTCTTTGAATATCCATAAGAAAACAGAGTGACATCCACTCTGGAAGTGCGTTTCTGACATCCATCGCAGAGGCGTCAGTAGCAGGGATGAGACATGGGTAAATGGGTGTGTGACGACCTCCCCATCCTGTGACACATTCGCGGTGGCGTTGGTCAGTATTGTAGTGAAATTTGGTCCCTATGTGACATAATCAATTGACCTTACATATTACATAGAATTCTGAGTTCTGGTGTTTTTTCCGCATGTGTAGACATCGTGCTGTTTGAAGCTTCAGCGTGCCCGAGGATGTCGTGGCAAGACGCCTCACTTTTGCACCAATACAGAGGAAAGTTGTAGGAATCTTCGAGTCAAACTTCGAACTTCTGCATCTGTGATGTGCGTACTGTAAGACCTTCGGTACACACACCATCAGATTATTTGAACTGTCGCTCTAACGAAGTAGGCGAGTGTCAGCAATATGTCTCGTGGTCTTATCGTGGCGTGTTTATCTTCTGCCATTATGTCAGACGATAGAAATGCCACTTGCACGCTCAGAGTAGCAGATTGATGGTGACCAACTTTAAACAGAACTTGATTAATTTTCACACACATTTATTAAAATAATAAAAAGCATAGACATCACGTAACTTGATTCTGGATGTTTTTTACAACTGACAATCTGAAGTTCCTTTGGTCTTGGTATGTTAATCTTATTCTCACATATCTCTGATACTTGACAAAGTGTCTGTACATTTATCTTCATGGCTATGTACAGGAATATGGTAATCTTGTTAGGTGCAGACTGAAACTTGACTATAGACTGGTACAGACTAATGCAGACTGGTACAGACTGGTGCAGACAAATGCACACTGACTAATCGGAGGTCTGTACACTCGTTACAATACCTCGCGCGTTCGGGTGTCACTGCGCGAGTGTGATCCGCGAGGAGAAAAGGTTCTACGTTAGCAGCAATCTCATTGGCTGCATTACATATTAATACGCGGATCGGCGGAAGCAGAATTTGGTCCGTCTCTAAGGCAGCGCCATCTTGTAGTGCGGAGACGGACGAGCGCTGCGCCTGCGCTGTTGTGCTTAGCGGGGCGCGCTCTAGTGGGAAAGTTGTGTACGTGGTGACTACGCGGACCTATGTACACAACAGCATTGTAATGGAAGAAAATGACAGGGTTTCGAAAAAGTGACCCTTTCTGTTGCACAGTACAAACATGACATTTCTCGGAAGATGAATTGACACAAATGGCCACAGTTATTGGCCGCCGAGATCTGTGGATCCTTTTAGATGTTCGCCTTAGGGATGGTTCAAAGACGAACTCTACAAAGAAGAAATAAGTCAGCAAGCTCTTGGAATCCATCCTTTCCCGGCGTATCCATCTCCACCTCCACCAAAACCACCTCCTCCCAAACAACCAATGTGGCTTTCGACCTTCCTTCTCTGCTGATAACCAACTCCTCCGCCTCACTCATCTCCTCTCCCTCCAGCTTAACTCCCGTCGCTCTGCCATATTTGTCTCCCTTGACCTCAAAAAGGCCTACGACCATGTCTGGCATCCCGGTCTCCTGTTTAAACTCCAAACCTATGCTCTTCCTATCAACTACATCCCTCTGGTGGCCTCCTTCCTCTTCCACCGCCCCTCCTATGTTACCATCCATAATGCCAATTCCCACACCTTCTACCCCTCTGCAGGTGTGCCCCAGGGCTCTGTCCTCTCCCCTCTCCTCTACCTCCTGTACACGGCAGATATGCCCCAACCCCCTCCCCTCCAGTACACCTCTTGCAATATGCTGATGACACCGCATTCCTCGCCCTCGCTCCTACCCTCCATCAGTCCCAACGCCTTCTCCAGAATCACCTTGACCTTTTTGCTGCATGGTGTAACCAGTGGCTCCTGAAACTCAACCCTTCCAAGACCCAGGCCATCATCATAGGTCGTACCACTCGCTCCTTCTGGCTCCTGGATTTCTCCCTTACTGTCTGCACCCGTCCTGTCCGCCTCACCCCCACCCTCACCTACCTTGGCCTCACCATTGACCGTCACCTCACCTGGATCCCTCATTTCCGCTCCATCCAATCCAAAGCCCACAACCGCCTCAGACTCCTCAAACTCCTCTCTGGCCGGACATGGGAATTGCACCCCTCTACCATCCTCCACATTTAAAAATCCTTAATCCGTCCCATCCTCTGTTATGCCAGTCCTGCCTGGGTATCTCCCCCCCCCCAAATTCTATAAGTCCCTCCAGATCCTTGAGCGTCATGCACTCCGCCTCGCCTTCCGTATACGCCTCCCGTCTCCCATGCGGATCCTCTATGATCTCATTCCTTTCCCCCATCTGCTCCTAGTCCTCGAACATATCCGCATCCTCTACACCTCCCGCCGTCTTGAACCCCCTCACCCCCTGGTTGCTCCTCTCCTCTCCCATCCCCGCCCCCTGCCACGTCTTCACCGTTGTGTCCCCCCTACTCTCCATCTCTACGCCCTACATCTCCTTTCCCAAGGTGGCTTCCATCAACTCCCCCTCCCGGATGATGCCCTCTCTCCCTGCATTTATCCTTCATATCAACTCTGATCCTCACCCCCCTCCTTTCCTCCATCCTTTCCCTGGGCTCCCTCTTCCTCCCCCCCCTTCCATCCTGTGTTTTCTCCCCGCCTACCCTCTCCCTATCTCCTTTCTCCCCCCCCCCCCGCATCCTTTTGTACTCCCCTCCTCTGCCTTCCCCACTCCCTGGCACGTCTGCTCAGCACCCCCCCCCCTCTTATGTATCCTCATCTTCCATTGGCTCCTTTCCCCCCTCCCCCTTCACTTTTCCTCTCCTTCCCCCACCCCTTTTTCCCGTCATCTGACCACTTTCCCCCCACCTGCTCTCGGGTGTGGTATGTCATTTTGTGCCAATTTTTTAGTGCAGTGTTTAAGTGAGTGTTCAGTGTTGTGCGTATTTCCACAGTGTTGCGAACAGAAATCTTGCTGTCGCTGGGTGTGCTTTTTATATCTCTTGTGAACAGAAACCAGACTGTCGCCGTGTTTTTTAATTATCTGTCTATTATTTTTCTGCTTCCTGTGTATTTTATTAGCATCATCCACCCTGTGTTTTATGTTTTAAGCTCCAGTATTTTCTGCCATTTTACCTTTAAGTCACCGATTTTATCGCCAACTGTTATTATTTTTTTATTATCTTCATCTTTTTAAAACAAATTCTGTAAGCTGAAGAGCGGCGTAATAAGCTGCTGCCAGTCCGCCCCCTTTAGGGGGAATCGAAACTCAATAAAGGAAAAAAAAGAAGAAATAAGCACAACAGATGAATGGAAGGGATTATTATTACTGATACCCTTAGAAAAGAAAGCCAAGACGACCTAAGAAGATGTGTTGTGAAGACGTCGAGGTCGAAGGTGGAATTTATGAAAATAAACTTTGATCATTTGACCTTATTAAAAACCTTCTCTGAAGACTACATTCTAATACCTAAATTGGAGACACTTCCCGTCCCGCCGAACTGCGCGGTCACCTGCCACAGTACGCGCAGCAACCTGCGCGACTCTTCGTGTATCTCCGAGACCGGTCGGGCACCTCCGCCGCTTGTTTCGCGGCAGACAGCAGACGGCGCGCCTTATTGCATCTGGCGGAAATGAGATCAGCGCCGCGGGCTGCCAGACAGTCGGAATTCCGGCCTCTCCTTCTCCTTCTCCTTTCCGCGTCCTCGGCTCTGCATATAAATCTTTGTGCCGCAGGGACTTCTTTCCTGCGGCTTTATACAAATTGAGTTCGTCGCCTCAACTGGATTCGCTCGCCCCCGCGCCGGTCCGTCGTCTTCGGCCGTGTTCTCGCCATAAACATCGTTTAGGAGAGGACCCGACCTCCGATAGCAATAGGGAGATGGACCCCTTTCCGAGCAATGCTAAACGCTTTAGTTTCCAGACCGCAAAAGCCAGTACTGGGGACACAAAACGGATTATACTAATACTCAAGTGTATCTGGAAAGCACTTCAGCATTTTTAACGTCTACTACAGGAATTTACTTGGTGGGATCCAGTTTGAACAGAAATAATATTTCCACGATGAATTTTCACTCTGCTGTGGAGTGGGCGCTGATGTCAAAACTTCTCGACAAACTAAAACTGTGAGCTGTACCTCTTTCTGCCGGCAGCGGTGGCCGAGCGGTTCTAGGCGCTTCAGTCCGGAACTGCGCGACTGCTACGGTCACAGGTTCGAATCCAGCCTCGGGCATGGATGTGTGTGATGTCCTTAGGTTAGTTAGTTTAAGTAGTTCTAAGTTCTGGGTGCTGATGACCTCCGATGTTAAGTCCCATAGTGCTCAGAGCCATTTGAACCATTTTTTTGTACCTCTCTCTCACATGCCACACTTTAGAGTTCCGATGGGAAAATTTAACGCGGAGTCGGAACATTTATGGGAATCGCGTAGCACTGCCGAAAACGAAGAAAAAGCGAAGCGAATATAGCCACCAAATTTACTTACTTATTTTTATTTATTTATTTGTTTATTTATTTTTATTTTTAACTTTTTTTGAGGCCTCCAAACTACCCTTGAAGCCCGTCCTTCCACTCACCAAAAGTGCTTTTTCGGCGAGCTTATACGGCAATAATTCTGTTTATTTCATGAAAAAGTCTCTTCTTCCTTCAACAAAATGAAAATAAGGAGTCTTCTTAGTCCTTCTGTTCCAGTACAGTAAATTGTTCCCTATGAAAAAAATCAACTTCTTGGTTTTTCAGGTGAAGAAACTAAACAGCTTCTTTGTTTTTCAGGTGAAGAAACTAAATTCTCTTCAAAGTATTTAATAAACACACACGTGGCCGCGTATAAGTTGTTACTTTTTATTTGTTGATGACCGGTTTCGATCTTCTAGAGAAGATCATCTGATCTACATTCTGTGAAGAGCAATAAAACATATTACTTTAGTTACAATAGAAATAGGCACTAATGCACAATAATTTAGTGAAAAGGCCCCGCGTGATATACCTTTGATGTTAGTAGGAATCCCTGACTTGGAGCTAGTACCACCGAAGGTATAACTCCCTGAGCCTTTTTACTACATTATTGTCTATTAATGTCCATGTAGACTGCGACTAAAGTGATATATTTTATTCCTCTTCACAGAATGTAGATCTGATGGTGGTCTGTGCAGTAGATCGAAACCGCTCAACAAATAAAAAGTAACAACTTATACGCGACCACGACTGCGTTTTCTAAATATATTAAATCATTATTAGATTGCTGTTTCCTAGAACAATGTTCCGAAAAAATATAAATTCCCTTCATTCGCGAATAAAATCAGATGTGATGATTCTGCTGGATTGCTTTTATAAATTTCTGAGTAGTACTTATATGAAAAAATTACGCGTTGTCCTCGTGGTTGCTGAGTTTATACACAAAAACTTGTGCCCTTTAAATGAAAACTACAAAATTGTACTCGTGTGCCTTTTCTTCGCACACATGAGATCCTGCTCCTCACAGTTAAGGTGTGAATTTAAGAAAATAGGCGACTTGCAGAATAGAAGCATTTTATGTATAAGTAAAATAAAATACTGTAATTCAGAATAAAACAAAATCTTATTAAGAATTGTTCTTCGAAACAAGCCGCTAAAGGCTCTTCGTTTGCGCCAAAGCAACACAAGTTATTTCTTTGCTACTTCTTAAGAGAAAACATCTGTTATAAATGATATGTACTCAGAAAGCCCACCTTCAAAACAGAGTTTTATATGCTACCTCCTGTGCGACATTTATAAGATTGGCAAAGGTTTATCGTTAACTTCCATTCGTTTTCTCTATGCTGTGCTGTGTCCACAACTAAGTAATAAATTGATATCCATCTGTTAGTCAACGTCTTTGCCTGTGGATAATGAATAAACCTAGCAGAAGGAAGGAAGTCACTTGGACCGTCAAGCCTTAAAATGTATATGCTAAACCGCATATATAAGCATTGTTAGTTAGGCATATCTGATGAATTACCTAAATCTTTCACAATCTGCGACATGGTCGCGAACTGAACAGTGACCGGAAAACAGAATAAATTTCCTTTACTTCACGTCTATGGTCACAAATTTGTTATGTCATCAGACTACCAGTTTCGGCCTATAACGAATATCTTCAGATCTGTTTTATAAAAACGTGTCCTAATGTACTGCACCCATACTGGCATCGTCGAATGCTGAACACAAAATCAGCGCCAGCGTCAACAGACATGTAGTGCTGCTGACAATATGACTCTAGAGTATACTGTTGTTTATAAATGTTTAACGTCGAACAAGATGGTCTTCTCTCTCGGTATTGCCACTTACCCGTACGGAGCCAGATCTTCTGGCGACAGTAGTTTCTCGTGAACAACACTATCAGCAGTTATGTTCAGTGGCTACATTCCCGCTCAGTCTTTCTGTAGTATCGCAGAAGGAACATCTAGCTTCTCATAACCCTATTGCACGACCTCGTTCAAACTCAGTGAGATGTTGATAATGGTGTCTCTGTCGCCTTAAAACCATTCTTGACTAACATCAACTCACCACGTCCAATCTCAAACGTAACTAACTATTACGACCTTTACACCGTGTGTTTAAACAGAACCTTAGTTGCACTTACACCACTCTTATGCGACTACCGAGAAATTTTAATAGACATCATCTTCCAGATGTAGAAACACGCCTACCAACTTTTGTTTATGTCTCACAACTCCTGCTTGGTGTTGCGATTTTTTTCCGTCACTTCAGTATGTACTTATATAATTGTTACCGTTGTGATCTCTATCATTTCGATTGTTATGGTACATTTGTTTTTCTACTACCCTGCCCGGCCCGTCTACATATCGTAAAAATTGTTCTAGACAATCGTCAGGTCCATGTACTAAATCCCACTGCAACCTTTCCGGTAATCTCCTTTTGAGTGCATCAATCGAAGTCATTTCATCAAATGGCCTGTCAAGCTGGGCTAATTTCTTGAGTTGATTCTTACAAAATTCTTTCAGTGTGCTGTCCATATTCCTTTAATTTGGACCATTCATAAATTCACTTTTAATACTCCGTGGTTCAGCTCCTGACCAAAATTTATTTAAAAAACTTCGTTCAGAACTCTGATGTGTCTCCCACTGACTTAAATTTAGATTTGCTCTACGACAGATCTTTGACTTCAAGACATCGTTTAACAAATTTAATCTATTGGTCACCACTCATGCCTGACGCAAAACTGTCTCTATACTGGTGTAGAAAATCCACTGGATGTAAATTGTCTGATGGAAAACTTTTGATTGGAATGTTGGACCATGCAATACCTTTGTCTGAATAAACACTTTTTTGTTAATACAGTTTCCCTGAACTACTGAAATTTTTTGATCTAAAACATTTGCATTAATTAGCATATTGTTTTCAACATTTAAAAGTTTTTGGTATATATATATATATATATATATATATATATATATATATATATGTGTGTGTGTGTGTGTGTGTGTGTGTGTGTGTGTGTGTGTGCCTGTGTGGTGTAACGTGGACACTATGTATTTTAATGTTGTTACACGTATTGTATTTTAACGTTGTGCGAACTTCGCTTGATCTGATGTAGTGATCATCCGTGAGTTCCTGCAATCAACAGTGGTTCTCCATAATAATTTTGGTGTATTGCTCAAACAGTTTTATCGAATGTAGATGAGACTTCAAGATGGTCGCTCGACTGAAACTCGTCCGTGAATAATACAGTTATAGCTGCTGTTGGTGAATTTTCTGTTATACCATTCTTTAAATGTATTAAAGCTGTGGTGTAAATTTTACAAAAGATGAGGTTTCTCAAACAGACTGGTCTGAAAACATTTACATTTTTATTTTCTTCCTCTCAGTTTTTGAGACTTTTAACCATGTCATCACAACCAATAGAAGTAAACATTATCTTCAAAACAAATCTATTCGGCTTTGGAAGGCACTCGATGAGTCGCTATTGGTCGCACGTGAACGGCGCTTACAATCAAACAGTGGGCTGTGACAGACATTTCGGAACAGCCGGCGCCTGGCGGTTCGAGTGCCCGCAGTGCTTGTTTGCCCTCCGCTTGTTTTCTCGCAGTTTCTTCCTTTTCGCAGCCGCGTTTCGCGTTCACAAAAATGCGGAGGACGCGTCGCTGTACCGATTCCTGTTTCTCGTTTTCTACACCTTATCTGCGGGTCTCCTGCCCCCACCCCTCCGCGTCTCCTGTCGGGAGAACTTTAATGGAAAGAATACGCCTCCGAACGGCGTGACGCCCGCTACGAGCAAAAGGTCCCGCCGGAAACGTTTCGTTTTCCGCAGCCTGCGTTCGTCTCTGGTGGCGCCGCTCTGTTCCTTTTCCCAGACCCTATTATTTCATGAAATGTGTATACAGTTCCACCTGAAGGGTAATTTCCTGTCAGAAACGAATGTTTTCTCTTCTCCTGCAAGAGGCACACTTTAGTCTCGGCAGTTACCTCACCTGCTTCGAAACCACAGTCGTATGATGGAAGAGAATACTTCTAATTTCCTCGCTTTAGCCCATATAGATGCGCTCAGAGTAGCAGGCCTGTTCCTCTACGGCGGATATGTTCATATCATCATCATCATCATCATCATTAGTGTTCTGGCCAAAGGCAGATTTTCACAGGGTAACTCTCCGCCATGCTCACCTCTTTTCTACCTTCCTCTTCAGGTCCGCTACTTTAAGTCGCCTATCATCTCGCATTTTCTCTTTCCTCTCAATCTCCTCTCAGAAACTAGTCCTTCCAAAGATAGCAGGCACACCCATATCAACGAATGTCCCATTCAATTCTTCTCCCTTTCCTTTATAACCTGCAGCAGTCTTTTCCTCCCGCCAACCCTTTCCAACTCTCTTTCGTTACTCACTTTATTTACTCCAGCGTATACTCTCCATTCTCCTCCTGGCACAACACTGCACGCCAGCCATTACGATTGATGTATTACGGCACAGAACTGAATCACCATGGAATGACGCACCCTTATCTGGCATTTAAGATCAACTGGATTCACAGCCGCGAAAGACCCGTTGTTGCTGCCACATGTGGCATCTCTGTGCATAAATTTCTCATTTTGTATATACCCAAATCACATACAAAATTTAATCATCACTTCTTCCTACCGTAGAGTAAATCCAAATAAAATTTCGTTATTTTCTGTCACCCCTGGTGTCGGCAGTTTTAATGGCCAGGAACGTATTTTTCCTTCAACGGCTTCATTTCTTATGCTAAATCATTGCTCATGAGTAAGATTAGTCGTCACTTCGTTTCTCATTGGAGACAAGTATAGTGCTGGTGCTGTAATATTCTCATTCTGTCATGTCCTATTAACTCAACGGTCTTAATTAAAAAATGAGTGTGCTCGAATTGCTAATTAATTTTTGTCTCGCCGCGTTCATGCGCGACTTTTTTTTAGGCGTGGATCAATGTCCTTACATTGTGACAAGATCCACCACCATGAATCAGCTTCCTGTTAGTAGCGGAGTATTTTACTACAGAAGGCGTCACGTAGCAAATGTAACATGAACACACACAGATATTGCCCATTAAGAAATACATTCGTGGAGTAGAAAGAGCTATCATGTAGAAATTATTTAAATTTGATGGAACGGATTTCAGAAAACAGGGTAATAGGAAGCAGAGCCGTACTTGTCGATTTGCCCACGAGAGACTAAAACATCTTTCAAACACCTCTTTTATTTTTTGAGTAGTTCTGTCTCCCTGTTCACAAGTTCCGACATTAAACATTAACACAAACAATATGCACTAATTTTTCCCGATAGGACTGAACACATATCAACAGTGTGCAAGGAATTAAAACCTGTCAAATATTTAACACTCGACACTTAATGACAAGAAATCAAGAAGATAATGTACAATTTTTTTCTAGAAAATAATTTATCTGAAAATAATATTCAATTGACATAGGCATATTAAAATTTTTATTGAAACAGACCTATCCTAGGAATTTCTCAACTCCCAAAGGCGACGTACTTTGCCCCCAAAGTAGACAAGAATAAAGAAGATTACGAATAATCTGTGCACAGTACTAAAACTGGCTGGGCATTAGTAAACAAGAATAGGAAGAGTGTCTTTCACCTAAAGGCAATGGATGTAGAGTCCAGACCTACACCTTTTGAAAGCAAAACAGTTCTCACAATCTACCGACAACAGTACACACAGAGGTGTATTCTGGACTGCAGAATTAACTAGTGTGGCTACACAAACAAAAATCGGTAAGCATAGCTTTAATCTAATTTGGTACAAGGCGCAGTCAGTTACACACTTTAGCAGGACACACACCACGGGTTAACCACAACACGAGCCCTTGCCTACATCAAAAAGTCGCACTGCGATCATACAGCCACCATATAACGGCAGATGCATATCACCATCAAGCAGTCCGGACAGGCAATCGACGTACGAGCTCCCCCTTGATGTACGGCTGCTTGTCGACAATAGTAGAATGTTTTCTGTATAGCGGCTGCTTCCTCAGCTGTCGCCGCTCCATCGAGCAACATATTGCCTTCCCTCACACTGCAGGCTGAGTCGTGGAAAACCAGAGATGACAGCCGGGTAGCGCTCTCTGATGGAAGCGATAAACCGAGACGTCCAGCTCACGACCTACTTGTTTCTTAAATCGTTTCATTTTCTCCCTGCAGTTTTTGAGATAAGTGCTGAAATATGTTTGGCCGGCCGGTGTGGCCGTGCGGTTAAAGGCGCTTCAGTCTGGAACCGCGTGACCGCTACGGTCGCAGGTTCGAATCCTGCCTCGGGCATGGATGTGTGTGATGTCCTTAGGTTAGTTCGGTTTAATTAGTTCTAAGTTCTAGGCGACTGATGACCTCAGAAGTTGAGTCGCATAGTGCTCGGAGCCATTTTGAACCATTTTGAAATATGTTTGTGGTTGCATACTTTGCTCTTTAATTGGAAGAACAAGGTGGATAGTTGCGAAGAGTGGAAATTAATTTTTTTCCTAGTTTAATACAAGGTTAACCCGAAATTAACGAACAAAATTTCGGAGATTTTTCAGAGATATACTCTGACTATTTTGGCACAGGACTGTTGATAAATTATAGATATAGCGATACTTTTCCAAAGAATATCGATATATATTAGCAATATGCATCTCACCGATGTTTCGATGTATCAACATCGAAAAGGCAATACCAAGTGGCGATTTTTTTTATTTCGTATTATTTTTTTCGTAGTTTTCGGCAAATATTTGACACTGTTCTTTTGAAAGTGTGGTAGAACATAGTTTTACCTCCACTTTGTGAAGGAGTCTCACTTTTTGAGCTTTCATTACGTTCAGTCTTTCTCTTTGACTGTGTGAAGCAAGTGTATTTTACCATTCTATTTCTCTTCCTCTAACCTATCTACCTCTTCTATATCTCTTCCACCCCATTCTATCGTCTTATGTCTCTGCTCGATGAGAATAACTCACAAGCTGCAAGAATATAACGAGAAAATTCCCAACTAGCAATAGTACTGACATTCATAAAAGAAAAATATGTTTACTTTCATATACATAGTCATTACTATTATTATTATTCTTGATTGTTAGAATTATTTTTGATTGTTATAATTATCATTGTACTACTTTTATAATCTCTATTTTTTTCTTTAACATTAATACTGTATAACATGTTATATGTCCTTAATGTTCTGTAGAAACTGAAATTTGTTCAATCTGAGTATGCCTGGTTAGGTGTAAGAGAGGGCCTGAAGGCCCTAATCTTGCCAGGTAAAATAAATGCATAAATAAAATTAAATAAATAAATAAGTGTAGGTGGCACACGGGGGGTAGCGGTGTGAATGGAATGACAAAGTTTCCGATGTGAAGAAATAGCACACCGGTTGCCTTAAAAGACAATTTTTAATGCATCTAGTGTGCTATTTGTTCACATCGGCGTTCTTCCAAAATTGCTGCTGAGAAATGATGAACAAAAATCTAAATGACAAGACTCGTCTTTTCGGCGAGCGGAGACGTGTCAGGGGGAAATGCTCACGTAATCAGGGGTCGGCGCTACCAACAGAAATTGCAACGTTTAACTTCACCGCGCAATTTTGACACTGCAACTGTCGTTTACAGAAATGAAAAGACAGGGAAATCGATACGAAGAGTTCCGGACAAACCCGATATGTGACGACACCGAACGACTGACCCATCGGGCACCTTCTATTGCGCCACTCACGTGCAGTTACCATTATTAGCAAAAGTGGTTATCGCCAAGCGTAGACGTGCACTGTTTTCCTTTCAGTTCACGCTCTAAAGGTGAAAAGCAGACTGCTAGCTTGTTGATGCACAGAGTCGTTAATAACAGATGAATACTCAAACATGCAGCTCTATAACTGGCATAATGTTTACAACGTGCAGCCGATATTTTCATGGACCGGTTCGTCGCTATTTTCTCCGCCGATATATCGACACATTTTTTCAGTAGGTCGAGGGCCGATTATGTCATTTTTTAAATGTTGATATATCGAATTCCAAATATTTTTAGAATATTTACCGTCTTATTTTGGCATAGGGGGATGTCAAGAACGGGGAACAGAGATTACGCTTACACCACAGTCCGTGTGTAGAGTGTGGAATTTCGCCACGAGACATTTATCAACAGAAGTAAGCTAAGTAAGTCAACTTCCTGATTTGTTTATCAGTGAAATCAGTAACTACTCTTAGAGTAAAATTTGCGGAATTCGAGTGGCGGTAAGAGACCAGAGAGAAAGTAGTGTAGTTTACACAGAGCTCCTGCAGAATATTACCTCCACGACGATTCAAAGTAAGAGCCTACGGATTTTCAGACCAGCTGTGTGGTTGGATTGAAGAGTTTTTAGCAAACAGAACACAGCATGATGTTATCAAGGGGAGACATCTACAGACATTAAAGTAACCTCTCGCGTGCCACAGGGGAGTGTTATGGGACCATTGCTTTTCACAATATATATAAATTACCTAGTAGATAGTGTCGGAAGTTCCATGCGGCTTTTCAGCGTGATGCTGTAGTATGCAGAGAAGTTGCAGCATTAGAAAATTGCAGTGCAATGCAGGAAGATCTGCAGCGGATAGGCACTTGGTGCAGGGAGTGACAACTGACCCTAAACATAGACAAATGTAACTTATTGCGAATACATAGAAAGAAGGATCCTTTATTGTATGATTATATGATAGCGGAACAAACACTGGTAGCAGTTACTTCTGTAAAATATCTGGGAGTATGCGTACGGAACGATATGAAGTGGAATGATCATATAAAATTAATTGTTGATAAGGCGGGTGCCAGGTTGTGATTCATTGGGAGAGTCCTTAGAAAATGTAGTCAATCAACAAAGGAGGTGGCTTACAAAACGCTCGTTCGACCTATACTTGAGTATTGCTCATCAGTGTGGGATCCGTACCAGGTCGGGTTGACAGAGGAGATAGAGAAGATCCAAAGAAGAGCGGCGCGTTTCGTCACAGGGTTATTTGGTAAGCGTGATAGCGTTACGGAGATGTTTAGCAAACTCAAGTGGCAGACTCTCCAAAAGAGGCGCTCTGCATCGCGGTGTAGCTTGCTGTCCAGTTTTCGAGAGGGTGCGTTTCTGGATGAGGTATCGAATCTATTGCTTGCCCCTACTTATACCTCCCGAGGAGATCACTAATGTAAAATGAGAGAGATTCGAGCACGCACTGAGGCTTTCCGGCAGTCGTTCTTCCATCGAACCATACGCGACTGGAACAGGAAAGGGAGGTAATGACAGTGGCACGTAAAGTGCCCTCCGCCACACACCGTTGGCTGGCTTGCGGAGTATAAATGTAGCTGTAGATGTAGAGGAACTTGTTAGTACTTAAATTCTTACTGAATGAGAGGAAACGAAACAGCGAAAACAGCCAGTGATGCCGATTTCTGTGCATATAATGCGCGCTGCACTGTCACGCGAAATGCGAGAGAGGGGTCTAAGAATCTGAAAGACGGCGTCTCTGCAGGGAGGAATGCGCCTTCTTGCACGTCTTCGCGCCCGCCGGAAAGAGCTGTTGGTCACGGTTACAGGCCGTGGGGAAACTTTCCCCGCAAAGTTCCTCTGTCATAATGCAAATTCTTGGCGCGTTGGCGAAATTAATATTGCAGTATTCAGGTTTGGCGTAGGACGTCCAAGCTGCACGACAACAATGTCAGCAATCGCAATATTCGCTTTAAGCAAAAGTCTCAGACTGGCCGCTCTCATTCTTGAGTACACACGTTTCCTAGGCAAAGGGTACTATTCTGCTGGCACCGTAGGGTTCCAATCCTCGAACTCACAATATATAAGGAAGTAGCATAGGGTGGGAGCTCTTTAAATCCTGTAGGAGAGATGAAGTACCGAGATCATATTCTCTTAATGAAGCACTCCCCTATTTTACACATTTTTCCAGGATGACCTTCTGCACGTGGTATGCTAAGAAAGTAATTTCGTCCCAAAAATGTTCGATAGGATCCATGTCGGGAGATCTGGGTAGACAATTCATTCGCTCGAATTGCCCAGAATGTTTTTCAAACTAATCTCGAACAACTGTGCTCCGGTGACACGACATTGTTTGGGAACATGAAGTCCATGAATGGTTGTAAATGGTCCCCATGTAGCCGGAAAAAAACTGTTTGCAGTCAATGATAAGCCAAGTAAATACAGACCAGACCATTATGGACCCAACACCAGTGCATTGTTTATATCCTGGTTCCATGATTTCTTGGGGTAAAACAGTTATGTTGGCCACTGATGCAGCGTATATATGGGTCGTGATAACCTCTTCCACATCAGCTAAAGCCTGAAGATGGCGCACTCAAGCGCCGAAACCGGTAGCTACATAATAAATCTTTCTTTTTTTCTGTCTTTTTTTTAATACGATTTGTTTAAATTGATTGTCCAGCGAACCGAGTACGAAGGATTCCTACACACCCCACATATGACGATAAGGCTGGACGTAATAGCCGGCCGGAGTGGCCGTGCGGTTCTAGGCGCTTCAGTCTGGAACCGAGCGACCGCTACGGTCGCAGGTTCGAATCCTGCCTCGGGCATGGATGTGTGATATGTCCTTAGGTTAGTTACGTTTAAGTAGTTCTAAGTTCTAGGCGACTGAGTCCGGGACCGCGCTACTGCTACGGTCGCAGGTTCGAATCCTGCCTCGGGCATGGATGTGTGTGACGTCCTTAGGTTAGTTAGGTTTAAGTAGTTCTAAGTTCTAGGGGACTGATGACCACAGATGTTAAGTCCCATAGTGCTCCGAGCCATTTGAACCATTTTTCTAGGCGACTGATGACCTCAGAAGTTAAGTAGCATAGTGCTCAAGAACCATTTGAACTATTTGGACGTAATAGAATCATTTGCTCCATCCAATATTATGGATGCAGGCAATGTACAACGCAATTGAAAGAACGCAGTACACGCAAGAGGTCGTAATGAAGAACACAATGCAATAAAACCAGCTTCGGTGTTGTGTCGCGTCAGATGACACTGAGGTTCGAACGTGTGCTTAGGCACAATTATTTCCAGGTGATAATGACAACCGCAATACTTGTCTGTACAGACAAATTAATTTTACAGTCAAAAGCTGGCCATGGTCATCATTTATAGAATTTTACATAATTGTGAACCCTATCTACTAGAAGTTGATACTAGTTTTTGTTTGGGATTCTCGAATCCTGCCGCGCGGGATTATCCGAGCGGTCTTAGGCGCTGCAGTCATGGACTGTGCGGCTGGTCCCGGCGGAGGTTCGAGTCCTCCTTTGGGCATAGGTGTGTGTGATTGTCCTTAGGATAATTTAGGTCAAGTAGTGTGTAAGCTTAGGGGCTGATGACCTTAGCAGTTAAGTGCCATAAGACTTCACACACATTTGAACATTTTTTCTCGAATCCATTACTTTGTGAGGTTACTTCCTTTAGATTTCCAGCCACGCATTTTAGTGCTAAGCCCGCCCATGAAGTATAAACGAAAAATATTGTCATCTATATCGCGTAGTTCACATTAAAGATACAGATTTTCGCGCCATAATTCGACGTGTTCGAAACTCACTACCAGGCCACAAGGAGCGCTGCTGTCGTTCGCTGCTCCCGTACCGCAACGCGGGCCTCGCACTGCTTATTAGACTTGGCCACTGTTTCTATGTTTCGATACAGTGTATCGATACCTGGAACTGTTTCAGTGTTTCGGAACGGCTATGGTTCACTGTTTCGAAACAGTGGTGTTTCATTCCGACCTTGTCTCGGATCTCGAGCCAGACACAGAAACTGTATCGTTGTTTCAAAATAAGACTGTTTCAGTCCACCTGCGCCTGGAACGGACTAATTGTATCGAAACAGTGATGTTTCATTCCGCTCTGTGCCGGACGAGACTCGGGCTCGGCACAGGTACTGAAACACAACATACCACTTCATGAAACACTTTGAAGAGTGTCGAAATCTTTTGACAAGCAATAGCATGAAGCTCAAGATATCCGAAAATAAAGCTTCGTTTCTAGCTGACTGTCCTATTCCGAAATGGCGTAACATCTGCTTTATAAACACTAACCAAACAATAAAACAACGCGTACTATTTGCATTGAAAATAATAAATATGTGAAAATCATTCAGTCAGATTACACTTTCTTTATAACATACGCTTCTCTGTTCATGTACAGTAATCATATTAAGAAACGCAAGTAAGACTACAACATTTTAAATAAAAAAAGGCGTAGAGTGACAGTTATTAGACATGTATATAAATTTGATGTAGGTATAATTGCAAGCAATCTGTTTGACATATCACTGATAGTGTAATTGTGAACGGGAAGCATCGTAAATTCATAGTAACGGTTCGAAACACCTTGAAACACAAATTTTTTTCTGTTATATTTTGTTATTTATTCGAATTATTTGGCGTTATTTGTGAGTCTATAGTCACTGTGTCTATTATCCACAATGATTCCCTTTGTGTGCATGGAAATTAGCAGGATGGGTATATTGGCCATACTAATGGAATGTGGGAATCCCAGTAGCATATCTGTTGTTTCTGCAGTTTGCTCCCACCTCCAGTTCCGTTCGTGGTGGTTCTTCTGTCTTCACCTAAGGCTTCCCTCAGCCAATTGAAAAGTATGAAAGTCACATGACACAAAAGCAGCGCATTTGCTGCAGGAAATACGAAACTGCCAAGACGCCTAAGTGATAGTTTCATACTTTCTGCGATATGATTAGCGCTCTCGCACCTCATTTGCGTTTATATGGACATACTTATACAGTAGACATTCAAGATGATAAAATGTGTAAGTTTATTAGATTACAAAACACAAACGGTTTCACTGTTTCGAAACACCGTATCGAAACATTACATTGTACTGTGTCATTTGTTTCGAAACATTTACGTGTTTCAGTTTGCCCATCTCTACTCCTTATGTTCTGGTGTCCTGTGTGGCACGGGCTCCTTCCTCTGCGCCCGAGCGCAGTGCCATCTGGCAGCGGCGGCCGTAAGTCCGGCCCTAACGGCTTCCAATCAGCGCGGCCGGCGCTTAGCACGAGTTACTGCTGCCGCCGGCCGATTGCACCGCCAGATAGCGTCTACACCGCACCACGGGAGACCGGATACGGCGAGCGCAGCAGCGCGTGGGCCCCGGATACCGCGCTGACACATGCTGCGTCCTGCCTGCGCTGCAATCTGCATACTGATGACAGCCAGCAGCCGCGTCACGTAATGACTGCCACCGGTCACCTGCATTGCTGCGTTTACCATTAACTTCGCTTCACTTTGCATCCAGCTCGACCGTACATTGATTAGGTTCAGCGGCACTGCTCTGCTTTCATGCACGATACAATAATTACATCCGCTGTAAGAAGTGGAACGAAATATTACTTTCATATATCTTTCGGTGATACCAAACGCTGCTTAAGATTTCTCAATCGTGATAAAAAAAATCTTAAGATAAACGAACAGTATTCCAGAAGTCGCCTGCAAATACACTCCTGGAAATTGAAATAAGAACACCGTGAATTCATTGTCCCAGGAAGGGGAAACTTTATTGACACATTCCTGGGGTCAGATACATCACATGATCACACTGACAGAACCACAGGCACATAGACACAGGCAACAGAGCATGCACAATGTCGGCACTAGTACAGTGTATATCCACCTTTCGAAGCAATGCAGGCTGCTATTCTCCCATGGAGACGATCGTAGAGATGCTGGATGTAGTCCTGTGGAACGGCTTGCCATGCCATTTCCACCTGGCGCCTCAGTTGGACCAGCGTTCGTGCTGGACGTGCAGACCGCGTGAGACGACGCTTCATCCAGTCCCAAACATGCTCAATGGGGGACAGATCCGGAGATCTTGCTGGCCAGGGTAGTTGACTTACACCTTCTAGAGCACGTTGGGTGGCACGGGATACATGCGGACGTGCATTGTCCTGTTGGAACAGCAAGTTCCCTTGCCGGTCTAGGAATGGTAGAACGATGGGTTCGATGACGGTTTGGATGTACCGTGCACTATTCAGTGTCCCCTCGACGATCACCAGTGGTTTACGGCCAGTGTAGGAGATCGCTCCCCACACCATGATGCCGGGTGTTGGCCCTGTGTGCCTCGGTCGTATGCAGTCCTGATTGTGGCGCTCACCTGCACGGCGCCAAACACGCATACGACCATCATTGGCACCAAGGCAGAAGCGACTCTCATCGCTGAAGACGACACGTCTCCATTCGTCGCTCCATTCACGCCTCTCGCGACACCACTGGAGGCGGGCTGCACGATGTTGGGGCATGAGCGGAAGACGGCCTAACGGTGTGCGGGACCGTAGCCCAGCTTCACGGAGACGGTTGCGAATGGTCCTCGCCGATACCCCAGGAGCAACAGTGTCCCTAATTTGCTGGGAAGTGGTGGTGCGCTCCCCTACGGCACTGCGTAGGATCCTACGGTCTTGGCGTGCATCCGTGCGTCGCTGCGGTCCGGTCCCAGGTCGACGGGCACGTGCACCTTCCGCCGACCACTGGCGACAACATCGATGTACTGTGGAGACCTCACGCCCCACGTGTTGAGCAATTCGGCGGTACGTCCACCCGGCCTCCCGCATGCCCACTATACGCCCTCGCTCAAAGTCCGTCAACTGCACATACGGTTCACGTCCACGCTGTTGCGGCATGCTACCAGTGTTAAAGACTGCGATGGAGCTCCGTATGCCACGGCAAACTGGCTGACACTGACGGCGGCGGTGCACAAATGCTGCGCAGCTAGCGCCATTCCACGGCCAACACCGCGGTTCCTGGTGTGTCCGCTGTGCCGTGCGTGTGATCATTGCTTGTACAGCCCTCTCGCAGTGTCCGGAGCAAGTATGGTGAGTCTGACACACCGGTGTCAATGTGTTCTTTTTTCCATTTCCAGGAGTGTACATCCCGTCACCAGTCAGCTGATGGACATGTTGCTTAGAGTATAATGACGTCCCGCGTTGTCTACATCATCTATAAGTCGACCACAGTATTACTGCACCTGGGAATGAATGTGCTTCGGTCAGCTTATCCTGAGTCATAATCAGGGTTGATAGGAAATGCACAACTGGCCTTCAAGCGTTTACAGTGCCCTGTGCTTTCCTGACACACCACTCTACTCGTTTACTGTAGCGTCAAGTCAATAATATCGCGGTTGGGCAGTACACTAAGGGTCGTACGCACTACACCAGAGAGGGCTAACGAACGACAGCCAACCGCTTCATTGGCCAAGATTTGATTAGTGCGTGCGGGTGGCAAATAGCAGGCCTTGTTTGCGGTTCGAACTGCCGACTACTGAGCTATACCACGCTATGGACGTCGTCGACGTGCGCGTCTACGCGCTACTGTTTTTAAGATCATTCATAAGATCATGAGTTGGTCTTGGCGACCCCTCTCGTAGTGTGGACGCCGAATCAAATTTCCGTTAGTTCAGTAGCGATTTGCTGAGACTGTTGAACTGATGTGTATTTATTGTGTTCAAAAATATTGGAATATGGAATGCCATACAGAAGCAACGTTAGAGATGGTAGTTTTATTCTCAATGTGAAAGTTTATGGAACCCCACGAACTGCGTAAATTTGAAAGTTCAGTTTGAAAGGAAATAATTGAACTGTTAGAAAGTATGTTCACAATGTGAAAAAAAAAAAAAAATGAGGCCGCATCTCGTGGTCGTGCGGTAGCGTTCTCGCTTCCCACGCCCGGGTTACCGGGTTCGATTTTCCCGGCGAGGTCAGGGATTTTCTCTGCCTCGTGATGGCTGGGTGTTGTGTGCTGTCCTTAGGTTAGTTAGGTTTAAGTAGTTCTAAATTGTAGGGGACTGATGACCTCAGAAGTTAAGTCCCATAGTGCTCAGAGCCATTTGAACCATTGAAAAAAAATGAAGTATTTATTGACGCTGGTCGTGGTGGCACAGTGGACTCGGATTCGGGAGGACGACAGACAATGTACGCGTGCGGCCATCCAGATCTACGTTTTCCGTTAGTTCTCTCAATTTCTTCAGGCAAATACGGGAAGGTTCCATCGAAAGACCACGGCCGCTTTACTTCTCCATCCTTCCGTAATCTCCGTTCCTAATCCGAGCTTGTGCTCCGTCTCTAATGACCTCGTTGTCGACAGGACGTTAAGCACTAATCTCGTCCTCTTCTTTATTCACGTCTTTTCGTCGCGAACGAGAAAGAGAAACGAAACTGGGGGTGGTGAAGATGAAGCCTACCATTCGACGTGATTTGCATGCTCCCCACACTGATCAGATGCTACAAAATTAAATGTACCGACGACATTTTCGAAAATTAATACTTCACGTTTCACTCGAACGTATATACCAGGGTTGGAACTTAAATAGTGGCAACTATTTATTCACAGCCGATACAAAAGAGTTACTTGTTTGCACCTGTTACCGTCCTTCAAAGTAGTCACCAGCGTTGTGTAGAACACGTTGCCAGCGATGTGGAGGACATAGTATAGCGTTAGCAGAACCTGTTCCGTTGATGGTGTGAATGAAGCGGTCTACTGCCTGTCGAATCTCTGCAATTCTTGGCATTTGTCGATACTTCTAGAATGTACTCGAGCCGAATACAGAAATTAAAGTCTTACATTTCAGGTGTGTTTTGACGTCACGACCGTCCGTGCAACAGTCTTGTATCGTAACCACTACACTGCGGTGACTACGCTGCTGAGTTTCTTCTGCGACAATATGGACGCGCCTTTGCTTAACGTGTAACGCGGTGCAGGGTCACAGAATACCAGTTACAGGTTACCACACTGTTTTGAATGAGCTATATCTGTTGGCATGATAGGCCCACAGTCCGTTGTCAGTTGTAGACGTGGTGCACCCGACGATACAACAGAGGGAAGCAGGAGAAGACTCATTCCCAGTAGAGATGGGGGATCCGCTCCTGAACTGATTCATAGAGTTGAATCTTTCAAAGGAGTGAACAATGAGTGATTCAGAAAAAAAGAACAGTAGCTCCAGACGTTTCCCACAGCAGAGAGAGAGAGAGAGAGAGACGGAGCATACCAGCGGGGCCTCTGCGGGTCAGAGCACACTGCACGCCACACAACACAGCCAGCGCCGCCACACAACACAGCCAGTGCCGCCACACAACACAGCCAGCGCCGGCCTCTGCCCTGCTTCTACTTTGGCTGCCTGCATTGTGCAGTGCCCCATTGGATTTTGTGTTTCACATATGCCGTGCTGTCTCTGTGGTTCCTCTGCCACGTGCAGTGTCTGGCGCAGCTTAACTTAGCAACGCACTCTGTCGGCGATCGTTTCAGTCGCACGTCCTGCCCTCTGGGCAGTTGATGCGAGCAACAGGACAGAGAGCCTCCTAGCGGAGAAAATAAGAACTACTTGCAACAACCTGCTCGCAAGAGAACAGACGATTTGTCTCGGAGCGGGTGACTGGTGGCCGTTCACCGCTCCCCCCACCCTCGGAATTCGCCCGCTCAACGCTCATCCCACCGTTCTCGACTCTAGCCAGAGCGTTGAGCAAAGCAACTCAGGTGTCACTCTGGTCACTGCGGTCTCAGCTCATGCAGTAATACAGCTCGCGGCTTGACCTGCTTGACTCAGCGCCTCTGCATCGGAGTTTGTCTCTACTGGATATTGTTCTTCGTAGTAATACCGCTATGTATATTACATTATTACGTTATGTATATATCACTTGTTTTTATTTTATTTTTATTTGTTTAAACTGATCAGATTAGGTCCCTGACGACTCCTCTTACTATAGAATTTTTATAATGGACACTCGAATTTATGCTTTAATTACGAGCGAACTGATAAACGTATCGCAAAATGTGGTACACCAATATTTTCCTTGTTTTATTCTGCGTAAGGCTATATGCAGCACTTTAATCTTACAGTCAAATTTATATATATTTTTTCTTATTCTGGTTCGGACTTTGCGATTTTAGGCGTCTTCGGAAGGAAACGTTCACTTTAAAAATATATGGCTTGCGATGTATTTGTACGAGGTTAATGAAATTTTAATACATTGTAGCCAAATAAATTGTTAATGTAAATCTCAAGTTACAACATTTTCCGATCACCCAAAAAAACCACGATAGTGCAAAATAAATCAATAATCAAAAACTTTGTCATATCGTGGGAATTTCAATAAACAATACAAAATTCTTACTCATTATCTGTGTTACTTCAAAACAGGATCAAATAAGATCAAAATACAGGTACAGTACTGGAATAAACCAAGTTTAAAGGGCAATGTGCCTTCCATTTATTTTCTATTGTGAATGAGTGATGAGTCATGAAAAAGGGCTAGTTCATTTCAGGGAGTGAACAGTTCTGATCCGATCTCTGAAAAGAACAGTTTTGCCCATCTCTAGTTCCCAGTATAGTGCGCTTGTCGCCGCTGTGTGCCGGCGAACAGTGGCTGGCGATGAGTTGCATGATGGCCCGTCATTGCCGGCAAAGTGCGGCGGATCACGCCACGCAGCCGGGCTCCGCTATCTCGGCCATCTCGCGGCGCCGCCCACCGCTGCCTAGCTACCCGGCTTTGTGACGTCACGGGAGCGCTTTAATTAACAACCGCCGAAAGACACGGCACCCGCCATTAAAAGGACGCGTGCCCGCCGTCAGGGCGACCGCCCGACCTCCCACGAAGCGGATAACGGCGGTCGTACCCACGAATCTAGCTGACTTGTCCCCCTGCGTGGGCACTGCGGCAGGAAGGTCTCCCGGGTGTCGTAGTTACTCTCGTACGGCCTGCGCTATGCAACAAATTAGTTTTTCTGTCGTATCATACGTTTCAGTGATTACTGGGTGCCAGATCACTGACAATAAACCAACCATTATTGGATTTATACAGGGTGTTACAAAAAGGTACGGCCAAACTTTCAGGAAACATTCCTCACACACAAAGAAAGAAAATATGTTATGTGGACATGTGTCCGGAAACGCTTACTTTCCGTGTTAGAGCTCATTTTATTACTTCTCTTCAAATCACATTAATCATGGAAGGGAAACACACAGCAATAGAACGTACCAGCGTGACTTCAAACACTTTGTTACAGGAAATGTTCAAAATGTCCTCCGTTAGCGAGGATACATGCATCCACCCTCCGTCGCACGGAATCCCTGATGCACTGATGCAGCCCTGGAGAATGGCGTATTGTATCACAGCTGTCCACAATACGAGCACGAAGAATCTCTATATTTGGTACCGGGGTTGCGTAGACAAGAGCTTTCAAATGCCCCCATAAATGAAAGTCAAGAGGGTTGAGGCCAGGAGAGCGTGAAGGCCATGGAATTGGTCCGCGTCTACCAATCCATCGGTCACCGAATCTGTTGTTGAGAAGCGTACTAACACTTCGACTGAAATGTGCAGGAGCTCCATCGTGCATGAACCACATGTTGTGTCGTACTTGTAAAGGCACATGTTCTAGCAGCACAGGTAGAGTATCCCGTATGAAATCATGATAACGTGCTCCATTGAGCGTAGGTGGAAGAAACTAAAATGAGCACTAACATGGAAATTAAGCGTTTCCGGGCACATGTCCACATAACATCTTTTCTTTATTTGTATGTGAGGAATGTTTCCTGAAAGTTTGGCCATACCTTTTTGTAACACCCTGTAGAGTTGGAACAGATTACGAGAAGGTACAGTGTCTATTGGTAATCACATACGAGGTTTGTTCAAAAAATTATGGAACTTCGTCCATAAAATTTTCTACCCCAGTGGCTCCCAACAGGTGGTCCGCGGATCCCCAGGGGTTCGTGAGCTATGCCAGAAGGGTCCGCAAACAAATATAGGAATCGACTCGACATGCGGTCGGATTTCAGAGTGAAAGTTTCAAGTTTTGACTCTAATATTTCAGAAATAATGGACTCAAAGGCCAAATTGGTCTCATCTCATTAAGAACTGGAAATTAAAACTAACTGTGTACTGATGAAGTACTCTGTTGTAACTGTATTTTTTTTTCAAATAAATAATACCTTGTATGAAATAATTATGAAAAATCCGCCTCGATTGGACAAACTACCTGGTGTTTACCTAGGTTTCAGCGTGGGTAACCACGCCTTCTTCAGAATAAATATAAAACAGCTTGTCTAAATAGGCATAGTCAAAGGCTAAAATGAACACCTACAGCGGCAAGACCCAATGGGGTCTTTGTTCTGAAGAAGGCGTGGTCACCCACGCTGAAACCTAGGTAAACACGAGGTAGTTTGTGCAATCGAGGCGGATTTTTCATGATTATTTCGATACTTACGATTGCTGACGCGCTGCAGTGCTGAAAGTTCTTATATACCTTGTATGAAATTAGTGTTTTCTTATTTTTCACACATGTCTACTCAATGCAATCTCAAGTGTAGTACACTTGAAAGACCAATACACTCAGTTTTAAATTTTTTCCTGTCATTTTCAATTCATACTCAATTTTCTATTTTTTTTAAGGAGTTTGTTACACTAAACTCCCAGATTTGAAGACAAAGATTTTGAGCAATAATCAAATATTTAACTGTAACAATGATAGCTAAATTGAAAAATTTTTAAGCTCAATATTTTTTCAATAATGAATATGTCAGTGTTTTTTCTAAGTACCAAAAATAGAAAACATTTGAAAAGACTCTTAATTTGGCTTTTTTAGGTACTTGCTGTGCACCAATCATGCTCGATGAGGGGATCTTCGAGAAAATTTTGTTGGGAACCCCTGTGGTACCCTTATCTTTCTCTTATTGTGCATGGTCTCCTTCGAAATACTCGGCTCCACAACTGATACACCGCTCCCAACGCCGTTTCTACTTCCGGAAGCACTCTTCGTACTCCCCTTGCTGGATCGCTCGAAGCGCCTTCTGTGAATTTTTTTATCTCGTGTATCGTTGCAAATCTTCGTCCTTTCAACTTTGGAAATTAGAAGAAAAGACCGCAAGAACCAAGTCTGGAGAGTACGGAAGATGAGACTGCACAGTGATTTCGCTTTCTGTATAGTAGTCACTCACCAACAGGGATGAATGTACGGGTGCTTTACCGTGATGCAAGATCCATGAACTGTCTCGCCACGTTTCAGGTCGTTTCCTTCTCACATTTTCTCTCAGGCGTCGCAACACGTCCCGATATTACCATCGAATAACAGTTTTTCCCTGTGTCACGAATTCATGATGCATTAATCCCTCAAAGTTAAAAAAAAACTGTCAGCATAGCTTTGACATGTGACCCTACCTGACGAGCTTTCGTTGATCTTGGAGAACCTTTCCCGACCCACTGTGAAGAATCAGCCTTGGTCTCAACATGAATACCGAAGACCCACTTCGCATCATCACCTGTGATTCTCTTAAGGAACTTCTCGTTATCATTCGTGCGGTAAAAAAAACTCTTTTATTTGAAAGTTTTAATAAGACTGTGCAACAGTGATCATCAAAAAAGACCCGATCTGTGACAGACAGGAGACTGGTTCTTCCACCACGACAACGCACCTACACACACAGCCATCTCTATTAGACAGATTTTGGCTAAAAATGGCCTGAGCTGGCTCCGTGTGACTTTTTCTTGTTTCCACGCATGAAAAGGGGCATGAAAGGACATCAATTCGACAGCACTGAAGAAGTCAAAAACGAGGGACGAGCTGTAAGCTAGTTCTGAAAATGACTACAAAAAATGTCTCGAACAGAGGAACACTCGTGGGACAAATATAGTACACTACTGGCCATTAAAATTGCAACACCACGAAGACGACGTGCTACACACGCGAAATTTAAGCGGCAGTAAGAAGATGCTGCGATATGCAAATGATTAGCTTTTCGGAGCATTCACACAAGGTTGGCGCCGGTGCCGACACCTACAACGTGCTGACATGAGGAAAGTTTCCAACCGATTTATCATACACAAACAGCAGTTGACCGACGTTGCCTGGTGAAACGTTGTTGTGATGCCTCGTGTAAGGAGGTGAAATGCCTACCATCACGTTTCCGACTGTGATGAAGGACGGATTGTAGCCTATCACGATTGCGGTTTATCGTATCGCGACATTGCTGCTCGTGTTGATCGAGATCCAATGAGTGTTAGCAGAATGTGGAATCGGTGGGTTCAGGATGGTAATACGGAACGCCGTGCTGGATCCCAACGGCCTCGTATCTCTAGCAGTCGAGATGACAGGCATCTTATCCGCACGTCTCGATCCCTGAGTCAACAGATGGGGACATTTGCAAGACAACAACCATCTGCACGAACAGTTTGACGACGTTTGCAGCAGCATGGACGATCAGCTCGGAGACCATGGATGCGGTTAGCCTTGACGCTGCATCACAGACATGAGTGCCTTGCGGTGGTGTACTCAACGACGAACCTGGGTGCACGAATGGCAAAACGTTATTTTTTCGGATGAATCCAGGTTCTGTTTACAGAATCATGATGGTCGCATCCGTGTTTGACGACATCGCGGTGAACGCACATTGGAAGCGTGTATTCGTCATCGGCATACTGGAGTATCACCAGGCGTGATGGTATGGGGTGCCATTGGTTACACGTCTCGGTCACCTCTTGTTCGCATTGACCGCACTTTGAACAGTGGACGTTACATTTCAGATGTGTTACGACCCGTGGCTCTACCCTTCATTCGATCCCTGCGAGACCCTATATTTCAGCAGGATAATGCACGACCGCATGTTGCAGGTCCTGTATGGGCCTTTCTGGATACAGAAAATGTTCGACTGCTGCCCTGGCCAGCACATTCTACAGATGTCTCACCAATTGAAAACGTCTGGTCAATGGTGGCCGAGCAACTGGCTCGTCACAATACGCCAGTCACTACTCTTGATGAACCGCATGTTGCAGGTCCTGTATGGGCCTTTCTGGATACAGAAAATGTTCGACTGCTGCCCTGGCCAGCACATTCTACAGATGTCTCACCAATTGAAAACGTCTGGTCAATGGTGGCCGAGCAACTGGCTCGTCACAATACGCCAGTCACTACTCTTGATGAACCGCATGCTGCAGGTCCTGTATGGGCCTTTCTGGATACAGAAAATGTTCGACTGCTGCCCTGGCCAGCACATTCTACAGATGTCTCACCAATTGAAAACGTCTGGTCAATGGTGGCCGAGCAACTGGCTCGTCACAATACGCCAGTCACTACTCTTGATGAACTGTGGTATCGTGTTGAAGTTGCATGGGCGTCTGTACCTGCACACGCCATCCAACATCTGTTTGACTCAATGCCCAGGCGTATCAAGGCCGTTATTACGGCCAGAGGTGGTTGTTCTGGGTACTGGTTTCTCAGGATCTATGCACCCAAATTGCGTGAAAATGTAATCACATGTCAGTTCAAGTATAATAAATGTGTCCAATGAATACCCGTTTATCATCTGCGTTTGTTCTTGGTGTAGCAATTTTAATGGCCAGTAGTGTAGTTGTAATGGAGAGTATTTTGACGGGGATACGGTTGTTTTGTAAACAGTTTGAAAATACACAGCTTTTAAAAAATAATTCCTGTTTGTTTTGGGGTACCCCTAGCACATTGACAAACACGAAGCTAACAAACTACCTCAGAAGTTGGTGTGACAGTGTAAGTTCTGATTTGTGGTAACGTCGAGGACTGTGACCTCCGCAGAGCCCTACGGGAGGGTGAGGACCCCCCAGCGTTGCGCCTGCTCAGAACGCCAGACGTCGCCTTATCTGCGCGAGGTGGCGCCGCCGCTTCCGCCCCCACCGGCGGGACAGCGTTTGTCCATCAGCGGCCTCAACCCGCCCCTACCCACTTCCGGCACCCCCGCTCCCATCTCGCCGCAGATAGGGCGGCAGCGCGACACGCCAGATAACTAATTTCATTACGCCCTGCCTGCGATAACCTCTGTTTGTCCACCGGCCACTGTTTGCACGATTCGTTTCAGACCTCAACAGCCAGCCACAAACTGATTGTCGGTCGCCCTTTCCACTGGAGACGTCACCGGTTAGTGCAGTAGGCAGCTCAGAAGAACGCCTATGAAGAGTGATGCTGGAAGTACAGAAACTGTCTTTTTCCTCGCTTACTTCCGCCCCAGGCTGCCCATGATTCTTTCTTTGCTTCTGTTTATTCTACAGAAGCGCACAAGAAGGAAACTGTTGCATGGGGGCTTAATTAAATAACTATTATGCAAATATGTTTACTGTCTGTCCGGTTACGCAGTTTCGTAAACGGTTGGCCCTGACTGGTTTTAGTACGCAATCTGACTGCATCGAATAACAACAAGAAATGAAACAAAACTTCCGTTAACACAATTAATTAATTAAGTCCCCAGCAACTATAAAACCTACCAAACAACAAACACAAGTGTAGCTGTTCTGTGTGTGGAAGTGTGACTCAACGTACACATCTGGCACGGTTCTTCTTCAATAAGACAAGAAATTTTAAGTACCATTTATATTGAAGTAATTAAAAAAAATAGAAATACTATAATTACGCAAGAAAACCAGAATTACACTCTAACACAAGAACACCAGCCAGATGCTTTGTTGACTGAACCTGTAATGATGCATTATTTAAGACACTGAAATAATAAAAAGAAAAGGGAATATTTTTTTTTACCTCATATATATTGACGAAAACCACTCTGATCGATACAATATCTCCATTCGAACAACATCTGCTGTCTAGCCCATCAAAACTGCATAAAACATGAAACAACCACTCTCCACTACGACATCTCAACAACTCTCCACTCAGACTTCACGACAAGCACTCTCCACTACATCTCAACAAGAACCGCCTACCACCGCTTCTCGACAAGAACTGCCAGTGGAGGCGGCTGAATAATACTCTCTGGCGCAATCTCTGGCGCTGTGGCTCAGTGTAGCCACCTTTCACTGTACAGTAGATAACAACACATCATGCAGAAGAATCTTCAGCACCAAGGGATTCATACAATTACATTCCAGTACTTGCAGTCCCTGATGCAATTTGTGGCTAGTACCAAGTATGGATTTAGGATGAACTCAGCAAATTAGAATCGCAATACTAGATGTTGACCGTTCGTTGAGGCCTCAGAATGTCGCTTATCAAACTAACTTCTTTTATTCAAGTTGAGTCGTAAAATTCGTCTTTCTCGAGTTCTATTCAATACTTCCTCACTACCCATTTGCTCTATCCATCCAATTTTCAGATTCTTCTGTACCGCCACATTTCAAAAGCCTCCGTTCCCTCCTTTCTATACTGTTTATCACCCACATTTCACTGCCACATAACGTTGTACTCCACACAAATACTTTCAAGTTAGGCTTCCAGACACTTTAATTTATTCTCAGTGAACGACCCGAGCCAGCGTCGCACAGGCAGCACAAAATATCTAACGCCAGACGGCACGTATGTCGTCCGGATAGTAAATTATAAACCTACGTACAAACCTTCTTGAATTCATCGTAATTCAGCCAATTTACACGAAATATTTATAAACTATACACACAGACCTTCCTCGTGAATCAGTCTATTAATGAAATTGTTATCAAAAAGCTGGCCTTGTGACCGAGCGGTTCTAGGCGCTTCAGTCCGGAACTGTGCGACCGCTACGGTCGCAGGTTCGAATCCTGCCTCGGGCATGGATGTGTGTGATGTCCTTAGGTTAGTTAGGTCTAAGTAGTTCTAAGTCTAGGGGACTGATGACCTCACATGTTAAGTCCCATAGTGCTTAGAGCCATTTGAACCATCTTATCAAAATACTCACAGCGGTTCCTCAAGTTAGCCTTCATATACACCCAGAAAAAACGCGGCGAGGACTTTAAAAGTATTTATAGATATTAACATTTGTCTTTTTCAGATTTGCTCTTCTTGTTACTGCCAGTCAGCATTTTAAATCCTCTTTACCTCTGCTATCATCAGTTATTTTGCTGCCCAAATAGCAAATTCCTAATGAAATTTCGGCAACGTCGCCTGCTTTAATTCACCCATTACTTATATAAATGCGTGGTGTCTGTTCTTTTGGACAAGTTCGAAAGAAGAGACACCAAGCATTCATATAATCGATTCGCCTCGATGGGCAATGAACCACTATTTTCACTGCGGATGGACAATTACGTGCGAACTCCTGCAGGAATTTTAAAGGCGGCGCTAGGTAGGAACGCGGGTCGGCCGAGAGGCGTGCAGAGATAGCCCGCCCATCTGCACTAAACAGTGTCCAGGAGGCGCACTGATTAAGGCAATTAACTAGTGAACAGGATATCCCGTGTTCGAATCCCGGTCCGGTACATATTTTCACTCGTCCCCACTGATTTCGCGTAAAGTAACGATGCAGCTGGCATCAATAGTCTTTTCCCTTCCTTTTCTTTTCTTTCCTTTTCTTTCTTCTCCCTCTACCCTCAATTTACGTAATATACATGCATTAGAATAGGGCATTGTCCTTTGACACCTGGTTTTCTGTTACGTCGTGAGGAGCCACCAACATGTCAGACATGTGGGACACAGCTGTCGATACGACATATTTTAAGTGAGTGTGTTTTACATGCGGGTTTCAGGGAAGATTTCAGTTTCCCACCAGACCTACCCTCTCTTTTAACTAATAATGAGGCGAGTGTCGCTAGAGTTTTACGTTTTTGTGTGATGTCTGGCCTTCTTACCAAAATATTGGGATTGAAATCTTAATGTGCTGTCCAGTGGTTTGGTCACCCATTATTTGTAAGTGGTCACTCAGCCACCGTTAATTAATTTTACCTGTTTGTACTGCTATTTTATTTTTAGTTTTATCTCCCTGTTTTGCTGTGCTGTGTCCAATCTTGCAATTTAAACAATACCAATTCTCTCACAATTCGGCTCTGAATTGAACTTTTGGGAACGGGCGCTGATAACCTCGCTGTTGCGCGCCCTAAAACACTAATCATCATCATCATCATCGTAAAACCAGACCGATCGTCTTCTAGGATGTCCTCAGTTTTGAACCTTCCTGGGAGATTAAAACTGTGTGCCGGACGGCGACTCGAAGTCGGGACCTTTGCCTTTCGCGGGCAAGTGCGCTTGCCCGCGAATGGCCAAGGCCCCGAGTTCGAGTCGCGGTCCGGCACACAGTTTTAATCTGCCAGGAAGTTTCATATCAGCGCACACTCCGTTGCAGAGTGAAAACCTCATTCCGGGTCCTCAGTTTTGTTTATCGTATAAGAAATTCGCGGGTAAACTATTCCACAGGACGCTGCTGCCGCGGCGGCCCTCGAGGCAACTATCGGACGCCTCCGTGACAGGGTGCGGGGGTGGAGGCACCGTGTGGCGGCGCGTGGGCGGCGCCCGCATGCCGGCGCCGGTCGCGTCGCTTCCGCCCGAACAAGTGGCGAGCCCTCGGCACGCCGGCTATGCGCCGCCCTCAAAGGGCCCGGAGGGCCGCGCCGGCTGACTCAATACTGCGCGGCCGACGCCGCCGATCGTCGGCTCGATTGAGTTGCAGCCCAGAAAACAAGGGGTTCCCCTCGGCCAGCTTCAAGGTCAGCTTCTGCTACTCCACCCGTGGCCTCACCGCTGCCGACAGCCAATGACTTCGCCGTCTCTACGTCTTGCTAAAGGTGGCAGCGGTAAAATACAGGGAGCGAAAGGCTATTTGCAATTTGTACAGAAACCAGATGGCAGTTATAAGAGTCGAGGGACATGAAAGGGAAGCAGCGGTTGGGAAGGGAGTGAGACAGGGTTGTAGCCTCTCCCCTATGTTATTCAATCTGTATATAAAGCAAGCAGTAAAGGAAACAAAAGAAAAATTCGGAGTAGGTATTAAAATCCATGGAGAAGAAATTAAAACTTTGAGGTTCGCCGATGACATTGTAATTCTGTCAGAGACAGCAAAGGACTTGGAAGAGCAGTTGAACGGAATGGACAGTATCTTGAAAGGAGGATATAAGATGAACATGAACAAAAGCAAAACGAGGATCATGGAATGTAGTCGAATTAAGTCGGGTGATGCCGAGGGAATTAGATTAGGAAATGAGACGCTTAAAGTAGTAAATGAGTTTTGCTATTTGGTTCAAATGGTTCAAATGGCTCTGAGGACTATGGGACTTAACATCTTAGGTCATCAGTCCCCTAGAACTTAGAACTACTTAAACCTAACTAACCTAAGGACATCAGACAACACCCAGCCATCACGAGGCAGAGAAAATCCCTGACCCCGCCGGGAATCGAACCCGGGAACCCGGGTGTGGGAAGCAAGAAGGCTACCACACGACCACGAGATGCGGGCTTTGCTATTTGGGGAGCAAAATAACTGGTGATGGTCGAAGTAGAGAGGATATAAAATGTAGACTGGCAATGGCAAGGAAACCGTTTCTGAAGAGAAATTTGTTAACATCGAGTATAGATTGAAATGTCAGGAAGTCGTTTCTGAAAGTATTTGTATGGAGTGTGGCCTTGTATGGAAGTGAAACATGGACAATAAATAGTTTGGACAGGAAGAGAATAGAAGCTTTCGAAATGTGGTGCTACAGAAGAATGCTGAAGATTAGATGGGTACATGACGTAACTAATGAGGAGGTATTGAATAGAATAGGGGAGAAGAGGAGTTTATGGCACAACTTGACAAGAAGAAGGGACCGGTTGGTAGGGCATGTTCTGAGGCATCAAGGGATCACAAATTTAGTACTGGAGGGCAGAGTTGAGGGTGAAAATCGTATAGGGAGACAAATACATATAGCAAATTCAGAAGGATGTGGGTTGCAGTAAGTACTGGGAGATGAAGAAGCTTGCACAGGATAGAGTAGCATGGAGAGCTGCATCGAACCTCCCTCAGGACTGAAGACCACAACGGCAACAACAACGACTTGCTTGGAAAGTGTACTCATAACGCCTCTCCGATGCTATGGCGCAGTTTTCAAGAGGGGTCGTCGAGCAGATGCGCAAAACAATAGGCCTATATCTCTGACATCGATCTGTTGTAGAATATGTTTTTCCCTCGCGTATCGTGTCATTACTGGAAACCCAGAATCTACTCTGTAGGACTCAACATGGATTCCGGAAACAGCGATCGTGTGAGGCGCAACTCGCTTTATTTGTTCATGAGACCCAGAAAATATTAGATACAGGCTCCCAGGTAGATGCTATTTTCCTTGACTTCCGGAAGGCGTTCGATACAATTCCGCACTGTTGCCAGATAAACAAAGTAAGAGCCTACGGAACATCAGACCAGCTGTGTGGCTGGATTGAAGAGTTTTTAGCAAACAGAACACAGCATGTTGTTCTCAACGGAGAGACGTCTGCAGACGTTAAAGTAATCTCTGGCGTGCCACAGGGGAGAGTTATGGGACCATTGCTTTTCACACTATATATAAATGACCTAGTAGATAGTGTTGGAAGTTCCATGCGGATTTTCGCGGATGATGCTGTAGTATACAGAGAAGTTGCAGCATTAGAAAATTGCAGAGAAATGCAGGAAGATCTGCAGCGGATAGACACTTGGTGCAGGGAGTGGCAACTGACCCTAAACATAGACAAATGTAACGTATTGCGAATACGTAGAAAGAAGGATCCTTTATTGTATGATTATATGATAGCGGAACAATCACTGGTAGCAGTTACTTCTGTAAAATATCTGGAAGTATGCGTACGGAACGATTTGAAGTGGAATTATCATATAAAAGTAAGTAATTAATTGTTGGTAAGGCAGGTGCCAGGCTGAGATTCATTGGGAGAGTCCTTAGAAAATGTAGTCAATCAACAAAGGAGGTGGCTTACAAAACACTCGTTCGACGTATACTTAAGTATGCCCATCAGTGTGGGATCCGTACCAGGTCGGCTTGACAGAGGAGATAGAGAAGATCCAAAGAAGAGCGGTGCGCTTCGTCACAGGGTTATTTGGTAAGCGTGATAGCGTTACGGAGATGTTTAGCAAGCTCAAGTGGCAGACTCTGCAAGAGAGGCGCTCTGCATCGCGGTGTACCTCGCTGTCCAGGTTTCGAGGGGGTGCGTTTCTGGATGAGGTATCGAATATATTGCTTCCCCCTACTTATACCTCCCGAGGAGATCACGAATGTAAAATTAGAGAGATTCGAGCGCGCACGGAGGCTTTCCGGCCGTCGTTCTTCCCGCAAACCATACGCGACTGGAACAGGAAAGGAAGGTAATGACAGTGGCACGTAAAGTGCCCTCCGCCACACACCGTTGGGTGGCTTGCGGAGTATAAATGTAGATGTAGATGTAGGAGGCTGATAGGGCACGCCCTTGACTTCTGGTCCTGGGGGCCCTCCAAATCTCGAGGACCTAGATATCTGGATGCCACCCAGACCAAGGCCACTTTTAATCGTCCCAAAAAAAAAGACAAAAGACTCTCCACATTATTATGATCACTGACTTCGTTCGACCTGTACTTGGCAGCTGGCAGCACTAGCAGTGCACGGTACTTAAAGGGCGTTGGGAGGGTCGCGGAAAACACTGCCGTCGTTGTCGTAATGCGAAAACGTACCAATTTGCCTGACGTCCAAAAGGGCATAGATATTCGCTTTCGGGCCAAGGGTGAAAGCATTTTCCGAAACTGCTTAGTTTGTAAATGGTTCGCGTGCCGCTGTGCTTGAAGTATACCGTGCACTGCAAAATGGCACCGTGGTGCACCACGGACAGTAGATGGCTACGGTCGCAGGTTCGAATCCTGCCTCGGGCATGGGTGTGTGTGATGTCCTTAGGTTAGTTAGGTTTAAGTAGTTCTAAGTTCTAGGGGACTGATGACCACAGATGTTGAGTCCCATAGTGCTCAGAGCCATTTGAACCATTTTGACAATAGATGTGTACTGGCGAACAGACGTGCAACTGTTGAGCGACTGACCGCCCAGGTGCCACCAACAGTGTCTCCTCAACAACAGTTCAGTGAAAGTTGCTGCGTAAGCGCGTCGGCACCTGGTTCGTGCACCCATATTGACTGCAGTTCATCGACGACAAAGGCTGTAATTTTCACGCCAATACCGCAACTACAAATTCGCTGTGTGGCGACAGGTCACCTTTTCAGATGAATCACGTTGTCATGCTCCATCGGCGTGGTAACGTCTGGAAACAAATCGTCGGAAGCGTCCAGACAGAACGAGGTAACGTAATGTTCTGGGGATAATTTTCGTGGCATTCCGTGCGTGACCTCCCCATCCTGGACAGCATAATGGATCAACACAAGTATGCATCTATCCTTGGGACCACATCCACCGTTACATGTAGTTTGTTTTCCCCCGTCACAGTGGCATCTACCAACAGGACAATACGAGGGGCGTTGAAAAGTCCCTGCAAAAATAAAAACTGGTTATGTGCTTGGGGGGAAACCTTTTTTTTTATTTTTCAACATAGTCTCCTCTTAGACTTACACACTTCGCCCAACGCTGTTCTAATTTGTTGATCCCTTCCGAATAATAGGAACTGTCCAAGTCTGCAAAATAGCTATTAGTTGCTGCAATCACATCCTCGTTTGAATAAAATCTTTGTCCCGCCAGCCATTTCTTCAAATTGGGGAACAAATAGTAGACCAAGGGAGCCAAGTGTGGAGAATAGGGGGATGTGAAACGATTTGGAATCCAATTTTAACTAATTTTGGAACCATAACTGTTGAGGTGTGTGTTGCTGCATTGTCGTGGTGGAAAAGGACTTTTTTGCGGTCCAATCGCAAGCGTTTTTCTTGCAGTTCGGTTTTGCAAACGATTTAATAACGATAAATAATATGCACCTGTGATAGCTTTACCCTTTTCCAGATAGTCGATAAGGATTATCCCTTGCGAATCCCAAGAGACAGTCGCCATAACCTTTCGGGAAATTGTTGTTTGGTCTCCGGAGTTCTGTAATGTATCCATGCTTCATCCACAGTGACGAAACGACCCTTAAAGTCGTGCGGCCCACGCCCGGGTTCCCGGGTTCGATTCCCGGCGGGGTCAGGGATTTTCTCTGCCTCGTGATGACTGGGTGTTGTGTGATGTCCTTAGGTTAGTTAGGTTTAAGTAGTTCTAAGTTCTAGGGGACTGATGACCATGGATGTTAAGTCCCATAGTGCTCAGAGCCATTTGAACCAAAGTCGTGCGGATTCTTCCTGAACAGCTGTAAACCATCCTTGCAAAACTTCACACGATTCCGTTTTTGGTCAAGCGTGAGCAGTCGCGGAACACATCTTGAGGATAGCTTTCTCATGTTTATGCAAAACATTATGTACCCGTTCATTCGAGATGCCCACAGCACTAGCAATATCACGCACCTTAACTCTTTTATCATCCCTCACCATATCATGGATTTTATCAATGATTTCTGGAGTCGTAACCTTCACAGGACATCCAGAACGTTCAGCATCACTTGTGCTCATATGGCCACCCCGAAAATTTGGGAACCACTTATAAACTGTTCTAATCGAAGGTGCAGATTCACCGTAATGTTTATCAAGCTTCTCTTTAGTCTCCTCAGGCGTTTTGCCTTTCAGAAAGTAATTTTTAATCACCGCAAGAAATTCTTTTTCGTCCAGTTTTTCACAATCACTCGACTTTCTTGATTCACAGGAATGCCAAACACAAAGAAATTGACCAATATGGCTGAAACTTGTTGTGCGTTCTTTCCAAAGATGCTACTAACTAAACATGACATCGATACTCGCCGGTGGTGCCATCTCTTGGACTTTGCACAGACTTTTCAAACGCCCCTCGTGCATCGTTGTCACACACCTCGCAGACTACATGCGTGGTTCGAACAGCACCAGATTGAGTTTACCGCATTGGCCCGGCCACAAGACTCTCCCGATTTAAACACAAATGCGAATCTGCGGAACCACCTCCATCGGGCTGTTCGCACCATGGATCCTCAACCCAGCGGAGATTGTCACGGGACTGGAGACGGCAGGGCTCTACGAGCGTGTGGGTACTTTCCAGGGTCTCACTGACTCTTTGTAATGTATGACAACAGATTTAAGAAATTAACATGAAAGGAATCCAACAGAGACCTTTCTTCTTTCCTGGACGTCTGGCAGCAGTCCACGTTGCAAATTGTGCGTATTCAGGCTTTTGACATTTGGCCACATTAACGTAGCAGGACAGTGTACGTCCAATAAATAAGAGGCAGAATGAGATTTTCACTCTGCAGCGGAGTGTGCGCTGATATGAAACTTCCTGGCAGATTAAAACTGTGTGCCCGACCGAGACTCGAACTCGGGACCTTTGCCTTTCGCGGGCAAGTGCTCTACCATCTGAGCTACCGAAGCACGACTCACGCCCGGTACTCACAGCTGTACTTCTGCCAGTACCTCGTCTCCTACCTTCCAAACTTTACAGAAGCTCTCCTGCGAGGTCCCGAGTTCGAGTCTCGGTCGGGCACACAGTTTTAATCTGCCAGGAAGTTTCATATCAGCGCACACTCCGCTGCAGAGTGAAAATCTCATTCTGGAAACATTCCCCAGGCTGTGGCTAAGCCATGTCTCCACAATATCCTTTCTTTCAGGAGTGCTAGTTCTACAAGGTTCGCAGGAGAGCTTCTGTAAAGTTTGGAAGGTAGGAGACGAGGTACTGGCAGAAGTAAAGCTGTGAGTACCGGGCGTGAGTCGTGCTTCGGTAGCTCAGATGGTAGAGCACTTGCCCGCGAAAGGCAAAGGTCCCGAGTTCGAGTCTCGGTCGGGCACACAGTTATAATCTGCCAGGAAGTTTCAAATAAGAGGCAGTTTGTAGTCAGAGGCCCCATACGTACGCAAACTATAAACAAAGGTAGCTGCTTCCTTATTATCACACCATGGCAATTGTCAGTGGGTGTGTCCAGAACTTTTATAATAAACAAACTTTATTTGAAATGCAGTTAAAAAGTACTTGCGAAACAATACGCTGACGGATTACTTCGATAACACGGAGTAGTGGTTTGGTAAAAATTGTAACAGAAATAAACAATGGTAGAACACATCTGTCAAAATGGCTCTGAGCACTATGCGACTTAACTTCTGAGGTCATCAGTCGCCTAGAACTTAGAACTAATTAAACCTAACTAACCTAACGACATCACACACATCCTTGCCCAGGGCAGGATTCGAACCTGCGACCGTAGCGATCGCTCGGCTCCAGACTGTAGCGCCTAGAACCGCACGGCCACTTCGGCCGGCACACATCTGTCATTTCACAATATACTTTCCCAAAATTTTTTCTTTATTTTATCTAAAACTCCACCCTAAGCTCTGCAATGGATAATACTAACAATTTACCCTCTTCCTGAGCTCAACATCTTAGTCTTCAAGGAGAGATGACTCAGTTTTCCATGCGAGCAAATGGGCAGTTGCGATGTACGCAACGAAATCATCGTGCTGACTCCGTATTCAGCTGATAATTTGTGTCCAGTGGGTATATAGTGTGTGCAGTGATTGGCGTTAAGAAGTAAATGAACAGTGTAAAAGTAGTTCCTTTTTTTTTATAATCTGAAATAAATGTTTTGCAAGTAACATACACAAAACTATTGAACACTAAGAACAAATCGAACGAGTCTGGTCCGATCTAAGCTATTAACACGTAGAGTGGAAAACAAAGCATAGAAAAGCGACGACGCGGTCACGGCTGTATACGGTTTTGCATTGTGCGCATCTGCTGCTTTTCAAATGACGGTCCAACATTAATGGGCTAAAGAGCAGTAAGTATGAGTAACTAGAACAGTGTAATGCTCAGAACATTAACGGGAGAAGTACAGGCAGAGACAATAAGGAACTGAGTTATTACTCGATCGAAGTGAGCTTCAGGCAGGTATCCTTCGGCAATTACGGTTCTTAGCGAAGCAGTGAACTCGCGTGCGCCGGCACGGCTTTCGTGCTTACGTTGTCCTGTTGGCACTCCTCGTACAATCTCGCCGCAGGTAACAATTACGACTGTGTTATTCCGCGTCCGGACTGTCATTACCGCCTGCCAGGGAGAGGTCCAAATTAAAATTCCTCGGCGCTGCATAACGGCGCGTTCTATTGATTCCGGAGCTGTCCTATATTTAGCGCGGCATGTTTATTAAACAAAGACTACACGGCGCTGCGCGGCCGGTCCCGTGATTACACGGTCTCCCTCCTTCACTCGACCCCCACCCCTCCCACACCGCTTTTTTTATATACTAACGCGGCACACGCCATTCGCTTAAAAATTGTGCCCTGAAACGCGAGATCCAAAGGGGAGACTAGGCAGGCGCGGAAATGAGCCAAACGCCTCCACGCATGAGGGCAGAGCCCGTCTGCACGCTTCCCGGTGGCCGCTTGATAGGCGATCCGCCAACCGCACGTCACGTGACATGCAGAGGACTAATTGTGAGACGCATTACTTCTAGATCTACATCAACTTTCTGCGAATATAGGTTCAGAATCTGATTCCGATTCTGAGTTCGACTGTGAAGATGATCAATGATTGAAACCGGTTGTGAATAAATATATTGTAAGACAGTACAGTGTTAACCATGCATTTTTTGATGAAACAAAAAGCAGAAAAAAGTGCGTACATGAAAAGAAGACTAAGTCATGGAGAATTCGCTTTAACTAAGGAATTTGATAATGAAAAATTCACGAACTATTTTAGATTAAACCGTGATCAATTCCAAGAATGCATGGTCTCATCAAGAATGAAATGTACTCTGACGACAGTTTCGATTCTCTATTGATATCAAAGACGTGGTTAAATCCATCTACTCCGTTTTCACTGGTAGATATGGAGGGCTACACGCTAGTAAGGAATGATATTGTAAGGAACCTAAGCATCTTTTTTGATAAACATTTAACCAGGACAGAGCACATCACGAAAATTTGCTACAGAGTTTTGACAATGTCAATGTAGAATGTTAACAACGAATTACAATGCAACTTACCACTTCGTATGTGTGGTGTCACCGCCAGACACCACATTTGCTAGGTGGTAGCCTTTAAATCGGCAGCGGTCCGTTAGTATACGACGGACCCGCGTGTCGCCACTGTCTGTGATTGCAGACCGAGCGCCGCCACACGGCAGGTCTAGAGACACGTCCTAGCACTCGCCCCAGTTGTACAGCCGACTTTGCTAGCGATGGTTCACTGACAAATTACGCTCTCATTTGCCGAGACGATAGTTAGCATAGCCTTCAAAAATGGTTCAAATGGCTCTGAGCACTATGGGACTCAACTGCTGTGGTCATAAGTCCCCTAGAACTTAGAACTACTTAAACCTAACTAACCTAAGGACAGCACACAACACCCAGCCATCACGAGGCAGAGAAAATCCCTGACCCCGCCGGGAATCGAACCCGGGAACCCGGGCGTGGGAAGCGAGAACGCTACCGCACGACCACGAGATGCGGGCAGCATAGCCTTCAGCTACGTCATTTGCTACGACCTAGCAAGGCGCCATTATCATTTGCTATTTATCTTGTGATGCATGTGCCGTCAGACCGATGTTCACCAATTTCAATTAAAGTTAAGTATTCCAGTAGTTACTTACGTTCTTTGCTACTATAAATTCCCTTAACTGTTCCAGACCTCACGCCAGCCTGCGTGAGCTTAAACGCGTGCCTTTCGGCTTCCTCCTCATAGTGGCTTGGCTGTCTTGCCAGGTCACAACAGTATGTCTGTTTCCTTGGCCACTTCCTCCCACTTCTCAGCTTTCAGCTTCGTTTTCAAGTAATCTTCATGGCCCGTATCATACAGAACTGTGCGAACACGTACAGCTTCAATTAGCTTTTCCTCCATTTCGAACTACCGACAGCCAGAACCACCGTGAGCCTCGCAGTAAACATGCGTACAGGAGACTGCGCTCCGCAGGGTCACCAAGCGCAGGAACTGCGTCACGTTACGCTGCGCTCTCACGTGCGCAGGACCACTCAGCTGTGTGGTTCGCAAAAACTCACCGTGAGTCACCCTGCGTCACCTCGCGGACCTGCGTCTCATCGTGTGGCCAGCCTAGAGTCGGTGTTGCTTTTTTTTTTTTTTTTTTAAATGTGTGTGTGTAGTGTGGATTGAAGAGATCATCCTTGATGACTTATTCTTCTAAGATGGGATGTAAGGATAAAAGGAAAACACTTTATTTATTACGCATTCAGTTAGGCTTGGCACGCAATGGGTCCTTTAGCCTGTCTTAGTCTTTGGTGATGTCTATCTCCTGTGGAGGGTGAAATGTGTCAAGGCTGTTATGTGTGACTGCTTCCTCGTGTTATGACAGATTGCCTATGGGGGGTGAAACGTTATTGACTTCGGTACGCGATACTTGTGCCATCTTGCAGGGTTTACCGTTCCTATCGATTGTAATTGTCGAACTTCGTCCCTAAGGGCATCGATCTTGTCAAAAACTCGTAGAGCCTTGTCACGGACCTTCTCTTGTATAGTGGTCTCGTGGAGTGCGGTGCGGATGTCGACGTTTCTTGTCCACCATGGAGCTCCTGTGATCCATCGATAGCAAATGTTTTGCAGCGCTTGGAGTTTGTTGTAGTTGGAGACGCACGTAGTTCCCCACGAGGTGGAGCCATACAACATTGTGGGTTCCACCGTTGCCTTATACAATTGGAGTTTAGTCTTAGGGTTGAGATCCTTACTCTTCAGGAACGGAATCAACGACCTGGCCATCTTCTGGGCTGCCGTCTTCTTGTCGTCAATACGCTGCGTAAAGAGAAATTTTTTGTCGAGGTAGACATCGAGATACTTCACTCCCGGTGACCATGGGATAAATTGGTCAGCTATTTGGAGTCTGTCGTTCAGAACTGGTTTCCTCCGTGTGAACAGAACTGCTGCCGTCTTCGTCGGGTTGATCGTTATCTTATTTTGCAGCGCCCAGCGTTCCATTACAGCAAGTTGCCGTTGCATCCTAGCGATTAGCTGGTCCAAGTGTCGTCCAGTTGTCAGAAAGGCCGTATCGTCCGCATAAAAACTCGCCGTAACAAGGGGGACTGTTGGGATGTCATTTATATATAAGTTGAAAAGTAGAGGCGAAATGACAGAGCCCTGCGGAATTCCTGCGGAGATCAGTTTCATTTCGGAGTTTTTATCGTCGACTCGGACATACAGTTTCCTGTCCTGCAGAAAGCTGTCTATGAGTCTAATGTAACAATCCGCAATAGGGGTAGTGCGATGCAGTTTGACGATAAGGTTGGGCCGCCACACCTTATCGTAAGCTTTTTCGATGTCAAGGAAGACACCAATCGTGAAGTGCTGCTTGTTGTATCCTTCTTGTATCCGTTCGGTGATCCGTAGAAGTTGAAGTTCGGCAGATAGCTTGTCCTTGAAACCGAATTGTTCGGGTCGTATAACATCATGCGCTGTAAGCGTGTCATGGAGCCTCTGCAACAGCACTCTCTCGAGCAGTTTGCCAAGGGTCGGCAAGACGCTAATTGGCCGGTAACTGTTGGGTTCTGCTGGGTCTTTACCTGGCTTGGGTATTGGAACTACCCGAGCCGTCTTCCATGCCGTAGGAAAATATCCCTGCAGAAGGCAGCTGTTGAGAATCCGGGTAAGGAGCACAGTTGGCTTCCTGGGCAACTGTTTGAAATCGGTGTTGCTTATGGAGTCGTTGCCCGGTGCATTATTCCGAGTCTTCCGGATAATTTTACGGATCTCTGCTGGTGTGGTGAGTTGTGGGCGGCTCTGCCCAGGCGCAGCACGAAGAGCAGTCCATTCTGCTGTAACGACGGCTTCCTGTTCCTGCAGGCGGACGTCGTTCACGGGGGTCGCTGGTGTAGACATCTGGTCTTGGTAAGTCGTAGCATACAGCTCCGCCTGGGCGAGTTCGTCATAGAGGAGGCCATCTGGTCCTCTGATGGCTCGTTTAGGTGGCCGCTGGTGTCGTATGTTCTTGACTACCTGCCATTCGTTCTTGGTTCGAAGTAAGAATTCATCCATCTTATCTTCCCAGACCTGCTTCGGTGTTGCTCGGACACGCCGCGTCTCTGTTTTGCGAGTCGTGCGCCAGGTGCAGCAGTGCAGCCGGCGGCCAGTGGTGGTCCCGTTGTGAACGCGGCCGTGTTCGGGCCGGCTATCTGTCCACGGCAGAGCGCACTGGCCCTGCGCTGATGAATGGCAGCGGGCCGCTTTCACTGGCCGGACCACCTGTCACCCGACCGCACGCCGCTCTTGTTGTTGCTGTCGCTGTTGCTGTTGCTGTAGCTCCCGCCTCTTCGCCTGGCATTATTCCGCTAATGGCCGGCGTTATTAACGCAGCCCGCGCGCGGCCAATGAATTGCTATCCGCCTGCCCTGCGGACGCCCGTTTCCGAGGTCAAATGCGCCACTGAAGCTGCCGTAGGCAACTACGGCCCACAACAGTCTACAACGGGACCGAGCATTAAACCACTTCTGCTCTGGAATTTCTTGAAAAAGAAAAATTATTTGCCAGTCCAGAGTCAACAACCCTACCTTCGATTTGCTGCAGAACCCTCGAACATACATTGCATCACAAAAGTATTCGTTGTTGTTGTTGTTGTGGTCTTCAGTCCTGAGACTGGTTTGATGCAGCTCTCCATGCTACTCTATCCTGTGCAAGGTTCTTCATCTCCCAGTACGTACTGCAGCCTACATCCTTCTGAATCTGCTTAGTGTATTCATCTCTTGGTCTCCCTCTACGATTTTTACCCTCCAGGCTGCCCTCCAATACTAAATTTGTGATCCCTTGATGTCACAGAACATGTCCTACCGCCCGCATCTCGTGGTCGTGCGGTAGCGTTCTCGCTTCCCACGCCCGGGTTCTCGGGTTCGATTCCCGGCGGGGTCAGGGATTTTCTCTGCCTCGTGATGGCTGGGTGTTGTGTGATGTCCTTAGGTTAGTTAGGTTTAAGTAGTTCTAAGTTCTAGGGGACTGATGACCTAAGGTGTTAAGTCCCATAGTGCTCAGAGCCATGTACCAGCCGATCCCTTCTTCTTGTCAAGTTGTGCCACAAACTCCTCTTCTCCCCAATCCTATTCAGTACCTCCTCATTAGTTATGTCATCTGCCCATCTAATCTTCAGCATTCTTCTGTAGCACCACATTTCGAAAGCTTCTATTCTCTTCTTGTCCAAACTAGTTATCGTCCATGTTTAACTTCCATACATGGCTACACTCCATACATATACTTTCAGAAACGACTTCCTGACACTTAAATCTATACTCGATGTTAACAAATTTCTCTTCTTCAGAAACGCTTTCCTTGCCATTGCCAGTCTACATTTTATATCCTCTCTACTTCGACCATCATCAGTTATTTTGCTCCGCAATTAGCAAAACTCCTTTACTACTTTAAGTGTCTCATTTCCTAATCTAATTCCCTCGGCATCACCCGACTTAATTCGACTGCATTCCATTATCCTCGTTTTGCTTTTGTTGATGTTCATCTTATATCCTCCTTTCAAGACACTGCCCATTCCGTTCAACTGCTCTTCCAAGTCCTTTGCTGTCTGTGACAGAATTACAATGTCATCGGCGAACCTCAAAGTTTTTATTTCTTCACCATGGATTTTAATACCTGCTCCGAATTTTTCTTTTGTTTCCTTTACTGCTTGCTCAATATAGAGGTTGAATAACATTGGGGAGAGGCTACAACCCTGTCTCACTCCCTTCCCAACCACTGCTTCCCTTTCATGTCCCTCGGCTCTTATAAGTGCCATCTGGTTTCTGTACAAATTGTAAATAGCCTTTCGCTGACAACCCTCATTGTTCTTCAAATGTGAAGTTCTCTTCGAACATTTGAGGCCCACGAGAAGCAATTGCCGGTCCATTCTCTAGAGCAGGGGTTCCCAATAAAATTTTCTAGAGGACCCCCTCATCGAGCATGGTTGGTACCTTGTCATATCACAGTATCAAGTACCTATAAAAGCCAAATTAAGAGTCTTTTTATACGTTTTCTATTTTTGGTACTTAGAAAAACCATTGACACATTCATTATTGAAAAAATATTGAGCTTAAAACTTTTTAAATTTGGCCATCACTGTTATTATTAAATTTTGGATTATTGTTCAAAATGCTTGTCTTCAAATCTGGGTGTTTATTATAATAAATGCATTGTCTTCCTCTTCATCTGTAGGCCTTTCTCGTTTCAACGAACCACATTTTAACCGACGGTCCATTTTTAACTACGCGAACTGTAGCTTCCCCAAAAAACAACGCTTTACAAATACTACTGTTTTAATGCAGCATATTGAATATGTAAACAATACTGTCTGTGAAAACACTGGAAAGAAATTAACAATGGCCGATTGTCATCTGAAATGCGAGTTTCTGTGTAAAGTGACTTGTCAGTTGTCAGCTGCAAAGAGGCAGCACGCGTAGTCTAACGGCATACAGCAGAACTATTTACCTCTATCTAATTCTAGTTTTGCGCTAGAGTGTGCTAGTGTCAGTTGGTTCTAGGAAGACGCTAGACGCAGAAGTTAGCGTTCGCTAAAGCTCTGCTCATGCAGGAAACGGCCAAAACTAAAAATCTGTTATTATACGAAATATATTTAATATATTTTTTTTATTATAATAGCATCTTGCGGACCTGTTGGGAATGCCCGCATCTCGTGGTCGTGCGGTAGCGTTCTCGCTTCCCACGCCCGGGTTCCCGGGTTCGATTCCCGGCGGGGTCAGGGATTTTCTCTGCCTCGTGATGGCTGGGTGTTGTGTGCTGTCCTTAGGTTAGTTAGGTTTAAGTAGTTCTAAGTTCTAGGGGACTTATGACCACAGCAGTTGAGTCCCATAGTGCTCAGAGCCATTTGAACCATTTTGAACCTGTTGGGAATCACTGATCTAGAGTGGATATTGTCTGACAATGTACCACAAGCAGGTCGCTGTATATTATAATTAACTACGTGCAATGTATAGTTGCATTATAAGACACCACAACAGGCAGTCACTTTATAATTTGGGCACATGTATAGGCAGCGGTGGTGCTAGGTGTAGAACGAGCAGGCTCAGGGGACGAAAGACAGATTGTTTCATTGTTACAAATGAGTAAGAGTACTGCAGGTGACATTATACGAAGATTAAACAGAGAAGATGGAATTGAAGATAAACCAAAAACAGGGCGACCAAAGAAGCTGTGTAGAAGAGAGGAAACTGGAGTAATAAGAAAAATTCAAATCCAAGGTTGTCGGCAACGAAAGTTGCTGCCGCAGTGCAGCAGAAATATGGAAAGGACGTGCATCCTGCAACAGTACGACGAAATATCAGACGAGAGGGGTATAATGGTTGAGTAATCAGAAAGAAGCCTATGATAAATGAGAGAAAAAGAAAAGCAACGACAGGACTTGGCGAAAAAAAAAGGTTCTAATGACTCTAACCACTATGGGACTTAACATCTGAGGTCATCAGTCCCCTAGGCTTAGAACTACTTAAACCTAACTAACCTAAGGACATCACACACACCCATGCCCGAGGCAGGATTCGAACCTGCGACCGTAGCAGCAGCGCGGTTCCGGACCGAAGCGGCCAGAGCCCGCTCGGCCACAGTGGCCGGCTCGTGTAGCAGCAGGTAAATAAAAGTGTCAGTTGGTGGGACGAAGTAATTTTTGTCGATGAATATCGAGTGCAGATTTTCTCCTCAAGCGGAAGACCTGTGACTCGGAGAAAACCACGTGAAGAATTGCAATCGGAGCATCTGCAACCCACAGTTAAACACGGTGGTGGAGGTGTCCTGATTTGGGGTTCCATGTCGTCATCTGGGGTAGGCGAATTAGCATTCATTTAAGGTACAAAGGATAAGCATTGGTATATGAACATCCTAAAAGAGAACTTACCGCAAAGTGCTACAAGTTTCGGGCTTTCGAGGACGTTGACATAGTATCAAGACAATGATCCGAAACATAAAGCGGATACTGTGAGGCTATGGACGCTGTATAATTGCGCTAAGGTTTTGGATACCTCTCCTCAGAGTCCAGGCTTGAACCCAATACGAAATCTTTGGATTGAACTGAAGCGAAAAGTACGACAAATGCCAGTGACATCAAAACAGGCTTTAAAGGAACGAATACTGGAAGAATGGCGACAAATAAGTCCTGATTGTACGCGAAAGCTCGTTCACAGCATGCCTAAACGCTTTGAACAAGTGATTTAGCAAAAAGGGCTGCATACAAGGTATTAAAATGTACAAGGTTGTGATTGTCATACTTGCCGCTCGAAAACTTTTGTGGCTGTGATAGTGGGCGTGTTTCTTTACGTATTATTGGTTACGTTGTTTTATTTAAGTTTGCAAATAAGAAAATGCTGTTTTGTTATTTATTACTTAGTCCTACGCCATTTTGTGCCGAGACTACTCCTGTACTGTGTGATGCCTGTATATAATGATGTAAAAATAAAACGTAACACTGGTGGCCGAATACTTTTGTGATGAGTCGCTGTATTCCCAGTTTGAATATAGTAAATTTAAATTCATCAAGTAGTTTTGAAGATTAACGAGTTCAAACAGACAGACGCGAGGTTTCACAATGTTATTATTAGTATAATTACAACACACATATAACTTGAAACTTCCTGGCAGATTAAAACTGTGTGCCCGACCGAGACTCGAACTCGGGACCTTTGCCTTCCGCGGGCAAGTGCTCTACCATCTGAGCTACCGAAGCACAAGTCACGCCCTGTCCTCACAGCTTTACTTCTGCCAGTATCTCGTCTCCTACCTTCCAAACTTCTGAACACATATAACTTGTACATTTTTGCAACAGTTCTATAAAATGTATTGGTACTGTCACTGACTTAATAAAATGTGTAATATATATATGTGTGCTATAAAGTGCGATATATTTGTAGCATTACTTACAGATAATATTATAAAAAACGAGTACGATCTGTAGAAAATACTGCACAATTAGAAAATGTAGAAATCGATTTTACGAACGATTCCTGTTAGAAATTAGACATTGTTGTGCTATAATATCATGTATATAAAACTACTGTTATAAGAGACAATATTATAAAAAACGACTACGATCTGTAGAAAATACTGCACAATTAGAAAATGTAGAAATCGATCTTACTAACGATTCCTGTTAGAAATTAGACATTGTTGTGCTATAATATCATGTATATTAAACTACTGTTATAAAATTAAATAACAAAATTTGTTGGGTTGATGATTTGAGAAACATAAAGATCTGCTGATGACGCATCCTTATATCCATATGATTCTTTCACAGTCATGGAACTGGATGCCACTGGAACTTTTGAATAACCTCGTGGAGGGAATGCTGGCAAGCCTGACATTACGACTACAGATGACCATCCTCTATTAACTGTTTAGTTTCGTGAACAAAGCTTTTTAATTTTGTAATGTAGCTTTATATTTTCTAATTACGTGTTTCGGGTAACCGAAAGCCGCTCATGATGGCCTACATACAAGGTTTATAGCCCATTTACTATAGCTGATCTCTACCGCTCTGAGGCCAGTTAGCCCACGAATCCCAAGCTAAGCTCTCTTCCGCCCTACCGCGACGCACTGCAATAATTACAAAGACCGCAATCCGCGCCACATCCATTATCGTTATTATTGCAGCGACGCTAATGAAATTGCGGTTTCTGAAAACCTCACCGGCCGCTGGCTTTTGTGTCCAGAGCAGAAAAATTCAATACCTCAACTGTACCACGTTTTGCGTGAGATTATCCTATTCACCTCTTCTGTGAAGAGACGTTACGGTGGTACCATCTTCCCAAAACTTATGTTGTTGCCGAAGTGATATCTGTGGTCCCTGGGCCTTTAATAAAAGATGACAAAACACAAAAATAAAAAGGAGAAAGTCAACGAGAAGAACTATAACAAATATACTTTACTGGGAGCCATTAAGCTACTAAACCATGAAGCCCCGCCTCTAAGACCGTTTAAAGGTAAAGGTGACATCAACTCGAAGGTTGTAACGAAGAATGCAATGTTTTCCTGGGCAAAGTCCTACTGCAGGTGGTATACCCTTGCCTTCTTCCGATGTCTGAAATGACTGAGAAGCCAGTTACCAGCGGACCAACGGTTTAATGTGGACTCCGAACTACACTTCTGGAAATTGAAATGAGAACACCGTGAATTCATTGTCCCAGGAAGGGGAAACTTTATTGACACATTCCTGGGGTCAGATGCATCACATGATCACACTGACAGAACCACAGGCACATAGACACAGGCAACAGAGCATGCACAATGTCGGCACTAGTACAGTGTATATCCACCTTTCGCAGCAATGCAGGCTGCTATTCTCCCATGGAGACGATCGTAGAGATGCTGGATGTAGTCCTGTGGAACGGCTTGCCATGCCATTTCCACCTGGCGCCGCAGTTGGACCAGCGTTCGTGCTGGACGTGCAGACCGCGTGAGACGACGCTTCATCCAGTCCCAAACATGCTCAATGGGGGACAGATCCGGAGATCTTGCTGGCCAGGGTAGTTGACTTACACCTTCTAGAGCACGTTGGGTGGCACGGGATACATGCGGACGTGCATTGTCCTGTTGGAACAGCAAGTTCCCTTGCCGGTCTAGGAATGGTAGAACGATGGGTTCGATGACGGTTTGGATGTACCGTGCACTATTCAGTGTCCCCTCGACGATCACCAGTGGTGTACGGCCAGTGTAGGAGATCGCTCCCCACACCATGATGCCGGGTGTTGGCCCTGTGTGCCTCGGTCGTATGCAGTCCTGATTGTGGCGCTCACCTGCACGGCGCCAAACACGCATACGACCATCATTGGCACCAAGGCAGAAGCGACTCTCATCGTTGAAGACGACACGTCTCCATTCGTCCCTCCATTCACGCCTGTCGCGACACCACTGGAGGCGGGCTGCACGATGTTGGGGCGTCAGCGGAAGACGGCCTAACGGTGTGCGGGACCGTAGCCCAGCTTCATGGAGACGGTTGCGAATGGTCCTCGCCGATACCCCAGGAGCAACAGTGTCCCTAATTTGCTGGGAAGTGGCGGTGCGGTCCCCTACGGCACTGCGTAGGATCCTACGGTCTTGGCGTGCATCCGTGCGTCGCTGCGGTCCGGTCCCAGGTCGACGGGCACGTGCACCTTCCGCCGACCACTGGCGACAACATCGATGTACGGTGGAGACCTCACGCCCCACGTGTTGAGCAATTCGGCGGTACGTCCACCCGGCCTCCCGCATGCCCACTATACGCCCTCGCTCAAAGTCCGTCAACTGCACATACGGTTCACGTCCACGCTGTCGCGGCATGCTACCAGTGTTAAAGACTGCGATGGAGCTCCGTATGCCACGGCAAACTGGCTGACACTGACGGCGGCGGTGCACAAATGCTGCGCAGTTAGCGCCATTCGACGGCCAACACCGCGGTTCCTGGTGTGTCCGCTGTGCCGTGCGTGTGATCATTGCTTGTACAGCCCTCTCGCAGTGTCCGGAGCAAGTATGGTGGGTCTGACACACCGGTATCAATGTGTTCTTTTTTCCATTTTCAGGAGTGTATTATGTAACTTGGAATTTCTCAGTAAAACATTTTTCCTTGAGATGGAAGACACGATTTTTTTAACCCATCAATCTGGCAAATGGTTTCATACTGTCCTCAGTCTTTTCCACTGTACACTCAACTTCCTTTACAGTCTTCAGGTTAAACTTCAGGGCTGTGAGGCCGTTACTACCGGAGTCAATAAGTTTTCACATTGGCGCCTGGAGTGTAGACACCCACAACAACCTTAGTGTCTCGCAGGATGCCGCGTATCATGGCGTACACTGCCCTAGGTAACAGGCGACTTGTTCATTCCATTAGTTAGAATTTTGTAATATGTACCACGACTAACCTCTATTGCTGCGAGATTGTCTACCGTTCGGGTGCGGTTGGCACGCACCAACATTGTAACCTGTTCAATCTTGAGTTCAGTTTGAACAGTTTGCGGCCAACCAACACACACGCAGCACTCCAAACTGTCTCTTCGTTGCGAAAAATGTCGGTGCCACATAAATACAACACTACATCTACATCTAAATCTAAATGGTTACTCTGCAATTCACACTTAAGTGAACCCCAGGGGGTTCATCGAACCATTTTCATACTACCTCTCTACCACTCCACTCTCGATTGACGCGTGGGAAAAAGGAACACCTAAATCTTTCCGTTCGAGTTCTGATTTCTCTTATTTTATTATGATGGTCATTTCTCCCTAGTAGGTGGGTGTCAACAAAATATTTTCGCATCCGAAAGAGAAAGTTGGTGATTGAAATTTCGTAAATAGATCTCGCCGCAAAGATAACCGCCTTTGTTTCAGTGACTGCCACCCCAACTCGCGTGACACTCCCACCCCTATTGCGCGATAACACGAAACGACCTGCCCTTCTTTGCACTTTTTCGATGTCCTTGGTCAATCCTACCTGGTAAGGATCCCATATCACTCAGTAATATTCCAGCAGAGGACGGACAAGTGTAATGTAGGCTGTCTCTTTAGTGGGTTTGTCGCATCTTCTGAGTGTTCTGCCAACAAAGCGCAGTCTTTGTTTCGCCTTCCCGACAATATTATCTCTGTGGTCTTTCCAATTTAAGTTGCTCGTAATTGTAATTTCTACGTATTTAGTGGAATTTGACAGCCCTTAGATTTGTGCGATTTATCGTATACCCAAAATTTATCATATTTATTTTAGTACCCATGTAGATGACCTCGCACTTTTCTTTGTGTAGTGCCAATTGCCACTTTTTGCTCCGTACAGAAATTCTCTCTAGATCATTTTGTAATTGGAATTGATCGTCTGTTGATTTTACTAGACGGTAAATTACAGCGTCACCTGCAAACAATCTAAGGGGGCTGCTCAGATTATCACCTAGATCATTTATATAAATCACTAAGAGTCAAAGCGTCGTCACCATAAATTTTCCACATCTTTTGCTGCTTTGCCTAACTTCTGGCAGAATTTGATGCTCAGCGTTGTCCCAACTGCGACGTACTCGAGTACTGACGGGCCAGTCAGATCGCAGTCGCAATAACCGCTGAAGTTTTGCTAACAGTGCATGCATTCAAGTGTCTCTAGCTGGGACGGGGGCTAACTGATAAGATACCATACCACGGCGCCACCTATGCGCTGCTATGCGTCCAGTCTCAGAACTTAATGACTGTACTACGTATCAAACTGTTCCCTGACGTTTCGCCTCCGACTACATGAGACGTCCTCGGAGGTAATACGGCAACTGCATCAAGGTCCCCGAATTCATGTAGCTGTGCAGAGGGTAGGGCAGTCAATGAAATATCGATATGTCGAGACATCCCCAAAATTTATCGATTTATAACGACGGTGTTGCTTCCTCCAACATAATGATATCAGAATGACATTATCGAGCGCGGATACTTTTATTTTGTATTATATTTTTTTGCAATTTTCGGGAAACATTTGAAATTGTAGTAGAATATAATGTTACTGTCAGTGCGTGAAGGAGTCTTACACTTTCTGAGCTTTCATCACTTTCACTCTTTCTGTTTGATTGTGTGAAGCATATATAGATGGCACAAAGAAGAAGTCCGATTGCACTGGGCAGGCGGGGGGGGGGGGGCAGTGTAAATGTGAAACGTCCCCTTACAACAATTATTCATGACTGTGCTTAAACTGAAACACAATATTTTTTTTTAGCGCAACGCAATCTGACTTTCAGAAATCCCTACAAAGGAATGGCCCTGACTAACATTAACCTGTACCTTTCACAAATCACTTACCTCACCAAAAATCTTCGTTACTCGAACTACTGCAATACAGCGAGCGCCACTACTGCCAGCTAAATAAAAGATTCAAACTACGGAAGTCACTAACTACTGATAGGGATAGTTAGCAAATGAAATATTTTGATAGAGAACAAACAATGTATTTACCTTAATAGTGTTGAAAAATCATAATATACATAGCAGTTCATAATATCCAGTACTAGAAATTTCAAAACTCCGCCATTTCTCTCCCCACATCCACCACTGCTGGCGGCTCACCTCCAACTGCGCAACGCTACGCGCTGTTCACATCCAGCTGCCGCTGCCCAGCACTACAATGGCAGACAACAATGCAAACTAGCCACAGACTGCACACAGCACAGCCAGTGATTTTCACACAGAGCGCTACGCAACGTTGCCAATAAGAAAACCTAAACAGCCTACTTACAAATGAAATAATGAGATATCCGGTGTGAAGAAATACCACACAATTTTTAACGCAACTAGTGTGCTATTCCTTCACATCGGTATTCTTCAAAAACAGTTGCTGAAAACGATGAAAAAAAAATCTAAAAGACAAGATTGGCTTTTGTGGAGGGCGAAGACGTGTGAGGGGAAATGCTGACATAATCGACCCTCGGCATTACCAACAGAAACTGCAATGTTTAACGGCACCCTGCAATTTCGACACTACAGCTGCTAGATCGCTAGCGTTTGCAGAAATGAAAAAAAAGGACAGTCGACATGAAGTGTTACGGACAAATCCGGCATGAGACGAAACAGAACGACGGACCCAGTGGTCACTTCTTATAGTGTCACTTACATGCAGTCACCGTTGCTAACGAAGTGGTTATCGTCAAGCGTGAACGTTCATCGTTTTCCGTTCAGATCTTGCTCCAAGGGGGAGAAGGGGGCTGCTAGCTTGTTGATGTACAGAATATCTAATAATAAATCAATACTTAAATGTACTGCTCTAAAACTGTCTGTGTATTTACAATGTGCTGCTGATATTTTTATAGATCAGTATGTCGACATTTTTTCAGTCGATACATCGGTATTTTTTTATGTAACGCGTGCCGATTATGATATTTTCTAAACATGTGTATTCGGATTCCCACTATCTTTAAAAATATCAACAGTCCTAGTAGAGGGCATCACGACTCGTTGTCATGTGATGACGACTGCGTGATTATCTCTGGCTGATGCCATTATTCTAGATTAAAAGTAATCCATCTTCACTCTATTGCCACAAAGTAGACATCCGTATGTTATTTGATTTAAAACTTTCTTCTTTTCTGTAAAAGTTATGACGTTTTGAAACTCTCTATTGCCTCTCTGTAACTTAGTTACGTGTTCCATTGATCAGTCTCACTGTAACCGTTATGACGTGGAACGTGTCAAGTGCATAAGAAATCAAGGTCCTTTTTTGTCTTTCTTTTTTTAACAAAAGCTTAAAAGTTTTATTATCTACCCTGTTCTCTTAAATAGCACATAATGCAAATATTATACAAATAGATTTATTTATTCCTATACAAGAATTGATCTATGGTGTAGAAGGAGTTGTCAAGGATATATGATTTCAATTTATTTTTGAAACTATTACTGCTGTCTGTCAGACATTTTATTTCGTGTGGTAATTTATTGAAAAGTTTTACAGCAGCATATTTTACCCCTTTCTGTGTCAAAGATATGTTAAATAGAGGATAGTGTAAGTCTTTCTTTCGTCTGGTATTATAATCATGAATGTTGCTGTTGTTTTTAGACTGATCCACAGTGTTGAGAACAAATTTCACTACTGAGTTAATGTATTGTGAAGCTGTTGTAAGAATTCCTAGCCTTTTAAACAGATACCTGTAAGATGTGCGACTATGAGCCCCATACATTATTCTAACCATTTTCTTTTGAGCAGTGAATACTTTCTGCCTAAGTGTTGAGTTACCCCAAAATTCTGTATGACATCAGGGAGTGAAAGTATGCAAAGTATGTTAGCTTACTAATTTCTATATCCTCAAAATTGGCGATTATTCTGATTACAAAAGTTACTGCACCTAGTAGCTCTACGAAATCCAAAATATGAATTTTCCAATTAAGATTCTCATCTATATGTACACCCAAAAACTTAGTATGCCCTGCTCTGGATACTGACTTCTGATGACGTGTTATATTTATCGAAGGAAGTGTACTCCTTGCAGCAGAAAATTAGATTTACTGCGTTTTTTCAAAGTTCAGAACAAGCCCATTCGCAGAAAATCAATTAATAACTTTTTCAAAGACATTATTTGTATCATTTTGTGTTTGGGTTTCTTTTACTGAATTAATAGTGGTACTTGTATCATCAGCAAACAGTGTCAGTTTAGCTTCTTGTTTCAGATAAAAAGGGAGGTTATTCACATATATCAAAAACAGAAGAGGACCCATGATTGAACCCTGTGGAACACCTAATGTGGAGGGGTAAAAATCGTAGAGGGAGACCAAGAGATGAATACACTAAGCAGATTCAGAAGGTTGTAGGTTGCAGTAAGTACTGGGAGATGAAGAAGCTTGGACAGGACAGAGTAGGATGGAGAGCTGCATCAAACCAGTCTTAGGACTGAAGACAACAACAAAAACAACATTATGTGGGCGGTGAAATTGTATGTTGTTGTCTCAGTGGAATAGCATTTTTGAAGTTTTGAAATCCGAACTATCATTTACTAAGTATCCTATTATTGTTGAGATGGCTAAGCACTCTTTAGTACATTACTTTCTCGACGATTTTTGAAAATACTGTAAGCACGGATAGTGTCCGGTAATGATTGACATCTGTGGCGTCGCATTTTTTGTAGAGGCGCTTGACAATGGCATATTTTGACCTGTCTGAGTGATGCATTACGTATGTTAATTACTTTTGAACACATCTTGGGAGGAGACAGTGATCAATGTTATTACTAGTAGTTACTATTAAAATCAGTCTCGATCACATATGTATTTATTCTTGGTTGGTTGGTTGGTTTTTGGGAAGGAGACCAGACAGCGTGGTCATCGGTCTCATCGGATTAGGGAAGGATTGGGAAGGAAGTCGGCCGTGCCCTTTCAGAGGAACCATCCCGGCATTTGACTGGAGTGATTTAGGGAAATCACGGAAAACCTAAATCAGGACGGCCGGACGCAGGATTGAACCGTCGTCCTCCCGAATGCGAGTCCAGTGTCTAACCACTGCGCCACCCCGCTCGGTGTATTTATTCTGGTAACCGGTTTCGACCATAGGCGTGGTCGAAACCGGTTACCAGAATAAATAAATTTGTGATCAAGACTGATTTTAATTGTAACCATTACGTACGTGATTCAGAACATCAGCTGTAACTACTCCACATTGTTCTAATATCTTGTTAGAGACGTCATTTACTACAACAGATCATTTATTTTTTAAAGATTTGATTATGTTCCTTATTTCACAAGAAGTAGTCCTGACGACTGCCTCTCTGCATGGCAGTCTATCGATGAATGGCTAATTTTCCGAATCGAGTGCTTCTCCGGAGCGGGCACATTTTTGCAGCCCTCTGCAGTCTGCTGCCGCCTCCTCCTTTGTCGCAAGAAGTCAGCGGGAGTCTGCGAGGGCAGCACGAGGTGGAGTGCGGCGGTGTTTACCGCAGGCAGGCAAATCAAACAGGGCGCGCGCGCTCGGCAAACAGCCACCTCGCCTGCTGGCTGCTCCCGCGCGCTGCTTCGGATTCCGTCTCTCCGCCGCTGCCTTCTGCGGGCACTCGTGAATTCTTTATGCACTCCGCCCACTCTGCCCTGCGCACAACGACGAGTATTATTAACGAGTAACAGGCAGTTCGGTAAGAGACTGCGCTCTTCCGTTTACCGAAGGTCGCTGGAGCGACGAAAAAGATACCTAGCTACTGGGAAAAACCTCAAGTCATTCCCCTTTTCGAGAAAAGTCGTAAGACGACGCACATATAGGTTGTTTCAAAAATGACCGGTATATTTGAAACGGCAATAAACACTAAACGAGCAGCGATAGAAATACACCGTTTGTAGCAATATGCTTGCGACAACAGTACATTTCCAGGCGGACAAACTTTCGAAATTACAGTAGTTACAATTTTCAACAACAGATGGCGCTGCAAGTGATGTGAACGATATAGAAGACAACGCAGTCTGTGGGTGCGCCATTCTGTACGTCGTCTTTCTGCTGTAAGCGTGTGCCGTTCACAACGTGCAAGTGTGCTGTAGACAACATGGTTTATTCCTTAGAACAGAGGATTTTTCTGGTGTTGGAATTCCACCGCCTAGAACACAGTGTTGTTGCAACAAGACGAAGTTTTCAACGGAGGTTTAATGTAACCAAAGGACCGAAAAGCGATACAATAAAGGATCTGTTTGAAAAATTTCTACGGACTGGGAAAGTGACGGATGAACGTGCTGGAAAGGTAGGGCGACCGCGTACGGCAACCACAGAGAGCAACGCGCAGCTAGTGCAGCAGGTGATCCGACAGCGTCCTCGGGTTTCCGTTCGCCGTGTTGCAGCTGCGGTCCAAATGACGCCAACGTCCACGTATTGTCTCATGCGCCAGAGTTTACACCTCTATCCATACAAAATTCAAACGCGGCAACCCCTCAGCGCCGCTACCATTGCTGCACGAGAGACATTCGCTAACGATATAGTGCACAGGATTGATGACGGCGATATGCATGTGGGCAGCATTTGGTTTACTGACGAAGCTTATTTTTACCTGGACGGCTTCGTCAATGAACAGAACTGGCGCATATGGGGAACCGAAAAGCCCCATGTTGCAGTCCCATCGTCCCTGCATCCTCAAAAAGTACTGGTCTGGGCCGCCATTTCTTCCAAAGGAATCATTGGCCCATTTTTCAGATCCGAAACGATTACTGCATCACGCTATCTGGACATTCGTCGTGAATTTGTGGCGGTACAAACTGCCTTAGACGACACTGCGAACACCTCGTGGTTTATGCAAGATGGTGCCCGGCCACATCGCACGGCCGACGTCTTTAATTTCCTGAATGAATATTTCGATGATCGTGTGATTGCTTTGGGCTATCCGAAACATACAGGAGGCGGCGTGGATTGGCCTCCCTATTCGCCAGACATGAACCCCTGTGACTTCTTTCTGTGGGGACACTTGAAAGACCAGGTGTACCGCCAGAATCCAGAAACAATTGAACAGTTGAAGCAGTACATCTCATCTGCATGTGAAGCCATTCCGCCAGACACGTTGTCAAAGGTTTCGGGCAATTTCATTCAGAGACTACGCCATATTATTGCTACGCATGGTGGATATCTGGAAAATATCGTACTATAGAGTTTCCCAGACCGCAGCGCCATCTGTTGTTGAAAATTGTAACTACTGTAATTTCGAAAGTTTGTCTGCCAGAAAATGTACTGTTGTCCCAAGCATATTGCAACAAACGGTGTATTTCTATCGCTGCTCGTTTAGTTTTTATTGCCGTTTCAAATATACCGGTCATTTTTGAAACACCCTGTAATTACAACCCTGTATCGCTCTAGAAAGGTCGTAAGACGACGCACATAATTACAACCGTGTATCGCTGATGTCATTCTGCTGTAGAATTATAGAACATGTTTGATGTTCTCGTATTACCATGCTCTTGCAGAAATGAAACTCCGTCAATATTAACGTGGATTTCCCAAACAGAGTTCTTACGAATCTCAGCCATTAGACTGTTGTTTATTTACAGTGTTACATTTACACTTGCACAATCATGATTTCGGCTTCAAAGTGCCAATATCAAGTGTTTTGAGTGTTATAAATGGCCTAAGATAGCATACTGTCGTATTAAAATCTTCGACCATAGATACTAGTAGACTGGCCTTGCTGTGCAGAAGCTATAGGGTTGGTGTGGCTCCAACATAAACCACGTGACTGTTGGCAAAACGTGGCGGGATTTCAAATCAGCGGTCTGCCATCCTATGTTTGTATCGGATTTTACGCACATTTCTCAATTGACTGCTAAACGCTTCCAATCAAAACTACTTTTTTATTTGTGAAAAATTATGGCAGAACTACATTTGACCTGGATTTGTTCAAAGTACCATTTATAAAATCTAACAAATACATCGAACGCCACTCTGGTGGGCAGCGGGACGAAATTACTATAAACGTCGTTAAAATTCTTTTAAACAGTAAGAGTGGGCTCGTGTCAAAACTTTTAAACATTGTATTCGCCACGTTTCGAGCTCTAGTCACTTATAAAAGAAATTGGCTATGGGAATCATGTCAACTACAGGTGTCAAAATTGTTTACTTTAGGAGCAGGTCCGTTTTAGAGTATCAATTTTAGGTGCACTTCAAAGGTTCAGTTCCCACTATTTTTACAAAAGTTTAAACTATCAGTTTAAAAAAAATGTTATTTTAGATGAAAGATGAGACTTTGCAGTTTCAGAAAATAATTTTGGAGCCTAGGTTTAAAAATGACAGACACTGTAAATACAAATTATAGGTATACACTGTAAATAATAACTAACCTATCAAAACACTTCTCCGCGAAGTGCTTCGAGCAAAGGCGCGTATGTGCAGATGGCTTAAAGTTTTTCCGTTTCAGGGCCTGAATCCAAAGCTGCCTTTGGTTTTCATCCTTAGGGAACCTATGAGTAGGAACGAGAAACAGTTACACTTACTTCTGTAACCGAATTATCACAGATACTTTCCAAAATGTAATATGAGTCTGACTTTACAGGCATCACTTTCAACACTTTAATTTGCGTGATACTCTATTTCAAGTGTAAAAAACATATAAAAGTCACTTCAGTAGATTTCAATAAACGCATCTGCACTATCATAGAAACACTTACACGTGAAATGTAATGCCATTTCCCTGACAAAAAGCTGAGTACAGCCATAAGCGCAACACGAAACAACCATGTTTTGCCAACATTCACGTGACTTCAGCCCAGAGATGTTGGAGCCACGAAAATGACGTCAGGGCCAGTCTATTATATTTATGGTCGAAGATTAAAATACACTGTTAGACACAGTGTCTAAGAGTCGATATTTCTGGCAGAGCCATCTTTCAACGATGGTGTACTCAGTAATGAAACAAACCAGTAGGTTCTAGGCTCTGGCAGAAATATCGACTCTTAGACAGTGTGTCTAATAGTGTATTTTAACACGACAGTATGCCATCTTAGGCAATTTATAACACTTAAAACACTTGATATTGGCACTTTGAAGCCGAAATCATGATTGTGTAAGTGTAACACTGTAAATAAACATCAGTCTAATGGCGTTACTGACTTTAAAGAAATATATTATGACTATGTCCCCGCATTGTGAAAAAATTATCAGCTCCCCCTGTTCCTCCATGAAATCCATTACGCTGTAGACATCGGCGACAAGGTTGATGCCGTGTTCCTTGGTTTCGGGAAAGTATTTCACACTGTTCCTCACTCGCGATTGGTGAAATAAATATGAGCTTACCGAATATCGGACCAGATTTGCAATCGGATTGAATACTTCCTTGCGGGTAGAATTCAACACGTTACTCCTAACGGAATAAAATTGACAGATGTAAAGCAAATTTCAGGAGTATTCTAAAGAAGAGTGATTTGACCGTTACTATTTACAATGTACATACAGGGTGACAATTGTTGAACTACATGGAAAAATCGTAAATTAGTTACAACCTACGGCGTGCACATACTTTATTCAATATGTAAACGTCACTACAGACATTCGGATTTAGGTTATGATATATTTGATATGCCTGCCATCCTTGGCGTTGATGTGGTTCCGACGAATAGCGAAATTCTGTTTGACCCGCTGATGTGTCGGAACATACATGTTGTCGGTGACCTCCAGAATGGCTTTTTTCAGCTCATCAATGGTTTTGGGGCCATTGCCGCACATCTTGTCTTGAATATAGCCCTACAAAGAGGAATCACATGTGTTCGGAGAATATGGTGGCCAATCGATGCCTATGCCAATGGCCTCTGGGAACCCCAGAGCCAGAATGCCATCCTCAGAGTGCTTCTCCAGGACATCAAACACTCTCCTGTTTCGATGGGGTCGAGCTCCGTCTTGCATGAACCACATCTTGTCGAAACAGGGTGACTTTAGACAATGGGTATGAAATCATCTTCCAAAACCTTAAAAAAATGGTTCAAATGGCTCTGAGCACTATGGGACTTAACATCTGTGGTCATCAGTCCCCTAGAACTTAGAACTACTTAAACCTAACCAACCTAAGGACATCACACACATCCATGCCCGAGGCAGGATTCGAACCTGCGACCGGAGCAGTCGCGCGGTTCTGGACTGAGCGCCTAGAACCGCGAGACCACCGCGGCCGGCCCAAAACCTTCACGTACCATTCGGTAGTCACTGTCCCATCGAGGAATATCGAACCTATTATTCTATGACTGGACATTGCACCCCACAGAATCACCCGTGGAGGCTGAAGAGACTTCTGGATCGCAAAATCCCTATTCTCCCATCTAAATGGAAGTAGCCGACAACAACAAGGTGCGTGCGCATGCGCATACTAATTGCCATCATCCTCCGCGGGCAGCCAAGCAGTTTGAACGTCCTAACGCAAACCGTTCAGAAGTTATGACGATTTTATTTTATATAGCTCAATGATTATCATTCTGTAAATGATCAAGGAGGTAGCGTAGGAAACTGCATAAGGATGTTCATAAATGATGCACTTCTCTACAAAAAGGTAGCGAAGTTATAAGACTGTAGCGATTTTTAGGAGAACCTGCAGAGGAATTTTTATGTTGCAGGATGGGCAGTTGAGCCCGAATGTAAATAAATATAACATATTGTGCCTACATAGAACAAAGAATCCACTACTATAAATTACACTACAGATTAAAGATTGCCAGAAACAGTATACACCATAAAATATCCAGGATTAACCATCCTTAGTGACCTTAAGTGGAACGACCACGTATAGTAGGAAAAGTATAAATCAGACATATGAAGGGCTTATTTCAATAGTGGTACAAGTCCATTTTTGTTCATTGTGAGATACAGAGTCCTAAAGTTAAATGAGCGCTGAAAAATCTGCAGTTGAGATATCAGAAATTCCAAGCATATGGCTTCTTTCTAGAAATGAACCTTTCTTTCTTTTTGTTTGGATAATTAATTGCAGAAGCAATATAGGCAGAAAGTGGAGGTAACGGACTTGTACCACTATTGAAATAAGCCCTTCATATATTCATAGGAAAAATCTTAAGAAAATGTAGTTCATCAGTGAAAGAAGCTGCTTAGAAAAGATTTGTTCGACCGATTTTTCAGTATTTCTCAAAATCTGGGACTTTTCCCAGGTTGGATAAATGGGAGAGATGGGCAAGATTGAACTAAGATCGAGACGTTTGCCGCGGGATCGTTTGGTCGGCACGAAAGCGTTACGGAGATCCTCAACAAACGCCCGTGGAAAACTCTACAAGAGATGCGGTCTGCATCAGGTTTCCTCCTGAAAATCCGTTCCGGAAAGAGTCGGAAAATATATTACTCACACACTCCACAACGAGAAAATTCAGGACCTAAGAGCCAATACAGACGTTTACCTACAATGATTCTTCCCAAGCGCCATTTGCGAATGGAACGCGGAAGGGAGAACCCTTTAGTGGCATCAAAAGCAGCCTCAGCCACTCACCGTCAGGTGGCTTGCGGAGTGCAGATACACATATAGATCTTGTTCTGACATTGCATTTTATGTGTAATCGCTTCCTAATCTTAGATGTGAGTGACATTACCCAAATATCTCGGGGCCCGCCTTGCAAAGATGCCACATGACAATCGTATGAAAATCTCGAGACCTTATTCATTGGTTTTCATAAGCTGCAGAAAAATATACGAAAACCAGCAGTAACTACAGAAAATACAGGGAGTAACGAGTATAAGCGCAGATATTTTTAAATGCGGCACCTTAATTTGTACAGGCATCAGTGTGTTGGTTGTTTTTTGGCTGCGTCGACCAGTCTTTCCACAAACACGTCACATGATTTACTACCCGACGTTTTCTTCATGGTTGTAACTGCACCACTAAGTCGACCGCAACTGTCAGTATAAACTAACCCTCTCGCGTCCACATGTCTACGCTTCAACACCTGACCTGCTGCTCAGGGGAAAATACACATTAATACACTCCTGGAAATGGAAAAAAGAACACATTGACACCGGTGTGTCAGACCCACCATACTTGCTCCGGACACTGCGAGAGGGCTGTACAAGCAATGATCACACGCACGGCACAGCGGACACACCAGGAACCGCGGTGTTGGCCGTCGAATGGCGCTAGCTGCGCAGCATTTGTGCACCGCCGCCGTCAGTGTCAGCCAGTTTGCCGTGGCATACGGAGCTCCATCGCAGTCTTTAACACTGGTAGCATGCCGCGACAGCGTGGACGTGAACCGTATGTGCAGTTGACGGACTTTGAGCGAGGGCGTATAGTGGGCATGCGGGAGGCCGGGTGGGACGTACCGCCGAATTGCTCAACACGTGGGGCGTGAGGTCTCCACACTACATCGATGTTGTCGCCAGTGGTCGGCGGAAGGTGCACGTGCCCGTCGACCTGGGACCGGACCGCAGCGACGCACGGATGCACGCCAAGACCGTAGGATCCTACGCAGTGCCGTAGGGGACCGCACCGCCACTTCCCAGCAAATTAGGGACACTGTTGCTCCTGGGGTATCGGCGAGGACCATTCGCAACCGTCTCCATGAAGCTGGGCTACGGTCCCGCACACCGTTAGGCCGTCTTCCGCTCACGCCCCAACATCGTGCAGCCCGCCTCCAGTGGTGTCGCGACAGGCGTGAATGGAGGGACGAATGGAGACGTGTCGTCTTCAGCGATGAGAGTCGCTTCTGCCTTGGTGCCAATGATGGTCGTATGCGTGTTTGGCGCCGTGCAGGTGAGCGCCACAATCAGGACTGCATACGACCGAGGCACACAGGGCCAACACCCGGCATCATGGTGTGGGGAGCGATCTCCTACACTGGCCGTACACCACTGGTGATCGTCGAGGGGACACTGAATAGTGCACGGTACATCCAAACCGTCATCGAACCCATCGTTCTACCATTCCTAGACCGGCAAGGGAACTTGCTGTTCCAACAGGACAATGCACGTCCGCATGTATCCCGTGCCACCCAACGTGCTCTAGAAGGTGTAAGTCAACTACCCTGGCCAGCAAGATCTCCGGATCTGTCCCCCATTGAGCATGTTTGGGACTGGATGAAGCGTCGTCTCACGCAGTCTGCACGTCTAGCACGAACGCTGGTCCGACTGAGGCGCCAGGTGGAAATGGCATGGCAAGCCGTTCCACAGGACTACATCCAGCGTCTCTACGATCGTCTCCATGGGAGAATAGCAGCCTGCATTGCTCCGAAAGGTGGATATACACTGTACTAGTGCCGACATTGTGCATGCTCTGTTGCCTGTGTCTATGTGCCTGTGGTTCTGTCAGTGTGATCATGTGATGTATCTGACCCCAGGAATGTGTCAATAAAGTTTCCCCTTCCTGGGACAATGAATTCACGGTGTTCTTATTTCAATTTCCAAGAGTGTCGCTTACTCTCGCCACATCCACTTGGAGGTACTTACAAACCTAAAAACTTATTACTCCAAATAGACTGCAGATGAAGTGAATACCGATGCAATGTTGTTTCGTACACTGTCCTCGGTCATCTTAAAAACATTTGCACGTATACCCTGCATACTAACAAGTTCCTTGTCCATGTCGTGGAGCCCCGAGGGATATCTACCGGCCGCCGTGTCATCTTCTGCCTTGTGGTGCCTCGCGCAAGCGGCGTGGAGGGCCACGTGGTTAGCACACCGCTCTCCCGGGCATTTTGCAGACTTCCCAGACTACTGCTCGGTCAAGTAGCTTCCCAACTGGTATCACGAGGCTGAGTCGCACCCTATACCACTTCGTCCAGCAAGGAATTGCGTTGGCAGTACCAGGAATCGAACCGGGGGCCTCCGTATGGCAGCTATCTGCACTGACCACTCCGTCCGCCGCTCGTGGTCTCGCGGTAGCGTTCTCGCTTCCCGAGCGCGGGGTCCCGGGTTCGATTCCCGGCGGGGTCAGGGATTTTCACCTGCCTCGAGATGACTGGGTGTTTGTGTTGTCCTCATCATTTCATTATCATCCAGGAAAGTGGCAAAATTGGACTGAGCAAAAGATTGGGTAATTGTACGGGCGCTGATAACCACGCAGTTGAGCGCCCCACAAACCAAACATCATCATCACTGACCACTCTGTGACAGAGGCGGACGAGAAAATGTACTGCTGGCCATCAAAATCACACCATGAATGCGAGTTGCAAACCTCACCGCAGCCCCACAAAGAGATAGGAGGAACGCCATCTACGTTCCATACAAAGGATGATTTTGCTACATGGATACAAACTGCAGCAAACAATCCTTGAAAGAAGAAAGAGGAAAACAGTTCATATATAAATGTGGTCGGAAATGAGTTCCAACGAAGGTGTACCCACCTGAAGCTGGAGATAAAAGATGTTTGGCAGTGACTCCGGTATCAGCCCGCCAGCATGGGGTAAGCTAGACGGCCGTGTGGAACATCCTCCGCGACAGCAGTCACTCACCCGTATCACTACCAACGCGTGCAGACCTTATTACCTACGGACTGGGCTCTGCGGCGAGCGTTTTGTTGGTGGGTCGTGGCACAGGTCATCGCTATGCTGGCAGTCATTATATACACAGATGAGGCTACTTTTACGAGGGACGGTTTCGTAAACCTTCACAACACCCACCTGTATCTTAAACACTTTGAGATATCTTGACCACAGTTTTATTACTCCAATATGCCTTTCGCGTTTCGATTTTTATCATTATCAAAGGCTATAAAAATACGAAGACAAAACTGGCATCAACAGAAATAATACGAGTACAAGCCATGTTATGATTTTCACCGTTATGTGGAACCATGATATGGAACGTAAAATATCGTTTAAAGCAACTTGTCCGGATTGATACATGGTACCTAGTCAACATTCCATAACAACAGGCAAATGCAAACTGTCCATTGCTTACTAAATCACTACCCTAACGCCGTGTAGCGGTTTATTCCACTAGTACCATTCGTGTTCTTTGAAGGCAGTTTACTCTTGCCTTTTGTTAACGAATGTTGACTAGCTACCACATATCCATTTGAAGAAGTCTCTACTGACACATAATAATGATAATATTGACAATTATTGAATTACATGAAAAAGACGTTAATTAGTTACAAACTAAGCCGTGCACATACTTTATTCAACATGTAAACGTCACTACAGATATTCAGATTTAGGTTATGACGTGTCCGATATGCCTGCCATCATTGGCGATGGTGTGGCGCAGACGAATAGCGAAATTCTGCATGACCCGCTGAAGTGTCGGAATATCGATGCTGTCGATGACCTCCTGGATGGCTGTTCTCAGCTCAGCAGTGGTTTTCGGGTTATTGCTGTGCACCTAGTCGTTAATATAGACCCACAAACAGAAGTCACATATGTTCAGATCCGGAGAATATGGCGGCCAATCGAGGCCATGCCAGTGGCCACTGGGTACCCCACAGCCAGAATGCGGTCTCCAAAGACCTCCTCCAGGACATCAAACACTCTCCTGCTTCGATGGGGTCGAGCTCCGTCTTGCATGAACCCCATCTTGTCGAAAACAGGGTCACTTTGGGTAATGAGGATGAAATCGTCTCCCAAAAACTTCACGTACCGTTCTGTGGTCACCGTGCCATCAAGCAATATCGCACCGACTGTTTTGGGACATAGCACGCCTCACTTCCGGGGCATTGCACACCACACAGTCACCATTTGTGGGCGAAGAGACTTCTCGATCGCGAAATGCGGATTCTCTGTCTTCCAAATGCGCCTATTTTGCTTATTGACGAATGAAAGTGGGCTTCGTCGCTAAACAAAACCACACATGCATCACATATTGATACCGTATCTCAGAAATCCTTGGTTCTATTAAACAATCTCATTGGAATTGGTCACAAGCGGTTTCACCTTCCACCCAATTCAATCAAGTTATACCACAATAGCATCCTGACCTCAATAGTAGGATACGGATCAGGAGTCTGGGCACACAGACTCACGAGGGTCATGCCTGCCATGGCCGTAAGAAGAGTGCAGCGGAATATGCTTCTACGTTCAGCAGGGGCCTATAGGACAACACCTGGGGGAGCGCTGTTAGTGCTAATGGGAATCTGTCCATTAGACATAAAAATTCGTGAACAGGCTGCCTGGTACTGGGCAAAAAAGGAGAACAGGGACAAAATTAGGGAGATACTTGGGGTTTACGCAGGGGACAAGTATGCCATCAAAAAGAGAGGGGTAGAACTGTGGCAAGAACAATGGAACAACGAGGATACAGGTCGCAGAACCTATGAGCTGCTACCGGATATAGAGGAAAGAATAAAACTTACATTTTTCACGCCTACGAGAGGAATGCTGCACTTTCTTACTGGACATGGACCATATCCAACATACCTATGTAGGTTTGGGAAGCAGGCTACACCAGCGTGTGACTGTGGTGCAGTGCAAGGCACCCCAGAACATGAGGTGTATGAGTGCCACCTCTTCGATGATGTAGCCCATGAGCTAAGACAACAGCTACCAAACAATGACACGTACCACTTATTAAGGCATCACAACACCTTTGACACCCTAAACAATCTCACAGATGAGATATCAAAAAAGATACTTAAGAACTTTTTAAGGGACAATCATCATTAAAGACAAATAACTTTCACCGACTTCGACTTCGTGCACCCTTCCTGTACCGCCGGGTAAGGACTGGCCAGCCGTTTCACGGCTGGAATCCGCCTTGCCCTGGACTAGGAGGGAGGGGGGTACACAAATACCGGACTAAAACGCACACCGATTATGACTTATGTAATTAGAGTAGATGTAGAAGATAGGATAATACCTTAGAATAGACTGCAGCGACACCAAGTTAAGGGCCAGCCCAGTGCCAGGGGCATGCCCACTGGGATTAGCTCAGTGGGCCTGGCCAGCAACTAGCAGGTTTATAGTAGCACTGGCACACTTGTAACGCTGCAGGTAGCATGTAGTTTCCTCGTAGATTAAATAGCTTAGAGCCTCATAGCGGTAAGATTAGAGTAAATAATAATAATAAAATTACCTGTAGTGTTGAATAGATAGCTGCATCTTCTCTGTATCATTATTAGGACCCACTAATGTAGTCAGGTAGTGGGTTATTATGTATAATGTAATGGATTGAATAAAGAATTTAAAAAAAGAAACCACTCATGCGCATACTAATTCCCACCATGCCCTGCGGCGAACCGTGCAGTTTGAACGTCCTAACGGAAACGGTTCAAAAGTTACGACGATTTAATTTCGTATAGTTCAATAATTGTCACCCCGCTAACCTATATTTTGCGTCCCATATAATGATTCCACTTAACGGTGAAAACGAAACATATCTTGCATTTCTGTTGACATCGGTTTTGCCTTTGTATTTTTTTAGCGGTTGATAATGACGTAAGTCGAAAAGAATAAGGCAAATTTTAATAATAACACGTCTCCAAGTGTTTAAGGGCATCCAATGGCCGCTTTGTCTCGCAGTGCTTCTATGCACATTGTACCAAGCTGTGAGCTGTGGCGTATCGTCATGGTGTGGTCACAGCGTACCATCGGCACTGGTTCAGCCACATTGCGTGGGCGGCGATTATTGGCGACTGATTTGTGGAACCAGTTATCCTTCCACAACGCGCCATAGGCGAGGCGTATCTGCACTTCCTGCGGGCCTTCCCTGCAGGAAGATGTGCCTTTGGTGGTACGAGGGGTGAGTGGCTGCTCCAGCACGCTGCTAAAACACGAGTGCAGACAGAGCATTGTCACTCGCCTGACGTCTTCTCATGTGCGCTCCCAGTCATTGAAAACTACCCTGTCAAAGAACTTCAAGCTGCATATCTGATCATGCGTCACAGGATTATTTTTGCTCCTTATTCTCGCGGGGATCGCTTTCTGATATTTGTACTCACATAGCAAAGTTACCTTGTATAAGAAACAATTCGGAAGTTGGATTTGAATGTTGCTTATTTGTATCAATATTGTGTTATGTCTCGTGTAAGAAGAAAAATGTCTACCAGGATTCTACATCTACATCTACATCCATACTCCGCAAGCCACCTGACGGTGTGTGGCGGAGGGTACCTTGAGTACCTCTATCGGTTCTCCCTTCTATTCCAGTCTCGTATTGTTCGTGGAAAGAAGGATTGTCGGTATGCCTTTGTGTGGGTTCTAATCTCTCAGATTTTATCCTCATGGTCTCTACGCGAGATGTACGTAGGAGGGAGCAATATACTGCTTGACTCTTCGGTGAAGGTATGTTCTCGAAACTTTGACAAAAGCCCGTACCGAGCTACTGAGCGTCTCTCCTGCAGAGTCTTCCACTGGAGTTTATCTATCATCTCCGTAACGCTTTCGCGATTACTAAATGATCCTGTAAAGAACTTCGGGTCTGTTTGTCACCAGAAGGTCTAATATGTTATCGCCACGAGTCGGTTCTCTGTTTAACTGCTCAAGGTAGTTTTCAGATAAAGCATTTAAAAATATTGTTGGAATTCTACCACTCTACCACTGTACCACTGATTGTTGGAATTCAACAGCGGCAGCACTGGTGCTTACCGACGCTGCGCTTTGTCGTTTGCATTGGTTCGGATCCTGCGGTAGTCGCGCAAATATGAAATCGATGGGTACAGTGGGTTCTTACAAGATCTCGTCCGTCACACGGGAATAGCGCCCGAGAGGACATACAATTTTGTTTTCTTTCGGCCTTGCAGGATCCTATTGCCACATGATGTCCCTTGAACAAGGAAAGGTATAATTTGTGCGTGTATATTGCAGTGCAAGGGTGCTCATACTTTGTGGCTAGGAGGAAGGGCCAGACGTAGGGATATGGAGTATTTATGATATTTTGAAGGACCAATGGTGACTTGTAAGTAGCTATAAGAAATTTACAGTTCCGACCCTGTTAAAATACCTTGAAAGAAAAAGCTCCTGATTATACTACATTTCTTCCTTTCCCGGAGAACTAGGAGGGGATTGGCTCTGGGGCCCTCCCTTGCCGCCGGCTCTGGGAGCCCTTGTTGTAGTGTTATGTTAGTGTTCTTTGATGAGGGCGCTGCGAGAAGGGGAAGGGCGAAACGTGGTGCTGGCATATAACCTACTCCTCTTCTGTCGAATAGTTCCAAGGGAGCCGCCGAGCTAAACGTTCACATCCAACGTACGGATCACCATAAATTGTATCACATGTCCTCACTTCCAGAGACACTGAGGAGTGGTTTCAGAATTTAATTCAGACCATTGCCGTAAACAGTGGTGATCAGGAATTTGACGCCACTACTTCTCCGTCTCCTACCAGCTAAATATGTGAGTATTTGAACCGGCTTACAACCGAGTTGAGCGGCACTGCAGAGGTGTGTGTTAGCGATCTCGGATACAGAGATGGGTGGCTAAAATAAAACTGGCCTGGAAAATATTTCATGGATCTTAAGATAGGCAGCCCAACGTACATCATCCCCCTCAAGTTGGGAAGAGGTAAGTTGTGTTGAATAAGGACGACGAGCGACGTTTTGTTTCCAGAATGAGATTTTCACTCTGCAGCAGAGTGTGCGCTGATATGAAACTTCGTGGCAGATTAAAAGTGTGTGCCGGAACGAGACTCGAACTCGGGACCTTTGCCTTTCGAGGGCAAATGCTCTACCAACTGATCTACCCAAGCACGACTCACGCCCCGTCCTCACAGCTTTACTTCTGACAGTACCTCGTCTCCTACCTTCCAAACTTTACAGAAGCTCTCCTGCGAACCTTGCAGAACTAACACTCCTGTTGGCACAGCACTTGCTCGCGAAGGTAGGAGACGAGGTACTGGCAGAAGTAAAGCTGTGAGGACGGGGCGTGAGTCATGCTTCGGTAGCTCAGTTGGTAGAGCACTTGTTCGCGAAAGGCAAAGGTCCCGAGTTCGAGTCGCGGTCCGGCACACAGTTTTAATCTACCAGGAAGTTTCAACGTTTTGTTATTTGCTACCCATCCAGGTGTTGCACTTTCAATGGTTAGCAGTGTACTTAGATAGACGAGAAGCGCAGCAGAAATCCGAAAGGCGGCATTATTCAAATAAGATCCTATCACGGCTGGTGCGTACGGAGACACCTCCAGGCCGCCGAGAGAGAACGGGCGGGAAAGCGCAGGAGCTTCAGCCATTGGCTTATCGCTTCTATTTACGAGATTACTGGATTAGACCCGGCGAAATGAAGACGGATGATGATGGAAAGGGGACCGAGGAGGGAGCGACCGTATGTATGTGTCGAACTTGGGCAGCTGTGGGCGGACAGGGGCGGCTAAAAGGAAAATCTCCTTCGACCGCTGCCGTCTGCACGGTCGACCCTCGAGGCACTGCGGCTGACGAGTGAAAGAGTGTGAGTGATGCAGGTGGAGGGGAATGGGGGGGGGATGGAGGTGAGAACGGGGGAGGGGCAGTATGACGACAGGGGGTGGGGGTGAGTGGGGGCCACCGCGCGAGCACACGTCCTCCCCAGCTAAACCAAATCCAATTCCGGAACTCCCAACGACCTGTTCCTTCGCAGCTAAGTTGGAGTAAAACTTTTTCACCCTCGATCGGAGGCAGGGTGGTGGGCCTCTTAGGCGCCCCGCGAGTGGGGCCGGCGGAGGCTGGCGCCTGCGGCCCCGCGTGTCATCCCATTTGTCAACACGGCGCGGGGGCGGCGCGCCGCTGACAGCCGGAGAGGTGGCGGCGGCGGTCTGGAGAGAAAAGGGACGCGGGAGGCATTTTTTAATGCGGCGCCGGCGCGGCAGTGTGCCAGAATAACGTGCGGATTAACGCGATTAGCAGCCGACCCTGGCGTCAGAGGTCTCTATCGCTCCCTAATGGAATTGTGGACAGCAGGAGCTGCCAGCAAGTGTCCGCCGGTGGGGGTGGGCGTCTGGCGCTTCACACCGACGTCGTTCACGCAGCCTGGCTAAAGGAGATGTAGCCGATAGATATGGGGGATCCGCTCTTGAACTAATTCATAGAGTTGAATCTTTTAAAGGAGTGAACAATCAGTGATTCAGAAAAAAAGAACGGTAGCTCCAAACGTTTCCCACGGCAGAGAGAGAGAGAGAGAGAGAGAGAGAGAGAGAGAGAGACGGAGCATATCAGCAGCGCCTCTACTGGTCAGAGCACAGTGCACGCCACACAACACAGCCAGCGCCGGCCTCTGCCCTGCTTCTACCTTGGCTGCCTGCATTGTGCAGTGCCCCATTGGATTTTGTGTTTCACATATGCCGTGCCGTCTCTGTGCGTCGTCTGCCGCGTGCAGTGTCTGGCGCAGCTTAACTTAGCATCACACTCTGTCGGCGATCATTTCAGTCGCACGTCCTGCCCTCTGGGCAGTTGATGCGAGCAACAGGACAGAGAGCCTCCTAGCGGAGAACATAGGAACTACTTGCAACAACCTGCTCGCAAGAGAACGGACGATTTGTCTCGGAGCGGGTGACTGGTGGCCGTTCACCCCTCCCCCCACCCTCAGAACTCGCCCGCTCAACGCTCACCCCACCGTCTCGACTCTAGCCAGAGCGTTGAGCAAAGCGACTCAGGTGTCACTCTGGTCTCTGCGGTCTCAGCTCACGCAGTAATACAGCTCGCGGCTCGACCTGCTCGACTCAGCGCCTCTGCATCGGAGTTCGTCCCTACTGGATATTGTTCTTCGTAGTAATACCGCTATGTATATTACATTATTATGTTATGTATACATCAATTGTTTTTATTTTATTTTTATTTGTTTAAACTGATTAGATTAGGTTCCTGATGACTCCTCTCACTATAGGATTTTTATTATGGACACTCGAATTTACCCTTTAATTACGAGCGAACCGATAAACGTATCGCAAAATGTGATACACCAATATTTTCCTTGTTTTATTCTGCGTAAGGCTATATGCAGCACTTTCGTTTTACAGTCAAATATATATTTTTTTTCTTATTTTGGTACGGATTTTGCGATTTTAGGCGTCTTCGGAAGGAAACGTTCACTTTAAAATATATGGCTTGCAATGTATTTGTATGAGGTTAATGAAATTTTAATACATTATAGCCAAATATATTGTTAATGTAAATCTTAAGTTACAACATTTTCCGATCACCCAAAAAACCACGATAGTGCAAAATAAATCAATAATCAAAAACTTTGTCATATCGTGGAAATTTCAAAAACAATACAAAATTCTTACTCATTATCTGTGTTACTTCAAAATAGGATCAAATATGATCAAAATACAGCTATAGTACTGGAATAAACCAAGTTTAAAGGGCAATGTGCCTTCCATTTATTTTCTATTGTAAATGAGTGGTGAGTCATGAAAAAGAGCTAATTCATTTCAGGGAGTGAACAGTTCTGATCTAATCTCTGAAAAGAACAGTTTTGCCCATCTCTAGTAGCCGACGAATGCGGCAGCGCATTGCGAGGAACCTACCGTCTTGGAATTAGCATGAACCCTCGCACAAACACACACCGCCAGGTGGCTTGCGGAGTATGGATGTACATGTAGCAACTCAGACAATCCCATCGTCTTTCGTCTGCAGGCTTGAGTCCTGTATAAGAGATCTGCATCTATACTTACAGTGTGTGGCAGAGGGTACCTTGAGACGGTAGTTATTTCCGTCCCATTAGCTTCACTCGCGGTACACTGTGCTTTTAGTACCAATGATACATTGGTTGTGTTTATAATCTGTACAAACACCGAGAGTCGTTGGAGAAGCAACGGACACAGCTGCGATCCTTGATTTGCTGATGCACATCCATTTTTCTTTTATCTTTTTCTAACCTGTTGCTATTAGTTGTGTAATGTGTGAATGATTTCCCTGTGTGGTTTTGTGACTAGAGCGGTGATAGTTCGAAGATGCATGTGTGTTCTTGAGTTCTGCTGCCAGCTTCATAGCTGGGGGCGATTGTTTTTGCAAAGAGGAAATTCAAATCAGAGATGCATCTGTAGTGGAGGCTGTAGAGTCTGGGTTGACCCGCAGGGTCTCTAGGGTCTGCTTCCCACCCCCTCTGGGTAGCTCAATGAGACCATTAGGCGGTTACCTGCCATTTTCTTCACTCGGGTTCCCGCTTGGTAAGGCAACAAGCAGACTCTGCAATCATCTCAGTCATCGGCTGGTCCCGGCGGAGATTCGAGTCCTCCCTCGGGCATGGGTGTGTGTGTTTGTCCTTAGGGTAATTTAGGTTAAGTAGTGTGTAAGATTAGGGACTGATGACCTTAGCAGTTAAGTCCCGTAAGATTTCACACATTCCTTCCTATCTCAGTCATGCTGCGTGGTGAAGTATCGGAAGTACAAGTGGTGTCGTTAAGATTACCAGTCTGCTTCTTTCCAGATCTGTTTCGAGTACGATAATGTTGCGAACCACCTTTTTTTTACTAATTTTTCACGTAAATTCGGCAGTTCTGACTTCGTTTGCTAATGGACACTTCTGCTCATTTCAAACTAACCTGGTGCGTCTAATTTAACGGTGACTTTATCAAATAAGAGAAAGCCGAATTCATATCACTGTGTGCGTTCGCCTGTTCATTTTCTTTAGTTTTTCGTGAAATCTTGTATTTCTGGCGAATGGGTAAAGCTCTCAGTTCTGCTTAATGATCTACATCTACATCCACAACTACATCTATATCTTCTTCTACATAGACACTACGCAAGCCACCGTACAGTGCGTGGCGGAGGGTACGCCGTACTACTACTAATTACGAGGGGTATTCGGAAAGTGAGGAACACTAGCTCGCGAAATGGAAACCACAGTGAAAATAAAAACTGTTTTATATGCAACGGTTAGCTACACCTTCTACCTACTTATCTACACAGTCGCCGCTCAGACTTCGACATCTGTCGTAGCGCTGTACCAACTGTTCAATTCCCACGTCATAGAAGACAGCCGCCAGTGCTTTTCGACAATTTTCTACTCTGGACTGCAGCTCGTTGTCTGTGTCAAAATATTGTCTTCACAGCCAGCGGTTCATTTGAGCAGAGATGAACCTCAGGGATAACCAATTACGGACTGTATTGCGGGTGATCAAACACTTCCCATCGAAAACGCTGCAGGAGCATCTTCATCGCCCCTGAAGAGTGCGGCCGAGAGTTGTCGTGTAGAACGAACCGCGTGGCAGTTATGTTATGTGGATTGCATAGCTTCAGGCGAAATCTTTCGCCAGGCCCTCATACTTGGCGGGAGACGCTAACTTCTAGCCATCTTAAAATTCTCAGTGTGAGCTCAGAACTGAAAAGAGCGACATGATCCGATCTACAGGCCAACGCATCTGTGCAAAGCATCATGAGATTTTCACTGTATTTTCCATTTCGCGACCGATCGTTCCTTACTTTCCGAATAAGCCTCATATTTCCTTTCCTTTTCCACTCGCAAGTAGAGCGAGGGAAGAACGACTGTCTATATGCCTCCGCATGAGCCCTAATTTCTCGTGTCTTGCCTCTGCGGCCCCTACGCGCAATGTATGTTGGCGACAGTACAATCGTTTGGCAGTCAGCTTCAGACGCCGGTTCTGTAAATATTCTCAATAGTGTTTCTCGAAAGCACCGTCGTCTTCCCTCCAGGGATTCCCATTTGGGTTCCCGAAGCACCTCCGTCACACTTACGTGTTTTTCGAACCTACCAGTAACAAATCTAGCAGCCCGTCTGTGAATTGCTTCGATATCTTCCTTCCGACCGACCTGGTATCGATGCCAAACACTTGAGCAGTGCTAGCGAGTACGTCGCACCAGTGTCCTATATGCGGTCTCTTTTACAGGTGAACCACTCTTTCCTAAAATTCTACCAATAAAGCAAAGTCGATCATTCGCCTTCCCTATCACAGTTCTCCCAAGCTCGTTCCATTTCGCATCCCTTTTCAACTTTACGCCCAGATATTTAAAAAATGGTGCAAATGGCTCTGAGCACTATGGGACTCAACTGCTGTTGTCATAAGTCCCCTAGAACTTAGAACGACTTAAACTTAAACAACCTAAGGACAGCACACAACACCCAGCCATCACGAGGCAGAGAAAATCCCTGACCCCGCCGGGAATCGAACCCGGGAACCCGGGCGTGGGAAGCGAGAACGCTACCGCACGACCACGAGATGCGGGCCCCAGATATTTAAACGACTTCACTGTATCAAGCAGGACGGTATTAATACTGTATCCGAACGTTACAGGTTTGTTCTTCCTACTCATCCGCATTAACTAACATTTAGATCTGCCTGCCATTCACCATACCAAATGGAAACTTGGTCTAAGTCGCCCTGTACCTTCCTACAGTCACTCAACTTCGACATCTTACCGTACAGCAGGGCTGTAAACAACCGCAGACTGCTGCCCACCCCATCCGTCAAATCATTTATCTACACTCCTGGAAATGGAAAAAAGAACACATTGACACCGGTGTGTCAGACCCACCATACTTGCTCCAGACACTGCGAGAGGGCTGTACAAGCAATGATCACACGCACGGCACAGCGGACACACCAGGAACCGCGGTGTTGGCCGTCAAATGGCGCTAACTGCGCAGCATTTGTGCACCGCCGCCGTCAGTGTCATCCAGTTTGCCGTGGCATACGGAGCTCCATAGAAGTCTTTAACACTGGTAGCATGCCGCGACAGCATGGACGTGAACCGTATGTGCAGTTGACGGACTTTGAGCGAGGGCGTATAGTGGGCATGCGGGAAGCCGGGTGGACGTACCGCCGAATTGCTCAACACGTGGGGCGTGAGGTCTCCACAGTACATCGATGTTGTCGCCAGTGGTCGGCGGAAGGTGCACGTGCCCGTCGACCTGGGACCGGACCGCAGCGACGCACGGATGCACGCCAAGACCGTAGGATCCTACGCAGTGCCGTAGGGGACCGCACCGCCACTTCCCAGCAAATTAGGGACACTGTTGCTCCTGGGGTATCGGCGAGGACCATTCGCAACCGTCTCCATGAAGCTGGGCTACGGTCCCGCACACCGTTAGGCCGTCTTCCGCTCACGCCCCAACATCGTGCAGCCCGCCTCCAGTGGTGTCGCGACAGGCGTGAATGGAGGGACGAATGGAGACGTGTCGTCTTCAGCGATGAGAGTCGCTTCTGCCTTGGTGCCAATGATGGTCGTATGCGTGTTTGGCGCCGTGCAGGTGAGCGCCACAATCAGGACTGCATACGACCGAGGCACACAGGGCCAACACCCGGCATCATGGTGTGGGGAGCGATCTCCTACACTGGCCGTACACCACTGGTGATCGTCGAGGGGACACTCAATAGTGCACGGTACATCCAAACCGTCATCGAACCCATCGTTCTACCATTCCTAGACCGGCAAGGGAACTTGCTGTTCCAACAGGACAATGCACGTCCGCATGTATCCCGTGCCACCCAACGTGCTCTAGAAGGTGTAAGTCAACTACCCTGGCCAGCAAGATCTCCGGATCTGTCCCCCATTGAGCATGTTTGGGACTGGATAAAGCGTCGTCTCACGCGGTCTGCACGTCCAGCACGAACGCTGGTCCAACTGAGGCGCCAGGTGGAAATGGCATGGCAAGCCGTTCCACAGGACTACATCCAGCATCTCTACGATCGTCTCCATGGGAGAATAGCAGCCTGCATTGCTGCGAAAGGTGGATATACACTGTACTAGTGCCGACATTGTGCATGCTCTTGCCTGTGTCTACGTGCCTGTGGTTCTGTCAGTGTGATCATGTGATGTATCTGACCCCAGGAATGTGTCAATAAAGTTTCCCCTTCCTGGGACACTGAATTCACGGTGTTCTTATTTCAATTTCCAGGAGTGTATTTATAGAGAACAACAGGGGTCCTATTACACTTCCTGGTGCACTTCTGACGCTACCCTTGTCTCTGATGAACACTCGCCGTCGAGGACAACAAACTGGGCTCCATTAATTAAGAAGTTTTCGGGGTACTCATATATCTGTGAACTTATTCCATACGCTCGTAGCTTTGTTAACAGCTCCGAGCGAGGTGGCGCAGTGGTTAGCACACTGGACTCGCATTCGGGAGGACGACGGTTCAGACCCGACTCCGTCCATTCTGATTTAGGTTTTCCGAGATTTCCCTAAATCGTTTCGGGCAAATGCCGGGACAGTTCCTTTGAAAGGGCACTGCCGATTCCCTTCCCCATCCTTCCCTAATACGAGCTTGTGCTCCGTCTCTAATGACCTCGTTGTCGACGGGACGTTAAACACTTATCTCCTCCTCCTCCTCCTCCTCCTCCTTCGTTAACAGCCTGGGGCAGTGTGTCAAATGGTTTCCGGAAATCTAGAAATATGAAGTCTGCGTGTTGCCCTTCATCCTTAGTTCGCAGTTTATCGTGTGGAAAAAGGGCAAGTTGAGCTTCGCACGAGCGATGCTTTCTAAAAGCATGGTGATTCGTGGGCATATGCTTCTCAGTCTCTAGAAAGTTTTCTATACTCGAACTGAGAATATGTTCACGGATTCTGCAGCAAACCGAAGTTAGGGATATTTCACGATAAATGCAGACTAGGTAAGGGGCCGTTGCCGTAGAATACTGATAAGTTCTACATTCTAGATGCCAACAGCTTTTCTTTTATTCATAACACATGAAGCAGATAAAGCTACATTTTGCGTATATTCTTGAACATTGCCACGTGTTTTATAATTCATTTTGGAATCAATCCCAAACCCATCACTCTAAGTACTGTAGAACACATGTTCACTACATTTACCGAGTGAGGTGGCGCAGTGGTTAGACACTGGACTCGCATTCGGGAGGACGACGGTTCAATCCCGCGTCCGGCCATCCTGATTTAGGTTTTCCGTGATTTCCCTAAATCATTCCAGGCAAATGCCGGGATGGTTCCTCTGAAAGGGCACGGCCGACTTCCTTCCCTAATCCGATGAGACCGATGACCACGCTGTCTGGTCTCCTTCCCCAACCAACCAACCAACCACTACATTTGTGTACGCTGTTAGACTGTTCTTTTTCGCTTTGCAAGCAGAGTCGCGTTATTTGAGTACAATATTAAGTGGCGCGCATCCGAGATATTAATTGTGCGCCCTGTAAGGCGAACCGTACCGTTCAGCCCCTCGTTTCCGACTGACTTGAGAGTCCGAATCACTTCGCTTCGCAAAATGTCCAGACACTCTTTGACCAAAATGGTACTGAAACAGAGGATGACAGACTAGTGGCCGAAATACTAAATGTCTTTTTCCAAAGCTGTTTCACAGAGGAAAACTGCACTGTAGTACTTTCTCTAGATTGTCGCACAGATGACAAAATGGTAGATATCGAAATAGATGACAGAGGAATAGAAAAACAATTGAAAACGCTCAAAAGAGGAAAGGCCGCTGGACCTGATGGGATACCAGTTCGCTTTTACACAGAGTACGCGAAGGAACTTGCCCCCTTCTTGCAGCGGTGTACCGTACGTCTCTAGAAGAGCGTAGCGTTCCAAAAGATTTGGACGTCGAACAGATGTGCAGAATTACACTCGACCTATATCTCTAACATCGATCAGATGTAGAATTTTGGAACACGTATTAAGTTTGAGTATAATGACTTTTCTGGAGACTAGAAATCTACTCTGTAGGAATCAGCATGGGTTTCGAAAAAGACGATCGTGTGAAACCCAGCTCGCGCTATTCGTCCACGAGACCCAGAGGGCCATAGACACGGGTTCCCAGGTAGATGTCATTTTCTTGACTTCCGCAAGGCATTTGATACAGTTGCCCCCAGTCGTTTAATGAACAAAGTAAGAGCATATGGACTATCAGACCAATTGTGTGATTGGATTGAAGAATTACTAGATAACAGAACGCAGCATGTCATTGTCAATGAAGAGAAGTCTTCCGAAGTAAGAGTGAATTCAGGTGTGCCGCAAGGGGAGTGTCGTAGGACCGTTGCTAGTCGCATTACATATATATGACCTTGTGGATAACATCGGAAGTTCACTGAGGCATTTTGCGGGTGATGCTGTAGTATATCGAGAGGTTGTAACAATGAAAAATTGTACTGAAATGCAGGAGGATCTGAAAACGAAGTGACGCATGGTACAGGGAATGACAATTGAATCTCAATGTAGACACGTGTAATGTGCTATGGATACATTGAAAGACAGATCATTTAGCTACAATATAGCAGGTCATCAACTGGAAGAAGTTAATTCCATAAATTATCTGGGAGTAAGCATTAGGAGTGATTTAAAATGGAATGACCATACAAAATTAATCGTCGGTAAAGCAGATGCCAGGCTGAGATTCATTGGAAGAATCCTAAGGAAACGCAATCCGGAAACAAAGGAAGTAGGTTACAGTACACTTGTTCGCCCACTGCTAGAATACTGCTCACCGGTGTGGGATCCGTACCAGATAGGGTTGATAGAAGAGATAGAGAAGATCCACGGAGAGCAGCGCGCTTAGTTACAGGATCATTTAGTAATCGCGAAAGCTTTACGGAGATGGTAGAAAAACTCCAGTGGAAGACTCTGCAAGAGAGACGCTCAGTAGCTCGGTCCGGGCTTTCGTTGAAGTTTCGAGAACATACCTTCACCGAGGAGTCAAGCAGTATATTGCTCCCTCCTACGTATATCTCGCGAAGAGGCCACGAGGATAAAATCAGAGAGATTAGAGCCCACACAGAGGCATACCGACAATCTTTCTTTCCACGAACAATACGAGACTGGAATAGAAGGGAGAACGATAGAGGTGCTCATGGTACCCTCCGCCACACACCGCAAGGTGGCTTGCGGACTATGGACGTAGATGTAGATGTAGATGAAGATGTAGAGGATGTCGAGATGCACTCTGGAGTCTGTTTCCTCTCGAACCGTGCAGGCTGTTTAACAAACCGCAATGTCATTTCGTTAATCCCTAGTGTATAATAATGTTTTGTTCTGTTCTTGCAAAGAAATTGCTTCATGATATAAGAAACTAGTGCCTCACTGTTCACTCGTTTGTCACTACACACAGCATAGGCACATCACTTGACAATGCTTCGCTATACACGTCATCAGTTGGCATCAGGACCATGCAGACGGTATTTGGTTTCCTTTTTCTGTAGCGCAACTTCCCACTTCCCTGTCTAAAACTAGTGACCCAGTATCACTCTATAAAGGGCGTAATGAAGAGCTCACGGAGAGGATAAGATACTGGGCTATGGTGTAGAATTTTCCACAAATGAATATATATAATGCTGTCAAAGTAAGTTGTCAAATGACAGAGATGTTTTATTATTATCTACTTGTGCTACACATTTACCAAAGCCCTACTCGATGTTATCTATCTTTCACTGTACAGCTTGTGTTCTTCAGCAGGTACTTTTTAACAGTCTTTTTGAATAAATACGTTTATTAACATCTTTAAACTCCTCAGGCAACTGATTGTATTATTTTATTCCTTGGTACAAAACTGTGTTCTGAGATTTGGGTTTGTTCAAAAAATGGCTCTGAGCACTATGGGACTCAACTTCTAAGGTCATCAGTCCCCTAGAACTTAGAACTACTTAAACCTAACTAACCTAAGGACATCACACGCATCCATGCCCGAGGCAGGATTCGAACCTGTGACCGTAGCGGTCACGCGGTTCCAGACTGTAGCGCCTAGAACCGCTCGGCCACACAGGCCGGCATTTGGGTTTATTCTTTATTGGTAAATGTAATCATTATCAATCTTGTTCCTTAGTCACGAACAGATTCTTTGTGCAGCATTTTCATGGTTATTTTTTATGTGATAACTGGTTTGTAAGAGACTCACGCTAAACTGTCCTTAAATTTTCCACCATTATCTGTGATTTCCGACTGGTATCATAAACTCAGCTGTCCGCTTGGTACCAAGTGACAGATTTTAGGCATACCTGCATTCCCCGAGTAAACGCCACCGTACAGCCTCACCGATGTGACGTCACCAGGCTTTGTAAAGGGCGGTACGTGGTCAGGGCGTGGAGCGGGCGGCGAGCTAACGAATTGTAATCAGGAAATGGAGATGAATGTGCGTCGATTGGCCATCTCCAGCCAGCGGCAGTTTTAGAGGGGCGTGGCGACTCCGATTTGGGTCTAATTGGAAATTTCCGCCCATTGCAAACTCTAGGGTGGACGGACGCAGATGTAGCCCAGGGGTAACGTCGGCCCCTGCGAAATGTGGAGACCTCCCGTGTCGATGGCGCTGCAAGCAAAGTCTTCTTCAACGGCGGAGTGCACAAGATATTTTCATATTTTATTACAGGCAGTCGGATATTAATCTTTATGTGATGAGGATCGGTGCTACAAATGTACTCTCTCCCTCCCCCACCCCCCCACCCCCCACTCTCTCTCCCCTTCACCATGTCAGGAGAGCACCACGGTCTAACACATATTGTCGGCCGGCCGCTGTGGCCGGACGGTTTTAGGCGCTTCAGTCTGGAAACTTCAGAAATTTCGAAGTAGGAAGAATGCTTTGAATTATATAACGAAAGCAGATGCATAACCTATTTGTAATTGTAATGAATCGTCATTGTCATTTAATGTACGATTGCGTCGTTGGGCTGAACGTACGGAGTTTATAGACTATACAGATCCTTTTCTTGTCAATAATTGGTCGCGTGTTCGTTTTATTGAAAAATACTTTGAATCATTTCAGGGTAAGAAGTGTGTAGCAGGTTCATTAACGGAGTGCCATCTTACGTATAATGGCTGGGCGGGCCGCGTGGTCCGCTGGTACAGTGAGGCCTTTCGGTCCAAAGCGGTGCGTAAAAAACAGTTGTACCTATACGGGGACACAAATATTGGCAAATCCACTCTAATTGAAAAAGTCATATCACGGAAGCAACACGTATATATGCCATTCTGTTCTGAATTCGGATTTGGAATTCCGCTTGGGTATATTCCGTCCGCCACTTGCACATTCGACCGAAATACGGCCTAGTCAGAAGTACACGGCGGCGTATCCAACGCCTCGGACGTGCACGGCGATACCGGCTCATCGTCTTCATCCGACGATATGCAAATACACTCCTGGAGATGGAAAAAAGAACACATTGACACCGGTGTGTCAGACCCACCATACTTGCTCCGGACACTGCGAGAGGGCTGTACAAGCAATGATCACACGCACGGCACACCGGACACACCAGGAACCGCGGTGTTGGCCGTCGAATGGCGCTAGCTGCGCAGCATTTGTGCACCGCCGCCGTCAGTGTCAGCCAGTTTGCCGTGGCATACGGAGCTCCATCGCAGTCTTTAACACTGGTAGCATGCCGCGACAGCGTGGACGTGAACCGTATGTGCAGTTGACGGACTTTGAGCGAGGGCGTATAGTGGGCATGCGGGAGGCCGGGTGGACGTACCGCCGAATTGCTCAACACGTGGGGCGTGAGGTCTCCACAGTACATCGATGTTGTCGCCAGTGGTCGGCGGAAGGTGCACGTGCCCGTCGACCTGGGACCGGACCGCTGCGACGCACGGATGCACGCCAAGACCGTAGGATCCTACGCAGTGCCGTAGGGGACCGCACCGCCACTTCCCAGCAAATTAGGGACGCTGTTGCTCCTGGGGTATCGGCGAGGACCATTCGCAACCGTCTCCATGAAGCTGGGCTACGGTCCCGCACACCGTTAGGCCGTCTTCCGCTCACGCCCCAACATCGTGCAGCCCGCCTCCAGTGGTGTCGCGACAGGCGTGAATGGAGGGACGAATGGAGACGTGTCGTCTTCAGCGATGAGAGTCGCTTCTGCCTTGGTGCCAATGATGGTCGTATGCGTGTTTGGCGCCGTGCAGGTGAGCGCCACAATCAGGACTGCATACGACCGAGGCACACAGGGCCAACACCCGGGATCATGGTGTGGGGAGCGATCTCCTACACTGGCCGTACACCACTGGTGATCGTCGAGGGGACACTGAATAGCGCACGGTACATCCAAACCGTCATCGAACCCATCGTTCTACCATTCCTAGACCGGCAAGGGAACTTGCTGTTCCAACAGGACAATGCACGTCCGCATGTATCCCGTGCCACCCAACGTGCTCTAGAAGGTGTAAGTCAACTACCCTGGCCAGCAAGATCTCCGGATCTGTCCCCCATTGAGCATGTTTGGGACTGGATGAAGCGTCGTCTCACGCGGTCTGCACGTCCAGCACGAACGCTGGTCCAACTGAGGCGCCAGGTGGAAATGGCATGGCAAGCCGTTCCACAGGACTACATCCAGCATCTCTACGATCGTCTCCATGGGAGAATAGCAGCCTGCATTGCTGCGAAAGGTGGATATACACTGTACTAGTGCCGACATTGTGCATGCTCTGTTACCTGTGTCTATGTGCCTGTGGTTCTGTCAGTGTGATCATGTGATGTATCTGACCCCAGGAATGTGTCAATAAAGTTTCCCCTTCCTGGGACAATGAATTCACGGTGTTCTTATTTCAATTTCCAGGAGTGTAGTATCCGCTTCGGCATCCACGTCCGACGTGTCCGACGCCATCTCCTCCTTCAAATTTAAACAATGAATTATATGACAGTCGGCTTGCACAACGTTCAAGCGTGTAATGAGAGCTTCGTCACCAATAATAAAATCATTGGACACAAATACGACAATTCCTCTGTGCTTGATAACCATACCAGGCTTATTTTTGACATTGACGGTAACAGGTCGTCCTTCGACAATTCGTTTCAAAGTTGATGCGTTGTAGGGACGAGGAAGGCGAGGCGTAGGTCATACCGTTAGGCATAAATACAAATTCCCTGTAGGCGTCCCTAAATTGAAGTATTAGTTGCTGCAAATTAGGCTTGTAGAACCACAATTCCTCTAGAACAATAACAGCAGCAGCATAATTTATCTTATTCCCATAAAACGTTAATGCAAGATCGTCGATACGTTGCTGCGTTGTAGGGACGAGGAAGGCGAGGCGTAGGTCATCAGGATAATTTCTTATGTGATCCCAATTGGCATAAAAAAATTCCAACGCAGACATGAGCTGTAACAATAATCTTTATTTAGAATGTGACAGTTCCCTTTCTTTTACAAAACGTCATATACACTCTATTTCTTACAATAAAAGTAACATATTTAACTTCACTTTGTACTACATCGCTTTTAGCTGGTTCGTCACCTGCAATTTCTACACCTATATAAAATGGATTTACTCCTTGGAACAGTTTGTTTTTACACTTACATTGATTTTCTAAATCTACCCAAGACTTTACTTTACCAATATCAGCACTGGTTTCAGGTTTACAATATGTTTCGAACTTAAATGCATTACGCTTCAGTCTGGAACCACGCGGCTGCTACGGTCACAGGTTCGAATCCTGCCTCGGGCATGGATGTGTCTGATGTCCTCAGGTTAGTTAGGTAGAAGTAGTTCTAAGTCTAGGGGACTGATGTCCTCAGATGTTAAGTCCTATAGTGCTTAGAGCCATTTGAACCATTTTTGAATACACTGTCGCGACACTCCTGCCCTTATTTTATGCACTGCGACATCGTGCGGACCGTAAGCTACGCTGTTGAGCACAACATCCGACGAATGCGAACAGTATAATTCAGATTGATTTACAGCGCGATTTTTACCAAAGGTAGCGTATTTAATGGAATAAATAGCAGTAACAACAATGCCATCGCATTTGTTATTCTAAAGGTTTCCTAAGGACCGCAAGAGTTTATCACTGCTTAAAGTAGGAATCCAGGGTGGAATGCAATACCTCCATTGTTTAACGTACCAGACGAGCCACCATAACTGTAGCTGAAGAAAAAATTACCACACAGGCTTGGTAATAAAACGACAAATTCAACAGCAATTAATTACGCAATTGTAGCTACACCAGAATAAGTCAGCACAATCGTCTTTTGAAGATAATATAGGTATGCTAAACAATACGCGTAAATTACAAGATCGAATGAAATGCACGAATGAGTAACTCTTTACAAAATTATTGAGGCTTTCGTGGCCACTTGTTGACAAACTGCCTATTGGCTTCTGTCTCGGGTTCTTCGGCCGACGTTCATCTAATGATTTTTCTGACGTTTCGCCAGCACGAGTGGCTGGCATTGTCAAAGCTTCACCCTCCATTGCCGGTGGTGAACTGGAGCCGAGCTCGCGGGCGCAGACTATATGTACCACGTACAGGTACGTCGATGATACTTTCGTGGTGTGGAGCCATGGTGAAGAACAGCTCGGTGACTTCCTAAGACACTTGAACAGCCTCCAAGCCAACGTAACATTTACCGTGGAAGTAGAAAAGGACAAGAAACTGCCATTTCTAGATGTGCTGGTCACAAGGGACGGCGAAAACCTGGGACACAGCGTGTATCGAAAACCGACTCACACGGACCGATACCTGCACAAACTGTCAAACCACCACCCGAGCCAGAAAAGAGGCATGATTAGTACGCTCGTAACACCTCAAACGAGAAATGCAACACCTGGAAACTGTCCTGAGGAGCAATGGGTACTCCACAAATTATATTAGAAGTGTAACTGAGCCAAACACTCGGCGAAGTAAGGAACCAGAAAAAGAAATGTCGGGTACGGCCTTTCTGCCATACATTCCCAGAGTGACGGACAGAATCGGCCGTATATTGCGCAAACATGGCGTAAAGACGATTTTCAAACCGACAAGGAAGATCAAAGAGTGTCTTAGATCGGCGAAGGAGAAAAGAGACCCACTTGCAATGTCGGGAATATACCGCATACCATGCACATGCGGAGAAGTTTTTGTCGGAATGACTGGACGATCCATTAACACCAGGATCAAGGAGCATAAGCGACATTGCAGGTTGGGCAGGTGGAGAAATCGGCCGTGGCAGAAAACGCACTGAATGAGGCCGACCACGTAATAAAATTCGCCGACACGGAAGTTCTGGCTGTAGAAAACCACTATCACACGCGCTTGTTCAGAGAAGCTGTAGAAATACAAAAACATGCGAACAGTTTGAACAAGAAAGAAGAAAGCCTTAAGGTAAACGGATCCTGGCTTCCCGTACTGCAGCTAACGACCGTCGCAGATAGCAAGAGGAGAACCGCACCGGAAATGACCGCGGAGAAGCCCTCGGACGTTGGCGCGCCAGGTACATATAGTCTGCGGCCGCGAGCTCGGCTCCAGTTCACCACCGGCAATGGAGGGTGAAGCTTTGACAATGCCAGCCACTCGTGCTGGCGAAACGTCAGAAAAATCATTAGATGAACGTCGGCCGAAGAACCCGAGACAGAAGCCAATAGGCAGTTTGTCAGTAACTCTTTAGTCTTCGTGCAAAACTGTTGTGCGATAAATAAAGTGTCAGTCATAAACAATAATATATACATTTTACTGAAGAAATACTGTTTATATCCTCTTGTTTCCACTAGGGCAAGTTGCAATTTTTTCAGTTTCGAGAGTATTTCTTCATGATTTTTGGTTCTGTTTGCATTTATTTTACGATTATTCAGATCTCTTGATATTTTGGTTGCACTTGGGACACAAAAAATATAACAACTATTTTGTATACAGCACTTCTAGGTGCGCTAGTTCTGCAAGGTTCACAGGAGAGCTTTTGTGGAGTTTGGAAAGTAGGACACGAGATACTGGCGGAAGTAAAGCTTTGAGGACGGGACGTGAGTCGTGCTTGGGTATCTCAGATGGTAGAGCACTTGCCCGCGAAAGGCAAAGGTCCCGAGTTCGAGTCTCGGTTCGGCACACAGTTTTAATCTGCCAGGAAGTTTCGACTATTTTGTAAATTAAGAGAAAAAGAGTTGAAAATAAACACTAATTTTATGACACATATGTCGACAAATGAATAGTTTTCTTGCCGTTAAGGGCATTAATGCGACTGCCAAACGTTATCAATTTTCACAGTAGTTGATGTCGCGAATTTATACGTTATACAGTGGAAGCGCATTGATAGATGTGGAGTGCGTGAACATTACTGCCAACCATTTGCATACAGTCATTCTTCATGTGTTCCCCGACGGTGAGCGTGAGTGGCCAGCGCACAAGGCCAGAATCGAGTACGGTGGTTTGAGGAGCATCCCGCTGTACTGACGCCGATTACCAGGTTCGCCTGATCTGAACCGAAAGGACCAACCCTGAGACGTTATTGGGCGCCGACTCCGTACCCACAAACCACCGGCCCGTAATTTACCGGATTTGTGGGACCTTAATTATTTGTTGCATATATTCCTACCTTTTATTTGCTGGCTGATCTTCCGTGCAGTGTGATCAGGGTATAAGATTTCTTTTTTGTCCCTGACGTTTCGTCCAGATTTGCATTGGACATCTTCAGAGGTGCTCCTGGTTCTGCTAAGTGTTGCCGATGACGGGTGGGCCATCCGAGGAAGGTAAAAATACTGTGAGAAAGTAGGGTGCCAGAAGTGTATATGTCATCGGGAAATTAACGTCATGATATCCTGACTGAAGAACTACAGCTGATTTTTCTACATTCCCTAGCCATCCAAAACTTTTGTGTACCTAAAGACGTTTATTCAACCTACCCGTTGTAGTTTAAATTTTTCAGTGAGCTGTGTCAGAGCATGCATGCTCTTCAGTCAGGAAACTGTTTTCCGAAACCAATTGTTTCCACTAATAACGCTCCTCTGCAAAATGTTGCTTCCTCCCAGGACACCTTCCAAATTGACTTCCGCTAGGTGTTAGAAAACAATTGCTGTCATGGCAATAGTACTAATCTTTAAGCAGACTTAGTAGGCTTTTCTTAGGTGGATTCTGTTGAGACCAACCACTCTTCATGGTGCACAAAGCCCAATCCACCAGATGCCAGGAACTGACTCAGGCATCTCCAACAGCTATGAGAACAATCCCACGATATGTTACACCTTAAATTTCTTTACGCCGGAGAACTACAGGGTGAATTGAAAGGAATCATCCGATTTTGCGTGTCTATATTTCTGAAACTAATAAACATATACAGTGAATTTTGTTTTTTTTTGTCATACCTTTTCATAGGTGTTCAATATGGCTCCCTTAAGATGCACGACATATGTCAATGCGGTGTTCAAATTGTTCCCACACTGCAGCGAGCTAGTCTCGAGTTACAGCTTCCACAGCTACTGTTATTCGATGTCTCAGTTCATTCATTGTTGTTGGCAACGGAGGCACGTAAACAGAGTCTTTTATAAGCCCGCACAAGAAATAATCACATGCATTGAGGTTCGATGTCCTTGGAAGCCAGTAATGTAAGGCTGAATCATTTGATCTAGTGCGACTGATCGATCGTTCAGTAATACTTTGATTCAAAAATTCCCGCACTTCCAGATCCCAGTGTGCAACTTCCGGTCATGACCTTGGGCGCGGCCCAGACCGGACGTAATTATTCAGCGTCACGGGCCTAGTAAAAACTAAGGCCGGTGCGCCCAGGGCGCAGCCATGTTGGCCAAAGAGCTTAAACACCACAGATAAAATACTCCAAGTCGGAGATATTACGTGCAGTTCAAGGTCACGCGCTGCCTAGCACGAAACCAAGTCCACACTAGTTATATGTGATTGTTAATAATTTTTTTTAAAAGGAGATAAGGAAAAGAGGTACGGAACTTTATTGTCTATAATACAACGTACAGTCACCACTGATCTTTATTTTACAATTGCCATTTCCGACTTTGGCCCATATAAACAAATACTCATCAGCATTTAATTTCTTCTTCTTCCTCGTAGACAAAATGAATGGCATGCTGGGAACCAAGGCTGTTTAGCCAACAGTCCTGTAGTCTCAGCAATACTCCGAGTCTTCCAAGCAATAATATTGGCATCTCGAGAGTTTGCTCTTGCCGACAGTATGCTGTTCACGCTCATATCTCAAATAACATAATTGATATGATTTTTTTTTAAATCGGATGATTCTTTTTGGTACACCCTGTACATTAGTGTTAAGAAAATATCAGAAAACATACCTGCGTACACAGGGTACATCATAATCAATAGCAGTTAACTACAGGGCTATTAAAAATGATTGAAGCGATTTCATAAATTCACTGTAGCTCCATTGATTGACATATGGTCACGACACACTACAGATACGTAGAAAAACTCATAAAGTTTTGTTCTGCTGAAGCCGCACTTCAGGTTTCTGCCGCCAGAGTGCTCGAGAGCGCAGTGAGACAAAATGGCGACAGGAGCCGAGAAAGCGTATGTCGTGCTTGAAATGCACTCACATCAGACAGTCATAACAGTGCAACGACACTTCAGGACGAAGTTCAACAAAGATCCACCAACTGCTAACTCCATTCGGCGATGGTATGCGCAGTTTAAAGCTTTTAGATGCCTCTGTAAGGGGAAATCAGCGGGTCAGCCTGCAGTGAGCGAAGAAAAGGTTGAACGCGTGCGGGTAAGTTTCACGCGTGGCTCATGCCACAACTGGAGACCGACAGCGCCGACTTCATCTTTCAACAGGATGGTGCTCCACCGCACTTCCATCATGATGTTCGGCATTTCTTAAACAGGAGATTGGAAAACCGATGCATCGGTCGTGGTGGAGATCATGATCAGCAATTCATGTCATGGCCTCCACGCTCTCCCGACTTAACCCCGTGCGATTTCTTTCTGTGGGGTTATGTGAAAGATTCAGTGTTTAAACCTCCTCTACCAAGAAACGTGCCAGAACTGCGAGCTCGCATCAACGATGCTTTCGAACTCATTGATGGGGACATGCTGCGCCGAGTGTGGGAGGAACTTGATTATCGGCTTGATGTCTGCCGAATCACTAAAGGGGCACATATCGAACATTTGTGAATGCCTAAAAGAACTTTTTGAGTTTTTGTATGTGTGTGCAAAACATTGGGAAAATATCTCAAATAATAAAGTTATTGTAGAGCTGTGAAATCGCTTCAATCATTTGTAATAACCCTGTAGTAGAGTACTTCATACTGAGGTCAGCGTCTTCTGGTAACCCAAATGCGTAGTTACCTCACAAATGGCTCCTTTTCGGATCCATGATCACTGGAGTTTTCTTGCTTCTGTTAGCGTATATTTTCACCTGTGTCTGTTTTCGCTTTTCATTATGACACAAACACACAAACACTGTATGTGTAACTCCATTTACTGTTTGAGTGCCAAGGAGTTGTTTCTGGTCCAGCTGAATGGTCGCCCCGCCCAGATGCCTGCGAGATCCTTTGTAGGAGCTTCACGGCGCTTTGAGGCGGTCAGAGGCCCGCTTCGTCGCAAATGAGGGTCTCATCCGCTAGCCGGCGGCTGGCGCTCGGCTTGTTGCTCCGTCTCCAGTTGGTGAATACACACGTGGCGGCTGTCGCGCGTTGACATTGGGTTGCTCCGGCGTCTGCGAGGCGAGATGAAAGAGGCGGCCCGCCTCCTTTGTTGCTTTCAGAGCATTCGGCGCCCTCTCTGGGATTGACGTCTGCGGCGGGGAAGTCGCAGACCCGGGCGACGTACGGTGCGCGCTTTCCGCAGATGAGCGAGTCCGCCTCTGCCGCGCCCTCGCGGAAATAACTCCCGCCGTTCCAGGCGAGGTGGATGGTTGCTCACGTGGACGTCTGCAGGCGCATCATTTGTCCAGTTCCTTACGTAAACCTCACAGCGCGCCCCTTCACATTCTTCGCACGTACAAAAGAACCTGTGTTCCATTCAACTAGAGGATCGTACAAACTTACCGCCGTTTTAGTCTCGTACAGATTCCCGTATGGAGGACATAGTGATAGACATCCGTGGGGTTTCGAAGCAGCTGTATGGGTTGAAAATAAATAAATCGCCAGGTCCTGATGGGATTCCAATTCGGTTTTACAGAGAGTACTCTACTGCATTGGCTCCTTACTTAGCTTGCATTTATCGCGAATCTCTTGCCCAACGTAAAGTCCCGAGCGACTGAAAAAAGCGCAGATGACGCCTGTATATAAGAAGCGTAGAAGGACGGATCCTCAAAATTACAGACCAATATCCTTAATATCGGTTTGTTGCAGGATTCTCGAACATAATCTCACTTCGAATATAATCAATTTCTTTGGGACAGAGAAATTGCTGTCCATGCATCAGCACGGCTTTAGAAAGCATCGCTCCTGCGAAACGCAACTCGCCCTTTTTTCACATGATATCTTGCAAACCATGGATGAAGGGTATCAGACGGATGCCATATTCCTTGACTGCCGGAAAGCGTTTGACTCGGTTCCCCACTGCAGACTCCTAAGTAAGGTACGAGCATACGGGATTGGTTCCCAAATATGTGAGTGGCTCGAAGACTTCTTAAGTAATAGAACCCAGTACGTTGTCCTCGATGGTGAGTGTTCATCGGAGGTAAGGGTATCATCTGGAGTGCCCCAGGAAAGTGTGGTAGCTCCGCTGTTGTTTTCTATCTACATAAATGAGCTTTTGGATAGGGTGGACAGCAATGTGCGGCTGTTTGCTGATGATGCTGTGGTGTACGGGAAGGTGTCGTCGTTGAGTGACTGTCGGAGGATACAGGATGACTTGGACAGGATTTGTGATTGGTGTAAGGAATGGCAGCTAACTCTAAATATAGATAAATGTAAATTAATGCAGATGAATAGGAAAAAGAATTCTGTAATGTTTGAATACTCCAGTAGTAGTGTAGCGCTTGACACAGCCACATCGATTAAATATTTGGGCGTAACATTGCAGAGCGATATGAAGTGGGACAAGCATGTAATGGCATTTGTGGGGAAGGCGAATAGTCGTCTTCTGTTCATTGGTAGAATTTTGGGAAGATGTGGTTCATCTGTAAAGGAGACCGCTTATGAAACACCTATACGACCTATTCTTGAGTACTGCTCGAGCGTTTGGGATCCCTATCAGGTCGGATTGAGGGAGGACATAGAAGCAATTCAGAGGCGGGCTGCTAGATTTGTTAGTGGTAGGTTTGATCATCACGCGAGTGTTACGGAAATGCTTCAGGAACTCGGGTGGGAGTCTTTAGAGGAAAGGAGGCGTTCTCTTCGTGAATCGCTACTCAGGAAATTTAGAGAACCAGCATTTGAGGCTGACTGCAGTACAATTTTACTACCGCCAACTTACATTTCGCAGAAAGACCACAAAGATAAGATAAGAGAGATTAGGGCTCGTGCAGTGGTATATAGGCAGTCATTTTTCCCTCGTTCTGTTTCGGAGTGGAACAGGGAGAGAAGATGCTAGTTGTGGTACGAGGTACCCTCCGCCACGCAGCGTATGGTGGATTACGGAGTATGTATGTAGATGTAGATATCGTATTTTACGGACAGTAAGATAATAAGAGGGAATGATAAGAGTGGACGATCAAGAACGAAGTGCTCGGACTAAAAACGATGTAAGAGAGGGATGCAGTCTTCCACCCCTACTGTCCAATCTGTACGTCGAAAAAGCAATGACGGAAATAGAAGAAAGGTTCAGGAGTGTGATTAAAATGTAAGGTGAAAGGACATCAATGATACGATTCGCGAATGGCATTGCTATCCCGAGTGAAAGTGAAGAAGAATTACATGACCTGCTGAATGGAATGAACAATCTGATGAGTACAGAATATAGTTCGAGAGCAAATGGAAGAAAGACGACAGTAATGAGAGGTAGCAGAAATGAGAACAGCGAGAAACTTAACATCTGAATTAATGGTCACGATGCAGATGAAGTTAAGGAATTCTTCTTCCAAGGCAGTAAAATAACCAATGATGGACGGAGCAAGGAAGTCATCAAAAGCAGACTAGCACGGGCAAAAAGGGCATTTCTGGCCAGGAGAAGTATCAAACATAAGCCTTAATTTGAGGAAGAAATTTCTGACAATGTACGTCTGGAGTACAGCATTGTATGGCAGTGAAACATGGACTGTGGGAAAACTGGAACAGAAGAGAATCAGCCGGCCGTTGTGGCCGAGCGGTTCTAGGCTCTTCAGTCTGGAACCGCGCAGCTGCTACGGTCGCAGGTTCGACTCCTGCCTCGGGCATGGATGTGTGTGATGTCCTTAGGTTAGTTAGGTTTAAGTAGTTCTAAGTTCTAGGGGACTGATGACCTCAGAAGTCAAGTCCCATAGTGCTCAGAGCCATTTGAGTCAGACGTAGTTCTAAGTTCTAGGGGACTGATGACCATAGATGTTAAGTCCCATAGTGCTCAGAGCCATTTGAACCATGTCATCGACATGAGTGCTAAAAGAAACGCGTTAAACTTCGGTTACACGATAAATCAGTCTAATCTAAAAGGCGTAAATCCAACTAAACACCTAGGTATTACAATTACGAACAACTTAAATTGGAAAGAACACACAGAAAATGTTGTGGTGAAGGCTAACCAAAGGCTGCGTTTTCTTGGCAGGACGCTTAGAAGATGTTACAGACCTACTAAGGACACTGCCTACACTATGCTTGTCCGTCCTCTTTTAGAATACTGCTGCGCGGTGTGGGATCCTTACCAGATAGGACTGACGGAGTACATCGAAAAGGTTCAAAGAAAGGCAGCACGTTTTGTATTATCGCGAAATATGGGAGAGAGGATCACAGAAATGATACAGGATTTGGGCTGGAAATCGTTCAAAGAAAGGCGTTTTTCGTTGCGACGAAATCACCAACTTTCTCCTCCGAATGCGAAAATATTTTGTTGACACCGACCTACATAGGGCGGAACAATCACCACGATAAAATAAGGGAAATCAGTGCTCGTACGGAAAGATATACGTTTTCGTTCTTTCCACGCTCTACAGGGTGAAAAATACTTAAACCGACAAACTCTGGGAAGTTGTAGGGGACATCAAAACAAATATTTTTCCCTAATGTCATTTTTTCCTATGAGGATTATTTAAACCGGTGGAGGCCGTATTACGCTCTTCAGTTGTAGGCAACTGCTGTCCACCAGTGTAGTAGTGCATTGTCTCTGTTTACTAATGGAGCGATACACCTGGAGTGAGTACACTGGTATGGTTGGTGCGTACTACGTAGCGCACCACAACGGACGAGCTGCACAGCTGGTTTATCGACAACGATATCCTAATCGCCGTATCCCGCATCACACGACCTTTGCTACTGTGTAACATGAGAGCGGGTTATTTTGCAGATTACCTGGACAGGGACGCCGTCGCACGGTAAGAACGCTGCAAGTTGAGGAACCTGTCTTGCAGCATGTGGAGCGGGATCCTTCAATCAGCACTCGTGCAATTGCACGTAACATGGGGACGAATCAGACGAATGTAAGAACAGTCCTTCGAGAGCAATTGTTACGTTCATTTCACTTACAGCATGTCCACAACCTGGAACCAGTTGACTATCCACCCAGAGCACAGTTTTCGCAGTGGTACCTGGAACAGTATGAAATGCATCCTACATTTCCATCCTCTGTGTTATTTACCGGTGAAGCAACGTTCGGGCGTGATGGAGTCGTCAACATGCACAACTCGCATGTTTGGAGTGAGGATAACCAACATGCCACAGCTACTAGCGCTCATCAAGTGCAGTTCTTCGTTAATGTGTGGGTCGGTGTTGTTGGGGACTGTTTAATTGGGCCGTATCTGTTACCTAGTTGTTGTCTCTTGGTCATAAAAAAATTGAAAAGTGTTTGTTGGTTTAATTAATTTGCCGCCATCGAAATCTTCCTCTGCCGGTTCAAATACTCCTCATAGGAAAAAATGACTTTAGGGAAAAATATTTGTTTTGATGTCTGCTACAACCTCCCAGAGTTTGTCAGTTTAAATACTTTTCACCCTTTATACGAGATTGGAATAATAGAGAATTTTGAAGGTGGTTCAATGAACCCTCTGCCAGGCACTTAAATTTGATTTGCAGAGTATCCATGTAGATGCAGATGAAAAGACGCCTACCGTCGTCATTAAGCGTCTGTAACAAAAGTTGTTGCCCGTCACTTGATCTAGACGTTTAGACTTTGAAACAGCCTGTATACAGAGTGTCCTTAATCTGACTTGGATGTGACAGAATCACACACATTTGTAAGTCTTGTAAAAGTTGTTTGTCTGTAAAACAAAAATGAACAAGCTGATACCACACATCGCCGGTCGTAGTGGCCGAGCGGTTGTAGGCGCTTCAGTCTGGAACCGCGCGACCGCTACGGTCGCAGGTTCGAATCCAGCCTCGGGCATGGATGTGTGTGATGTCCTTAGGTTAGTTAGGTGTAAGTAGTTCTAAGTTCTAGGGGTCTGATGACCTCAGCTGTTAAGTCCCATAGTGCTCAGAGCCATTTGAGCCATACCATACATCGCGAAAATTGCGAAGTGAACTGATCGATACCCTTAAACCGTCTTCGCAGAGTCCCCCGGTCTACCTATGCAGTTGTACCTGATGTCCGGAAGTTTTGTTCTCGGGGAGAGCGAAGGCTGGGAATTCGGACGCACGGCGACGGCATCTGCGCTGCGGCCGGCTCCCAAATGTGCGTGCAGTGCGTGCGGCTGCGTGCCCGTATTGACGGGCCGCAATGGACGCCGCGAGTCCGACCGGCCGACTGCGTTACGCACCGCCAGACCGCACGCGCGGCGGTTTCGCCGCGCGGCGCTGATATCCGATTACTTCGATCGCATTCGGTCGCCACTCGCGCAGCAATTTCGCGATTCCGCGCTATTTATTTTACGTCGCACGGCATTGTCCCGGCGGAAATTGTTTCGCTCGGATTTCCCAGCAGCGTCCCCCGAAATGACAGTATTCCGGTTAATGCAGATGCATCGGGCGCGCTTTTAGCTCCAGATACGGCCCAGCCCGGCGGCGACTGGTACAGACGCGCAGAATCTCATCGGTTTGGAAAAAAAAAATGGGCTTGCAGCTCTTTAGTATATCGATTTCCCTCAAAAACATAAAAAGTACCAAAAAATAGGAGGCAAACAGGTATGCGAAAGGTAGCTGTGTAGCTTAATGAAACTCGGAAAGATCTGTCGAATAATAAAAAAATGTCGTGTGCCTAGGGCCTCCCATCGGGTAGACCGCTCGCCGGGTGCACGTCTTTCGATCTGACGCCACTTCGGCGACTTGCCCGTCGATGGGGATGAAACGATGATGATTAGGACAACACAACTCCCAGTCCCTGAGAAGAGAAAATCTCCGGCTCAGTCGGGAATCGAACCCAGGCCCTGTGGATTGACATCTGCCCCGCTGACCATTCAGCTACCGGGGGCGGACTGTCGAATAATAAAACTTATTGTATAAAAGATAGCTACGTCAATAGTGTTTGTTGTACATACAAGTTGTTCCACATAAGTCTTTTTCTCCATTACGTCCTAGATAGTAAGTGAAAGATCTACATATTAAGACTGAAGTGGCGAATGAAAATTTTTTCCAAGGCAGGATTCGAACCCGGCTCTAACCATTAAGCCACAACTGCACGAGCTAGCCTAGCACTCCTCCTCCTCAATCTGAATTCCATTCACGCCTTAGCCTACTTGGTATTGCCTCTAAACTTGAACAGCACTGGGGAGGCATTCGAAATGTACTGAAATGGTGAAAGTGGGCTGAGATGTGAATGAAAATTATGATTGTGGAGGGAGGTGTGCTAGAGTAATCCGTGCAGAGCCACTGTGGCAGGGTGACGTAGTGGCACATCTGCCTAATGAGCAGGAGTCCCGGGTTCGAATCCTGACTGTGATCCAAATTTCCATTCTTGCTTCAGTCTAAATATATACACTGCTCGCCATTAAAATTGCTACACCAAGAAGAAATGCAGATGATGAACGGGTTTTCATCGCACAAATATATCATACTAGAACTGACATGTGATTACATTTTCACGCAATGTGGGTGCATAGATCCTGAGAAATCAGTACTCAGAACAACCACCTCTGGTCGTAATAACGGCCTTGATACGCCTGGGCATTGAGTCAAACAGAGCTTGCGTGGCGTGTACAGGTACAGCTGCCCATGCAGCTTCAACACGATACTACAGTTCATCAAGATTAGTGACTGGCGTATTGTGACGAGCCAGTTGCTCGGCCACCATTGACCACACGTTTTTAGCCGCGCGGGATTAGCAGAGCGGTCAAAGGCGCTGCAGTCATGGACTGTGCGGCTGGACCCGGCGGAGGTTCGAGTCCTCCCTCGGGCATGGGTGTGTGTGTTTGTCCTTACGTTAATTTAGGTTAAGTAGTGTGTAAGCTTAGGGACTGGTGACCTTAGCAGTTAAGTCCCATAAGATTTCACACACATTTGAACATTTTGAACCAGACGTTTTTTAATTGGTGAGAGATCTGGAGAATGTGCTGGCCAGGGCAGCAGTCGAACATTTTCTGTATCCAGAATGGCCCGTACAGGACCTGCAACATGCGGCCGTGCACTATCCTGCTGAAATGTACTGTTTCGCAGGGATCGAATGAAGGGTAGAGCCACGGGCCGTAATACATCTGAAATGTAACGTCCACTGTTCAAAGTGCCGTCAATGCGAACAAGATGTGCCCGAGATGTATAACCTATGGCACCATATAACATCACGCTGGGTGATACGCCAGTATGGTGATGACGAATACACGCTTCCAATGTGCGTTCACCGCGATGTCGCCAAACACGGCTGGTCTCCGAGCTGATAGTCCGTGCTGCTGCAAACGTCGTCGAACTGTCCGTGCAGATGATTGTTGTCTTGCAAACGTCCCCATCTGTTGACTCAGGGATCGAGACGTGGCTGCACGATCCGTTACAGCCATGCGGATAAGATGCCTGTCATCTCGACTGCTAGTGATACGAGGCCGTTGGGATACAGCACGGCATTCCGTATTACCCTCCTGAACCCACCGAATCCATATTCTGCTAACAGTCATTGGATCTCGACCAACGCGAGCAGCAATGTCGCTATACGATAAACCGCAATCGTGATAGGCTACAATCCGAACTTTACCAAAGTCAGAAACGTGATGGTACGCATTTCTTCTCCTTACACGAGGCATCACAACGACGTTTCACCAGGCAACGCCGGTCAACTTCCATGGTACTACAGAGAGCCGTAGAGGGCAAAAACTGTACAGGACGACAGAGATTGGAATACACTCAGCAAATAATTGAGGACGTAGGTTGCAAGTGGTACTCTGAGATGAAGAGTTTAGCACAGGAGAGTAATTCGTGGCGGGCCGCGTCAAACCAGTCAAAAGGCAAATGGTTCAAAAACTAAACGAAATATCGTATAGTTCAGATCATTTTCATGTTCCGCTAGTACACTCTGGTCACATCCAGTAATATGCCTGAGCTGTTCTGTAGCGAAAAAGGGAGGAGTGTGTGTGTGTGTCTTCCTGCGCCTTCTCTATAGACGATGCCAGGGAGATGGTACGGCCTTTCTGTCTGCCGCGGACTATTCGCGAATTCACGCGGGCGCGCTAAGCCCTCCGGCCAGTTACTCACGGGACGGCTGAACGGCGGGTGCTGTAGCCGGCGACGCGCAGGATAATTGATAATCCTCTGATTAATCTGGCCGCTTATTGGGCGCGACACACCAGCCCTCCGGGGAAGGCCGCGCTCGGCAAGAGTCCGCGTAAAACCCGCTGAATTACCGCCGCGTCCCGCGAGGAATGTCCAGCGCTTTGTCTACGGGCAGGTGGCCTCGCCGATGACGCGCCTAATTTGTGGCGGGGTTTTAACGAAACAGATGAGTGCCGCTGAAGGGACACACCTGCGCGGCAGCAAGCCGGCCCCTCTCTACGTGCTGCAAGCGATGCCGACCGAAATTCTTCCAGAAGTCGTTGGCTACGTGTTTTTACTTTCGGGTATCGTGATATACTATGAAACGTCCCCTTTGAACAATTAAACAAGACTGTGCTTAAACTGACACACAATATTTTTAGCGCAACGCAATCTGACTTTCAAAAATCCCTACAAAAGAATGGCCCTGATTAACATTAACCTAAACCTTTCACAAATCACTCACCTCACAAAAATCTACGTTACTCGAACTACTGCAATACAGCGAGCGCCACTACTGCCAGCTAAATAAAAGATTCAAACTACGGAAGGCACTAACTACTGATAGGCATAGTTAGCAAATGAAAGATTTTTGATAGAGAACAAACAATGTATTTACCTTAATAGTCATAATATATATACCATCCAGTCTTACAAATTTCAAGTCTCCGCCATTTCTCTCCCCACATCCACCACTGCTGGCGGCTCACCTCCAACTGCCCAACGCTACGCACTGTTCACATCCAGCTGCCCAACACTACAATGGCAGACAACAATGCCACCCAGCCACAGACTGCACACAGCACAGCCAGTGATTTTCATACAGAGAGCGCTACGTGGCGGCGGCGTTACCAATATAAGAACCTAAACAGCCTACTTACGTAGCCTACTTACCTGGTGGCCCACCAATACCGTAATTTCTAACAGGACTACAGTGGGTCTACTCTGTGATGACCTAGCTTTTTTGTGGGTAGCATGGGGGCTATGTAAGTAGGCTATGTAAGTAGGCTGTTTGCCTTCAGCTGCGCCTGCATAAGCTTTCACCTTTCTAAATATTTAGAGCCTTGCCTTCTCGTAAATTTTCCTTGCTTTATGTGTCTTTCGTCCGTGGGGAGCCAACCACGTGGTAGAACATTATAGTTGTTGGGCTACCGGCATCACTAACTGTCCGATCGCTTGTTTGTTTTAGATAATGTTAACATGATTGTGTGATGTGATATTGTTGGAATTTGGCACTATACCTAGAAATTGTGTCTCCACAAACCACGTGTTATCAGGAATCGTGTACATGCCTCACACCCTTATCTTAAGAATAAATGATTTTATCTACAATTTTCTCTTGTGTTCCGAGATTACGTTTTTGCACCTAAGCCACTCACCTCGTAGCTTTCCCGTTAGCACATCCAATGCGTTTCCTTATGCACAAGTCCAGTGATTAGTCTCCCCTTGTATTTCATAACAAATTCTTTAGATTAAGTCTTATTTTCAGGCGTGTTGCTGGGAGCTGATCTTATGCAGTGTTCATGCATTTTCTATTTTATTTTAAATGTTTGATTGTCGTGAACAGTGCACGGGCAATACTATTAATTACATCGTATCTGCTATGAGCGACCTCACAACGTATGCATTTTTGTGAGTTTTTGGTCTGTGATCAAATTAATTTATTTTCCGACTCGACCAAACCTTCGATTAGTTGTATGGTTAGAGTCGGTGGCGACCCTAATCTTCTCAAGTTAACTTCACAAACAATAAGCATTTACATTCCCAATAATAACGTAATAACCCGTAGTAACCGGTTAGTTACACCCTCACCAACTGAAAACGTCTGGTCAATGGTGGCCGAGCAAGTGGCTCGTCACAATACGCCAGTCACTACTCTTGATGAACTGTGGTATCGTGTTGAAGCTGCATGGGCAGCTGTACCTGTACACGCCATCCAAGCTCTGTTTGACTCAATGCCCAGGTGTATCAAGGCCGTTATTACGGCCAGAGGTGGTTGTTCTGGGTACTGATTTATCAGGATCTATGCACCCAAGTTCCGTGAAAATGTAATCACTTGTCAGTTCTAGTATAATATATTTGTCCAATGAATAACCGTTTATCATCTGCATTTCATCTTGGTGTAGCAATTTTAATCAATAGCCAGTAGTGTAATATGGTGCTAGATTCTAGAAATATGCCCACTGGACTTCGAAATCAGAAAAATAAAAGCCCTGAATTGATTAAGAAAAGGCAGCCAAACGGACGTTTGAAGGGTACTAGGAACTGAGCCCAAAGCGATAAAGGTACAAGATATCATAAAACAGCTGTGCCAAAGTGAATGAGACGTTCCAGGCACAGACAGGAAAACACATGAATTTCATAATAACACCTAGGAGAGACTAAAAATTATATTTCTTTACCTTTCGAGACAACTGTCCCATCATCGCCTTTTTTTCGGATAGTAAGTCAAATATGTACGATGATTAGTGGGAATTCCTTCACGCACACCAGATTATTTGTGTCATCACTTCCCCTTTCCCGTTCCCATCCCCACTGCTCATCAGTCCATTGTGTGACAAGTTTGGTTAAAATTATTCAAAGCATTCCAAATTCCTGCTGTAGCATTCACACTCCCATATCCCATTTAACATCCATAGATACGTTTAGAAGAAATCTCATTCCGCGTCTGGAGCTTGCGAAACCGCCTGGGAGACGCGTTCATCAATTTCTAGTAAACTCACGACTTCTCATATTGGAGCTGTTCGAAGTTTAAACTGCCCTCCTTACTAGAACAAAGCTTACGAACAGCCATGACCCTTAACAATATTTACAACTTTTCCTGACAAATTTAGCTACTGTAGTGTGAGAAATGTAGGCTTGTAACACATGCTCCATAACCGTGGACAGTTGGCGTGCTGTCGGAAAGCATCGTGATGCCTGTAGCCTCAAACACGTGAAATTGGTATTAATCTTACAAAGCAAGTCGCCCGTTTACGAGTGAAGTGAACGATGCTACAGGTTAATCAAACGCTTCCGAAGTTACAGCTGGCAGCACTGTTGCTGCTGACTCGTCTGCGCATGCGCACCTGCAGCAGAACGCCCTAGCTAGCCTTGGTAGCAGGAGTGCGTGCAGCGAGCAGACACGATATGCCAGTCCCGCTACCTTCCCCAACTCCTCCCCTCTCTTCACCCCCCCCCCCACCAAATCCCCCACCCACTGGCTCAGGTGCCGTGCAGCCGTGCCAACCCCACGGGCGATAACGCGTCTTGCTTTATGGGCGGAATGAAACACCGCTTTCAGCAGATCCCGCGTTTAGATTGCCGCTCGACAAATACGCCCTTTTAATTAGATAGTTCTAGTTGTAGAAACAAACGGAGCGTTGATTCGGCCTGTAATTGTGTTGCCCGGCTGGCTAATGAGAAGCGGTTTTATGACTGAGCGGTCGCGTCAGCACTGGGTTACAGAGTCGCCGGCATACTTCCACAGTTTGCTAGCCTCCTTGTGTTGACATTGTATTTCGCTGTGTAACGGAAGGAAAACTTTCCTTTTTTTCGCAAGGAAAGGAAAAGCGCGATTCCTTTTCTTATTAGCCACTCCCAAACTTACAACAAGCTGTACTCGATTAACCACTGTACTTTTTAAAAAATACTAACAATTTCCGATTTATTTTTCGGGATCAGATATAAATAATTACGTGTTCATCTTCGGATAAAGTAATCCTTGATTTCTGATTGTTGCTTAAAGAAAACTTTCCACATCTACATCTTATACATCTACAATAATGAGAAATCTGTAGAACTGTCTTGTTTGTCTGTTCGCCTTTTGCACTCTAATGGGCGAATTTTCATGGGACTTTCACAGGCAACTTTAGCATGGCTTGGGGCAACATTTAAGCGTTACTTTATCAAAATCTGTTCACGCCAAAAAAGATAACGTAATTTAAAGTTTTATTTAAAACCGCTTCAATCTATTTGAAAAAACTAGTTTCCAAAATCTTCTTGACGAATTCTCATGGGGTTTTCAATGGTAACTTGAGCGTAGCTTGGGGCAACATGTAAGCTTTATTTCTTCAGTACTGGATCATGGGAAAAAAGATATTGTAATTTAAAGTTTTATCTCAAATCATCTACTCACAGTGTAGTACACCAAGGAACCAATAGAAGGCGCTGTTAGTTTCTCGTTTACTGAAGAACCAATATATGTCACTGGTAGTTTATTTAACTCAGAATTTTTAGAAGTTTACATCAGTGACACAATTAAGCGTCGCTGTCCTATCTATACGAATACAAATTAACAGCGAATTTCCTTGAATAGGATATACGAATTTACTTATTTCACTTTGTGTAATAAAAAGACTTGGATTTCCTTCTTTCGACAGGTTTTGTTTATATTCTTCGCTAGAAAAAAATTTATTAAGTTTGCTTTTGTGATTTGTGTGCCTACTCATTACATTTCGATTTCGTTTAGTTAACCAATAAAAATGCCTAGAAAATGGTCAAGTCTTTCTGAATACACCACAGCACCTAGAACACTGAGGAATTGTCGTCTCAAGAATCCAATGGAGATTGTCAGATGAGACTTGCTGCAGCTTTGTGGAAACTCCTTCCAAAAGCGAGGTGCGCAATAATAGTGATCGAGAGCGTCATACGTCATCTCGCTCCTCAGAATTCTTCACTCACAAGGGCTTAAAGTAACTTATCTTCGCCGGCCGGAGTGGCCGAGCGGTTCTAGGCGCTACAGTCTGGAACCGCGCGACCGCTACGGTCGCAGGTTCGAATCCTGCCTCGGGCATGGATGTGTGTGATGTCCTTAGGTTAGTTAGGTTTAAGCAGTTCTAAGTTCTGGGGGACTGATGACCTCAGAAGTTAAGTCCCATTGAACCATAACTTGTCTTCAACGAAACTTCATAGCTGCGGAAATTTAGACTGAAGGTGGCACAAGCGAGTAAGTTTTTGTACCGTGAATCATGCTCATTCCTAACAATTTACCGTTTCGGTATAAACATATTTCATTCCCGGTGAGCTTTGTTATGCCATGACGATAAACAAAGCATAAGGTCGTACACTGCGTGTTATGGGCATGGACCATGGTGTCAGTTGCTTCTTGCAAGGTCAGCTCTACGTGTCTGCCCTCGTGTCAGTAAACCAAACAAGCTCCTAGTCCATGTCCCCAACCATACTATTTCAGACGTTGTATACATTGAAGCTCTATAATTTAAAAATAAATTTCGCACCTCCGAAGTCTCGGGCTAAGCTATAAACGACAGAAAACTAGCGACACCTCTAGACGTGATGTGAACTTGTTTGTAGTACAAGCAGTCAGTACCGTTTCACCTGTTGAAAGTATCACGCTGTAATATGATTTCCACATTATTTGTCGTAAGGTTATGTTATGTTGCCGGAGTATGTCAGTGAGGTTTTGCTTCGATAAGCACTTCATATGGGTAGATCACATTGGTAGGACATGTTCTGAGGCATCAAGGGATCACCAATTTAGTATTGGAGGGCAGCGTGGAGGGTAAAAATCGTAGAGGGTTCAAAGGGTTAAAATGGCTCTAAGCACTATGGGACTTAACATTTGAGGTCATCAGTACCCTAGACTTAGAACTACTTAAACCTAACTAACCTAAGGACATCACACACACCCATGCCTAAGGCAGGATTCGAACCTGCGACCGTAGCGGTCGCGCGGTTCCGAACTGAAGTGCCTAGAACCGCTCGGCCACACCGGCCGGCCCGTAGAGGGACACCAAGAGATGAATACACTAAACAGATTCAGAAGGATGTAGGTCGCAGTAGGTACTGGGAGATGAAGAAGCTTGCACAGGATAGAGTAGCATGGAAAGCTGCATCAAACCAGTCTCAGGACTGAAAACCACAACAACAACAACAACAAGCACTTCAGATAGGTCTGTGAAAATAAACAGCTTCGTTCGATACCAGTCACTAGTATAAAATACATGCAACTGTGACAGAAATTTTAAATCATGAATTGGCAAATCTACGTTGCTGGTCTTTTCCCAGAAAAATGTTGGAACTACTGTACATGGATTTTTAAAAAAATGGGAGAACGATAACTTTCTTAATTAAAACAACTACTTTTGCTTTTTTGGGGCTTGATGATAAAGCTGATTCTCACACTGTGATTTGTTCTCAGGATCGAAATGATGTAGCCAAGTTCCATCAATAGAGATTACCTTCGAAAGAATCTCTGGATCTTGCTCTAACATCGACTTCAACTGCATGCAGACCTGCGCGCTAATGTCTTTTTGATCGGGAATCAGCTGTCTTGGAAGCCAGCGTGTACACACACGTCTCATGAGTAAATTTTCTGCTATCAACTTGTAGGTGAGACCCAAGGAAAGTTTCAGTAGTGCAAAAAATTTTCACAGGGATGTTCGTCGACCCTCTTCACAATTACAGCAGCAGTATTCCTGTTTTCTTCGGTAAGGGCGGTAACTGGAGCGCCGAATCCACCGTTCTTTGAAACTGATTGTGTCTCGTCTTTAAACAATTTAATCCATCTTCGAGCTGTGCTGTAGGGAAGAATAGACTCTCCTTAGACTGCAACATGGTATGGTCGTCCGCTAAGGATTTGTTGCAACAAAAGTATAATTTCAAAGCCAAATATTGTTCGCCACGCATTGCCTCCATTTTTGTGGTAGGCGCTGCAGAACAAGTCTCAGCTTGCCCGCCACTCACAAGAGGGAACCAGTGCTAACAATTTTTTACACGTTAAACTACGAGGCGTGTTTTTTAAGTAAGTACCGTTTTGAAATTTAAAAAAAACGTGCTAAGATATCTCAATAATTTTATATTTACTTGAAAGCCTGTACCTTAATCTACGCACCGACGCCATTACAGTCTGATTCTTCCCTGTTTACGTTGTGTACCGAGTGTTTAACATGCCTCCGATAATCGTGAGTCCCACCGACTGTGAAGTACGGGCTGTTATTAGACTTCTTAGTGCTAAAGACCTAAAAGCGATCGATATTCATCGTGAGATCTGAGCAGTTTACGAAGAAAACATTATGAGTGATGGAATGGTAAGAAAGTGGGTGAGAGCATTTAAAGATGGCCGCACAAATGTCCATGATGAACAACGGAGTGGGCGTCCATCGGTGATTGATGAAAGTTTGGTGCAGGAAGTGGACAATAAGGTGAGAAAAAACAGACGCTTTACGATTTCCTCCTTGCAGCATGACTTTCCTAATGTTTCTCGTACTGTTTTGTATGGTGTTGTGACCGAGCACTTGAATTACCGAAAATTGTGCGCACGTTGGGTACCGAAATGTTGACGGATGTGCACAAAACCAAACGTTTAGACAGTGCATTCACTTTCCTTGAGCGGTACCACAACGACGGTGATGATTTCTTAAGCCGAATTGTTACGGGAGATGAAACATGGGTGACCTGCGTCACACCAGAATCAAAGCAATAGTCCGTCGAAGTTGAGCAAGGGCATCGTTTTGCTGCAAGACAATGCCCGTCCGCATGTGGCGAATCAGACAAAAGATCTCATCACATCTTTTCGATGGGAAACTCTAGATCATCCTCCGTACAGCCCCGATCTTGCGCCCAGTGACTACCATCGGTTCCTGCACTTGAAGAAACACCTGGGCGGTCAGCGTCTTCAAGACGATGACGAAGTCAAAACAGTGGTGATGCAGTGGTTAACAAGTCAGGAGGCAGACTTCTATGAGGAGGGTATTCAAAAACTGGTACAACATTATGACAAGTGCGTCAATATTGACGGAAATTAAGTAGAAAAGTAGACTAAGGTATAGACTTTCATGTAAAAATAAAAGTATTGAGATACCTTAGCAAGTCTTTTTTTAGTTTCAAAGGGGTACTTACTTAAAAAACACGCCTCGTAACAGAACATCACAATATTAAATTCTAGTGTGAGAAAAATTGACCATAAAAAAGTTATGATCATTCTTTATAGAACAGACCTCGTATAAGCTAAGTGAGTTAAACGAGAGGATCTGCAGAACGGTAAATATACAGGGTGAAAAGTATTTAAACTGACAAACTCTGGGAGATTGTAGGGGACATCAAAACAAATATTTTTTCCTAATGTCATTTTTTCCTATGAGGAATATTTAAACCGGTAGAGGAAGATTTCGCTGGCGGCAAATTAATTAAACCAACAACCGCTTTTCCATTTTTATGACCAAGAGACAACACATTAACACAACCCAATTTCAATTACAGTATATTTTCAAAAATGTCTCCATCGACACGTAAACAAAGGTTACACCGTCGGATCATGTTCTGTCTGACACGGGCAAAAACCCCAAGAGTATCCTGAATTGTTTCTGCTGCTGCTGCTGCTACTATCCGGGCAACCGCCACACACCGTCAGGTGGCTTGCGGAGTATGAACAAGATCCTCTTCTGATGCAACAGGAGTTGTGTAAGCAAGGTTGCGCATCTCTCCCCACACAAAAAAGTCCAGAGGGGACATATCTGTGGAACGAGCAGGCCATGGTACAGAACTACCTCTGCCAATCCACGTTTCTGGGAACTGTCGATCCAGGAGTCGACGCACACTACGACTGAAATGTGCCGGCACCCCTTCATGTTGGAACCACATGCGTTGTCTTGTAGGGAGCGGGACGTCTTCCAGCAATTCTGGCAATGCTCTGGCGAGAAAATTGTAATAGTGCCTGCCATTTAATGGACTAGGTAGCAGACACGGCCCAGTTAAACAGTCCCCAACAACACCGACCCACACATTAACGAAGAACGGCACTTGATGAGCGCTAGTAGCTGTGACATGTGGGTTATCCTCACTCCAAACATGCGAATTGTTTATGTTGAAGACTCCATCACGCCCGAACCTTGCTTCATCGGTAAACAACACAGAGGATGGAAATGTAGGATGCATTTCGTGCTGTTCCAGGTACCACTGCGAAAACTGTGTTCTGGGTGGATAGTCAACTGGTTCCAGGTTCTGGACACGCTGTAAATGAAATGGACGTAACAATTGCTCTCGAAGGACTGTTCTTATATTCGTCTGATTCGTCCCCATGTTCCGTGCAGTTGTACGAGTGCTGATTGAAGGATCCCGCTCCACATGCTGCAAGACAACTTCCTCAGATTACAACGTTCTTACCGTGCGACGGCGTCCCTGTCCAGGTAATCTGCTAAATGACCCAGTCTCACGCAGACGTTGGTACACAGCAGCAAAGGTCGTATGATGCGGGATACGGCGATTAGGATGTTGTTGTTGATAAACCCGCTGTGCAGCTCGTCCGTTGTGGTGCGCTACGTAGTATGCACTAACCATATCAGTATACTCACTCCAGGTGTATCGCTCCATTAGTAAACAGAGACAATGCACTACTACACTGGTGGACAGCAGTTGCCTACAACTGAAGAGCGTAATACACCCTCTAATAACTGACGATCGTTTTCCGGCCTCCACCGGTTTAAATACTCCTCATAGGGAAAAATGAAATTAGGGAAAAATATTTGTTTAGATGTCCCCTACAACCTCCCAGAGTTTGTCAGTTTAAATACTTTTCACCCTGTAGATATGCTTACGAGAACTCTGTAATGAATAAAAATCCTGATCCCAGACGGGACGGCAACCCACGCCTCCGCCTTATCCCACCTCTCGCTCCCCCTCTTGTAGGCCTCAACTACGCCTGTCAACATCTCGCGAGTCACCGTAACACGGCTTGCATAGTAGAGGTGTTACACGAGGAAGGTAACAGAAACTGGCGAGATGGCGCAGAGTCGGCTGCACAGGTGCGCCACAAGGACGCCACAGGAGGACAAGGCTGTTAACAAGCAGGGCGGGTAACGAGCCCTGCCCCGTCGTGGGCGCCGACCACGGTGCAGGGCGGCGCGGTTGGTCGTTAGCGGCGACGGCGCGCTGCCGGGATTAGCTGCACGTCACCTGAGCGTCCCGCCGCCAGGTGCGCTGCCGTCGTCCGGGGGATCCCCGAGGCCGCCGGCTGCCGCGGGCTGCCCGTCACCTGCCCTCAGCGCCGCGGGGGGATTCCCCCGCAAGCTGTTGTCACTGTGTGTGCCAGCCTCCGTCGCCTGCAATCTTTTGTCAGTCGGTGCTATCGTACACACTACACAGTGCCCAACTTTTATTGACTGTGCCAGCAAGACGCCTAGCGCCCACTTACTGCATCGTTGAATACTGTATTGGATGAATGCGAACGGTACTGTTCATACCAATATTTTTAAGGGACTATGAAGCGTATGTAGCGGAATAAACTTCAGGTATTCCAAAAAGAAGTCATAACATTTACGTTCATTCATTTCCTAAGGATCCAAGGGGTTTGAAACATCACATTACAAAAGTTTTTCGTTAAGACTTTGTAGTTGACCGTACATATTCAACGAAAATCACCGTTTCCTTTTAAAAGCACAAAATGGATAGTAAATAGTAAAGTACATGACCCTTTTCCGGAAGGCTCACATACCTATAAGATGATGTGCAGTTTTGTTCACAACAGTTGAGGCAGGCGCAGACCAGGGTTCGTTTCTGGTATGTGGCGATGCTACTGACACTATCTCTCTTGTTTTCACCCCTCCCCCCCCCACCCATAACCCCTTCTTAGAGATATAACTTGCCGTCACCCTCACATTTAACATGCCACAGGCCACAGATGTGTATGATTTTAATGACAACAAAACATAATAAAATGTTTTAATATGATAATAATAAACTATTTAATTATATACGATACGCACTGACGGAAAAAAAATCGCAATACCAAGAAGGACTTGTGCGACATAAACGATAGTTGGTAGACGTACTGCTTCTGACAGACGATGTCTGGAATCTCGCGCCAGTCGCATACCAACGGCGCTAGTAACGCCACTATGAGTATGCAAACCAGGTTTTGCCGACCATGTTATAGTTTTGGGTGGACATTTTAATGTACCAGCTATAGACTGGGATACCCAAACGTTTACAACGTGTGGCAGGGACAAAGACTCCAGCGAAATTTTTTTTAAGTGCATTATCTGAAAACTACCTTGAGCAGTTAAACAGAGAACCGACTCGTGGCGATAAAATATTAGACCTTCTGGTGACAAACAGACCCGAACTATTTGAAACAGTCAACGCAGAACAGGGAATCAGCGATCATTAAGCTGTTACATCGGTGATTTCAGCAGTAAATAGAAATATTAAAAAAGACAGGAAGATTTTTCTGTTTAGCAAAAGTGACAAAAAGCAGACTTCAGAGCACTTGACGGCTCAACACAAAAGTTTTATCTCCAGTACAGATAGTGTTGAGGATCAGTTCAAAACCATCGTACAATACGCATTAGATGAGCATGTGCCAAGCAAGATCGTAAGAGATGGAAAAGAGCCACCGGGGTACAACCGAGTTAGGAAACTGCTACGGAAGCAAAGCGAACTTCACAGCAAACATAAACATAGCCAAAGCCTTGCAGACAAACAAAAATTACACGAACCGAAATGCAGTGTCAGGAGCGCTATGCGAGAGGCGTTCAACGAATTCGAAAGTAAAGTCTGCATACTGACTTGGCAGAAAATCCTAAGAAATTTTGGTCTTATGTCAAAGCGGTAGGTGAATCAAAACAAAATGTCCAGATACTCTGTGACCAAAAATGGTACTGAAACAGGATGACAGACTAAAGGTCGAAATACTAAATCTCTTTTTTCAAAGCTGTCTCACAGAGAAAGACTGCACTGTAGTTCCTTGTCCAGATTGTCGCACAGAGGACAAAATGGTAGATATCGAAATAGATGACAGAGGGATAGAAAAACAATTAAAATCGCTCAAAAGAGGAAAGGACGTTGGACCTGATGGGATACCAGTTCGATTTTACACAGAGTACGCGAAGGAACTTGCCTCCCTTCTTGCAGCGGTGTACCGTAGGGCTCTAGAAGAGCGTAGCGTTCCAAAGGATTGGAAAAGGGCACAATCATCCCCGTTTTCAAAAAGCGACATCGAACAGATGTGCAGAACTATAGACCTATATCTCTAACGTCGATCAGTTGTAGAATTTTGGTACACGCATTATGTTCGAGTGTAATGACTTTTCTGGAGACTAGAAATCTACTCTGTAGGAATAAGCATGGGTTTCGAAAAAGACGATCGTGTGAAACCCAGCTCGCGCTATTCGTCCAGAACACTCAGAGGGCCATAGACACGGGTTCCCGGGTACATGCCGTGTTTCTCGACTTCCGCAAGGCGCTTGATACATTTCCCCATAGACGTTTAATGAACAAAGGAAGAGCATATGACTATCAGACCAATTGTGTGACTGGGTTGATGAGTTCCTAGATAACAGAACGCCGCATGTCATTCTCAATGGAGAGAAGTCTTCCGAAGTAAGAGTGATTTCAGGTTAACATCGGAAGTTAACTGAGGCTTTTCGCGGATGATGCTGTAGTATATCGAGAGATTATAACAATGGAAAATTGTAGTGAAATGCAGGAGGATCTGCAGCGAATTGACGCATGGTGCAGGGAATGGCAATTGAATCTCAATGTAGACAAGTGTAATGTGCTGCGAATACACAGAAAGATAGTCCCTTTTTCATTTAGCTACAATATAGCTGGTCAACAACTGGAAGCAGTTAATTCCATAAATTATCTGGGAGTAGGCATTAGGAGTGATTTAATATGGAATGACCGTATAAAATTAATCGTCGGTAAAGCAGATGCGAGGGTGAGATTCATTGGAAGAATCTTAGGGAAATGCAGTCCGAAAACAAAGGAAGTAGGTTACAGTACACTTGTTCGCCCTGTGCTTGAATACTGCTCAGCATTGTGGGATCTGTACCAGATAGGGTTGATAGAAGAGATAGAGAAGATCCAACGTAGAGCAGCGCGCTTCGTTACAGGATCATTTAGTAATCGCGAAAGCGTTACGGAGATGACAGATAAACTCTAGTAGAAGACTCTGCAAGAGAGACGCTCAGTAGCTCGGTACGGGCTTTCGTTGAAGTTTCGATAACAGACCTCAACTGAGTCAAGCAGTATATTATTCCCTCCTCAGGATAAAATCAGAGAGATGAGAGCCCACACAGAGGCACACCGACAATCTTTCTTTCCACGAACAATACGAGACTGGAATAGAAGGGAGAACCGATATAGGTCCCCAAGGTATCCACCGACTTGCGGAGTATGAATGTAGATGTAGATGTAGATGAAATACACGCTGTAACGGTCCTGAGCGTTGGTAATCTTCGAGATTAGACGTGGTGATTTGATGTTAGCCTAGAACGCCATTATCACGACCTCACCGAATTTGAAGGGGTCGTGTAGTAGGGCCACAAGAAGCTCGACGTTCGTTCTGCGATACTGCAAAAACATGTGGCAGCAATGCAGCCATTGTCCACGTCCGCTGGCGGCGGTGGTCGCGAGAGTCTAGGGCAGGGGCGGGCAAACGTTGCACGCGGCTCGTGAGCGCACAGCGCTGCACGTGTGCTGCTCGCGTGCAGGCGTCGAATGGGGCAGTGGCGACAGCCGGCAGGTTGCGGCAGTGTAGTACAAGGCCAAGCCGCGGACGTTGATGCGAAGCGACCACTACGTAGTGAACGTTGTATTTCAGAAAACGGAGACGTGGAGATTTGCTATCTTTTAAAAAGTAATGGGGGAATCATTTTTTCTTTGTGCAAAGACGTGAAAATTCGAAATGTTTAATATGTGCCAGTATTCTCGCTGGTCAGCGGAAGTTTAGTATTGAAGGCCATTATAATACATTTCACAAGGACGAGTACAATTTATTGTCGGATTCTGAGCGGATGGGGAAATTGACTGGGCTTAAGAAGAGCGACCTGACGATATTAGATGCATCTGTCCTAGTTGCCGTTGTCACGAGAGGTCTGCGACTTTCTCTCGTCATGTCTCCCATGTAACTCATGTAATATTTTATGGAGGACTGTTTTCAATTTTTCAGGACGACAACAATAATAGCCCAGCGGTACGTGCAAGCTATAAAATTGCGCTTAATATAGTGAGAGCTGGAAAACCATTTGCTGAATTAATAAGCCTCGGTTAAGAGCAAACATAAGTGATCAAAATTTACGTAGCTGTTTGCGTTTGTCTGTCTGCAGAAATTTTGTTCCAGATATTAAACGTATTGTAAACTCCACCGGCGATAATTAAATAAAACTTATCGTAGTTAATAGGTACTCTTTCAAACCATGATTTATTTCAAGCACTCCTGCTAACCTTATTCCATCATTCAATAAAGCAAGCTAGAAAAACAAAACGCATTGCAGAGGAAGGAGCAGACAGAAGGTATGGTGGGGATGGGAGATAAGCGGGTGGCCAGCTTGCCCCTGTGTGCACGCGGAACACCTGTTAACTGCACGCGTGCAAGTGCACCGCACATGTGCAGGATTCCTGCCCGCCCCTGGTCTAGGGGCTCAAGAAGACCGGGTATCGGACGACCGTGTGGCACTACCGAGAGGAAAGACCATCGTGTTCGGCGTATCGCTCTGCTGCATTTGCAGCAGCAGTTCGAGTAGCAGTTCGTACCACAGTGACACAGCGAACTGTTACACATCTACATCTACATTTATACTCCGCAAGCCACCCAATGGTGTGTGGCGGAGGCCACTTTACGTGCCATTGTCATTACCTCCCTTTCCTGTTCCAGTCGCGTATGGTTCGCGGGAAGAACGACTGTCTGAAAGCCTCCGTGCGCGCTCTAATCTCTCTAATTTTACATTCGTGATCTCCTCGGGAGGTATAAGTAGGGGGAAGCAATATATTCGATACCTCATCCAGAAACGCACCCTCTCGAAACCTGGCGAGCAGGCTACACCGCGATGTAGAGCGCCTCTGTTGCAGAATCTGCCACTTGAGTTTGTTAAACATCTCCGTAACGCTATCACGGTTACCAAATAACCCTGTGACGAAACGCGCCGCTCTTCTTTGCATCTTCTCTATCTCCTCCGTCAACGCGATCTGGTACGGATCCCACACTGATGCGCAATACTCAAGTATAGGTCGAACGAGTGTTTTGTAAGCCACCTCCTTTGTTGATGGACTACATTTTCTAAGGACTCTCCCAATGAATATCAACCTGGTACCCGCCTTACCAACAATTAATTTTATATGGTCATTCTACTTCAAATCGTTCCGTACGCATACTCCCAGATATTTTACAGAAGTAACTGCTACCAGTGTTTGTTCTGCTATCATATAATCATACAATAAAGGATCCTTCTTTCTATGTATTCGCAATACATTACATTTGTCTATGTTAAGGGTCAGTTGCCACTCCCTGCACCAAGTGCCTATCCGCTGCAGATCTTCCTGCATTTCGCTACAATTTTCTAGTGCTGCAACTTCTCTGTATACTACAGCATCATCCGCGAAAAGCCGCATGGAACTTCCGACACTATCTACTAGGTCATTTATATATATTGTGAAAAGCAATGGTCCCATAACACTCCCCTGTGGCACGCCAGAGGTTACTTTAACTTAGAGGACAGCTCCAAACCAGACGCCCTGTTGCGTGTATTTCACTGGCCCTAAATCACCGGCATTCGAAACATCAGTGGTGTCGAGCGAGAACTCATTCGAGGGGGGAGTGGAGGTCTGCAGTGTTCCCTGATGGAAGCTGGTTCTTCCTCGGTGCCAGTGTAGGCTAGAAAGAGGCCAGCTGATGGCGTGCAAACAACCTGTCTGCTTGCGAGGCACACTGGTCCTACACCTGGAGTTATACTCTGGCGTGCAGTTTAGGACTACAGTAGGTGTTGACAGATGTGAAAATTATCGAACAATCAGTTTAATAAGCCACAGCTGCAAAATACTAGCACTAATTCTTCACAGACGAATGGAAAAACTAGTAGAAACCGATCTCGGTGAAGATCAGTTTGGATTCCGTACAAATACTGGAACACGTGAGGCAATACTGACCTTACGACGTATCTTAGAAGAAAGATTAAGGAAAGGCAAACCTACGTTTCTAGCATTTGTAGACTTAGAGAAAGCTTTTGACAACGTTGACTGGAATACTCTCTTTCAAATTCTAAAGGTGGCAGGGGTAAAATACAGGGAGCGAAAGGCTATTTACAATTTGTACAGAAACCAGATGGCAGTTATAAGAGTCGAGGGACATGAAAGGGAAGCAGTGGTTGGGAAGGGAGTAAGACAGGGTTGTAGCCTCTCCCCGATGTTATTCAATCTGTACATTGTGCAAGCAGTAAAGGAAACAAAAGAAAAATTCGGAGTAGGTCTTAAAATCCATGGAGAAGAAATAAAAACTTTGATGTTCGCCGATGACATTGTAATTCTGTCAGAGACAGCAAAGGACTTGGAAGAGCAGTTGAACGGAATGGATGGTGTCTTGAAGGGAGGATATAAGATGAACATCAACAAAAGCAAAACGAGGATAATGGAATGTAGTCGAATTAAGTCAGGTGATGTTGAGGGTATTAGATTAGGAAATGAGACACTTAAAGTAGTAAAAGAGTTTTGCTATTTGGGGAGCAAAATAACTTATGATGGTCGAAGTAGAGAGGATATAAAATGTAGACTGGCAATGGCAAGGAAAGCGTTTCTCAAGAAGAGGAATTTGTTAACATCGAGTATAGATTTAAGTGTCAAGAAGTCATTTCTGAAAGTATTTGTATGGAGTGTAGCCATGTATGGAAGTGAAACATGGACGGTAAATAGTTTGGACAAGAAGAGAATAGAAGCTTTCGAAATGTGGTGCTACAGAAGGATGCTGAAGATTAGATGGGTAGATTACATGACTAATGAGGAAGTATTGAATAGGATTGGGGAGAAGAGAAGTTTGTGGCACAACTTGACCAGAAGAAGGGATCGGTTGATAGGACATGTTCTGAGGCATCAAGGGATCACCAATTTAGTATTGGAGGCCAGCGTGGAGGGTAAAAATCGTAGGGGGAGACCAAGAGATGAATACACTAAGCAGATTCAGAAAGATGTAGGTTGCAGTAGGTACTGGGAGATGAAGAAGCTTGCACAGGATAGAGTAGCATGGAGAGCTGCATCAAACCAGTCTCAGGACTGAAGACCACAACAACAACAATAGGTGAGACACCCTGCTAAACCCGCAGGACAGGACAGGTAGTTGGAATTGTGGAAAGGGGCCAAAATGAGCGGCTGTCAGCTACACTCGAACACATATAACTTCATTTATTTGGCCAAACATTACAGTACAAATCCTTGACCTTAGTTATCGGCTGAATACGCCACACTATCTTATGCCTTTAGGGGACAACCACTTTAATTTTAAAAAAACGGCTAATAGCCGTTAAATCAAAATTCAGACGCCAAAAACAATATCTAGAAGGCAGAAGGCCTCACGTTAAGTAAGTTCTACAATTTGTCTGAAGGCCCAAGAACCTAACACTTGAAAAGCAACAACTTTAATTTAAAGATTGCTGAAGGCCGATGATTTAAGACTGAAGGTAAAATTAAATAAAAAAACACAAGGCAAAAGGCCTTATCTTCAGTTAGGCTAGAGGCCCTAAACAGTCTGATGTTCGAAAGACAAAGATCCTTAATTTAAAAACAGCTGAAGGCCCCATGACTTAAAACTCGAGGTAAAATAAATTTAAACAACAAAGCCTTCAGGAGTGCTAGTTCTGCAAGGTTCGCAGGAGAGCTCCTGTAAAGTTTGCAAGATAGGAGACGAGGTACTGGCAGAAGTAAAGCTGTGAGTACCGGGCGTGAGTCGTGCTTGGATAGCTCAGTTGGTAGAGCACTTGCCCGTGAAAGGCAAAGGTCCCGAGTTCGAGTCTCGGTCGGGCACACAGTTTTAATCTGCTAGTAAGTTTCATATGCAGCGCACACTCCGCTGCAGAGTGAAAATCTCATTCTGGAAACATCTACCTGGCTGTGGCTAAGCCATGTCTCCGCAATATTCTTTCTTTCAGGAGTGCTAGTTCTGCAAGGTTCGCAGGAGAGCTCCTGTAAAGTTTGGAAGGTAGGAGACGAGGTACTGGCAGAAGTAAAGCTGTGAGTACCGGGCGTGAGTCGTGCTTCGGTAGCTCAGTTGGTAGAGCACTTGCTCATGAAAGGCAAAGGTCCGGAGTTCGAGTCTCGGTCGGGCACACAGTTTTAATCTGCCAGTAAGTTTCATATCAGCGCACACACCGCTGCAGAGTGAAAATCTCATTCTGGAAACATCTACCAGGCTGTCGCTAAGCCATGTCTCCGCAATATTCTTTCTTTCAGGAGTGCTAGTTCTGCAAGGTTCGCAGGAGAGCTTCTGTAAAGTTTGGAAGGTAGGAGACGAGGTACTGGCAGAAGTAAAGCTGTGAGTACCGGGCGTGAGTCGTGCTTGGGTAGCTCAGTTGGTAGAGCACTTGCCCGTGAAAGGCATAGGTCTCGAGTTCGAGTCTCGGTCGGGCACACAGTTTTAATCTGCCAGTAAGTTTCATATGCAGCGCACACACCGCTGCAGAGTGAAAATCTCATTCTGGAAACATCTACCAGGCTGTGGCTAAGCCATATCTCCGCAATATCCTTTCTTTCAGGAGTGCTAGTACTGCAAGGTTCGCAGGAGAGCTTCTGTAAAGTTTGAAAGGTAGGAGACGAGGTACTGGCAGAATAACAGCTGTGAGTACCGGGCGTGAGTCGTGTGTGGGTAGGTCAGTTGGCAGAGCACTTGCCCGAAAAGGCAAAGGTCCCGAGTTCGAGTCTCGGTCGGGCACACAGTTTTAATTTGCCAGTAAGTTTCAACAAAGCCTTATCTTAAATCAGAGTGAAGGCCCAAACAGTCTAACTCTTGAAAAGCAAGGAACTTTAATTTTAATGTGGCTGAAGGCTAGTGACTTAAAACACCACTAAAAACAATTCAACTTTAATTCAAAACCATCGGCTATGAGCCATATAAATACACACAACAGAAAGTAAGGAAAGGCAGTGCAGCCAACGGCGCTCAGAAGTTTCGGGGGTCGGCCAGCACTTGAAATACTAACGTTCACTAAGGTCAGACAGGCAGTCGACCCAACCATTCTCGATCCGACGACAACCCAACCAACAGACAGTCAACGGACACACCGACAAGGTAACTTGCGATCCACTCGACCAGCACACAACTGGGAGTTCAATGCAAACGTAAAAGGCATCGACGCCCACAACCAAGCACACATTAAGCTGTCGAACTACACACTGTGCTGGACAGCGACAACACGGTGAGTAAACGACATAGCCTAAATTTACGTCAACGCCCAGGGCAGGTAACCGGAACGTTAACGGCGACTAGGGAGAAAATTCCGCTGGCGCTCTTCAATTGCAAATAACCAAATACAGTTAGACTCCACCGGACGGAGGCTGAACCTTGACCAACTCGAACACACACGTTGTTGCTCGCGGGAGTGTCCCAACAGCCAATAACGAGAACCAAACGGCAAAATGTGAACAGTCTTCACTGATAAATTAAATCCAAACTCAACTTTCATGTCCTGGGTCGGTGAGCCACGAACCTCGTAGCATTGGGGACAGCCCCGCAAACTCCAACACTGCGTTGGGACCATCAGCGGGCCTGGCCAAACTACTCCCCACAGAGATTTCCTCGCTGCTCCACGCCAACCGACCGACTGCTCGCACACAGCACAGCCAGAAACTATAAGCACCACACCAAAGATAGTACAAGGTGCGAATATCGATACACACCGCTGCTGCCTCTCACGGAGAGAGCGAACAACAGCGTAATCACGATAACTGTGGGAAACCAAACACAGAATAGGAACCAAGGTTTAAACCGACGCATAACATGAGCTCAACACGGCTCAGTAGGAGCACCCTCGTTGTTATCCCAGGCACCCTGACTGTAAAACTGTACGTCAGTCTGGTGATTCGACCTGCTGTGCTGCCATTAATGAACAGCATTCCAGGGGGTGTTTTTCGACAGGATAACAGCTCGCCCACATACTGTACTGTCGCACTGTCGCCTGATAAACAAAGTAAGAGCCTACGGAATATCAGACCAGCTGTGTGGCTGGATTGAAGAGTTTTTAGCAAACAAAACACAGCATGTTGTTATCAACGGAGAGACGTCTACAGACGTTAAAGTAACCTCTGGCGTGCCACAGGGGAGTGTTATGGGACCATTGCTTTTCACAATATATATAAATTACCTAGTAGATAGTGTCGGAAGTTCCATGCGGCTTTTCGCGGATGATGCTGTAGTATATAGAGAAGTAGCAGCATTAGAAAATTGTAGCGAAATGCAGGAAGATCTGCAGCGGATAGGCACTTGGTGCAGGGAGTGGCAACTGACCCTTAACATAGACAAATGTAATGTATTGAGAATACATAGAAAGAAGGATCCTTTATTGTATGATTATATGATAGCAGAACAAACACTGGTAGCAGTTACTTCTGTAAAATATCTGGGAGTATGCGTACGGAACGATTTGAAGTAGAATGACCATATAAAATTAATTGTTGGTAAGGCGGGTACCAGGTTGATATTCATTGGGAGAGTCCTTAGAAAATGTAGTCCATCAACAAAGGAGGTGGCTTACAAAACACTCGTTCGACCTATACTTGAGTATTGGTCATCAGTGTGGGATCCGCACCAGATCGGGTTGACGGAGGAGATACAGAAGATCCAAAGAAGAGCGGCACGTTTCGTCGAAGGGTTATTTGGTAACCGTGATAGCGTTACGGAAATGTTTAACAAACTCAAGTGGCAGACTCTGCAACAGAGGCGCTCTGCATCGCGGTGTAGCTTGCTCGCCAGGTTTCGAGAGGGTGCGTTTCTGGATGAGGTGTCGAATATATTGCTTCCCCCTACTTATACCTCCCGAGGAGATCACGAATGTAAAATTAGAGAGATTAGAGCGCGCACGGAGGCTTTCAGACAGTCGTTCTTCCCGCGAACCGTACGCGACTGGAACAGGAAAGGGAGGTAATGACAGTGGCACGTAAAGTGCCCTCCGCCACACACCGTTGGGTGGCTTGCGGAGTATAAATGTAGATGTAGATGTAGATGTAGATGTACCACTGTTGTAACCCAACATCCTCTACTGAGCATCGGCATGCTGCCTTGGCCCGCTCGACCATCACATCTGTGTCCAGTCGAGCACAAATGGGACATCATCGAACAACAGCTCCGGCGTCCTCCACGAACAGAATTAACCGCCACTGTACTGACTGACCAAGTGCAGCAGGAATGGAACTTCATCCTGCAAACTGACATCTGGCATCTGTACAACGCAATGCATGCACGTTTGCACGTTTGCATTCATCATTCTGGCGGTTGCACACTAAAATATGTTACCTAGACAAATGTACTGCCGAAATTTCATTAATCCACATTATTTTTTTTGGAATTGCGATTTCCTTCCATCGGTGTATAAAATATTTTTTGTAATGTCTATAATTTGTGGACTTATTGTAGTGGACTGACAAGACAGCCAGTACACAGTGACGGGTAACCGAAAGGCACGCGTTTACACACGCCGGCTGGCGTTAGGTCTGAAACAGGATACGTAATGAATGCTATAAAGAAAAGTAGGTAACTGCTGGAATACTTAACTTTAATCCATCATTTGTATACAGCATTCTGGATGATACAAGTGAGACTCTCTCTAGAAATGGTTAATGGCGCCTTGCTAGGTCGTAGCCATGGACTTAGCTGAAGGCTATTCTAACTATTTCTCGGCTAATGAGAGAAAGGCTTCGTCAGTGTAGTCGCTAGCAAAGTCGTCGGACAACTGAACCGAGTGCTAGTACGTCTCTCTAGACCTGCCGTGTGGTGGCGCTCGGTCTGCAATTACTGACAGTGGCGAGACGCGGGTCCGACATGTACTAATGGACCGCGGCCGATTTAAAGCTACCACCTAGCAAGTGTGGTGTCTGGCTGTGACACCACACTTATCTTAATACTACAATTAACGTCCAAGAAACAGTTCAGGGAGGCCTTTGAAAGGCGTACGTCTGCAAATTTTAGAAGTACATAATTAATTTTAGAATTATAATATCAACTAACTCTAGAAACCTGTTATCGTCGTAATTTACACAATATCAAATCGAAGTGTGTACTCACAGGTGAATATCAGTATTTCACTAAGCACTGCGACCGTGAATACAATTCTGCAAACTATTGGCGTACGGGAGTGTAAATGAGGGGAACGCTTTTTCTGTCAGTCGTTTCCGCCTCCATTCAGGAAGTCAGTTTTTCTGGACTTTTTTTTCCATTTAGTGGACGGACGGTTTTTACCTGTCTTTCCTTTCTTAACTTCCTGTGGTCTACTTGTTCCGCCTGTGGGATTTGTTGTTGACGGCAGCTTGTGCAGCCGCGCGGGATTAGCCGAGCGGTCTGAGGCGCTGCAGTCATGGACTGTGCGGCTGGTCCCGGCGGAGGTTCGAGTCCTCCCTCGGGCATGGGTGTGTGTGTTTGCCCTCAGGATAATTTAGGTTAAGTAGTGTGTAAGCTTAGGGACTGATGACCTTAGTAGTTAAGTCCCATGAGATTTCACACACATTTGAACATTTTTTGAAGCAGCTTGTGCGCCTTTACAGGTCAGCCCGCGAATTTGTCCGCTTGCTTGTCACTCGTACAAGCAACTGGAAAGTATTTCGTGTTGTGGAAAGTAGATTCTCAGTTCTATAATTCTTTGCCATTTTCGAAACTGTTGGCGTCTGCCTTTGAGCCAAACCAGTTTATGAACGCGCACGATTGGTACGGAATGGAGTATATACGTTAGTTAAAGTACCGAACAAGCCCCCACAATTGTCGCCGATGGGAAACTGGCACACAGCAGTGATAATGAAAATTCAAATCCCATAAAACTGTTTTCCTACGAAGAAGAAACCATTTCCACAATTTTTGCTACATTAGAAAGAGAAATATCAGAACCACAAACATCAGAATTTTTTACGCAGATGCCTTTTGAAAATGAAATAATTAGAGTAAATAAAATCATTTACCTGTCTGTTGGAAAATAGAGTGAAGTGTAACAATGTACAAATCATTAGACTCAGTAGAAATAAAAACAATAAGAAGAAGAAGAAGAACAGACAGCCAAAAAAAAATCATAGAAACCAAATGAAGAAAGAGAAATTATTTTTTTATTGTTACCATGCAGCCATGTAATTGTTCATATAAGCCTAGCCAGAAAATGATTTCGCGAAACCTTTATACACCAATGATTTTCATTTGTCCACCTACCCTACCCACACAAAAAGCAAAAACTTCTGTGAACGCAGCTTGTTGTCCTAATAAAACTGCTATAACTATAATGAACTTTATTCCGTTATGAAAAATCTGTAAGTGTTATAAAAAAACTAAGAACAGCTTCGTAAACAGCATAAAGAAGATAGTTAAGAACGCATTTATTTGCAACCATCTGATATCATGCAGATTAGTGTAACTGGTTTTTGCTTTTTACGCGTTCTTTATGAACATTAATATATCACTGTTAATTCCTGACATAGCCGGGACGGAGTCAGGGAATCTGAAAGTTTTACATAAAGTTAAAAAAAATTTAATAACACCTCTGAAGAGTCGAGATCCGAAGTAAATAACACTGATGACTAGTTTCAGATGGTTATCCTGCTATTTCAGATCGATTATTAAAAAAACCTGTGGTGTCTGCTCGGAAAATGACTGCAGAACACATCTACTTCACAGGGGACAGTCATGTAAGACACGGCTCTCAACAAAGTAATGGCATATACTACTGGTATAAAATAATAGGTATTCAAGACACGTCTTACAAGTCTGCATTGATATATAGTATTTTACATACAGTATTGTTACACCAGTGACTTGTCAACCAAACCATGATATGTACAGGAGCGCTAGTAGTATGTGGCCCATCCGAGTCTTATTACAACTCTTAATGGGCCACATATTACTAGCATTCCTGTACGTATCACGTTTTTGTTGACAAGTTACTGGTGTAGCGATACTTTAGGCAAGATATTATATATCAATGCGAACTTGTAAGACGGTTCGTGAATACGTAACGCCCGCATCTCGTGGTCGTGCGGTAGCGTTCTCGCTTCCCACGCCCGGGTTCCCGGGTTCGATTCCCGGCGGGGTCAGGGATTTTCTCTGCCTCGTGATGGCTGGGTGTTGTGTGCTGTCCTTAGGTTAGTTAGGTTTAAGTAGTTCTAAGTTCTAGGGGACTGATGACCATAGATGTTAAGTCCCATAGTGCTCAGAGACATTTTGAATACGTAATTTTTTTTTTCTCAGTGGTATATTCCACTATTTTATTGAGACACATCTCCTACATAAGCGTCCGTTGTGATGCAGACGTTGCGTGTTAGCCTCATTTTAGGGGCTATCACTACACACATTTTGATAATCGATCTGAAGATGGCTGTATAGTCAGCTGAAACTAGTCACTGCTTCATATTACTTGCTTGCGATAATCGCTATTAAGATATTTTATTAAAATTTTTCTTAACGTTATACTAATATGTCAGTTGTTTTGTGAATACATGTAATGTTTTTTTTTTGTTTGTTTTCCTGATATATTTCTAAATCCTCAAGGATTTCCCGCTGTGGGTCGACGAAACGAGCGAAGTATCTAATCCAGTCTTACAAAACCGTCGTCCTACCAATACATCAGTATTGTTCGTCAGTGTGTGCCCCTTTACAGGTGGGACTGGTACACGAAATTGAGATCCAAAGAAGAGCAGCGCGTTTCGCCACAGGTTCGTTGAGTATGCGCAAGAGCACCACGCTCATCCAGTTCCAGCGACGGATGCTACAAGGGACGCGTTGCAGATCACGGTGTAGGTCACTTTTAAAACTCCTAGAGCGTACATTCCTAGAGGAGTCAACCAACATATTGCTTCCTGCAACGAATACCTAACGGAAAGACGACGAAGGCAAAAGAAGAGAAATTAGCACTCACGCGGAGGCGTGCAAACAGTTGTTCCCTCCGTACACAGTTCGTGACTGGAACAGGAGAAGGGGCAATCGACAGTGGTACACGAAGTACCCTTTGCCACATGCCGTAACTAAAAACCACGCTGAACTGTGCTGAAGCATGTGGATCACATTAGTAAAGAACGATTCAAATTCACTTGCGAGATATCACCTCGTGCGGTTCTCAAGTTCACGCGCTTTCTTGCTACGAACGTCTCAGTGCCAGTCCGGGAGCGAATATGACGTCACCAACAAAATTGGCAAGGCGGCGCTGCGCGCACATAACGCTAAAAACGTCCCGGAAATAACGGCCCGCCGCTGCAATCAGCAAAGTTCCGCGGGCGGGGCCTAGCGAATTCGTCCCGAATAAGCGTTATGCCTTTGTCTAAAATTCCATTTATCACCGAATCCGGTGGTTGGTTTTTATAGCGTCGCCCGTTCAATAACCGTTCGTGATTAATGAGAGTTGAGAACAAATTTAATTGGACTGCGTTTTCCTATATTGATCGCTCCCCTGCCTCCGCATTCGAACAGATAACAGTTCTTCCTCGTCTGCTGCTTCTCCCTCTATTTGTCCTCACCCCTCTCTTTCCCCTCCATTCCTTCCGTCCCCTTCTTCCGCCTGCTCAAATAACAGACGAAAGTTACGAAATTGGAGAGTCATCTCCATTTTGGAAGAACTGCGATGAAGCAGATTATCTTGGTACCGACACAGTAGCAAGTAGGCATACCTACCATCTATCTTGGAGAGAAATTCCACCTTATGGAAGACGCAGTTTGTTTTCTTTTTGCCTTACGCAAATATGTTTCACCACTTTCAGTGCTGTCTTTAGTGGTTTTATGTGTATTATATCAAAAATTGTAATACCTGATAACATCTCTTGTAGGTTACTTGAATTCTGGCTTAGAAGCTGTTTACATATACAAAGTACAGTATTGCCGATTAGGCCTTAAACTTGATGTTGGTTCACAGATGTAACTAAAGAGACATGTTACACAGTTGAGCCATGAAACGTACGTTTATGCTATGCTACAAATAAGGCCTAGAATACTAATTTGGAAAACAAGACAGTTTATTGAGTTGCTCACAAATCTCTTATGACGATACTTGTTAATTTGGATAGGCAGGTTTCTTTGTCTACTATACCTTAACAGCTTGTCACCAGCAAACAGTCCGCCCCCGACCTGAGTGGTGTGCCGGCACGGTAGCTCAGAGTGTTCGGTCAGAGGGTTAGCTGCCCTCTGTAATAAAAAAAAACTGAGTTAATCGATCAACAACGAACTTAAACGGATGTCCTACGACGTCCGCCTTAAGCAGATGAAGCGAACAAAATGCGATTAAAAAAAAAAAGATGGTCAGCGTGACGGAATGTCAGTCCTAAGGGCCCGCATTCAATTCCCGGCTGGGTCGAAGATTTTTCTCCGCTCAGGGGCTGGGTGTTGTGTTGTCCTAATCATCTTCATTTCATCCCCATCGACGCACGAGTCGCCGAAGTGGTGTCAAATCGAAAGACTTGCAACCGGCGAACGGTCTCCCCGACGGTTGTCCCTAGTCACACGACATATATATACCAGCAAACAAAAAACTGTTTTCCATTTTTCTGTTTATCATCCATTCCAGACATTATGTCATATCACCTTGCTTTATGTAAGGGCGGTCAACATAATCTTGGGACCATATTTAAATATGGAAAACGGCTATGCTTTCGGATTGATCCAAATTTTAGTCCGTAAGTAAACGTAAGAGCTCTTTTCTTATTCGTAAGTCACTGTCACCAACATGCAAACCTTCTAAGAAAATTATGTATCTGTCACCATAGGTCTTTTAAGAGCTGCATATTTTCAAGATTAAAAAAATAAAAATAAAAATAAGCAGAATATACACTAAATAATGTATGGGGTAAAAAAGAAACATTTTACATACAGAAAAATAAAAAACAAAACAAATCACTCACGGAAAGCTCGTGAGGTAATCACGTGGAGGACCGTTGTTAATTTTTTTTTATTTTATTTTATTTTATTTTATTTTTTTTTTTTTTTGAGTCATCAATCTTCTGACTGGGTTGATGTGGCCTTCCACGAATTCATCTCCTGTGCCAACCTCTTCATCTCAGAGTAGCACTTGCAACCTGCTTCCTCAGTTATTTGCTGGATGCATTCCAATCTCTGCCTTCCTCTACAGTTTTTACCCTCTACAGCTCGCTCTAGTACCATCGAAGTCATCATCCTGTCCCTTCTGTCAGTGTTTTCTACATATATCTTTCCTTTACGACTCCGTGCAGAACCTCCTCATTCCTTACCTTATCAGTCCACCTAATTTTCAACATTCGTCTGAAGCCCCACATCAAAAATGTTTCAATTTTCTTCTGTTCCGGTTTCCCACAGTCCATGTTTCACTACCATACAACGCTGTGCTCTTAACGTACGTGCTCAGAAATTTCTTCCTCAAATTAAGGCTTACGTTTCATACTAGGAATGCCTTTTTTGTCAGTGCTAGTCTGCTTTTGATGTCCTCCTCGCTCCGTCTGCCATTGGTTATTTTGCTGCCAAGGTAGTAGAATTCCTTAATTTCATCTACTTCTTGACCGACAATCACTATGTTAAGTTTCTCGCTGTTCCTATTTCTGCTGCTTCTCATTATTTTCGTCTTTCTTCGATTTACTCTCAATCCACATTCTGTATTCCTTAGACTCTTCAGACTTCTTAACACTCGCTCAAGACAGCAATGTCTTGAGCGAATCGTATCATTGATATCCTTTCACCTTGAATTTTAATCCCACTCCTAAGCCTTTCTTTTATTTCCATCATTGCTTCTTCGATGTACAGATTGAAGAGTAGGGAAGAATCATTGTTTTACACCCTTTTCAATCATAGCACTTCGTTCTTGGTCGTCCGCTCTTATCATTCCCTCTTGGCTCTTGTACATATTGTATATTACCCGTCTCTCTCTACAGTGTATCCTATTTCTCTCATAATTTCGAACATCTTGTACCATTTGACATTACTGAACGCCTATGACGATGTCTTGACTTTCCTTTAGTCTTGCCTCCATTATTAACCGCACATCAGAACTGCCTCTCTGGTACCTTTACCCTTCCTAAAGCCAAACTGATCGTCATCTATACTTCAATTCTTTTATCTTGGCGGTTCGCGCATGCCCGCCCAGACGCGGGAGGTTCCTGCGTTGCCAGTTGTACGCACCAAGAGAAGCAGCGCCATAGTATAGTTCGCAAACTTACGTTTAGGGGGGAGTGCGAAGATTATGAAGTAAAGCTATCACGGCCGCATTAACCCTTTCGCTGCTACAGAGACGTGCTCCCCGCATTCCGCGATGTGCGCGATTTTGTCATCGTTGCACTGGTCGCCTGTGCAGACACATGGTGTTTCGACTGCTTTGACACACTTTGTCATTCGATTTCACAAAAACTATTTGGCCCAAAAATTTGATTTTTACACATGTTCTTGACTGATACCTTCTCCCCATAAACGACTTAATTTTGTTTCAACGCAGTTATTGTGCAGCATTAGATGTAGTAAACCATTGCACGAAATTTTGAAGAGTTTGCAGAGGTAAAAGTCCATAGCGTATACTTTCTGTATGGTCGATTTTAGTTGCCACTAGAAATTTCAAAAAATCATATTCAAAAGAATAAAATTCATGAAATAAGACACTTCGATATTGTTTTTAAATAAAGAAAATAATAAGCACTGATCAAGGTTTGAACTCAGTACCTTTTGGTTAGCAGCCATACACTTTAACCATTACGCTAACGCAGCTCATCATTCAACATATCTACTGGAGGACTTTAAAATATCACGCAAAATACCGACAAACACTGTTGGTATGGTTATGAATTACTCAAGTTTCGTCGAAGTACAATAGGAAATAAACAATTACCACTGTTCTTTATTGCGAAAAAGCGGTCAGTGAGAATGATACAAACACCTTTCCTTGCTTTCACCTGAATTAGGAGGCTTATTGCTTGTTTGGTTTAATTAATTAATAGAATATGAAGCAATTGGTATAAAGAACGCTTCTTCCAAACTTTCTATAAAAGAAAGTCTGCTATCAAGACATTGCTTTTGTTCAATTACTTTATTTATGACTGAACGTTTCTAAAACTGAAGACACTCGTCCATGCTCTGCACTGCAGTCGAGCTCTGGCAACGTCGTTCTCTGTTCATTGGCTGACTGAGTTTGGTGACGTCAGATGCGCAGAACGAACCTAAACTCGGCCGCCGTCATAAATGACGCGCACTTTAACACATCCTCAATTTTCTTTTCCATTCTTCTGTATATTATTCTTGTCAGCAACTTAGATGCATGAGGCGTTAAGCTCATTGTGCGATAATTCTCGCATTTGTCAGCGTCTGCAGCCTTCGGAATTATGTGCATGTTATTTTTCCGAAAGTCAGACGGCATATTGCCAGACTCATCCATTCTGCACACCAACATGAATAGACCTTTCCCCTAGTGATTTTAGAAATTCCGATGGAATCTTATCCATTCCTTCTGTCTTCTTTGATCTTAAGTCCTTCAAAGCGCTTTTAAATTGTGATTCTATATTGGATCCCCCCTCTTGTGAACACTACCTTCAAACTATAACGGAAATGGACTGCACGTTTACTTTGCTGAACTGAACAGTTTGATCGCTAAGGATCATCAGTGATTACTCGTTGGTTTACAAATGTAATCGGACAGAGACAACAAACGGTCGTAATTGCAATACTGTTTTGAACGTTATCGTTTCATAAGAACTCTTATGTCCGCCCCAGTAGCTGAGAGGTCAGCGTGACAGACTGTCAATCCTAAGGGCCCGGGTTCGATTCCCGGCTGGGTCGGAGATTTTCTCCGCTCAGGGACTGGGTGTTGTGTTGTCCTAATCATGATCATTTCATCCCCATCGACGCGCAGGTCGCCGAAGTGGCGTCAAATCGAAAGACCTGCACCAGGCGAACGGTCTACCCGACGGGAGGCCCTAGCCACACGACATTTCCATTTCCATAAGAACTCTTATGAAAGACTAATATACCACGATGATGGAGAGTACTGACACATTTCGCGATCAATGAGATGTTCAGAGCTTGATTCAAGCTATTCGTTTACTGAATGTGGTTAATATCGATATCTCAAACCATTTAGGACTCTGAATCAGTCAGCATCTACATACATTGACATTCGTAACAAAGACAGCTTCTTTGTTAATTAAAGAAAATGCGTACTTATCTATCTACTGAATTTCATGAAATTACTTTTAACGAAACTTTTGTTTCTCGTCGCCGTTTGATAATCTACTGCTACAAAGTATTTACTGTTTCCCTGTTATTAATAAAGTTGCAAGATTACGACTGAAGAGCGAAGATCGTCACTCGAAAATATTTCGCGGAAATTACAAGCTCGTTAGTCTGAGGATTAACGAAACAGCGAAATGTAATCACGATCCTTTAATGTGTAATCTTCTCCTCGTTGATATCCGGGATCCCATATATATACTCCTATATTACTAGTTTCACGTCGGCGTTCAGACACAGAAAACAATCACATACAGATATTGATTTCACGTCACGTTCTGTTGTTGATACGTACACGAATTGCTACACAAATGCGATATCGCTGGTACATTGCCTTCTGTCAATCTGCAAACATTTCATCTGTAACATCCGCAACTGTAAACACAAGAAGATGGATTTAAAATTTAGCGACCACGCGAAATATTGAAATTAATCACAGAACAAAGGCAAAGCTATTTTCGATTGTGTACTGTTTCATCCTCTTCAGAATACCAGAGGGGGATGGGGAATCGAAAATATAACCACTGGACAATACAAAGTGATTTATAAAAACGCTTTCATTGTTTCCTGTGACAGTGCTCCTAAAACGCATGCTTGTTATAAGATACTTGTTTAACGTGCTGGGCTCACGGATATTCGTCACAATGCTTATAGTCGTGCAGACACGACCAAGTCGTTGATAACACAGCATATGTATAGTGAGTTTAATATTGCCCAGTAATGTTTTTGCCTTGTCCAATCTTGTCTTTAATATCTTCCACACTCTTGCCATTCGTAGTTATACCTAGACATATAATCAGAAGAACAACATTTAATATTAAAATTTCCCTCATTTTTTTATCATGCTGTTTTTACTGGTTACTGTCTTATTCTAAGTTTCATTTGTGTTTATTTTCAAACTCCATTTGTCATGTTGTTCAACAGATTTCGCAGTATATAACTAGAGCCGCCACTATCTTTGGCAATGGTCATCAGCAAGTAGGAGAGATATTTACTTCCGGATATCTTTAACACTTCTTTCATATACATTTTAAACAGGGGTGCCAGTGGAAAACTCTCTTGAAGCCTTCTGTTGATCTGTAACTCATGCGATTACACGTTATCCATTTTCACTGAACAGGTTCACTCACAGTATATGACGCAAGCTGTAGTATTACTACACCATTGTTCCTAATCGCAGTCAGAAATTATTTATATTACAGTATCTAGGTTTATACATGTTAAATGGCCTGTTAACCCTCTTTTAATATATTATTTAATTAGTTGTTTCAGATGCTAATAAAAAGCTTTAAATTCAAATCCCGTACATTGTTCTACAGCAGTTAAATAAATACAGGAAAAATGTTTGGTGAAATACGGACGAAATGAGATATAACGAGTAAATTTAACAAATTATACGGAAATATCGGCAATGAAAAAGCGAAGGTTTGTCTGTTTTCGACAGCTTAGCTGTGTAAGGGAAAAGAAACAAAACAAACATTCCAGTATATTCGGCAAAAGAAATATACAGTTGCTTCGATCACATAATCTACAAATCTCACCGATTAAGAAGGGACTGGCTGTTCCTAGTTTTGAATTAGTTTTGTAAGTATTGCTCTTACTAGACATTTAACATTAAGTATAAAGCTAAAGTATGAGTACACCCCATGCGCTGTTCGTCGGTATTAGTAGTATCAGAAATCAATACTGCGATATGCGATGAAGCCGTTGCACCAAGAGCCGCTTCAGATGGTGCCTGGGCAAACAGACAGCACTTGCCATTTCCGTCCACCGCCGCCCTTATCGCCAAGGGAGTCCGTTCCTGCAGCCGCCTCTGCCTTCTTTATTGCTGCAGTGCTCTTCGCAGGCATTTGTTTCCCCAGGGAAGCATCATTTGTCACGGGGCGCCAGTGCAGTGCATCAGCGCCATATTGCGGCTTTCGCAGCAAATCTGGCACTCTTCCTGAAGTAAATTAAAGTCCACGAGAGTATTCTGCAGCTATCTCGCCGTGGAAAGTGGAACAATAAAATGTTGAGAATGTTGGCAAAGCATTACAGTGACAAGTTTTGTTAATAAATGAATCTACGCATACAAAGTTAGAAACAGTCTAGGGAACTGACGTTTAAAGGGCGTGAAATTTTTGGCGAAACTCCCTAAAATATCAAGGAACTGAGTTTCTGCCCCTCTACTTTGTTAGCAGTTATGACTAGGAGCCTGGGAAAGTCTGCCGAACTGCTCAACGAGTGTTTCTCAGCAACTAGGATAATTTTCTACATAGGGGGCACGGATTTGCCGGATACTTCTATACCAGAAACCACTTCCATATCGCTTATCGAGTAGTAGTAGTAGTTGTTGTTGTTGTTGAAATGAGAAAAGAGAATGCGCTGAACTATTAATAGACACAAATAGTACAACAGTAAAGATAAATATTGTGCAAGCAGGTAAGACAGCACTGTAAATACCCAAAGCTGCAAGAATTTTTTGGAAATAAACACACTTTCTAACACAGCTGAAACTACGGTATTTCACAACTTGAATAACACAGCTGACTGTAGGTTAACCAATGCCTAGACTGGTGTGTACCTAGAGTACTAGGATGGAGAAATACATGAAAAAATTCTGTTGATCATGTTGACAGGAGCGCCAATGCAATCAGTTTTCAATCTCAGAAACTATGTGTTTTGCGGACTGACGTTTATTTGACATGCTTTTTCTTGTTTTGATAGGTTCTGTCTATTGCCTACTATCACGCTTAGAATAATCTACAGTCTATATCCTACTACAGACCGTTTGTTTCTAATTAGGTAATTAAATCATCAATAAAACGTGACTCTCTGCTAACTGTGTCTGTTACCCAAACCTCTTGCCTTATGGTTCGATTAGATTAGATTAGATTAGATTAGTACTTGTTCCATAGATCATGAATACGACACTTCGTAACGATGTGGAACGTGTCAGGTTAATAATAGGTCTCTATACAAGATATTACATTACACAAAATATTACATGACACTTAATATTTTTAATTTTTTTGTGGGAGTTGGGGAAATTACCCACTTACTATATCCAAAAATTCATCTAATGAGTAGGAGGAGCTGCTATTAATTATTTTTTTAATTTTCTTTTAAATGCTATATGGCTATCTGCCAGACTTTTGATGCTATTAGGTAAGTGACCAAAGACTTTTGTGGCAGCGTAATTTATCCCCTTCTGAGCCAAAGTTAGATTTAACCTTGAGTAGTGAAGATTATCCTTTCTCCTAGTGTTGTAGCCATGTACACTGCTATTACTTTTGAATTCGTTCGGATTGTTAATAACAAATTTCATAAGTAAATATATATACTGTGAGGCTACAGTGAAGATCTCTAGCTCTTTAAATAAGTGTCTGCAGGATAATCTTGGATGAGCTCCAGCAATTATTCTGATTACACGCTTTTGTGCAATGAACATTCTGTTACTCTGTGATGAGTTACCCCAGAATATGATGCCATATGAAAGTAGAGAATGAAAATAGGCGTGGTAAGCTAACTTACTGAGATGTGTGTCGCCAAAATTTGCAGTGATCCTAATAGCATAAGTAGCTGAACTCAAACGTTTCAGCAGATCTTCAGTGTGTTTTTTCCAGTTCAACCCCTCATCAACGCATACACCTAGAAATTTTGAATATTCTACCTTAGGTACCGATTTCTGATCGAAGTCTATATTTATTAATGATGTCATTCTATTTACATTGTGGAACTGTATGTACTGTGTTTTGTCAAAACTTAATGAGGGCCCATTTGCAGAGAACCACTTAACGATTTTCTGAAAAACATCGTTTACAATTTCACCAGTTAATTCTTGTCTGTTGGGTATGGTAGCTATACCTTGTATCATCGGCAAAAAGTACCAGCTTTGCATTTTCGTGAATATAGAATGGCAAGTCATTAATATATATTAAGAACAGCAGAGGACCAAAGACCGAACCTTGCGGCACCCCATTCTTGATTGTTTTCCAGTTTGAGAAATCACCAGTTTTTTGCGTATTATGTGAACTGCTTATTTCAACTTTCTGCACTCTTCCGGTTAGGTATGATTTAAACCATTTGAGTGCTGTCCCATTCATACCACGATATTTGAGCTTCTGAGGAAGCCACCCTCCAGGGTCCAGGAGCTTCAGAATGGCGTCAACGTCTGTAGTATTAATGATACATGATTTAGAAGTTCATAGATCTGAGAAAACCTTTGTCAACAAATTAAATGACTTGATCAGTTAAAGAAACGAAATAAATTATAGCGCGAGGCAGGACGTGTTAATTTATTACCTCTTTGCTACCGACTGCATTCGCAACACATTTTGCAGTCAGCATCCATATATACCCCTGAATATTCCGGCCAAATTATATCATTGCACGGCACATAATTCTGGGGGTGACACCATGTACATTAAGATGCGTGAAAAACTAGCATTTGTTTAAAATGGAGCGTAAATTAGCAAGTTTATACTCATCTAATGCTTAATAGTGAGAGCACTTAGCGACTTTAAGGAAACTTTAAGCTCAAACATTTCGTAAACTTTTTCTCGCTTACTTGCATAAAGACAATCACACTAATGGCCATTAAAATTGCTACACCACGAAGATGACGTGCTACACACGCGAAATTCAACCGACAGGAAGAAGATGCTGTGATATGCAAATGATTAGCTTTTCAAACCATTCAAGCAAAGTTGGCGCCGGTGGTGACACCTACAACGTACTGACATGAGGAAAGTTTCCAACCGATTTCTCATACACAAACAGCAGTTGACCGGCGTTGCCTGGTGAAACGTTGTTGTGTTGCCTCGTGTAAGGAGGAGAAATGCGTACCGTCACGTTTCCCACTTTGATAACGTTCGGATTGTAGCCTATCGCGATTGCAGTTTATCCCATCGCGACATTGCTGCTCGCGTTGGTCGAGATTCAATGACTGTTAGCAGAATGTGGAATCGGAGGGTTCAGGAGGGTAACACGAAACGCCGTGCTGGATCCCAACGGCCTCGTATCACTAGCAGTCGAGATGACAGCCATCTTATCCGCATGGCTGTAACGGATCGGGCAGCCACGTCTCGATGCCTGAGTCAACAGATGGGGACGTTTGCAAGACAACAACCATCTGCACGAACAGTTCGACGACGTTTGCAGCAGCATGGACTATCAGCTCGGAGACCATGGCTGCGGTTACCCTTGGCGCTTCATCACAGACAGGAGCGCCTGCGATGGTGTACTCAACGACGAACCTGGGTGCACGAATGGCAAAACGTCATTTTTTCGGATGAATCCAGGTTCTGTTTACAGCATCATGATGGTCGCATCCGTGTTTGGCGACATTGCGGTTAACTCACATTGGAAGCGTGTATTCGTCATCGCCATACCGGCGTAATACCCGGCGTGATGGTATGGGGTGCCATTGGTTACACGTCTCGGTCACCTCTTGTACACATTGACGGCACTTCGAACAGTGAAAGTTACATTTCAGATGTGTTATGACCTGTGGCTCTACCCTTCCATTCTGTCCCTGCAAAACCCTACATTTCAACAGGATAATGCACGACCGCATGTTGCAGGTCATGTACGGGCCTTTGTGGATACAGAAAATGTTCGACTGCTGCCATGGCCAGCACATTGTGCAAATCTCTCTCCAACTGAAAACGTGTGGTGAATGCCGGCCGAGCAACTGGCTCGTCACATACGCCAGTCACTACTCTTGATGAACTGTGGTATCGTGTTGAAGCTGCATGGGCAGCTGTACATGTACACGCCATCCAAGCTCTGTTTGGCTCAATACCCAGACGTATCAAAGTCGTTATTACGGTCAGAGGTGGTTGTTCTGGGTACCGATTTCTCAGGATCTATGCACCCAAACTGCGTGAAAATGTAATCACATATCAGTTCTAGTATACGAGGTGTGGCTAGAAAAAAAACCGGACTAGCACTGGTGAAACAATAAAACGAATGCAATAAGGCTGAAAGTCGCGTGGCCTGTCACGTGACTCTCGCTCCGCCTACTGCTCGAGTTTCATCTGCCTCCCGCACTCAGTCTGCCCGTTGCGTCTGTTTTAAGTAGTTGACGTTTTGTCTGTGCGTCGGAAAATGTTGAGTGTACAGAAAGAACAGCGTGTTAACATCAAATTTTGTTTCAAACTAGGAAAATCTGCAAGTGAAACGTTTGTAAAGTTACAACAAGTGTACGGCGATGATTGTTTATCGCGAACACAAGTGTTTGAGTGGTTTAAACGATTTAAAGATGGCCGCGATGACACTCGCACTGGCAGACCATTTTCAGCAAAAACTGATGCAAACATGAACAAAGTGTGTTCAAAAATGGTTCCAAAGTGTCTCACAATTGAACAGAAGGAACGCCGAAGAATGATTTGTTCTGACATCCTGGAAAACATTGAAAGTGATCCCACCTTCTTACAAAATGTTATTACTTGCGATGAATCGTGGTTTTTTACTTACGATCCCGAAACTAAACGCCAATCGATGCATTGGAAAACTCCTGGTTCTCCACGACAAAAAAAAGCACGAATGTCAAAATCGAAATTCAAGGCAATGATGATTGTTTTTTTGACATCAAAGGGATTGTGCATATTGATTGGGTACCAGAGGGACAAACAGTGAATCAGCATTACTACATTAGCGTCCTGGCTACCCTACGTGAGCGAGTACGGAGAAAACGGAACGATTTGTGGAGAAAAAAGTCATGGATCCTTCACCAAGACAATGCCCCAGCTCACAGTGCGTTGTCAGTGAAGACGTTTTTGGCAAAACACAACATTCCCATCTTAGATCATCCACCCTACTCACCTGATTTGGCCCCCTGTGACTTTTTTCTTTTCCCTAAAGTCAAGTCAGCTTTGAAAGGAACTAGATTTGAGACTGTTGAAGCAGTAAAAGAAAAAGCGACGGAAGTAATGTATGGACTTACCGAAAATGATCTGCAGTATTGCTATGAACACTGGAAAATTCGTATGGAGCGGTGTAGAGACCGAGGAGGAGAGTACATTGAAGGAGATAACATGAAATTGTAAATAATTGTAAATAAATGTTTTTTCCAGCATCAGTCCGGTTTTTTTCTAGCCGCACCTCGTAAATATTTGTCCAATGAATACCTGTTTATCATCTGTTTTTCTTCTTGGTGTAGCAATTGTAATGGCCAGTAGTGTATTTAACAGTGTAACTCATTTGTCAAGAAATCAGACGTTTGGAGTTGTGTCATATATGTGAGTTCGATTTTTTAAAGAATCAGAGTTTAGTGGTGTATAAGAACTGACAGAAGCAATGTGACCAGTGTGTGTGTGTGTGTGTGTGTGTGTGTGTGTGTGTGTGTGTGGTGTACAAAGGTGAATTGTGAAGTTAATTTTCATTTTGAGGCTATAGAATTTTAGCATCAGAAATGGCACTTTGGCACGACTCTCGTCGCTGATGAGGACGTGTTTGTGTGTTGCAGTGCTGCGCGACGAATTCCGTGCGGAGCCGAAGAACACACGCGTGGCGCAGGGCGACACGGCGCTGCTAGAGTGTGGCCCCCCACGGGGACATCCCGAGCCCTCGGTCACGTGGCGCAAGAACGGACACCCGCTGGACCTCGACTCCAACAAGAGGTGAGCCCCACCCACTGGCGAGGCGCTACTTGCTGGTACTCAAACCCATCCACGTCTTCTTGTGATCACTCCTTTAGCAGCGGCCCCAACTTCACGATGAACTGTTAGTTACTTATACAAAAAGCTCTTCCCTTATGACCTAAAAAAAATAAACTTGTACAACTCTTAGACAGAGAAATTCCGTGGTGATGTTACAAACTTTCAGGTATGATGGGCAAGGGTGCGAGGTGCCGGGGCAAGCAGTGTATTTAACACTAAATTCTTCTAGAATCTACATATGTAAATGATGCTCTAAGCCCCCCCTATTCTAACTCCGACTTTTGCTGTTGCACAAGGATAAAAAAAAAAAAAACGCGGATTGACTCTAATCAACCCTGCCAGTGGAGTAGAAGAGAGTTTGGCACTTGCAATAATTTAATTTGATAAATAAGTTAAATAAACGAAGGTTTCATTAACATAGTGAGGAACGATAGGGTTGCTCTACCGATTAACAGAATGAAAGTTCTGTCCAAAATAACAATATGATTTATTAAGACTAAACACAAAATAATAAACAAAAACACATGAAACATTTACAATACATCAAATTGGATACTCAAACAAACGCTGTGAATGTGAAGTTGTCCCTAAACTAGATTGTGAGGATTATGACGAAGTGGTATGTGCAGCCAATTCCTTGCAACTCAAATCTTAGAGAAAACACATAGCCAACCCAACATTAATTGCTGCTACCCAAGACAGAACAAAGTTAGAAAAAGACGAACAGGCGCGCTCTGCTGAGCTCTGATTATCACCTAGGAAAATCCCTGTCTGCCGGTGCTGCGGACATACCTTACCAAACTGTCTCCTTAACTGCCAGAACACGATCTGGCGCACCGGAGGCGATGGCTGGTTGCTTCGACGTCCTCGACCGAAAGGCGAGAGCCGACTACCCACAAGAGCACCCGTACAAAACCGAACACAGAACATTCCCGCCCCCACGACAGTGGCCGTGGTTAACCGTTCCAATCAGCAACTCGAAAACCGGCGAAAAATTCCACTCCATTGCCGGAACACTACCATTCCACCAATGGAGATTCTTGGCGCCAATTTCTGCGCCGATTTTGCTACGTCACGGAGCTATGCCCTGAGTAAGCCAATCACAGTTACGATTTTGCAGAAAGCGCGGGAATTTGCCCGCCACAACTGCCTGGGTACACAAGTCATTCCCACGCCTCGCTGGTAGCCTGTCAGAGAGTGTTTTCGCTAAGTTTCTGCGAAGTAACGGAACCTCTAGCCCAGCCGCTACTTCAGGCCCTTGCGGGCGTGCCTCTTGACAATGTCAGCGTCTGGAAAGCATTCACTCCACTCTCTCACACCCGTCGGCTTACCCTTTCAAAGTCAGCAGAGCCCACCTGTCACCGGACCACCCGGGTGACGAGAGACGCTGCGTGGGAAGTCCGCGTGTGAAGGAATAGCAACTTTCCACCGCATGCAATTAGAGAGGAGAGTCGTAAGATAGAAATATGAGAGGGGGCTCATGCCACCTCTCAAGGGTATTCAAAGGATGGGGCTCCTCCATGCCCACACCAACGTGGTGACCAAACCAAAAGTTCTACTGTCAGCTCCGTATAACATGTTAGTTTTTGAATCAGGAGTCACAGGATGTGGGCTGTGGTGTCATCCATGCGTATGGGTAAGATCACTCATTAACATTGATACGTGTTACAAACCGGACACAATGGGAAGGGCCAGGCCCCTTTGCGTTTTCCTTTTATCACTCGTTTATTACATCAGAGAAATACACATTTTAAGACAAAATTTAACTACATGAAATATTGCTCCCAGTTAAGGTTAACATAAGCAGTGACAAAACTTAGTTGTCTTAAGGGTTTCAGCTGGCAACAAATTTTAAGGAGGCAATGTAAGGTTTATATCAATTCAGCTCAAACACGTAGCTAGTGATTGAATCACGACACAGACACTTCAACAATTTCGGTGACAAATGAATAGAGTGAATTTGTACTCACAGTCACCAACTAATCAACAGCTTTGCCACTGAATAAGTAGTAGGCCATTTGGAACGAATTGGCAACACCCCACAACTAGGGAAGTTAATACCAACAGTCTTGAAATGTCTTGCTCCCCATTAAATAAACAAACTTACACTAATTAACTGTATAACAAATCAGACACACTACGCTCCACTCAAACTCTTGAGTGGAAGCCAAGTCAAAATGAAGATTCCATTAACTGGCTAGCACTGAAGTCACACTAAAGTTCATCTCTGTGTTTCCAGACACACATGGGGCAAACTTATACAAGACAAGATTTTGAAGGGAGCACATCAGTAAAACCGGTAGTATAGCTAACTCGTGCCACTGAAAATTAAGGTACTAGACCGGGGCACAAGGTGGTATACGATGAGGTTGCCTTAGTGCTGTACTGTGCTCCAAAATATTAATTCAAATGGCCATTAATTAACGAGGAGTGACACCAGGTCGCTCGAAGGGATGACAACACTTAATTCAAGAGACAAATGCCGGAAGCGACAGTATCATCAAAACACCTTCTCCTAGTTTTAACCAGGAGTCACTTCCCGCTATACAAGTAAACATTTAACCAAGCAAAAGGAAGGAACCGCAAAGAGAAAATTCAAACAAAACCCCCAAAAGATTATAAAGGACAGGGAACCCCAACTATTTAAATTTTAAAGAGTTAGCACTCCCCAAAGGCAGTGTAAACGCGAAGGCCACACTTAAGAGGCCACCAAAATTGGTTACAAAAGGTCTTATACATTTGCTCCTTTTCTTTAAAGAAACACAAGGCTGCTTAACGTCTGCTGGACGTCCGGTGTGGCTCGTGTAGGATACACCAGGCAGCAACCCAAGCTAGGCGGTCGCAAAATCAGGAGAGCAGACAGGCAGGCAGCCAACACATATCCTCTATGCTGAACCGGCAGACCGCGTACAACCAACTCCACATATACGTTGTTGCTTCCTGACTCGTACCTCGCGGCGTCTCAGCAGGTAGTCCGAGTAAACGTCAACTGCCACTCGCCCCGCAAATGCGGAAAACAACAAGGCAAGCAAAGATAAGAAACATCGAAGGATCGATAATGGACATCCAAGAGACTGGCGCGCCACGGCTCAAACATGGTCCATCAGGAGATAGAAAGTGGACGAAAGCGATCGAAGGGTAGCGGTTGTAAGGGCAGAGGGAAAAAAGTGCCAAGGCAAGCGCCAAGGCAAAGGAACTTCTGCGACAGTAGGACGAGTAGTAAGGGCAGTAGCGGCTTGCTAGCTGCGACAGTGCATGCAAGATGTGGTTATGTTACTGCGAGTTATCGTGCATCGTTACCTTTGTCGTTGCGGGGCTTGCTGCAGTTGCTGCGTCCCTGTAACAGATCAAGGTCGTCATACATTAGTGGGCGATCGGTCATAGGTCGGCTCACAGTGTAGGGGAGGGGGGGGGGGGGGTGGCTGGTTTGCGTGCTGTCTACTGTACTGTTTCCCTGCGGTTGCCTGTTTCGTTCAAATGGCTCTGAGCACTATGGGACTTAACATCTGAGGTCATCAGTCCCCTAGAACTTAGAACTACTTAAACCTAAGTACATCACACACATCCATGCCCGAGGCAGGATTCGAACCTGCGACCGTAGCGGTCTCACGGTTCCAAACTGACGCGCCTAGAACCGCTTGGCCACACCGACCGGCGGTTGCCTGTTTGTCGGCCGGTCGAGCATCTGGGGTTGCCAGTAGTAGCTGTGTTGTAGGGGCTCGCCAGTACTATCGTGTTAGCGTGCTATGGACCATAGATGTTTAGTTCCTTGCCAATAGTGTTTTTGGTCTATTGTGTTTCCATCTATGGTTGTGCTCGTAGTTACCCAAAGAAAGGATAAAAGGATTGCGCGAGTGCCTCGTGTTATTGTACAGTCATGTGGAGAGTTTTTGGAATACCTGCAAGATTGTATCTAGCCGATATTCCCGGTGAAGGTCCGTGGTGCGTGTGTAGCGCGGAGCGTTGCTAATGATTCTGAGTACTTTGTTCTGTATGAGCTGCAGACGACGCAGGCGTGTGGGCGCAGCCCCAGATAGGGGCTGCGTACGTCATCGGGGGTCGAATAAGTGTCATGTACATGGACCTAGACACCCTCCTATTCAGTGTGCTACGCCTCTTAAGCATAGGGTAGAGTTGTTTGAGCCTCGTGTTTGCTTTGTTGGTCACGTGTTGAATGTGGTCCCCCTAGAGTAGTTTCCGGTCCAGCCAGACGCCGAGTTATTTGACCCTCTCGCGGAAACGTATTGGGCGTGCATGTAGTGTTATTGAGTTACAGTGCTGACGTTTGCGCAGTAGTTTCGGTCTTCTAGTGAACAGAACGGCTTCGCACTTGTCGACGTTTACTCTACAAGGGTAAACGTATTTAAGGTAAGGGACCCTGGCCCGGAAACAACAGAGTCGAAAGTTGTGAACAAACATCGTTCTGATACCTCTGACATCTACATCTATATAGTACCGGTACTATTGTTGCTGCGATTGTAGGATAGGCACTTTCAGCGGTGGACCAAAACAAGGAAGAAAAGTCCCATACACATGGGCTCTAAAATCCATAAAATATCAAAAGGCTGAAAATTATTATTTATTTTTATTTTTAGGGACGATTGTAGAATTTTATTTAAAATTCAGAAAGCTGTCTTTTTACTTAAATGTTTATGTTATTAGTTTTGTATTATTAATTAGGCCTCTTTATTATTTTTATGGCCAGTTAATTATTCAGTTATGTCCTGAGTTCGAAATGTTTTTGAAGAGTTCACAAAATTCCAGAGAACTCTTAGAAGTCCCCTGCGCTGGTCTCCGAAGATTTCGTCGGTCCGCTGAACTCCGTTAAATAACATTCGGTGGTCTGAAAACCGTATCTTTGGTTTACTTTCACATATACAAGCCTCGGTGACTGTACTAGTGCGACTATAATTCTCAGCTGACTCATGGATGTCCTTGCTCTACTCGTAGATCTTCACAAAGATCACAACGGATTAACAATTCTCCCGATGAATTGACCGTGGTAGCAGATTCGCCGAGAAACATTGAGAAATCAATTTCCGAAAAGCCTATGGCAATGCTCATTAGGCACAGACTCATATTAGTCACTTTTGGATAAATAAAAATGCTATATACCTTGAAATTCAGAAATTCTGTTCTCTCGAAAATAGTACGCTCAGAAGAAATCGAAACGACATTGATCGCACTCCATTTTGTCGTACAAATGACTTTAAATTATTATAAACCGTGATGGCGGCCAACAATAATACACGTATTTAACAAAATTGATACAGATCCCTATACGCGTCCGTACTAAATGAGCCTCCCTTGTTAACGAGATTCGGTGGGTAACGCTCGTTTCACAATTCCTGGACTCACACAATATCGACGACCCCATGATCGGCTATCGACTTTTGTTAGCATTCGATATGGGCCTTTCACAATATTTCATCCGCACATACCGGAGATATACAAATCAAATTAAATGAGCGTATGGCATTGTTGGCCGGCAGGCCTCATGCGGGTAACTTCGGGCGCCGAGTGCAAGTCTTATTTCAGTCGACGCCACATTCTCTGATTTGCGTGTCGGTGATGAGGGTGAAATGATGATGAGGACAACACAACACCCAGTCCACGAGTGGAGAAAATACCCAGCCCGACCGGGAATCGAACTCGGGCCCGCTGCATGGGAGGGAAGCACGTAACGACCAAGCTAATCAGGCGGACGGAGGTAGACAAAAACACATCACTGGAATGGTATATCATAATTATTGCTGTAATAAAGTATCACGTAATGATTTATTGACAGTTAATGCTTCGTGGAAGAGTTCTCTCTAAGGAGTGACTTATTATCGTGAGCAGTTTGCAAATTAAGAATGAAACACACTTGTGTTATAATCTGCATTAGCCCTGTGTCCTTTCAAGGTAACAGAGCACTGAAAACCGATCACAGACACACCATCATTGCCATTAAATGTTACTTAATAACACATCAACGATAAGGCCTTCAAGATGAAATATGATAACCGAGAGTGGACTTAAACATCGCATAGGTACATGCTAGCGTAATGAATAACGTCGTCATTTCTGGAATCGAAAGTTGTTGGATCGCTTCCCATTACATGCTAATTTCTTTTTTACATGTTAGTGTTGTTAACGTGTCCTATTGCTTTCTTGTGAATGTAATACAAGTGTGTTCTGCAATACTGGATGTTATTTACACTCAGTCTGATCTAAGAACGAAGGATGAAATAAATATATTGGGATTTCCGAGTACGTGGCTAGGCAGGAACCTAAGAGGACCGCTTAATTTGCTGCTGCTGAAGCGAGCAGTGATAAAATTCATATTCTTCCTTCTCATGGATATTTGGCTTTTTATTTCCGAATTTGTGCCGCCTTTCGAGTGCATATTTAGACAGGAACCTAAGAGGACAACTTGAATTGCTGGGAGTGGAACGAGGAGCATTAACATTCATATTCTCCCTTGTCAAAAATATTTCGCTGTTTATTTACGAATGTGCGGAATTTTCCGAGGATATGCTTAGGCAGGAACCTATGTGACAGCTTTGATTGCTGCGTCAGAAGCGAGCAACAATAAAATTCATATTCTGCCTTTTCACTAATACTTGGCTCTTCATTTCCGAATGCGTGGCGATCTCCGATATGTGCGGATTGTTTGAAACTTAGGAGTACAGCTTTAAATGCAGCGACTAAGACGAGCTGCAATAAAATTTGTATTTTTTTTTTCTTCTCACAAATATTCCGACTGTGTGGCTAGACAGGAACCTAAGAGGACAGCTTAAATTGCTACGAGTAAATCAAAGAACAATTATATTCATGTTCTTTCTCGTCACAAATTCGATAGCCGATCATGCGGTCGTCGATATTGCACTTGACGTCGAAATAATGTCACGTTTGCGGGAACTGTTGAGAAACGAGTTTTACCCAGGTTCAGTCTCTAATGAGAAGCGCTAGTCTCAGGCGCTCTCGCAGTCAATAAAAAATTTTGGCGGTACATTTTACACAGTCAGTAATTGCATGAATATGTTTGTGTTTAACTCTTTATTCTTTGAGGTGAATAAGCATATTCGGCTGAGACATCTTCAAAATAGGCTGATTTTTCTCAATAAAAGTGGTTTGATTTCTCTTTATTCTTTGAGGTGAATAAGCATATTCGGCTGAGACATCTTCAAAATAGGCTGATTTTTCTCAATAAAAGTGGTTTGATTTCAGTACTCCGGTTCCGACAAAAGTTTTTGTGAGGAGTTGTCCATAGTTGCATGGTGTCGGCCGGAATTGGTAAACTCCGTCTCATATATTCCCAACAGGGATCCCCCATTCGCCCCATATCAGCCAGTCTGATAATTGGCTGAATAGAAAAGGGACTGTACAATGGGACGGATGCGGGACAGTCCACTCCACTCCCTCAGGTCGAGAGTGGAAAGATACAAAACAAAGAATTAAAAGCGTAAGTAAACCCGCTTTAAAACGCAGAAATTTTGAATCGTTTTTCTGAATAAAGAGTTTACAAAAATCTACACAAGGTTATACAATGTTGTTGTTGTTGTTGTTGTGGTCCTCAGCCCTCAAACTGGTTTGATGCAGCTCTCCGTGCTACTCTATCCTGTGCAAGCTTCTTCATCTCCCAGTACGTACTGCAGCCTACATCCTTCTGAATCTGCTTAGTGTATTCATCTCTTTGTCTCCCTCTACGATTTTTACCCTCCACGCTGCCCTCCAGTACTAAACTGGTGATCTCTTGATGCCTCAGAACATGTCCTACAAACCGATCCCTTCTTCTAGTCAAGTTGTGCCACAACTCCTCTTCTCCCCAATTCTATTCAATACCTCCTCATTAGTTATGTGGTATACCCATCTAATCTTCAGCATTCTTCTGTAGCACCACATTTCGAAAGCTTCTATTCTCTTCTTGTCTAAACTATTTATCGTCCATGTTTCACTTCCATACATGGCTACACTCCATACAAATCCTTTCAGAAACGACTTCCTGACACTTAAATCAATAGCCGGCCGGTGTGGCCGTGCGGTTCTAAGCGCGTCAGTTTGGAACCGCGTGACCGCTACGGTCGCAGGTTCGAGTCCTGCCTCGGGCATGGATGTGTGTGATGTCCTTAGGTTAGTTAGGTTTAAGTAGTTCTAGGTTCTAGGGGACTGATGACCTCAGTAGTTAAGTCCCATAGTGCTCAGAGCCATTTGAACCATTTTTTGAACTTAAATCAATACTCGATGTTAACAAATTTCTCTTCTTCAGAAACGCTTTCCTTGCCATTGCCAGTCTACATTTTATATCCTCTCTAGTTCGACCATCATCAGCTATTTTGCTTCCCAAATAGCAAACCTCATTTACTACTTTAAGCCTCTCTTTTCCTAATCTAATTCCCTCAGCGTCACCCGACTTAATTCGACTACATTCCACTATCCTCGTTTTGCTTTTGTTGATGTTCATCTTATACCCTCCTTTCAAAACACTGTCCATTCCGTTCAACAGCTCTTCCAAGTCCTTTGCTGCCTCTGACAAAATTACAATGTCATCGGCGAACCTCAAAGTTTTTATTTCTTCTCCATGGATTTTAATGCCTACTCCGAACTTTTCTTTTGTTTCCTTTACTGCTTGCTCAATACACAGATTGAATAGCATCGGGGATAGGCTACAACCCTGTCTCACTCCCTTCCCAACCACTGCTTCCCTTTCATGTCCCTCGACTCTTATAACTGCCATCTGCTTTGTATACAAATTGTAAATAGCTTTTCGCTCCCTGTATTTTACCTCTGCCACCTTTAGAATTTGAAAGAGAGTATTCCAGTCAACATATGTCAAATGCTTTCTCTAAGTCTGCAGATGCTAGAAACGTAGGTTTGCCTTTCCTTAATCTTTCTTCTAAGATAAGTCGTATGGACAGTATTGCCTCACGTGTTCCAACGTTTCTACGGAATCCAAACTGATCTTCCCCGAGGTCGGCTTCTACCAGTTTTTCCATTCGTCTGTAAAGAATTCGCGTTAGTAAATTTGCAGCTGTGACTTATTAAACTGGTAGTTTGGTAATTTTCACATCTGTCAACACCTGCTTTCTTTGGGATTAAAATTATTATACTCTTCTTGAAGTCTGAGGCAATTTCGCCTGTCTCATACATCTTGCTCACCAGATGGTAGAGTTTTGTCAGGAATGACTCTCCCAAGGGTGTCAGTAGTTCTAATGCAATGTTGTCTATTCCCGGGGCCTTCTTTCGACTCAGGTCTTTCAGTGCTCTGTCAAACTCTTCACGTAGTATCATATCTCCCATTTCATCTTCATCTACATCCTCTTCCCTTTCCATTATATTGTCCTCAAGTACATCGCCCTTGTATAGACCCTCTATATACTCCTTCTACCTTTCTGTTTTCCCCTCTTTGCTTAAAACTGGGTTTCCATCTGAGCTCTTGATATTCATCCAAGTGGTCGTTTTTTCTCCAAAGGTCTCTTTAATTTTCATGTAGGCAGTATCTATCTTACCCCTCGTGAGATAAGCCTCAACATCCTTACATTTGTCCCCTAGCCATCCCTGCTTAGCCATTTTGCACTTCCTGTCGATCTCATTTTTGAGACGTTTTTACTCCTTTTTGCCTGCTTCATTTACTGCATTTTTATATTTTCTCCTTTCATCAATTATATTCAGTATCTCTTATGTTACCCAAGGATTTCTACTAACCCTCGTCTTTTTACCTACTTGATCCTCTGCTAACTTCACTATTTCATCCCTCAAAGCTACCCATTCTTCTTCTACTGTATTTCTTTCCCCCATTCCTGTCAATTGTTCCCTTATGCTCTCCCTGAAACTCTGTACAACCTCTGGTTCTTTCAGTTTATCCAGGTCCCATCTCCTTAAATTCCCACCTTTTTGCAGTTTCTTCAGTTTTAATCTACAGTTCATAACCAATAGATTGCGGTCAGAAACACATCTACCCCTGGAAATGTTTTACAATTTAAAACCTGGTTCCTAAATCTCTGTCTTACCATTATATAATCTATCTGATACCTTTTAGTATCTCCAGGGTTCTTCCATGTATACAACCTTCTTTCATGATTCTTGAATCAAGTGTTAGCTACGATTAAGTTATGCTCTGTGCAAAATTCTACCAGGCGGCTTCCTCTTCCATTTCTTAGCCCTAATCCATATTCACCTACTACGTTTCCTTCTCTTCCTTTTCCTACTGTCGAATTCCAGTCACCCATGACTATTAAATCTTCGTCTCCCTTCACTACCTGAGTAATTTCTTTTATCTCATCATACATTTAATCAATTTCTTCATCATCTGCAGAGCTAGTAGGCATATAACCTTGTATTATTGTAGTAGGCGTGGGCTTCGTGTCTATCTTGGCCACAATAATGCGTTCGCTATGCTGTTTGTAGTAGCTTACCCGCAATCTTATTTTCTTATTCATTATTAAACCTACTCCTGCATTACCCCTATTTGATTTTGTATTTATAAACCTGTATTCACCTGACCAGAAGTCTTGTTCCTCCTGCCACCGAACTTCGGTAATTCCCACTATATCTAACTTTACCCTATCCATTTCCCTTTTTAGATTTTCTAACCTACCTACCCGATTAAGGGATCTGGCCTTCCACGCTCCGATCCGTAGAACGCCAGTTTTCTTTCTCCTGATAACGACGTCCTCTTGAGTAGTCCCCGCCTGGAGATCTGAATGGGGGACTATTTTACCTCCGGAATATTTTACCCAAGAGGACGCCATCATCATTTAATCATACAGTAAAACTGGAAGAAAGAACATTCACCGGTATACTTGGGAAGGCAGGGGAACCAGATCTGTCATTGACTATATAATAACAGATCAGGAATTCAGGAAGGCTGTGAGGGACACACGTGTATTCAGGGGATTCTTTGATGACACTGATCATTATTTAATCTGCAGTGAAATTGGGATTGTGAGGCCGAAAGTGCAGGAAGTCAGGTCCATATGTAGGAGGATAAGAGTGGAGAAACTTCAGGATAAGGAAATCAGGCACAAGTACATAACAGCGATCTCAGAAAGGTACCAGTTAGTTGAATGTAGTCAATTACAGTCATTGTAAAAGGAATGGACAAGGTACAGGGACACAGTACTAGAAGTGGCTAAAGAATGTCTTGGAACAGTAGTGTGTAAAAGTAGGATGAAGCAAACAGCTTGGTGGAATGATACAGTCAAGGCAGCCTGTAAAAGCAAAAAGAAAGCGTATCAAAAATGGCTACATACTAGAACCCAGGTAGACAGAGAAAGTTATGTTGAAGAAAGAAACAAAGCCAAACAGATAATTGCAGCATCCAAGAAGAAATCTTGGGAAGACTTTGGAAACAGGTTGGAGACTATGGGTCAAGCTGCTGGAAAACCATTCTGGAGTGTAATTAGCAGTCTTCGAAAGGGAGGTAAGGTGGAAATGACAAGTATTTTGGACAGGTCAGGAAAACTGCTGGTGAATCCTGTGGATGCCTTGCGCAGATGGAGGGAATATTTTGAAGAGTTGCTCAATGTAGGTGAAAATGCGATCAGTAATGTTTCAGATTTCGAGGCAGAATGGGATAGGAGTGATGATGGAAATAGGATCACATTTGAGGAAGTGGAGAAAATGGTCAATAGATTGCAGTGCAATAAAGTGGCTGGGGTGGATGAAATTAAGTCGGAACTCATCAAATACAGTGGAATGTCAGGTCTTAAATGGCTACACAGGATAATTGAAATGGCCTGGGAGTCGGGACAGGTTCCATCAGACTGGACAAAAGCAGTAATCACACCAATCTTTAAACATGGAAACAGAAAAGATTGTAACAACTACACAGTTATCTCTTTAATCAGCGTTGTGGGTAAAATCTTCTCAGGTATTGTTAAAAGGAAAGTGCGAGGACCAATTGGATGAAAATCAGTGTGGGTTTAGGCCTCTTAGAGGTTGTCAGGACCAGATCTTTAGCTTACGGCAAATAATGGAGAAGTGTTATGAGTGGAACAGGGAATTGTATCTATGCTTTATAGATCTAGAAAAGGCATATGACCGGGTTCCTAGGAGGAAATTATTGTCTGTTCTACAAGATTATGGAATAGGAGGCAAACTTTTCCAAGCAATTAAAGGTCTTTACATGGATAGTCAGGCAGCAGTTAGAGTTGACGGTAAATTGAGTTCATGGTTCAGAGTAGTTTCAGGGGTAAGACAAGGCTGCAACCTGTCTCCACTGTTGTTCATATTATTTATGGATCATATGTTGAAAACAATAGACTGGCTGGGTGAGATTAAGATATGTGAACACAAAATAAGCAGTCTTGCATATGCGGATGACTTAGTTGTGATGGCAGATTCGATTGAAAGTTTGCAAAGTAATATTTCAGAGCTAGATCAGAAATGTAAGGACTATGGTATGAAGATTAGCATCTCCAAAACGAAAGTAATGTCAGTGGGAAAGAAATATAAACGGATTGAGTGCCAAATAGGAGGAACAAAGTTAGAACAGGTGGACGGTTTCAAGTAGTTAGGATGCATATTCTCACAGGATGGCAACATAGTGAAAGAACTGGAAGCGAGGTGTAGCAAAGCTAATGCAGTGAGCGCTCAGCTACGATCTACTCTCTTCTGCAAGAAGGAAGTCAGTACCAAGACTAAGTTATCTGTGCACCGTTCAATCTTTCGACCAACTTTGTTGTATGGGAGCGAAAGCTGGGTGGATTCAGGATGAAAGTAGCTAGGATGATTGCGGGTACTAGTAGACGGGAACAATGGCAGGAGGGTGTCTACAATGAGGAAATCAAATAAACACTGGGAATGAACTCTATAGATGTAGCAGTCAGGGCAAACAGGCTTAGATGGTGGGGTCATGTTACACGCATGAGAGAAGTATGGTTACCCAAGAGACTCATGGATTCAGCAGTAGAGGGTAGGAGGAGTCGGGGCAAACCGAGGAGAAGGTACTTCGATTCGGTTAAGAATGATTTTGAAGTAATAGGTTTAACATCAGAAGAGGCACCAATGTTAGCACTGAATAGGGGCTCATGGAGGAATTGTATAAGGGGGGCTATGCTCCAGACTGAACGCTGAAAGGCATAATCAGTCTTAAATGATGATGATGTAAAACTGGATGCCCTCGGGAAAAATTACAGCTGTAGTTTCCTCTTAATTTCAGCCGTTCGCAGTACCACAACAGCAAGGCCGTTTCGGTTAGCGTGACGTGGCCAGATCAGTCTATCATCCAGACTGTTGCCCCTGCAACTACTGAAAAGGCTGCTGCCCCTCTTCAGGAACCACACGTTTTTCTGGCCTCTCAACAGATACCACTCCGTTGTGGTTGCACCTACGATACGGCTATCTGTATCATTGAGCCACGCAAGCCTCCCCACCAACGGCAAGGTCCATGGTTCATAGGGCGGGAGGTTATACTATATGTATACCTTATTATTTAGACACCGGACTTGTTTCTTCAGAAACAACCTAGGTTGTTCGACGACATCAACGCTAAGAAACCTACAGCACAGCTAGGAAGTGCTGGCATACCATTTCAGATCTTTGTAAAGACATAAAATGGAAGTATTCAGATGTCTGGAGACAAATACACTACTGGCCATTAAAATTGCTACACCACGAAGATGACGTGCTACACACGCGAAATTTAACCGACAGGAAGAAGATGCTGTGATATGTAAATGATTAGCTTTTCAGATCATTCACACACCTACGACATATGACATGAGGAAAGTTTACAACCGATTTCTCATACACAAACAGCAGTTGAGCGGCGTTGCCTGGTGCAACGTTATTGTGATGCCTCGTGTAAGGAGGAGAAATGCGTACCATCACGTTTCCGAATTTGATAAAGGTCGAATTGTAGGCTATCGCGATTGCGGTTTATCGTATCGCGACATTGCTGCTCGCGTCGGTCGACATCCATTGACTGTTAGCAGAATATGGAATCTGTGGGTTCAGGAGGGTAACACGGAACGCCGTGCTGGATCCCAACGGCCTCGTATCACTAGCAGTCGAGATGACAGGCATCTTATCCGCATGGCTGTAACGGATCGTGCAGCCACGTCTCGATGCCTGAGTCAACAGATGGGGACGTTTGCAAGACAACAACCATCTGCACGAACAGTTCGACGACGTTTGCAGCAGCATGGACTATCAGCTCGGAGACCATGGCTGCGGTTACCCTTGACGGTGCATCACAGACAGGAGCGCCTGCGATGGTGTACTCAACGACGAACCTGGGTGCACGAATGGCAAAACGTCATTCTTTTCGGATGAATCCAGGTTCTGTTTACAGCATCATGATGGTCGCATCCGTGTTTGGAGACATTGGGGTGAACTCACATTGGAAGCGTGTATTCGTCATCGCCATACTGGCGTATCACCCGGCGTGATGGCATGGGGTGCCACTGGTTACAAGTCTCGATCACCTCTTGTTCTCATTGACGACACTTTGAACAGTTAAAGTTATATTTCAGATATGTTACGAGCCGTGGCTCTACCCTTCATTAGATCCCTGCGAAACACTACATTTTAGCATTATAATCCACGACCGCATGTTGCAGGTCCTGTACGGGCCTTTCTGGATACAGAAAATGTTCGGCTGCTGCCCTGGCCAGCACATTCTCCAGATCTCTCACCAACTGAAAACATCTGGTCAATGGTGGCCGAGCAACTGGCTCGTCACAATACGCCAGTCACTACTCTCGATGAACTGTGGTATCGTGTTGAAGCTGCATGGGCAGCTGTACGAGTACACGCCATCCAAGCTCTGTTTGACTCATTGCCCATGCATATCGAGGCCGTTATTACGGCCAGAGGTGGTTGTTCTGGGTACTGATTTCTCAGGATCTATGCACCCAAATTGCGTGAAAATGTACTGTCAGTTCTAGTATATTTGTACAATGAATACCCGTTTATCATCTTCATTTCTTCTTGGTATAGAATTTTAATGGCCAGTAGTGTATGTTGATTCCAAACCAATGATAGCCCAATTTTTAGTGAGGTAATTAGCCGTGAGTGGGTACTGTGTTTACTTCAGTAACAACTGATCAGCTCATACAATACCCTTCGCTTCGAAGGAATCAAATAGCCCGCATCTCGTGGTCGTGCGGTAGCGTTCTCGCTTCCCACTTCCGGGTTCCCGGGTTCGATTCCCGGCGGGGTCAGGGATTTTCTCTGCCTCGTGATGGCTGGGTGTTGTGTGCTGTCCTTAGGTTAGTTAGGTTTAAGTAGTTCTAAGTTCTAGGGGACTGATGACCATAGATGTTAAGTCCCATAGTGCTCAGAGCCATTTTTGAATCAAATAGATGCTTGATCGGTGGGCAGGAATCAGGTTGAAGCTCGATGCCAATTGGTGGAACGTGCGGAAGGCTGAGCCAGAAGAGCGCTAGTGCGGGTGTGTGGGTCCGCGTTCTGGTCTGGCAGGCGTTTTCAAACTCGCCACAAAGTGATCACTTGTGGATGAATGAAAGAGCTTCTGTTGCAGTGAGGTGTAGCGAGGCGGCGGTGCCGTGTTGCAGGCTGCGGCTGGTGGACGGCGGCAACCTGGCCATCACGGACGTGCGTCAGAGCGACGACGGGCGCTACCAGTGCGTCGCCAGGAACTCGGCCGGCGTCCGCGAGTCGGCCGTAGCGCAGCTGCGGGTGCACGGTAAGCTCTCCACTCTCCTCTACCGCTCCTTCTCTGCTTCTGCCCCGATATCGTTCGAGGCAGCGGTTCCCAACTGGGGCTATAGGGTGTTTCCAAAAATGACCGGTATATTTGAAACGGCAATAAAAACTAAACGAGCAGCGATAGAAATACACCGTTTGTTGCAATATGCTTGGGACAACAGTACATTTTCAGGCGGACAAACTTTCGAAATTATAGCAACAACACTAAATTGTTAATCACCTGCTGATGCCACAAATGTGTTTTCAACTTCAAGTAAGAAGTCCACATTTCGAATGTTTTTACCACTTAAATTCAGCACCCCATATTTTGCTACCGTGAATTTAGTGTCTATAACGACAAAAGACCCTATTAAGATGATAGGATTCATGGGACACCTAGTCCGTTGGCTAATCCCAAAATTGTGTCAAGTGGAAGGAGAGGCGTTATGGTGCAATATCACAATACTGTTAAACGACCCTTTTGAATACTAATGCTAGACATAAAAAAGACATGTTTTACACAAACAACTGCAAACTAAATGCATCAGGTCAGTTGTTATTAGTAAATTACAAACTGGTTATACACAAACTTTCGCTGCTTTGGAGGACCCCAATGGAAAATGAATGACAATGAAACTTTGTGGAAACATTTCTAAGGACGTAACCTAAACTAAACTAAACTTCTACCGAACAGACCATGGAGGCCCAACGGTACCGACCGGCCGCCGTGTCATGCTCAGCCCATAGGCGTCACTGGATGAAGATATGGATGGGCATGTGGTCAGCACACCGCTCTCCCGGCCGTACGCCAGTTTACGAGACCGGAGCCGCTACTTCTCAATCAAGTAGCTCCTCAGTTTGCCTCACAAGGGCCGAGTGCACCCCGCTTGCCAACAGCGCTCGGCAGGCCGGATGGTCACCCATCCAAGTGCTAGCCCACCCCCACAGCGCTTAACTTCGGTGATCTGAAGGGAACGGATGATACCACTGTGGCAAGGCCTTTAGCATGACTGAGAACATGCGGAAAATAAATAAAGATTGAAGCACTGAAAGAAACACATTTTAATTTTGTAATGGTCGCCTGGTCGTAGATATAGCTAATTTCTATAATCGCACTATTTCACTCCCATTTACGGAGCTTGTTAGCACTTGATGTTAGGTTGGCGCCATTAAAATGCATTGTGTTGTGGAAATCGCTGCCACTTGCTGGATCGCTGCTGTCTCTCGATGCTGATGCTGGCTCTACATCTGGTTGTCTAGGGTTAAAAACATGAGGTCCCGTGTTTTTTATGTGCTTTTGATGATAAAGAACGAGCGAAACCAACAAATATGTAAACTTCAAATATTTATTACTCTGGTGGCCATCTTAATTCCACTGTCCACCAAAGACCATGACTCAACACAAAGTAGTACTTCTGTTACATGTTCTTTGCATTGTTTATCCACCTCAAACAATAACACACAAACACACTTTACCAAAGTGACATTCCGACTGCCCCCCGACCGTTCTTGCTGCTTGTATTTATAACATTGTCAAAGAACTACTAAAAAGAGATATAGCTTATAAGTCACATGTACATCTGTTATCATAATTTGTGCAGAAAAGTTATTAATTTGCATCGAGTGACATAATTTAACATGTTATTAAAATGACAGACAGATTTGTTGACTTGACAGAATAATTCTTTGTTACAAAAAGGCCGTTTTTTAGAAGTTTGTCCATTGACTTCTCTAATTTGCATAAATAAGTAAATAACATGAATTATTAAGAACTACATTGGTTTTCGTCTAAAATAGGATTGATTACGTGAATACTGAGTGAAAAAGCTCCTAGTGAACAAATAGGTTTCACTGGGTGATTTTTATTTAGGGCGATCCAAAATACCTAAGTTGGCCACTATTTTTCGTACTTCATATTAACTATTTAAGATGAACTTAGTGTTTCTACATGATGACATTTGCTGTATCAGTGATCAAGTGATATAAACTTTAGTGTGGGTCAGTTATTCAGTATAATTTAATGGGTTGACTGTTTATGCAGACATGTTATGCAATCATTGTTAACATACACAATAACGATTCTATAATCATAAATACTCGTTAAACTGGTTGAATTTGGAGGGTATCGCATACTTCGGTACCAGCTACAAACTCTCTACACCACTTACGAACATTTTTGTGATCCAATCACGACTCACCATACACTTCCGTCAATTGGCGATGGATCTCAATCGGCGCAGTGCCCTTTGCGTTCAAAAACCGAATTACTGCCCACAATTCGCACTTGGCGTTAACATCCAACTGGAGCTCCATTCTCAACGGCTGCCAAGCCAAGACTGAGCGCCTCAGCGCGGCGTGCACATGTTTACAAACAGCGCGGGAAGCACTCTTCATAACATTGTGACCAACTGCCACACAAACAGAGTTGTCGTTGTTGTGGTCTTCAGTCCTGAGACTGGTTTGATGCAGCTCTCCATGCTAATCTATCCTCTGCAAGCTCCTTCATCTCCCAGTACCTACTGCAACCTACATCCTTCTGAATCTGCTTAGTGTATTCATCTCTTGGTCTCCCTCTACGATTTTTACCCTCCACGCTGCCCACCAATGCTAAATTTGTGTTCCCTTGACGCCTCAGAACATGTCCTACCAACCGATCCCTTCTTCTAGTCAAGTTGTGCCACAAACTTCTCTTCTCCCCAATCCTATTCAATACCTCCTCATTAGTTACGAGATCTACCCAGCTAATCTTCAACATTCTTCTGTAGCACCACATTTCTAAAGCTTCTATTCTCTTCTTTTCCAAACTATTTATCGTCCATGTGTCACTTCCATACATGGCTACACTCCATACAAATACTTTCAGAAATGACTTCCTGACACTTAAATCTATACTCGATGTTAACAAATTTCTCTTCTTCAGAAACGCTTTCCTTGCCATTGCCAGTCTACATTTTATATTCTCTCTACTTCGACCATCATCAGTTATTTTGCTCCAGAAATAGCAAAACTCCTTTACTACTTTAAGTGTCTCATTTCCTAATCTAATTCCCTCAGCATCAAACGACTTAATTCGACTACATTCCATTATCCTCGTTTTGCTTTTGTTGATGTTCATCTTATATCCTCCTTTCAAGACACTGTCCATTCCATTCAACTGCTCTTCTAAGTCATTTGCTGTCTCTGACAGAATTACAATGTCATCGCCAGGCCGAAGTGGCCGTGCGGTTAAAGGCGCTGCAGTCTGGAACCGCAAGACCGCTACGGTCGCAGGTTCGAATCCTGCCTCTGGCATGGATGTTTGTGATGTCCTTAGGTTAGTTAGGTTTAACTAGTTCTAAGTTCTAGGGGACTAATGACCTCAGCAGTTGAGTCCCATAGTGCTCAGAGCCATTTGAACCATTTTTTACAATGTCATCGGCGAACCTCAAAGTTTTTATTTCTTCTCCCTGGATTTTAATACCTACTCCAAATTTTTGTTTTGTTTCCTTTACTGCTTGCTCAATACACAGATTGAATAACATCGGGGAGAGGCTACAACCCTGTGTCACTCCCTTCCCACCACTGCTTCCCTTTCATGTCCCTCAACTCTTATAACTGCCATCTGGCTTCTGTACAAATTGTAAATAGCCTTTCGCTCCCTGTATTTTACCCCTGCCACCTTTAGAATTTGAAAGAGACTATTCCAGTCAACATTGTCAAAAGCTTTCTCTAAGTCTACAAATGCTAGAAACGTAGGTTTGCCTTTCCTTAATCTTTCTTCTAAGATAAGTCGTAAGGTCAGTATTGCCTCACGTGTTCCAATATTTCTACGGAATCGAAACTGATCTTCCCCGAGGTCGGCTTCTACCAGTTTTTCCATTCGTCTATAATAATTCGTGTTAGTATTTTGCAGCTATGACTTATTAAACTGATAGTTCGGTAATTTTCATATCTGTCAATACCTGCTTTCTTTGGGATTGGAAATATTATATTCTTCTTGAAGTCTGAGGGTATTTCGCCTGTCTCGTACATCTTGCTCACCAGATGGTAGAGTTTTGTCAGAACTGCTCTCCCAAGGCCGTCAGAAGTTCTAACGGAATGTTGTCTACTCCGGGGGCCTTGTTTCGAATCAGGTCTTTCAGTGCTCTGTCAAACTCTTCACGCAGTATCGTATCTCCCATTTCATTTTCATCTACATCCTCTTCCATTTCCATAATATTCTCATCAAGTACATCGCCCTTGTATAGACCCTCTATATACTCCTTCCACCTTTCTGCTTACCCCTCTTTTCTTATAGCTTGGTTTCCATCTGAGCTCTTGATATTCATCCAAGTGGCTCTCTTTCCTCCAAAGGTCTCTTTAATTTTCCTGTAGGCTGTATCTGTCTTACCCCTAGTGAGATAAGCCTCCACATCCTTACATTTGTCCACTAGCCATGCCTGCTTAGCCATTTTGCACTACCTGTCGATCTCATTTTTGAGACGTTTGTATTCCTTTTTGCCTGCTTCATTTACTGCATTTTTATATTTTCTCCTTTCATCAATTAAATTCAATATTTCTTCTGTTACCCAAGGATTTCTACTAGCCCTCGTCTTTTTACCTACTTGATCCTCTGCTGCCTTCACTACTACATCCCTCAGAGCTACCCATTCTTCTTCTACTGTATTTGTTTCCCCCATTCCTGTCAATTGTTCCCTTATGCTCTCACTGAAACTCTGTACAACCTCTGGTTAGTCAGTTTATCCAGGTCCCATCTCCTTAAATTCCCACCTTTTTGCAATTTCTTCAGTTTTAATCTACAGTTCATAACCAATAGTTTGTGGTCAGAGTCCATATCTGCCCCTGGAAATGCCTACAATTTAAAACCTGATTCCTAAATCTCTGTCTTACCATTATATAATCTATCTGATACCTTTTAGTATCTCCAGGGTTCTTCCATGTATACAACCTTCTTTTATGGTTCTTGAACCAAGTGTTAGCTATGATTAAGTTATGCTCTGTGCAAAATTCTAACAGACGGCTTTCTCTTTCATTTCTTTGCCCCAATCCATATTCACCTACTATGTTTCCTTCTCTCCCTTTTCCTACAGTCGAATTCCAGTCACCCATGACTATTAAATTTTCGTCTCCCTTCACTACCTGAATCATTTTTTTTTATTTCATCACACATTTCTTAAATTTCTTCTTCATCTGCAGAGCTAGTTGGCATATAAACTTTTACTACTGTAGTAGGCATGGGCTTCGTATCTATCTTGGCCACTATAATACGTTCACTATGCTGTTTGTAGTAGCTTACCAGCACTCCTATTTTTTTATTCATTATTAAACCTACTCCTGCATTACCCCTATTTGATTTTGTATTTATAATCCTGTATTCACCTGTTCAGAAGTCTTCTTCCTCCTGCCACCGAACTTCACTAATTCCCACTATATCTAACTTTAACCTATCCATTTCCCATTTTAAATTTTCTAACCTACCTGCCCGATTAAGGGATCTGACATTCCACGCTCCGATCCGTAGAACGCCAGTTTTCTTTCTCCTGATAACAACGTCCTCTTGAGTATTCCCCGCCTGGAGATCCGAATGGGGGACTATTTTACCTCCGGAATATTTTACCCAAGAGGACGCAATCATCATTTAACCATACAGTACAGCTGCATGCCCTCGGGAAAAATTACGGCTGTAGTTTCCCCTTGCTTTCAGCCGTTAGCAGTACCACAACAGCAAGGCCGTTTTGGTTAATGTTACAAGGCCACATCAGTCAATCATCCAGACTGTTGCCCCTGCAACTACTGAAAAGGCTGCTGCCCCTCTTCAGGAACCACACGTTTGTCTGGCCTCTCAACAGATACCCCTCCGTTGTGGTTGCACCTACGGTACGGCTGTCTGTATCATTGAGGCACGCAAGTCTCCCCACCAACGGCAAGATCCATAATTCATGGGGGGAGGGGGGGGGGGGAGCAAACAGAGTTCTGTACTTATAAAAAAAAAATAGGAGACCTTACTTTTGGGATTACCTTCGTATTTACGTACCAAACAAACAAAACTTTCACATAATTGTGACACCTCTTACGATTGCAAATAATATAATGAACAGTCACTAAGATAAGTGAAAATAAAGGCTTAAATATTGCATATTTTCGTACATAGTAACAGCTGGATGTGGCAGTAAATTAAATATGTGTATCACATACGTTAGTTAGCTTGTCTCGATCTGATACTTTACATTATACAGCAAAATAAACGCCCTTTGAGAACTACTCCTTGTACGAAACATTGCTTCGACATCTTGAACCTGTTTAATGAAATGTCTGGCGTTGTTGCTTCTCTTGGGAATTACTTTACAGTGCATTTTATTTCTTAACTTCCTGGCAGATTAAAAATGTGTGCCGGACAGAGACTCGAACTCGGGAACTTTGCCTTTCGCGGTTAAATGTTCTACCGAGTTAGCTACCCTAGCAAGATTGACGATCTCTCCTCACAGCCGTAATTCTGTCATACCTCGTCTCCTACCTTTCAACTCACGGTCCGCCGGAAAGTTTCGTATCACCGTACACTCCGCTGCAGAGTGAAAATTTCATTCTGCATTTTATTTTATTTGCGTATGTTATTTGTTTTTAAGAACTGGAGTGTTATAGTGTTAGATTATGACGTTTTTTGTGTAGACTGGTAGCTTAGGGACACCAAATCGCCCAAGTGGCCTCAAATTGAAAGACTTGCACTCGGTCCCTGAGCCATAAGAAATAATTATTATACACTACTGGAAATTAAAATTGCTGCACCACGAAGATGTGCTACAGACGCGAAATTTAACCGACAGGAAGAAGATGCTGTGATATGCAAATGATTAGCTTTTCAGAGCATTCACACAAGGTTGGCGCCGGTGGCGACACCTAGAACGTGCTGACATGAGGAAAGTTTCCAACCGATTTCTCATACACAAACAGCAGTTGACCGGCGTTGCCTGGTGAAACGTTGATGGGATGCCTCGTGTAAGGAGGAGAAATGCGTACCATCACGTTTCCTACTTTGATAAAGGTCGGATTGTAGCCTATCGCGATTGCGGTTTTTTCGTATCGCGACATTGCTACTCGCGTTGATCGAGATCCAATGACTGTTAGCAGAATATGGATCCCAACGGTCTCGTATCACTAGCAGTCGAGACGACAGGCATCTTATGCGCATGGTTGTAACGGATCGTGCAGCGACGTCTCGATCACTGAGTCAATAGATGGGGACGTTTGCAAGACAACAACCATCTGCACGAACAGTTCGACGACGTTTGCAGCAGCATGGACTATCAGTTCGGAGACCATGGCTGCGGTTACCCTTGACGCTGCATCACAGACAGGAGCGCCTGCGATGGTGTACTCAACGACGAACCTGGGTGCACGAATGGCAAACCGTCATTTTTTCGGATGAATCCAGGTTCTGTTTACAGCATCATGATGGTCGCATCCGTGTTTGGCGACATCGCGGTGAACGCACATTGGAAGCGTGTATTCGTCATCGCCATACTGGCGTATCACCCGGCGTGATGGTATGGGGTGCCATTGGTTACACGTCTCGGTCACCTCTTGTTCGCACTGACGGCACTTTGAACAGTGGACGCTACATTTCAGATTTGTTACGACCCGGGGCTCTACGCTTCATTCTATCCCTGCGAAACCCTACATTTCAGCAGAATAAGGCACGACCGCATGTTGCAGGTCTTGTACGGGCCTTTCTGGATACAGAAAATGTTCGACTGCTGCCCTGGCCAGCACATTCTCCAGATCCCTCACCAATTGAAAACTTGTGGTGAATGGTGGCCGAGCAACTGGCTCGTCACAATACGCCAGTCACTACTGTGGATGAACTGTGGTTCGTGTTGAAGCTGCATGGGCTGCTGCACCTGTATACGCCATCCAAGCTCTGTTTGACTCAATGCCCAGGCGTATCGAGGCCGCTATTACGGCCAGAGGTGGTTGTTCTGGGTACCGATTTCTCGGGATCTATGCACCCAAACTGCGTGAAAATGTAATCACATGTCAGTTCTAGTATAAAATATTTGTCCAATGAATACCCGTTTGTCATCTGAATTTGTTCTTGGTGTAGCAGTTTTAATGGCCAGTAGTGTACGTAGAACGAAAGGTAATACACGCCTACAGTGTAGGCCGGTAGCGTCAGAAGCCTGATTTAGGAGAAAGGGTGAACAAGCGTCGCGCTGAGTGGGACTGTCCGCGTCTGGACGTGCCAACGCAAAAGCCCTACCGTCATACGTCGTGGCTCCAGCAAGCCGCAAATCCGGTGGCGCCGTCACCACAGGCTTTCCAGCCCGGCGGTCGAGGATCACGAGTGGAGGGGAGCGCCAGCGCGTGTAAATGACGGCTCTGCAGGTAATTAGGGGGGGGGGGGGCGGCGGCGCTTTTAAAAGCCGGCAGCGTGACGCGATTATGCCGGCCCACCGGCCGACAAGCTTTGTCCCTCAGAGGGCGCGGATTAGCAGGGACAAGGGCCGCAGCCGGTACCGCTGTGTGCCGGCCGAAGGCACGTCACGTCGCTTCGTCTCTCACGAGTGACTGCATTGCGAGGCACGAGCCACAGAAGATGTAACAGATACATCTACGCCTACTATCGTACAGTGTGTGTGTGTATGTGTGTGTGTGTGACAGAGAGAGAGAGAGAGAGAGAGAGAGAGAGAGAGACCACAGTCTCAATACATACAGCCGCGATACTCTCCGGTGCGAAATCTGTTACCATTTGACAGACGGAGCGACACTAGCGCCCCAAGCGGTGGAAACAGGCATTGAAATGATTCGTAACGATAATGCTTCTTTTTAACTACTTAATTAACAAAATCATTGTCCGCCCCTGGTAGCTGAGTGGTCATGAACAAGGCATCGGTTAATACCTAAATAATATGAAATCGACGGAACAAGGTCGACTGCCAAAGTAGGGGATTGCTGTTGAGGGTGAAGTACGGTGGGGACTTCGTGTGCCCTGGGGCCGATACGGTAGCCGTGAAGGCCTCAACAGAACCCCGAAAAAGCATGTTTTCCCAAAAAGTAACAGGAGTCATGCGACAGCACAAGAATAGTAGGGAAAAACTATTCTAATGCATAAGACGTGCATCACTGAAGTAGTTTTATTTCCTCTCTTAACTTTTACTTTTGCTTCTCTCTCATTTTTGTTTAAATTGTAATGGAAGAATATTTTGCGTTCCGTTAATGCAGTCAACAGTATTATAGAGAGAATTATTTTCACGGTAATCTATTCGGATTACAATTTTCTAACATTGTCTTCAAGATGCAATTCAGTTTCATAACCCATCAAAAAAAAAAAAAGAGCGGGACATTGAAGATCGCCGAAGAAGGCGCATGAAGGAGGGTCAATTGAAGGGCTAGAAGGCTAGATGGGAGGCCCTAAAAAGTTAAAAAAAAAACGGAAAAAAGCGGTTCTAATAAAAAAAAAGTGCTCAGCGCGAGAGAATGTCAATCCTAAGCGCCCGGGTTCGATTCCCGGCTGGGTAGGAGATTTTCTCCGCTCAGGGACTGCGTGTTGTGTTGTGGTAGTCATCATCACAATTTCATCCCCATCGACGCGGAAGTCGCCGAAGACGCGACATCGACAGACTTGCACCCGGCGAATGGTCTACCCGACGGGAGGCCCCAGTCACACGACATTACATTACATTACGAAATTATTGTTTATTTTTGCGTTCCGTGTTTTGTTGTTTTGTTGTTGTGGTCTTCAGTCCTGAGACTGGTTTGATGCAGCTCTCCATGCTACTCTATCTTGTGCAAGCTTTTTCATCTCCCAGTACTTACTGCAACCTACATCCTTCTGAATCTGCTTAATGTATCCATCTCTTGGTCTCCATATACGATTTTTACCCTCCACGTTGCCCTCCAATGCTAAATTTGTGATCCCTTGATGCCTCAGAACATGCTCTACCTGCCGGTCCCTTCTTCTTGTCAGGTTGTGCAACAAACTCCTCTTCTCCCCTATTCTATTCAATACCTCTTCATTAGTTACGTGATCTACCCATCTAATCTTCAGCATTCTTCTGTAGCACCACATTTCGAAAGCTTCTATTCTCTTCTTGTCTAAACTATTTATCGTCCACGCTTCACTTCTACATTGATGTTGTATGCAGCTATTGAACACCAGATGCAAATGTTGAACATAAAATTAATTAAGAAAGTGACTTGGGATTTCAACTACTTGATTGAAAACAGATGCAGTCGATTATCACAAATTTATTTTAACTCACGACCTTCAATCATCACATTACATGACTCTCCTACCAGGCAGTGGTAATAAATTGCGTTTGCGTTGAGTAAAGCTCGATAACTCAAAAGTAATTCCTATGGACTGACCCAGGCGTAATGCGAAGTGCGAGAAGAATTCTACAGTACGCGGGCCATGAAAGCCTCGTGGAAACTTTGGCGAACTGATCCAACAAGTTAATCAGTGGCTGGAGCGGGCGCAATATCACCGAATACAGCGTGGCGGAGCGGCGTCGTTGTGCAGACGTCGGCCGACCTCGTGGTGCTGCAAGGCTGCGCTCGTCTATTCACTCCTAGCTATCTTGCTCAGTACATAGCTAAACGAAAACTTTCTATCTCCAAGCTCAATCGTTCCATTTGCTAAGTCCTAAACTGCAGAGATGCTCACTCTTTCTCAGGCAAGCTGAGTAAAGAACGCCACGTCCGCACTCTAGGCAAGCTGGGAACGGAAGACCACTACGGAGACTTCCCCCAATCTGCTCTTCGCCTCGGTTTCCCCTCCAGCAAAATCACTTACGCCAATTGCAGCGCAAGTCACGTTAATAATGCGTCGCTTCCCAGTGCCGACCAATGCCTGCTCTGGGAAGTGAACAAATTCCCACAAAATTTCCCTTCCTCTGAACTTCTGCTATTTATCTCCTCCCATGCCACCCATCAAGGTTAGCGCCTGCACAAACACCAAGTTTTCCGGAATTCTGACTCCCAGGAGAGTACTTCAAATTCCTCGGTCCTACGTTCCCATCGGAGGCCGGCGTATTTCATGCTGTCGCTGTTCACCTGATTTACTTCAGACTCTGTGGACCGTGAATTCAGTGTGAGGTTGCTATAGTCACAGACACGCACATTTTGACCTCTGTTGACCGCTCCACTGTAGCTTTGCGCGGCTTTCTCTCATGTTTCACAGAAAACGGGACGACGGACATCTATCGACAGGTATCAAGTTCTCCGGCTGTTTCCCGGTACATCAGCATGGGGTCGGGGTCAACCACCCATGCTGTCACTCATCTTAAGGCAGCTGGAGGCCGCGCCGCGTTACCGCTTTCTCAGAGCTCGAGCCACCCTAAGCTGCCTATTGTCGCTTCCCTTCGACGTTACCCATCCGGCCACAGTCAATTGTACTTCCCTGGGGTAAACTAGCGTCCAGTTAATCGACTCGTTTCCACAAAGTTTTCATGTTGTGTGAATTACTTTAAAACCATCACCCGACATTAATTATTCCACTACGTCTGTACTATACCCTTGCGACCGAACCGCCAAATCTTTCCATCAGTAAATGGGTATGTTCTCAACTGACTCGGTTGTTTTAACCCCCTCCACTGACGGAATGACCCACTTCCCAATTCCGTATGTATAAAACCAATACGGACTTGTAGCTGTCACGCCTTTGCGCTTACTGCTACGTATTTTAACTGTAAATAGCTCAGTCCCAATGGTAAGAGGCAGTAGTGAATTCACGTAGTTAATATTTGAATCCAGCACAGCTGCCACAAGCTCAGCTCACTTTTACTCCACTCCTACCCTCGCCATTGCGCCACATTAACTAGGTGCTACGTGGACCTTGCTAAATTCACTTGCGTATACATTTTTGACCGTTACTCGCCAGTATTTACCTAATGAATAGTACACTCCTAACCGGACTATTTCCCTAAGAGCTGTGATGATTGAACGGGTTCGATCCACGGCCTACAGTGCCCTACAGTTCACACGGTAACACTACCTACCTGACCCACTTAACTTGGTAGTGAGCTTAGTATCCAATCATCACTGGTAGCAGCAGTGGATAATCCTATCAGCACGACGAGAGCAGCAGACTTACCGTCGAATCCTCCTGAAAATACTTGTAACTACGGTCGCCAGCTCTGAAGGAGCAAAAGAATAAATCAATTTTTGGCTCGTTTCAAAGTGAAATGGCTTGAGTTGAATTTAAACTTAATTCTGAATATTACTATTTCTGATCATTCTAGATGATTCTACAAAGCAAATACTCTCTCAATTTCTGCGAGTTGGCTTGGTAATTACTACCAAGACAGTTTATGCAACTTGGGTTAACAAAATTCTATCCTTCAACTTATTTAATGATTTTGGCTCTTACTCTTTGGACAATTGATACAGAATTAGTTAAGTGACTTTACTTGAAACGTTACTCAGAAAAATTTAAGTAACTATAAATAGGCGATTCATTCTGGTGTGACCATTCCTCTTTTCAACATTCTTATACGCTAAAGTATTCTACAACCAAAAGAATTGTAAATGAAAGAGGCGATGGTGGCCTCAGTCTGATTTCACTATACTATGTTTGAGGTTACTACACTTTACAATGAACAACATGCATCGTAATTTTACTCATTACTATATTCTGTCCTCTGCACTTGCATAAAAGAAAACCGGTACTCTCCTTTTACATGTATACAAAGTTCGACTTAACAATTGCAAGCAGTCTTGCCTTGGGTAGACGTGTCGGTGCTGGTGGTGAGATGCATGTGGCTAACGCAGCTCTTCACGCCTCATGCCCTTAATGGCGGCTGGAACTACGAGCTGTAGCACTCGTATAAGCTACTGCACGTCCACCATAAAATCTGGGCGCAGGAACTTACAATGAGCCCCAGTGGCATAGAGGCGGCTTCAACAACCATTCGTCGCGTTTTACTCCATAAACGGCGACGATATTCGCCTCTTCTCTGTTGCACAACCACTTTTGCGTGAGCACAGTTACGCATGTCCGATCACGTCAACACTCCCCAGGCCATTCCATTGTTCAGTCCCCGTGTCTCCAGCTACCCCTAGCTACGCTCGTATCACCAAGAGTGGGGGCGTTCCCCTACCACCTTTTTACCGAAATCGTTTAGTATTTAAGAATATTTATATTTACTACCCTGGAGTTCATAGCAGTCATAATAATTTACTACTAGCGCTTTACAACAGTAAATTATACAGTAATAACTTATAATTAACAAGAAAAAGAATACATTTGACTCTGAGAGCTTACTGCATTGTCTGACAGGTAGCGCTAATTCCCAGTTTCGCCAATAGATGGCATCAGGGTGCACTCCCTGGCAGTCTCACACAAGCGCGCCCGTTTCCGACGCGCGGGCTCCAAATTACTGTCAGCCCACCATCATTTCAGTTCCGTTACACCCTCTACAAGATGCATTGTGCCTTGTCAGTCATTTTTGTTCAGCCCTACTGTTCGCTCAACGTGAGTTAGGTGATCTTTAATGACTTCGTGTAAGAGGCATAGTTCTTACCATCTTACAAAAGTAGCGTCTGCGCGTGCGCAGTGCGGCCGTTCCTGGTGCGCGGGCCGGAGGACGCGGTGTCGCTGGCGGGGGGCGCGGTGCAGTTCACGTGCCGCGTGGGCGGCGACCCGCCCCCGGAGGTGCTGTGGCGGCGGACGGCGGGCGGCGGCTCCATGCCGCTGGGCCGCGTCCACATCCTGGAGGACCGCAGCCTGCGCGTGCAGGACATCACGCCCGAGGACGAGGGCGAGTACAGCTGCGAGGCCGACAACGCCGTCGGCTCCGTCACCGCCTCCGCCACCCTCACCGTGCACTGTGAGTACTCGTGTGAGCCACTCGTGTAAACCGCCAGTTCGCCGGTCTACAGTGGGAGCTATTTCTCTATGTAGGTGTAAGCTACACGTCGTATAGTCTGTCGGTAAACTGAAGAGCGAGCGAGCGAGCGAGTCCCCACTCTGCCTACCCAGCTACGTCACGAGGCGCTTCTACAGGCTGTTTCACAACTTAGTACCCGTCCTGCCGCGGCGCGCGTTTTAAATCTTTGTCGACGCCGTATACAGATACGTCCTGGCAGCGTTTATTTTTAGACAAATGCGTTAAGATCATAATGAATCCAAAAGACGATAGCTTCTTCCGAAACACAACATTATAGAGTAAGTAATATTAACGTAGGAACGGAAGTCAGGATTCTGCTACAAATACAGAACCGAATGCCTGTTCATGTGAATGTATGTACCCTCTACTGCTATTCGCAAAACGAATCCCGTATGGTGCAATCAATCTGTAGAATTTAAGCCTTGTTCTTACTTTATGTTTCTATTAAAAGCTAGAAATTTCCAGGTAAATCCCATTTTACGCTGTGTCTTACGTAAAACATCTTTCTGCCAAAGAAAATAATTTCTTTTTTTGACAGCAGTAAGCAATGTCCATAATGCCGTCATTATTTTTTTGTTTATGTGAAAGTCCTCCATCGTTTGTCGAATGACCGATTTTGTGAAACTGCCTATAACGAAGAGTTTCCTCCCAAAATTATCAGTTTTCCTTCGTGGCGGTTCCAGTAAACCACGCGGTTTATTTTCGCGTTTCTTCCTTATGTGTCCTATTGTGGCGAGGCTGACGTTTGCATAAATTGCACCCCTCTGATTGGGACTGGTAATATTAGCCCACAGTTCTTTTGTGCCACCTCTTTAACACATGATGATGTAACATTACAGACAATCGAACGCTCGTTACTCCATAAATACCTCCTCTTCTCCGTATTCTGCACATTTTCTTGCAATGCAGGGCGATTATCCATCACTTCCGGATACCGAAGTATATCAGTAAGCATACAAAATTAACTGTCTGACACTGGCAATTCAGATCCCACGAACAGAACGACGTGTATCACTGCTCGCTGATCTACACCGCTAGGCAGGTAACGGGCAACTGATTTTGGGTGCCCCTGTAGGCCAGTGGCAGGGTTCTTCTGGGAAAGGCCGCTTCCCCCACCCAAAAGCACTGCTCGCTCTTGAGTTTACAGACAGACTATAACCTTATCGATGATAAGACCTTCTGGTGATCTACATCTACAGGGTTATTACAAATGAGTGAAGCGATTTCACAGCTCTACAATAACTTTATTACTTGAGATATTTTCACAATGCTTTGCACACACATACAAAAACTCAAAAAGTATTTTTAGGCATTCACAAATGTTCGATATGTGCCCCTTTAGTGATTCGGCAGACATCAAGCCGATAATCAAGTTCCTCCCACACTCGGCGCAGCATGTCCCCATCAATGAGTTCGAAAGCATCGTTGATGCGAGCTCGCAGTTCTGGCACGTGTCTTGGTAGAGGAGGTTTAAACACTGAATCTTTCACATAACCCCACGCAAAGAAATCGCATGGGGTTAATTCGGGAGAGCGTCGAGGCCATGACATGAATTGCTGATCATCATCTCCACCACGACCGATCCATCGGTTTTCCAATCTCCTGTTTAAGAAATGCCGAACACCGTGATGGAAGTGCGGTGGAGCACAATCCTGTTGAAAGATGAAGTCGGCGCTGTCGGTCTCCAGTTCTGGCATGAGCCAATTTTCCGCGGGCTACGCGTGAAACTTGCCCGCACGCGTTCAACCGTTTCTTCGCTCACTGCAGGCCGACCCGTTGATTTCCGCTTACAGAGGCATCCAGAAGCTTTAAACTGCGCATACCGTCGCCGAATGGAGTTAGCAGTTGGTGGATCTTTGTTGAACTTGGTCCTGAAGTCTCGTTGCACTGTTATGACTGACTGATGTGAGTGCATTTCAAGCACGACATACGCATTCTCGGCTCCTGTCGCCATTTTGTCTCACTGCGCTCTCGAGCGCTCTGGCGGCAGAAACCTGAAGTGCGGCTTCAGCCGAACAAAACTTTATGAGTTTTTCTACGTATCTGTAGTGTGTCGTGACCATATGTCAATGAATGAAGCTACAGTGAATTTATGAAATCGCTTCAATCATTTGTAATAGCCCTGTACAACCATACTCCGCAAGCCACCTGACGGTGTGTGGCTGAGGGTACCTTGAGTACCTCTATCGGTTCTCCCTTCTACTCCAGTCTCGTATTGTTCGTGGAAAGAAGGATTGTCGGTATGCCTCTGTGTCGGCTCTAATCTCTCTGATTTTAACCTCATGGTCTCTTCGCGAGATATACGTAGGAGGCAGCAATATACTGCTTCACTCTTCGGTGAAGGTATGTTCTCGAAACTTTGACAAAAGCCCGTACCGAGCTATTGAGCGTCTCTCCTCTCCGTAACGCTTTCACGATTACTAAATGATCCTGTAACGAAGCGCGCTGCTCTCCGTTGGATCTTCTCTATCTCTTCTATCAACACTATCTGGTATGGATCCCACACTGCCGAGCAGTATTCAAGTAGTGGGCGAACAAGCGTACTGTAACCTACTTCCTTCGTTTTCGGATTGCATTTTCTTAGCATTCTTCCAATGAATCTCAGTCTGACATCTGCTTTACCAAGATCAACTTTATATGATCATTCCATTTTAAATTACTCCTAATGCGTACTCCCAGATAATTTATGGAATTAACTGCTTCCAGTTGCTGACCTGCTATTTTGTAGCTAAATGATAAGGGAACTATCTTTCTATGTATTTGCAGCAGATTACACTTGTCTACAATGAGATTCAATTGCCATTGCCTGCACCATGCGTCAATTCTTTGCAGATCCTCCTGCATTTCGGTACAAATTTCCATTGTTACAACCTTCTGGTGACAAACAGACCTCCCCACACACAGAAGGTCACAGTAGCGAACATCTTATTTTACAAATCAAGGAATATATTTTACCTGTCTTGAAAATGGAAAATTGTGTTAGTTTCCAGTGGCTTCTTCTCATATTTCAAAATGAATTTAATTTGTAATTTATTTTTGTTAATAGTTAATGCTAATACTATTGGATAATGCTTCACTTGATTTCACTGACTGATTACTGGCGTGTAGCAGAGTCGTAATGCAACAGACATACTACGAAATACGATACTGTCAAAATTTTCCAGATTGTAACACTTTTAAACGTGTATGGAATATTTCTTCCTAGGTACATGACCTTGTTGCACCTTGGAAAATGCTATTCACATTCGGAAAAGCCTTAATTTTCCACAATATTTTTTATAAGTTCAGAAGAAGACTGCAACAGATAAAAAGTCAATGCAAACATTCAAAAATGGAATACAAGGCTGGCTAGTGGCGGAAGTCTGAAAACATACATCAGTAACCCCTAACGACCTGAGATATGGACTTCGTCCTGTTCTCTTGGTCGTGGAGAAGTTCACCATTCTTGATCTTTCTTTCATGTTAGGAAGGGGAACCTCCCTGTCCCAGATTTCTCGCCATTCTCTATCTTCCTTTTCCGATGTGGCTTCCCGAGCACTGGAAGCGTGTGTCGTTGTGCCCCCAGCGCCGCCGTCTCTGACGCTGCGGCCAGCCGAGCTGACGGTCGAGCAGCGCCGCGACGCCGTGTTCGAGTGCTCGGCGTCGGGGAATCCCCGGCCGTCCGTCTTCTGGTCCGTGTCGGGGGCCAAGGCGCTGCTCTTCTCCGGAGCCTCCAACGGCCGCTGGGCCGCCTCCACCTCTCCCGAGGGCAGCGCGGTCCTCACCCTCCAGGTGAGTCCACCATTACACTACGAAAATCCACGGCTGCTGTGTATGCCACGCCCCCTGCTGCAGCTTGGACCGAAGGGAAGTTAGCAGTGATAACTGGGGGCAGCTAGTGTCACCCCTAGCGGACTATGTACGAACTAGTTCACAAACCTACAGAAGTAGCGCCTCTTTCGAAAAATGTGTGAAGTAGAAACCATTGATCTATATACGGTAACAAAAGTAGATGTGGGGTGGATTGACCTGTAGCGCTGCCCGAGGTCTAGGTTAGGTAGAAGTGTTACGGTCTGGTTGTGAGCTAGCGCAGCCAACCAATGTGAGCGGAAGAAAACTCGCTATGGCGACGGTCTGGTAATTACACGGAAGCCGCCGCGATTTAGTATGACCCCCTGGACACTACAAAAGGAGGGACATGTTTCTTAATAGGGTGTGTGATCACAACGAACGGCCATGCTTGCGCTCCAACGTGCTCCCACGCCGGCTACCTGATAGGTAAGGAGTTCTTGTGGTACAGCGATGTATTTCTCCACTGCTGGATAGATATTGGTCCTTGTGGACATGCTACGATGCATCTCTCCAGCGCTTCCCAAACGTCCTCGACGGTGTTTTATTCGGGTGAAGGAGGAGGCCAATAAATTCGTCGAAAACCCTCTAGTTCAAGAGCTCCTCCACTACATTGTTCAGTGCGGTAGCTCATTGTCATCCATAAAAATTAGAACAGAGCCAATTGTACCCCTGAAAAGACTCATATGGGGAAGGAGTATTGGGTCAGAACGTTAACCGTTGAGTGTGCTGTGTTCGAAGATCTGAAGGTCAATGTTGTTGTTGTTGTGGTCTTCAGCCAAATTCTGCCAGACTGGCTCTCAGACTCTCGAAATTCCAAACCAGTTGGAGGACCATAATGCTCCAAAGGTTGTTAATTGGAGAGAGATTTGGCGACATTGTGGATGAAGGTAGCGTTTGTCAACCATGAAGATAAGCAGTAGAAGCTCTCACTGTGCGTGGGAGGACATTATCAAGCTGAAATGTAAGCCCAGGATTGCTTGTCATGAAGAGCAACAAAACGGGGCGAAAAAAATGGTCGACTACCTCTCTGCTGTACGTTTACAGCAGATGATAACCAAACAGGTCTTGGTACGAAATGAAATGGCAGCCCAGACTATCACTCCTGGTTCAAATGGCTCTGAGCACTATGTGACTTAACTTCTGAGGTCATCAGTCCCCTAGAACTTAGAAATACTTAAAGCTAACTAACCTAAGGACGTCACACACATCCATGCTTGAGGCAGGATTCGAACCTGCGACCACAGCGGTCGCGCGGTTCCAGACTGTAGCGCCTAGAACCGCTTGGCCACCCCGGCAGGCCATCACTCTTGGCTATTGGGCCCTATGGCGGGCGACAATCAGGTTAGTATCCAAGAACTGCCTGGGGCATCTCCAGACACACCTTCAGCTTGCAATATCTTAGAATGGGGTAGCGTTGTCCTCAGTGATAGATCCCACTACGAACTGAGCCCTGATGACCGGAGATGTGTCTGTTGAATATATCATCCAAATTTTCTGAGATTTTAATTATTTATTTGTCTGTACCTGAACAATACATCTACCGACTTCAGTCCCCTTCCGATAATTCCTTCATGGTGCGTCTATTTTTTTTTTTTTTTTTTTTTTTTGCTTTAGTGTGTATAAGGAATTATGGAAAAATAATTTTGTGGTAAGGTCTTATGAGACCAAACTACTGAGGTCATAGGTCCCTAGGCTTACACACTACTTATTCTAACTTAAACAAACTTACGCTAAGGACGAGACACACACCCATGCCAGAGAGAGGACTACGACGGGGGGAGCCGCCTGGATCCTGACAAGGCGCCTCACGCTGCGCGGGGAGCAAAGTTTGTTGATATCTTCCATAAATCACACTGAAAGAACGCATACATACAGTTTTCAAAGTTTCGAACAACATCAAATATTGTCCGAACGTTTAAGTAATACAAAGCCACAATTAGATGTTACACAATACAATTTAATACTTAAACACAGTTTTTCATACGTATTGTGTGTAGATATAAAATAACATTGTCCATTCACGTTACACGTTGAAATCATACGTGGTTGTCTGCGTTACACCTTAAAAATCCGTAAGTGAATTGTTTATCTACCTTGAGGCCTTCACATGAAAATAAATACTGCTACACTTTTTAGGAATACAATATGAAAAAAATTTTTGATAACCATTTATTAATCTAACATATTAATAGTGTTTAAAAACAGCAAGCTTCATCATCTCCCAGTACCTACTGCACCCTACATCCTTCTGAATCTGCTTAGTGTATTCATCTCTTGGTCTCCCTCTAAGATTTTTACCCTCCACGCTGCCCTCCAATACTAAATTGGTGATCCCTTGATGCCTCAGAACATGTCCTACCAACCGATCCCTTCTTCTAGTCAAGTTGTGCCACAAACTTCTCTTCTCCCCAATCCTATTCAATACTTCCTCATTAGTTATGTGATCTACCCATCTAATCTTCAGCATTCTTCTGTAGCACCCCATTTCGAAAGCTTCTATTCTCTTCTTGTCCAAACTATTTATCGTCCATGTGTCACCTCCATACATGGCTACACTCCATACAAATACTTTCAGAAATGACTTCCTGACACTTAAATCTATACTCGATGTTAACAAATTTCTCTTCTTGAGAAACGCTTTCCTTGCCATTGCCAGTCTACATTTTATATCCTCTCTACTTCGACCATCATCAGTTATTTTGCTCCCCAAATAACAAAACTCCTTTACTACTTTAGGTGTCTCATTTCCTAATCTAATTCCCTCAGCATCACCCGACTTAATTCGACTATATTCCATTATCCTCGTTTTGCTTTTGTTGATGTTCATCTTATATCCTCCTTTCAAGACACCGTCCATTCCGTTCAACTGCTCTTCCAAGTCCTTTGCTGTCTGTGTCAGAATTACAATGTCATCGGCGAACCTCAAAGTTTTTATTTCTTCTCCCTGGATTTTAATACCTACTCCAATTTTTTTCTTTTGTTTCCTTTACTGCTTGCTCAATATACAGATTGAATAACATCGGGGAGAGGCTACAAACCTGTCTCACTCCCTTCCCAACTACTCCTTCCCTTTCATACCCCTCGACTCTTATAACTGCCATCTGGCTTCTGTACAAATTGTATATAGCCTTTCGCTCCCTGTATTTTACCCCTGTCACCTTTAGAATTTGAAACAGAGTATTCCAGTCAACATTGCCCACGAAACAATAGGCCGCCCCCCCCCCCTATCACCTGGACCAACATAACGATCACATTCGACAATGTTCCCATGGGGCACCACGTTTTCTGATTTCTCTCCACATGATAATACATAGAGAATCACTACTCACACTGAGCCTGTTCTCCCTCAAGAACAACGCGCGACTCTACTACCCACTGGTCCTTTCCCTAAGCTCTGGGCACCTTCGCAAAACGTTTCGCCGATGTGCGGTGTCAACAGAACACTACGTACTGCTCGTCGGGCAAAGAGACCACCCCAATGCAGTCTTTGCCCCACTGTGGAGCGTCAGACTGGGCGCCGGGCAGTGGCTCCGTACACTTTCCCGGCGTAATAATGGTTGATATTCATGTCGGGTCTCCAGCCGGAACACACCGTCATCTTGACACAATATTTCGGCGTTCCATCTGGCCGCAATCTTCGGTTGAGAAAACCGTCGCACTAACTCGCCCGAACCGAAATCAAACATGCCGCGGCGGCTCCTTTACATACCGACCGTAGGTCCACGGCGAGTGCGCGAACATAACTGCCCTCTAACGCAAGGCATAACAGCGCATCGTAGGTGAAAGCTCGCGGAGACGATAAATCGATATCAAACACTAGTGACAGCTTTTGATGGCCGGAACAAAGACCGTTGTTTTTTAATGTCAAACAAAACAGCCGGCAGCGGTGGCCGAGCGGTTCTAGGCGCTTCAGTACGGAACCGCGCGACTGCTACGGTCGCAGGTTCGAATCCTGCCTCGGGCATGGATGTGTGTCATGTCCTTAGGTTAGTTAGGTTTAAGTAGTTCTAAGTTCTAGGGGACTGATGACCTCAGATGTTAAGTCCCACAGTGCTCAGAGCCATTTGAACAAAACAGAGTCCCAACTCTTACTTAAAGGATGCCCCCTTACCTCTGTTTATAATATTGTCCGACAGCCGGACTTCAATGGCGGTCCCAGTACCACGAAGCAGGCGCGACCACTTGTGTCTCATCGTACATTTAATGTCCTTTAGTAAGACAATGTCCCGCAACTGCAGATTTTTGTGGCTGAAATAAACGCGTGTGGCGATGGTGCTGCATGCATCGATCCTGCACCGTACGAATCGATTGTTCAATATAGGCTTTCCCGCAATGGCCCATTAGGGCGATTTGCATCCAAAATCCTGTACAAGATGATGGGTAAGAACATCATTTATTATTAAACACTGACGTGCCAACTGAAGGTTGTCACGTTTTTTGACACTAATTTTAAGTGAGTATGTAATGATAAAGAAAACTGAGAAGTCACTTTTACGTTAAGTTTGTCACTAAATTTTAAAAAAGGCAATCGAGTAATGATTTGAAAATATTCACTTAAACTGTATGTTACTATTGAACTTCGTTACGTGAACAATGACTTTCAGAGACATTAACATAACGTCATCAAAGAAATTTAGAGAAAGGCAAGCACTTTTTACTTTGCATTTACTTAATTTTCAAACTGGATTTCATATTATTGTCTGAACCACTGAGCCTTTTTTTTTTTTTACTGACTTGAACAGAATTAAATACTAGAATACGTACCAGACCAAACAGCCATATGCTCCGAGCTATATGTAAATTAAATAAAACTTCCGCACTCTTAAATTGTGCATTTTCTTTAGATTTTTTTCCAGTGATAGATTCTCAAACTTCGGTTAGCAGATAAGGAAAAAAAGGGAACAAGGACGCTGCTTGGTAACAATGTCGGGGCAATGAGGACACAATCGCCCTGAATTTAACTGATTATTATTTAAATAAAGTTCATTAATCAGATCACGTTCAGTTGTGCTGCTGGGTTAGCTGTTAATACTTTGTACCAATGAACAGTCTTACTTCAGTGCAGTGCGTGCGACGAAACTCGGAACCGACGACGAATCTGTGTTGCTGGAACTGCTGCTGTTGTTGAAGACGGTAGCATCTTGTGGGGCCACGGCTAATTACAGGAACGGGCAATCGTAATTAATACAGCCTCTTCCGCCCGTCCACTGTCCTTCCTCCTGCTACTAGTCACCTGGCCGGAGCGCGTACATGATGCCGCCGAAATGGTACTCTCTACTGCGAGGGCGTTAACACCACCTGTGGCGTCTTCTGTCATCGTCCAGCGCGTGACATGCTCGGTTGCTTGGAAGTACAGTGCTGCGAAACTTTCCCGCTGGACGCCAGAGACGCTGTACACAAGCAACATCTTCGACCATAGATACTAGTAGACTGGCCTTGCTGTGCAGAAGCTGTGGGGCTGGTGTGGCTCCAACTTAAATCACATGACTGTTGGCAAAACGTGGCGGGATTTCAAATCAGCGGTCTGCCATCCTATGTTTGTTCGAATTTTACCCACTTTTCTTAATTGACTGCCAAACGCTTCCAATCAAAACTACTTTTTTATTTGTGAAAAATTATGCCAGAACTACATTTGACCTGGATTTGTTCAAAGTACTATTTATAAAATCCAACAAATACATCGGTGGGCAGCGGGACGAAATTACTATAAACGTCGTTAAAATTCTTTTCAACAGTAAAAGTGGGCTCGTGTCAAAACTTTAAACATTGTATTCGCCACATTTCGAGCTCTAGTCACTTATAAAAGAAATTGGCTATGGGAATTATGTCAACTATAGGTGTCAAAATTGTTTACTTTAGGAGCAGGTCCATTTTAGAGTATCAATTTTAGGTGCACTTCAAAGGTTCAGTTCCCACTATTTTTACAAGAGTTTAAACTATCAGTTTAAAAAAAAATGTTATTTTAGATGAAAGATGGGACTTTGCAGTTTCAGAAAGTAATTTTGGAGTCTAGGTTTAAAAATGACAGACACTGTAAATACAAATTATAGATATACACTGTAATTAATAACAATGCTATCAAAACACTTCTCCACGAAGTGCTTCGAGCAAAGGCGCGTATGTGCAGATGGCTTAAAGTTTTTCCGTTTCAGGGCCTGTATCCAAAGCTGCCTTTGGTTTTCATCCTTAGTGAACCTATGAGTAGGAACGAGAAACGATTATACTTACTTCAGTAACCGAATTATCACAGATACTTTCCAAAATGTAATGTGAGTCTGACTTTACAGGCATCACTTTCAACACTTTAATTTACGTGATACTCTATTTCAAGTGTAAAAAACGTATAAAAGTCAATTCAGCAAATTTCAATAAACGCATCTGCACTATCATAGAAACACTTACACGTGAAATGTAATGCCATTTCCCCGACAAAACGCTGAGTACAGCCATAAGCGCAACACGAAACAACCATTTTTTGCCAACATTCACGTGACTTCAGCCCAGATGTGTTGGAGCCACGAAAATGACGTCAGGGCCAGTCTATTATATTTATGGTCGAAGAGCAACATTTGTTCTGTGTTGTTGGTTTTCTGTTCCACGTTCTACCCCGTGGCGAAATCGTGAATCCAAGTGTGTTAGATACGGAATAATTTACCGTACTGAACTTTTCTCACGCCTTCGCACGAGTTATCGGTTGCAGTGTATTACTGTCTGTTCCGACCGCAGGATTTCGTTAATAAATTATTCCATCAAGCTGAGACAGCTTACTTCTCTTACTCAGCCTACAAGCACACGCAGATGTTAAACCGTCGATCGCGGTAATTAAACCGTTACCGACACCACCGTTCCACACACTACAAGCGCTGGAACCCGTCTCCCGCTCTCTCCGCGCGCTCTACGCAACAACCCCAAACCCAAAGATTTTACAACGCACAACCATTGCTATTATCGTTGCTAGTCGATGCAAATAACAATTCCTTCGGCTTTTTCCATAGAGTAAATATCTCTGGAGTGAGCATTCACATGCGCAGAACCATGGAGGTATAAGGAGGGGAGATGGCACTATGGCCGTCTGCTGTACGTCTGTTTGAAGCCGGTGGGCGTGGTCGGCCGCCATGTTTGATTGGTCAAAACAGTGACAGAGCTCTTGTTAGAATTGCGTGTTCTTCATATTTAACGTTATGTCTGCGAAATAATTTCAGATGATGAGTGTTACAATGTTTACATGCATAACACAACGTCAGAATAGCTTTTTCAGGTGTTTTCGTTTTGTTTTTAATGCGTTTTTGCCCCAGCAATACAACTGATTTGGTCTCGTTAACTTAAGTGTTTCTTTTGGATACGAACTTCGAATGATGAAAAATAGCAGCGTACAAAGCTCTTTTCAAACTCAAATCACCTTTTACTGTATTTATGTCGATGTAAACTGAAAGCAAAACCCGAAAGCTATGCTAGTTTACATACCGCATGTGTCGAGAAAAATAAGCATATGATAGTGCTTTGGTGAATGTCACCACAGCAAACTTGTACAAGTACACACAATGGGATTTTCAGTACCATTGTAGTTTAAACATCTGAACACTATGAAATCACAACTGTTGCTCTGTGTGTGATTATTAATAGCACAATAGGCCTACATGTCAGATGATAATTAGGAAACCTTCCTTTAGTGTATAAGTCAATACATGTCATTAAGTAGCAGTTTTGATACTAATCATGAACTGTTAAAGAAATCTCAATTACACAAATTTGTGTAAAGGACAACACTGTTATTAAAATCACCAATAGTTAAATTAGGATGCCCTGCAAACATGCACGCTCAAATTTCAACCTGCAAGTCAAGCTAAACACTTGCTGATGATAAGTACATATGTGCAATAGTCTTAAATTTCACTGCAATGTATAAAACATAATGGAAAAGAGCAAGGCACCTTGACTGTTTTAACCTACCTCTGTTTTTTATTTGCTTCAATGTTGGATAAAGCAAAATATCTTAAACCAGTGGTACACTTTGAACCATTTCTTGCACATAGCATTTAACTAGTATTACATTTACACAATATTTTTTTATCACTCACCTTTTACAATTACTGTAACACACTGCAGACTTCCAGGGGATAAAGTTGCAAAAGTAAAGGATAAAATAGGAGAGAAACAATAAATGGCATACTATGATGTTTTGTACTTTTCAACTCACTACAACACATTTTAAAGTACAAATTATCAAGCTGTGTTCTTGCATTATCAAATCGTCAGTGTTTCAATCTCATAGCTTATCCACTAACATTCCGTATAATCTTATATGTGAAGTGTGGGGCTAACAATTTTTGGAAAAGTTATAAATAATGTAGTTTTGAGAAACATTTTAATCTCTTGGGATATGGTACAATATTAATATTGACATTTGGGTTACAACAAAGCACTTACATACATATGTTTAATGTCCTCAGGTTACATAATATGTTTTGTGCCAATAACAAGACAATTATATCAGGACAGTGTTATAACAAATGTAAAAATAAGTATGAAATGGGCTTTTTAATATTATGTATCTATCAGAACATTAAGTAGTATGGCTAGAACTTGTGATAAAAAATCCCAAGGAACAATGTGAAGGGAAAAAAAACACACACACACTTTCAGATCACAGCTGTGTATCATAGGAGTGGTCCAATTTCCTGGATCAATTTACAAATGAGCCCTTGAAAGCCTTAGTGGTGTGAGTCAAGAAACACAATTTTCCTTCTGAAACCACGATACTCTCATTATAATGAACTCCATTACTAAATGCAGTACTCTTTAAACTACATATAGCTACACATTAAGGTAATCATTTCATCATCAAAATACACGTCACAAATAATAATTGACCAGCCCTTTACAAAATTCACAATGGCTATATATACCCTGGCGAAGAAACTGTTTAATGCACTACCACCAGAAGCACACACTACCTCATTAAAATACTTCAGAAATGTTCTCCAAAAGGGGGTAAAGCTTTCATATGTACCCTCAAACACAGCTTTAAAAGGGAAAATTAAATAACATAGAGGAAAGAAGTGTGGAAAGCAAAGTTCACAAATTTATTGACCTTTAAAAAGAACCAATTTGGTGTATGCTGTTCTCAATTTTTTTTTCATGGAGTGAATCTGTTACACATTTTGCAGCATGTTTCTGACGTGTCAGCAGGTACCTTTTCGCAATAGCTTTGATCAGCAGTACCAAGTGATTATCTAATGGGTGCTGATCCTTCATGTGCTCTCCCAATTCTTCAAACACAGGCTTGAACAGAAAAGTACCAAGTACCTCTGACACACATTTAGTATTAAGATCTTTCACAGGAATCCTCCTATTTCCAGCACTGTATTTTCTAAATGCTTTTTCAGAACACATACAAATGTCCACAACATCGTCAGATGGTGAAATCAAACCACCTCTACTCTTTCTGTGTATAAGAGAATAGGCAGTATGACTCCCTTCCCCTCGCAACACTGACAAGCATGTTTCACACTGTAAAGTTCTCTCTAGGTGACGAACCACAAATCCTGAAATATAAACAACAATATGGGTTGCCACTTCAGAGAGAATCATTTCAGCTTCAACGTAATCATGATCATGGCTCACCAAATGGGTTTCCATATCTAATAATTGCCTACGTTCAGTGGTGAAATTAATTTGTTGTTCTATAGTCTGACCACTGTACGTCAAAATAGGGATCTCTTCCAGGGCTATACAATTGCCTCGGTCTGATTCACGAATTTCATTGTGAATCAGGAGTTTCTTATAGGCAGATATGAACTGTCGAGCTGTTGGATTGTTATTCCATCCACCACGACTACGGATTGCACTAAAAAACATCTCCAAATGATCTTGGGAACACATATAAATGGGGAGGAACTTCAACAAAGTTGCAGAGGATTGTGGTCCAAGCTTTGTATATAGGTGCAAGACACTAGAAATACACACTAGGAAGCCAATGAAACCTGTTTTCCTGTTACTGTCCACAACTCTTTGTCCCTGACACACAGTAAGTGTTTTGATGTATGCCTGAGCTTCCATTAAAAATCCTTTAACAACCTTGAAATTGTGAACATTCAGAGGCCGCTTCCACTTATTCTGCAGAAGGCTTCTGGAATTTAATATATCAAACAGGCAGTTGAATATCCTTATAAATTTTATTGTAGCAGAAGCATCTTCAAAGCCTGGTATCTTCATATCGCAGCAGTACTGCATTGCGTCTGCCACGGAAGTGCTGAGCAGCTGCGCTGCTAACCTAACTTTCATTTTTATTCACAAAATTGATGTGGCTACTCGTAATGCTGTTGCCTAAGTGGAGACCTTCTTTCACTTGTAACTTATGCAGTAGTTCAAATAGGTACCATGAAATTACATTACCTTGCCCATCCCAAAAATGTTTTCTCTCCCCTAATGCATTTCTTACAAATTTTAGCATATGGAGTGGATCTAACAGAAATGCAACTTCAAAATTGTTACCCTGAACAAAAAAGGTGATCTTTAATCCATCAACGTCAGTATTGCACCCCAAGCATTTGGCCATAGACATACTGGAGGCACAACCGTCACACGAGAGAGACACTACTTGAATGCCACTGGCACTGGCAAGGCTAATGCATTGTTTAACCAAATGAGCTTTCTGCTCCCCTGTCAATCCACATGTCAAAAAATACCCTACTGGTAGCTTCCATGACCCATTAATTGCAACTAACATTAATACAAAGGCCTCTTTAGCTACAGGTAAACTATCTATACCAACAGAGGACCCCATATCTATGTATCCATAATACTGTGTTCCATCAAATTCTATGTGTTGCCTGATTGCAATTTCATCCATTAACAAACTGCATAGAATTTTATTAGTCTGGTCCTGATGAGAAGCTTTTGATTTTATAATGGCAAATGCCTCCGTGGTAAAGCCAGGAGCACCATCCACACCCTGGTACCACCTTGCTAATGTTCTTGGATGTGGCAGACACGTGTCGTAGCAGCGTCTATCATATTTATACGCTTGTGGGGAATAAAAGTTTAAAGTAAGAGCAAACGAACATAGCTCAGGGCTGTAAGTTCTAGGTACACTCTTACAGTTTGCCTTTGCTGCCTGTCGTTGCAATAGCTGCTTGTGCATTCCAGGTATGCTTGCAATAACACTTAAACTGTCTTCATCCACAAAACGTTTTTTTCTCAGTTCTTCCATCACTGTACTCAAACATGCCACTTTTTTTTTTTAAACGGCGTTTGGATTGCTGAAGAACTTTGACTTTCTTCCTGTAATTTTCATTTTTTGTCAGCAGCACAGACACATCCCTCTTAAGGTTCCTCACAATTGGTGTTTCTTCAGGATTTACATTCAATGGTGTGGTGGGAATAGCAGGATGAGAAGCTTCAGCCTGAAAGCCACTGGTAGTGGCTTCATCTTGAGTTCTGCATGTAGCAGTTAAATTAACTGTACATTTTGATGTCTGCTGTCTTTGTGTTGGTGGTCGTCTCTTCTTCTGTTCCTACAGAAAACAAAGATTGAAAACAAATAAAAACTCTTCAATTACACCTTACAGCCTACTTACAATTATTTGCATTTCATAATGCATTTACAATGTTTGTAGTTTCTGATTGGACTTGTTACTATTTATTTGCACTACAATGACAGTACAGAAACACCTGTGGATGTGAGAGGGTAAGAAACCTGCCTTTATGAAAAGCTGCATAGGGGGGGGGGGGGCGATGTACTTTCAATGGTATGTTTTGAAATAGTAGCAATATATACGTGAACATATGATACATTAGACAAACTATCTTACACAATTAAGCACTTTTTTCTAATTGATAATTTGTCACTGCCCATAACAAGAGTAAATGCAATGCTGTTACTGTGGCATTTATCTAGTGTTCTTTCACTACAGACACCAATGCTTACTGGTGTGAAACTATTATCAAAGAATACTGATTCGACTTGTTGAATTTTCCAAAATGGATGATTAAGTAATTAGCGACCGAAAAAAGTAAAATTAAATATGACAAAGAGGAAGAGCAGATTAAGACAGTTATAACTTGACTTAATGCCTAAAGTCTTATGACAGAGAAATAAAATTACACAAAACACACAAACTCTCTTGATAAAAATAGAAATTTACGCCCGAAAATGTGATAAAACTATGAAAATATTGTTACATGGATTAATCCCACTGTAATCCGCACATGTTGTTGGTTATAGACAAAAACACAACTAAAATTAGAGGCCTAATTAAAACATTCATACTTTCTGGCATTGTACGTTTATTTCCTAGTTTTACAGGAATTCAGAATCAATGTGCTGATTTCACGTAGATTACCTTTTGTAAGTGAGGTGGAAAGGCAGGAAAAATTGATGGTACAGCATTTTCCCTGATCCGAACACTCGAAACTGAAGTTCGGTCAATATCTTCTTCTCGAAAATGCTGGGAACATATTTTGCTCCATTTGTTAGGTATCCAGTCTTTCCTTCTTACCATATGAACCCACAGAGCCCTACGAGCTTCATTGATCGGAAATCTGAAATAAAATAAGAAGAAAACAGTTTCACAAAACGTAAAAAAGGCCGCACATCTCACGAATATAAACGACAATATTTTACGAACGGGGCCACTTACGCATGGAACGTGATTCCTTTTAACTTGGTAGCACTATTCCAACGGTTAGTACACCCGTAAACAACGCAAACCGGCATTTTCAAATGAAAAAACCTTCAGCAGCTCTACACAGTAGCACAATCGGAAACAAGTCTTCTGACCAAACTGCAATGGCGGAGCTCGGTTTCTGTCGGCTTCAAGTTTGTGACGTCATGGCATCTCCCCTCCTTATACCTCCATGCGCAGAACAGCTTTTGTGTTGTCAACATACATTGCCGGCCTGGTCACGTGTTCTCGGGACGTCGTGTGTTTATCCATATAGCGCTCTGCATATTTAGAATGCCACTACATCCCTAGTACAGACGGATTCTTTTCGAACGTGTCGTGGATTATTATTATTATTATTAGTCGTAAAGCTCCCAACATGGAAGACGCTAAGTAAAGATGGTTCACTTCTGGGACTTCTTATTCTTCTTGTTTGCCCACCAGGTCTTCATTCTTTGCGAGAATTCAGCTTTTCTTTCTTCGCTCCATTTTGTTCCAGTTCTCGGCGCTTTTGTCTCTGGTTTGACCTCCCATTTGTCAACTTTAAGTTTGAAATTGTTTCTTTTATTCATGTCTTCAGTAGTAATGTTGGCTAATTCCAGATCTTTCTTTACATTTTTGATCCATTCTCCTCCATTAACAAGGGATGCTACGTATCTTACTATTCTTTTTGTAAGTCTGTGATCGGGAAGTCTCATTATGTGGCCATAGAATTTTAGACGCCTCTTCCTCATGTCTATCTCTATGTCGTGGATTATTTATATATGTTGCGCAGACATTTTAACAGTATCCATTTGATACCGGGAATAAACCAGCTACGTAACTTTTAAGGGCAAGTGATATTACATCCTGCTTCTTTGCGATAGGTGTCACAGTTCAGATGCACTCGATTTTTGGTAGTTTTCGGTATGATACGGCACTTTATAGAATTACAGAGCCTGACGTACATTTTTGCATTGATAGTCTTGCAAAACGACTTGACAGTACGCTAGTACTTTTGCAAGTGTCTGAAAAACACCGAATTTGCCACACATTAGCGATTATACCCCTGCTAACTCGTCCTTTTTTTCTGCTATTTCTGCGTATTTATTTTCTCTCTTTTGCGACCTAAAGCACAATTTTTCTTGCTGGTGTCACTTTGAAGTAATTATTTAACACATTTTACATACTTTCTCCCAGTTTATTAAATAAATAGTAGACTGCGTAATCTATATACATAATCGACAAGTTACTGATAAATGCATGGAGGATAGTATTTGTTGAAACAACTAACCATTCCCTTTCCTGTTCCACTAGCAAATTTACGAGAGGAAGCGACTGTTTGTAAGCTTTTGTACGAGCCGTAATATCTATTACATAGTCATAAAATCGTAGAAAAATAGGTCTACAGAATCAAGCGTTAACTATAATGGGTCTTGAAATTTTTAAACATATACAGTGTCTCTTAATAATTTTATAACTATAATTAGAGCTACATGGTATGTATCCATGAAAAGTTACTATCCCTCCTTTCACATATTTCTCTTTGCATCCGTAGCAACAACAGTAATTCACCATCGCTATTACACTATCAAGAAAGGGTGAAACACAACAAAACTCATGATATTATAAAATTCATACGCTGCAGAAAGCACACACGCACAGCGAAGTCCCGAAAACACGTGACAATCCTGGTTTAATGTTGATAACATGCGCAGAACGCAATGCTCAATCCAGAGATAATTACTCTATGGCTTTTTCCCAGAGCTTATCAATTTGACAGTAAAACACAGATAAATACACTACTGGCCATTAAAATTGCTACACGACGAAGATGACGTGCTACAGACGCGAAATTTAACCGACAGGAAGATGATGCTGTGATATGCAAATGATTAGCTTTTCAGAGCATTCACACAAGGTTGGCGCCGGTGGCGACACCTACAACGTGCTGACACGAGGCAAGTTTCCAACCGATTTCTCATACACAAACAGCAGTTGACCAGCGTTGCCTGGTGAAAGTTGTTGTGATGCCTCGTGTAAGGAGGAGAAATGCGTACCATCACGTTTCCGACTTTTATAAAGGTCGTATTCTAGCCTATAGCGATTGCAGTTTTATCGAATCGCGACATTGCTGTTCATCCGATGACTGTTAGCAGAATATGGAATCGGTGGGTTCAGGATCCCAACGGCCGCGTATCACTAGCAATCGAGATGAGAGGCATCTTATCCGCATGGCTGTAACGGATCGTGCAGCCAGATCTCGATCCCTGAGTCAACAGACGGGGACGTTTGCAAGACAACAACCATCTGCACGAACAGGTCGACGACGTCAGCAGCAGCATGGACTATCATCTCGGAGGCCATGGCTGCGGTTACCGTTGACGCTGCATTACAGACAGGAGCGCCTGCGATGGTGTACTCGACAACGAACCTGGATGCACGAATGGCAAAACGTCATTTTTTCGGATGAATCCAGGTTCTGTTTACAGCATCAAAATGGTCGCATCCGTGTTTGGTGACATCGCGGTGAACGCACATTGGAAGCGTGTATTTGCCATCGCCATACTGGCGTATCACCCGGCGTGACGGTGTGGGGTGCCATTGGTTACACGTCTCGGTCACCTCTTGTTCGCACTGACGGCACTTTGAACAGTGGACGTTACATTTCAGATGTGTTACGACCCGTGGCTCTACCCTTCATTCGATCCCTGCGAAACCCTATATTTCAGCAGGATAATGCACGTCCGCATGTTGCAGGTCCTGTACGGGCCTTTCTGGATACAGAAATACATCACATTCTCCAGATCTCTCACCAATTGAAAACGTCTGGTGAATGGTGGCTGAGCAACTGGCTCGTCACAATACGCCAGTCACTAATCTCGATGAACTGTGGTATCGTTTTGAAGCTGCACGGGCAGCTGTACCTGTACACGCCATCCAAGCTCTGTTTGACTCAATGCCCAGGCGAATCAAGGCCGTTATTACGGCTAGAGGTGATTGTTCTGGGTGCTGATTTCTCAGGATCTGTGCTCCCAAATTGAATGAAAATGTAATCACATGTCAGTTCTAGTATAATACAGGGTGATTCAAAAAGAATACCACAACTTTAGGAATTTAAAACTCTGCAACGACAAAAGGCAGAGCTAAGCACTATCTGTCGGCGAATTAAGGGAGCAATAAAGTTTCATTTAGTTGTACATTTGTTCGCTTGAGGCGCTGTTGACTAGGCGTCAGCAATTGTTTCGTTTCAAAGATTGCGTTTACTGATGAAGCAACTTTCCACACTAACGGGAAAGTCAACCGTCACGATGTCTGTATATGGGGCACTGAGAATCCGCGGGGAACAACTCAGTATGAACGTGACTCGCCTAAGGTGAACGTTTTCTGTGCCATTTCAGCCAATAAAGTTTTTGGTCCCTTTTTCTTCGAAGGTGCTACTGTAACTGGACTACAGTATCTGGAGATGTTAGAGAATTGGCTGTTCCCTCAGCTCGAACAAGAAGCACAACAATTGATATTTCAGCAGGATGGAGCGCCACCACATTGGCACTTATCTGTCCGTAACTACCTGAACGTCAACTACCCGAGGCGATGGATCGGCCGCCAGGCAGCCCGTGACAGAGCACTTCATCACTGGCCTCCAAGAAGCCCTGATCTTACCCCCTGCGATTTTTTCTTATGTGGGTATGTTAAGGATATGGTGTTTCGGCCACCTCTCCCAGCCACCATTGATGATTTGAAACGAGAAATAACAGCAGCTATCCAAACTGTTACGCCTGATATGCTACAGAGAGTGTGGAACGAGTTGGAGTATCGGGTTGATATTGCTCGAGTGTCTGGAGGGGGCCATATTGAACATCTCTGAACTTGTTTTTGAGTGAAAAAAAACGTTTTTAAATACTCTTTGTAATGATGTATAACAGAAGGTTACATTATGTTTCTTTCATTAAATACACATTTTTATAGTTGTGGTATTCTTTTTGAATCAGCCTGTATATTTGTCCAATGTATACCCCTTTATTACTTGCATTTCTTCTCGGTGTAGCAGTTTTAATGGCCAGTAGTGTATTTTCGTGCTCGATCTGTGTTCAGTTTTTGACGGGTTATCCACTGGGCCGTTTTACCATTAATTCTGACAAGGGAACATCCCCATCGCACCCCCCTCAAATTTAGTAATAAGTTGGCACAGTGGATAGGCCTTGAAAAACTGAACACAGATCGATTGAGAAAACAGGAAGAAGTTGTGTGGCACTATGAAAAAATAAGCAAAATATACAAACATGAGTAGTCCATGCGTAAGATAGGCAATATTAAGGGGAATGTATGTGAGGCGAGGAGATCGGTGGTCCTGTGGTTAGCGTGAACACCTGCGGAACGAGAGGTCCTTGGTTCAAATCTGCTCACCACTGAAAATTTTGCTTTCTTTATTTTCGCAAAGTTACGATCTGTCCGTTCGTTCATTGAAGTCTCTGTTCACTGTAATAAGTTTAGTGTCTGTGTTTTGCGACCGCACCGCAAAACCGTGTGATTAGTTGACGAAAGGACGTGCCTCTCCAATGGGAACCGAAAACATTTGATTGCAAGGTCATAGGTCAACCGATTCCTTCACAGGAAAACACGTCTGATATTTTGTATACGACACTGGTGACAGCATGTGCGTCACATGACAGGAATATGTTGTCGACCCACCTAACTAGTACACTTGGCGAATGGGTGAAAAGTTTCTTCTAGCTTGCCCGATTTAGGTTTTCTTGTGGATGTAATAATCACTCCAAAAAAAGTGATGAAAAGATAAGAGTTTTTCACATAAACTGAAAATAAAAAGTTGAAATTTTCGGTCGAGGGCAGATTTGAACCAAGGACCTTTCGTTCCGCAGGTGTTCACGCTAACCACAGGACCACAGAGCTCCTCAACTGACATTCCCCTTAATATTGCCTATCTTACGCATGGACGACCCAGTTTGTATATTTTCCTTATTTTTTCATAGTTCCACACAACTTCTTCCTGTTTTCTCGATCGATCTGTGTTCAGTTTTTCAAGGCCTATCCACTGTGCCAACTTATAACTAAATCTGAGGGGGGTGCGATGGGGATGTTCCCTTGTGAGGGGGTCGCGACGGGTAGCTTCCTTCGGCCGCAGCAGGTAATGTGTCCCAGCTATAAGTTACCGCTCGCCGAGTGTACCGCAGCGCCGAGTGTACGTGTGGCGCGGCGCGCTGCCGGCAGGGCGCGACCCGCAACGACTCGCGCAGCTGGGTGACGTGCTCGGCGGTGAACGCGGCCGGGTCGGCGGTGGCGCGCGCGCGGCTGCGCGTCGTGGCGCCGGAGGACCTGCCGCCGCCGGTGATCGCCCTGGGGCCCGCCAACCAGACGCTGCCCGTGCAGTCGGTGGCGCTGCTGCCGTGCCGCGCCGCGGGCAGCCCGCCGCCCGTGATCACGTGGTACCGCGACGGCGCGCCCGTGCTGCCCGGCCCGCGCGTCAACGTCTCCGCCTCCGGCACGCTGCAGATCAACGGTGCGTAAGCCTCGCCCCTGCGCTCCGTGCTTGTCACGTCGATACACTTTCCTTTCCCACATCATTACTAACGCACATTGTAACCTGCCCCTCGACTTCTCAATTTTTTGCTTCCTGGCTCATGCTACTTCTTCTCCCTTCACGGATGAGGCCTATCGACCTGTTACATCTTTTAACTAGCCGTCCTTAGTCCCTCTTTCCTTTGGATTTGTACTGTAAAGCCATTTCTCGAATTCCTTTTTTCTTCTCTTCTTTCCAGATGTGCCCTGTACTTTCATTTACCATTTTTTTAAGGGGCTCCGGAACGCCCTATACTTGCAATGTTAAAATAACGCTTATAAATTACATCTTTCCTCACAAAGTACGAGGGCAGTTCAATAAGTAATGCAACACATTTTTTTTCTCGGCCAATTTTGGTTGAAAAAACCGGAAATTTCTTGTGGAATATTTCGTCTCGTATAGTTTCATTGACTTCCGACAGGTGGCAGCGCTGTACGGAGCTGTTAAAATGGCGTCTGTAACGGATGTGCGTTGCAAACAACGGGCAGTGATCGAGTTTCTTTTGGCAGAAAACCAGGGCATCTCAATTATTCATAGGCGCTTACAGAATGTCTACGGTGATCTGGCAGTGGACAAAAGCACGGTGAGTCGTTGGGCAAAGCGTGTGTCATCATCGACGCAAGGTCAAGCAAGACTGTCTGATCTCCCGCGTGCGGGCCGGCCGTGCACAGCTGTGACTCCTGCAATGGCGGAGCGTGAGAACACACTCGTTCGAGATGATCGACTGTCTGATCTCCCGCGTGTGGGCCGGCCGTGCACAGCTGTGACTCCTGCAATGGCGGAGCGTGAGAACACACTCGTTCGAGATGATCGACGGATCACCATCAAACAACTCAGTGCTCAACTTGACATCTCTGTTGGTAGTGCTGTCACAATTGTTCACCAGTTGGGATATTCAAAGGTTTGTTCCCGCTGGGTCCCTCATTGTCTAACCGAACACCATAAATAGCAAAGGAGAATCATCTGTGCGGAATTGCTTGCCCGTCATGTGGCTGAGGGTGACAATTTCTTGTCAAAGATTGTTACAGGCGATGAAACATGGGTTCATCACTTCGAACCTGAAACAAAACGGCAATCAATGGAGTGGCGCCACACCCACTCCCCTACCAAGAAAAAGTTTAAAGCCGTACCCTCAGCCGGTAAAGTCATGGTTACAGTCTTCTAGGACGCTGAAGGGGTTATTCTGTTCGATGTCCTTCCCCATGGTCAAACGATCAACTCTGAAGTGTATTGTGCTACTCTTCAGAAATTGAAGAATCGACTTCAGCATGTTCGTAGGCACAAAAATCTGAACGAACTTCTCCTTCTTCATGACAACACAAGACCTCACACAAGTCTTCGCACCCGAGAGGAGCTCACATAACTTCAGTGGACTGTTCTTCCTCATGCACCCTACAGCCCCGATCTCGCACCGTCGGATTTCCATATGTTTGGCCCAATGAAGGACGCAATCCGTGGGAGGCACTACGTGGATGGTGAAGAAGTTATTGGTGCAGTACGACGTTCGCTCCGACATCGACCAGTGGAATGGTACCGTGCAGGCATACAGGCCCTCATTTCAAGGTGGCGTAAGGCCGTAGCATTGAATGGAGATTACGTTGAAAAATAGTGTTGTGTAGCTAAAAATTTGGGGGATAACCTGGTGTATTTCAATGCTGAATAAAACAACCCCTGTTTCAGAAAAAAAAATGTGTTACATTACTTATTGAACTGCCCTCGTATTTGAGGTAGGAAGTTGAACTTTTTACAGATTATTTATTGGAATATGGGCTACAACTTAACACAGGGATTTTACAAAATTTTAGTTCAGTTATTAAAGATGATTTTTTTTCAATTGTAATGAAAATTCACAACATTTTTTTGCAATTTTTTATTTATATATTCAAAAATATACAGTTTTTTGGAAAAGGGCTGTGTTAAATTATGCAGAAGGTACTGTGTAACATTTACTGAAACTTTGAAACAAATATGTTTGGAAGATCCTTAGAAAACATGTAATTAGTATGGAAAATAAAAGTTTTGGGAATCGAGCGACAAAGATTGGATTAACTTTTTAGTGCATTCCAGGTCCATAGGATGGATTATCTTCATCCTCTGCAAACTCCTCCTCCAGCTTCCTCTTGTTTCTCCTCCTGTTTACTCTTGCTTGTATTTCTAGACTCTTTACAGCCCTGTCTGCAGCCCGAAGGCGTTCCTTGTCTAAAGCAAGCATCGCTCGTACCGTGTTAGAACCTATCTTCATTCCAATATTTCTAAATACCTTGCATCTTACAATGTTGCCATCATTGAAAGTCGCAACAGCATCATACACACCAAACTGAAGTGTTTCTATTCCAACAAATACAGTCTTGGGGATTCTCGACCGTATAACACTATTTACACTTTCAATGGGGTTTTGAGTTTTTCCGTGAATACACTTTTTCAACAGTTCAGGTGCTGGTAAGTCTCTGAAAATAGGTTTAGCCACAACACATACTTTATCTCACATCACTAAAATGTACCTGATGAACACGGACGTTAATAATAACACCATTTGACAGCAGTTTAACAGCGCCACAGTGGGTCACGCCCATGTAGAACACATTTCAAAAAAAATTTAAAAATAGTTGTAGTCTTCGGAATTGAATAAATTATATATCTATTAAAAGGTAATAGTCTGCAGATTCAGAAAACGCAAAAAAGTAAAAATTGAACTTTTCATGATTTTGAGCCTTTCCGGAGCCCCTTAAGTTATTGCGAAAACATCCGTTTCATGTCTAATGTTTCCATTAGGCCTCTCATCCAATGCGACGCATTAGAGTATGATGGCCCAGCACTGGGTTGTAATCTAGATGTCTGACTCTCAACAAGTTACACTATGTGATCAAAAGTATCCGGACAGCTCGAAAAACATACGTTTTTCGTATTAGGTGCATTGTGCTGCCACCTACGGCCAGGTACTCCATATCAGCGACCTGAGTAGTCATTACACATCGCGAGAGAGCAGAATGGGGCGCTCCGCTGAACTCACGGACTTCCAACGTGGTCAGGTGATTGGGTATCACTGTCTGTACGTGAGTTTCCCACACTCTTAAACATCCCTAGATCCACTGTTTCCGATGTGACAGTGAAGTGGAAACGTGAAGGGATACGTGCAGCACATAGGCGTACAGGTCCACGTCGTCTGTTGACTGACAGAGACCGCCGACACTTGAAGAAGGTCGTAATGCGTAATAGGCAGACATCTATCCAGACCATCACACAGGAATTCCAAACTGCATTAAGAGCCACTGCAAGTACTATGGCAGTAAGGCAGGAGGTGAGAAAATTTGGATTTCATGGTCGACCGGCTGCTCATGAACCACACATCACACCGGTAAATGCCAAACGATGCCTCGCTTGGTGTAATGACCGTAAACATTGGACGATTAAACAGTGGAAAAACGTTCTGTGGAGTAATGAATGACGGTACACAATGTTGACATCCGATGGCAGGGGGGTGGGTATGGCGAATGCCCGGTGAACGACATCTGCCAGCATGTGTAGTGACAATAGTAAAATTCGGAGGCGGTGATGTTATGGTGCGATCGTGTTTCCCATGGAGGGGGCTTGATCCCTTGTTGTTTTGCGTGGCACTATCACAGCACAGGCCTACATTGATGTTTTAAGCACCTTCTTGCTTCCCACTGTTGAAGAGCAATTCAGGGATGACAACTGAATCTTTCAACACGATCGAGCACCTGTTCATAATGCACAGCCTGTGGCAGACTGGTCACACGACAATAACGTCCCTGTAATGGACTGACCTGCACAGAGTCCTGACCTGAATCCTATAGAACACCTTTGGGATGATTTGGAACGCCGACTTCGTGTCAGGCGGTGGTGGTGGTTGTTGGGATGTTTAAGGGGGACTAAACAGCTAAGGTCATCAGTCCCCCATTCCAAAAACAAGCGAGACAAAGTCGCAGAGCAGATAAAACCCCAAGGGGAAGGAGACTGCCCCCCCCCCCCCCAGGTGCTAAAGAACACAAATTAGGCAACGAACACTACAGAAAAGAAGAGTACAGACGAACACCAGGCAGAAAGAAATAGAAGAAAAGAAGATGGCCGGAGACTGGTTGACTGACCACGACAACAAAAAAGGGAAAGAGTCAACCATCCGATGAGACACCAAAACAGCAACAAATATGGAGAGACGCGAGGACAAAAGACACAGAAACGGAAAAGTGCAGGACCCCCCTAAATGGATCCATAAAAAGGACTAGCACGGATAAAATGTAAAACATTGTCAGCCATGGAGGCATCGTCGCATAAAATCAAAGGCAAGGTGCCTGGGAAATTAAAAGACTGCCGAAGGGTGCGCAGACGGGGACACTCCAATAAAACGTGGGCGACCGTCAGCCGGGACCCACACCGACACAGGAGGGGGATCCTCCTGACGCAAAAGATGGCCGTGGGTCAGGTATGTATGGCCGATGCGGAGCCGACACATGATGACAGAGTCCCTGCGAGAAGACCGCCGGGAGGAGCGCCACACATCGGTCGTCTCCTTGACAGCCCGCAGTTTATTCTGGGCTGTCATGCCATGCCACTCAACAGACCACACCCCAAGCACCTTACGGCGCAACACCAGCTGCAGGTCGCGAGCTGTGAGGCCGATCTCCAAAGCTGGGGCGTCGATCGCCCCTTTGGCCAGCCTGTCAACACGTTCGTTCCCCGGGATGCCAACGTGACCTGGCGTCCAAACCAAGACCACCGAACGACCAGAGCGGGCAATGGCGGAAACAGACTCCTGAATAGAGGACACCAGAGGAGAAGAGGGATAGCAGCGGTCGATGGCCTGAAGGCTGCTCAGGGAGTCACTGCAGATGACGACGGACCTACCTGAGCAGAAACGCATATGCTCAAGAGCGCGCAAGATGGCCACCAGCTCTGCAGTAAAAATACTGCAGCCAGCCGGCAAGGAGCGTTGCTCAACATGGGCAGCGTGAGCAAAAGCGTAGGCAGTGCGACCATCAACCAGGGAACCATCAGTGTAGACAGGCTCACAGCCCGGAAATGATTCGAGGAGCGCAAGAAAACGGCGACGGAGGGCCACAGGCGGAACCGAGTCCTTAGGTCCCTGTGCCAAATCCAGACGGACAGACGGCCGGGACAAACACCAGGGAGGCGTAGGTGTACGGACCCGGAAGGGAGGCAGAAGAGGGAACGACCCCAGTTCCGACAGCAGGGACTGGACACGGACAGCTACGGAAAGCCCAGACCTAGGTCGCCGTTCGGGCAGATGGAGGACCATGGCAGGGAAAAGCAGGCGACGATTGGGATGGCCTGGCGAGCAATGCACGTGGACAGCATAGTCGGCGAGCAGTCGATGGCGGTGAATCCGCAGCGGGGGAACCCCGGCCTCCACCAGTAGACTATCCACGGGGCTGGTACGAAAAGCGCCAGTTGCAAGCCGAACCCCACAGTGGTGTATGGGGTCTAACAACTTCAACACTGAGGGTGATGCAGACCCATAGGCCGGGCTCCCATAATCAAGCCGGGACTGCACAAGGGCTCTGTACAATCGCAGCAGCGTGCAGCGATCTGCACCCCAAGACGTATGGCTAAGGCAGCGGAGGGAGTTGAGGTGCAGCACTCCGTGAAAAACGGGCTGCCGTTCGCCAAGAAACCTTCCAGGACCTGACTGAACGTATGCTTGCGAGAGTGGAAGCTGTCACCCAGGCTAAGGGTGGGTCAACACCGTTTTGAATTCCAGCATTACCGATGGAGGGCGCCACGAACTTGTAAGTCATTCGCACCTCCTACTCTCAATCGTATTGAAAGTTCGTTCACAGTTATGCGTTTGGCAATTAAAATCAGATTATAAATGTGCACGTTGACAGAAGTCTGTGCATTGTTCGCTCTGCGGGAGGTCCCGAGTATTTGCGTGTCCACTTTCATCAGATAACCTGCTTGTCCTGCGGTTAACTGTACTACGATGAACAGCATCCTCTCCAAACCCCTTCTTCAGACTTGTGTCAATGTCTGTCACTGTCTCGATCTCACAACACAGGAACCATACAACGGCACTTTGCTTCAGATGAACGTCAAGTGCAGCAGCCATTTTGACGGAATGCAGCGACAGCGCCAAGTGCGGGAACAGGTTGAATTAAATTTGAATGCTCGTGGGAAGAATGTTTCTTTGACCTGCGTAAATAACAAATATGTGCAACAAAGGTTGGATTTTAAAAAAATTATGCATTACTTTTGGAGTGATCCTCGTACATCCGTGAGAGTACTTTCTACCCTACTTAGTGAACTAAATCATCAACCTCCAAGTCACAGAGTGGACGACTGTGTATGTTGAGTGATCGTGACATGTGGTCATTGAAGAAGATTGTGACGACATCTGATGGTTCAGTTGACTCTGAGCACTATGGGACTTGACAGCTCAGGTCCACAGTCCCCTAGACTTAGAACTACTTCAAACTAACTAACCTAAGGACATCACACACATCCACGCCCGAGGCAGGATTCGAACCTAAGACCGTAGCAGCAGCGCGGTTCCGGACTGAAGTGCGTAGAACCGCTCGGCCACAGCGGCCGGCGGACGACATCTGCAACAGTCACTGCAGACCTGAATGCCGCACTCGCGGGCCCTGTCAAGACCATAAAAAAGCAGAGGGAGCTCCTTATGCATGGAATGGCAAAAAAATGGCTCTGAGCACTATGGGACTTAACATCTATGGTCATCAGTCCCCTAGAACTTAGAACTACTTAAACCTAACTAACCTAAGGACATCACACAACACCCAGTCATCACGAGGCAGAGAAAATCCCTGACCCCGCCGGGAATCGAACCCGGGAACCCGGGCGCGGGAAGCGAGAACGCTACCGCACGACCACGAGCTGCGGACATGGAATTGCAAGGCGTGCTGGAACCCAAAACCACTCATCAATGAAGCAAATGCCCGTAACTGGAAAACGTGATGCCATAAAACGTGGACTATGGAAGAATATCGTTTTGTCAGATGAGTCTTGTTTCACACTATTTGCAACCACTGGCCGAGTTTATGTTCAGATAGAGAAATGTGGCACTAATTCGCTGATGATTTGGGCAGCCATTTTGTGGTATTCCATGGTTTCGTTGGTTACTCTGCAAGATCGGATTACTGCCATGGACAGTGTGACCCTACTGGCACATCAGAACCAGCCCATGGTACAGTGGTTGTTCACCAGTGTTGTGTTCCAAGACGTCAGGGTCCCCCTTCAGACTGGTCACATAGCCGCGCGGGGTAGCCGCGTGGTCTGGGGCGCCTTGCCACGGCTCCCCTTGCTCCCCCATGTCGGACGTGTGTGTATTGTCCTTAGCGTAAGTTAGCTTAAGTGAGATTAACTAGCAGGTTGGTCCCACAGGAACTTACCACCACCACAGATCGCATAGTCCAGGACTGGTTTTGGGAGCACGAGAATGAACTTTCACATCTACCCTTACCAGATCTTAGTATCTCTGTTGATCCAATGTGGACGCCGGACAGCTGCTGGTCAAACATTTAACAAGGAAAGTCACCAAATAAACCGTGCTAATTGAGATTTTATTTTGTTTTCACAACCAGTTTCGGCAATTCCATACCCCATCTTCAGATCTCGATATTGTTGAGCCTTTAATGTCTACTTTGGGAGAAGTGTGTATGATCATTATCCAACTCCGTCATCGTTACCTGAACTTGGCATATTTTGCAAGAAGAACGGTATAAGATTCTACATCTACATCCATACTCCGCAAGCCATCTGACGGTCTGTGGCGGAGGGTACTTTGAGTACCTCTATCGGTTCTCCCTCCTATTCCAGTCTCGTATTGTTCGTGGAAAGAAAGATTGTCGGTATGCCTCTGTGTGGGCTCTAATCTCTCTGATTTTATCCTCGTGGTCTCTTCGCGAGCTATACGTACGAGGGAGTAATAGACTGCTTGACTCCTCGTTCAAGGTATGTTCTCGAAACTTCAACAAAAGCCCGTACCGAGCTACTGAGCGTCTCTCCTGCAGTCTTCCACTGGAGTTTATCTATCATCTCCGTAGCGCTTTCGCGATTACTAAATGATCCTGTAACGAAGCGCGCTGCTCTCCGTTGGATTTTCTCTATCTCTTCTATCAACACTATCTGGTACGGATCCCACACTGCCGAGCAGTATTCAAGCAGTGGGCAAACAAGCGTACTGTAACCTGCTACCCGCATCTCGTGGTCGTGCGGTAGCGTTCTCGCTTCCCACGCCCGGGTTCCCGGGTTCGATTCGCGGCGGGGTCAGGGATTTTCTCTGCCTCGTGATGGCTGGGTGTTGTGTGCTGTCCTTGGGTTAGTTAGGTTTAAGTAGTTCTAAGTTCTAGGGGACTGATGACCACAGCAGTTGAGTCCCATAGTGCTCAGAGCCATTTGAATTTGTAACCTGCTTCCTTAGTTTTCGGATTGCATTTCCTTAGGATTCTCGCAATGAATCTCAGTCTTGGCATCTGCTTTACCGACGATCAACCTTATATGGTCATTCCATTTTAAATCACTCCTAATGCGTACTCTCAGATAATTTATGGAATTAACTGCTTCCAGTTGCTAACCTGCTATATTGTAGCTAAATGATAACGGATCTTCCTTTCTATGTATTCTCAGCACATTACACTTGTCTACATTGAGATTCAATTGCCATTCCCTGCACCATGCGTCAGTTCGCTGCAGATCCTCCTGCATTTGCGTTGAAAACCACACGGCACCTGTGTTAAACCATTCTGAGACGGGAAGCTGTTTTGAATGCCAAATGGTTTTCTACCCCCTACTGGGCGTGGTAATGTATTGTGTTTTTTGATTGTTTCCGCGTTTTTTAGCATCGCCTGCACATCACTCCTTAAGCAGCTTGCGACGCGGTTTGAGCGGCTGTTTCCTCTGCAGACCTGGAGAAGCGAGACAGCGGCCTGTACACGTGCGTGGCGTCTTCGCGCAGCGGGAAGGCCACGTGGAGCGCCAGCCTGCGTCTCGAGCTGCCCACCAACCCCAACATCCACTTCTTTCGCGCGCCGGAGCCGTCCACGTTCCCCGGTCCGCCGAGCCGGCCGCACGTCGTCAACGTCACCGCCTCCAGCGTCACCATCCAGTGGACGCGCAACAACAAGATCGGCTCCTCGTCCCTACTCGGCTACCAGGTATGTCCTACACTTGCATCATTACCAGCGTCCATCACTGCAGAACTTAAGGGGCTCCGGAACGCCCTATACTTGCAATGTTAAAATAACGCTTATAAATTACATCTTTCCTCACAAAGTATTTGAGGTAGGAAGTTGAACTTTTTACAGATTATTTATTGGAATATGGGCTACAACTTAACACAGGGATTTTACAAAATTTTAGTTCAGTTATTAAAGATGATTTTTTTTCAATTCTAATGAAAATTCACAACATTTTTCTGCAATTTTTTATTTATATATTCAAAAATATACAGTTTTTTGGAAAAAGACTGTGTTAAATTATGCAGAAGGTACTGTGTAACATTTACTGAAAGTCTGAAACAAATATGTTTGGAAGATCCTTAGAAAACATGTAATTAGTATGAGAAAATAAAAGTTTTGGGAATCGAGCGACAAAGATTGGATTAACTTTTTAGTGCATTCCAGGTCCATAGGATGGATTATCTTCATCCTCTGCAAACTCCTCCTGCAGCTTCCTCTTGTTCCTCCTCCTGTTTACTCTTGCTTGTATTTCTAGACTCTTTACAGCCCTGTCTGCAGCCCGAAGGCGTTCCTTGTCTAAAGCAAGCATCGCTCGTACCATGTTAGAACCTATCTTCATTCCCATATTTCTAAATACCTTGCACCTTACAATGTTGCCATCATTGAAAGTCGCAACAGCAACTTTACTTTTACTCATTATTATACTTCAACAAAACAGAGACTCAAGAAACAGAATTAATTACGAATATTTTCGAGATAACGACAGAGTAAATAAACATGAAACAATCGACAATCACACCAGCGCTATATATTGAAAATGCTTCAAATGGCTCTGAGCACTATGGGACTCAACATCTTAGGTCATAAGTCCCCTAGAACTTAGAACTACTTATACCTAACTAACCTAAGGACATCACACACACCCATGCCCCAGGCAGGATTCGAACCTGCGACCGTAGCAGATATATATTGAACCATCACAGGTTAGCCACAACACATACTCTATCTCACATCACTAAAATGTACCTGATCAACACGGACGTTAATAATAACACCATTTGACAGCAGTTTAACAGCGCCACAGTGGGTCACGCCCATGTAGAACACATTTCAAAAAAAATTTAAAAATAGTTGTAGTCTTCGGAATTGAATAAATTATATATCTGTTAAAAGGTAATAGTCTGCAGATTCAGAAAACGCAAAAAAGTAAAAATTGAACTTTTCATGATTTTGAGCCTTTCCGCAGCCCCTTAATTGCGTTCCTACTGGAAAATTCAATAGAAATTCTCTGATCAATTTTATACAAGATAAATTATCAGCGATGCTACGAACAAACATATAACCTTTTTGGCAGCTGACGACCGATTCAATATCTGATATTACTAGTACTGTGCATATACACTGCCTGACAAAAAGCTGAACCACCCAAAAGCCGTAGTTGGACGTCAGTGTAACTTCATGCACATACACTCCATCAGTATGTATAATAAATAGAATGGCCCCCAGAGTGCATTGGGGCTGTTCGTGTAAGACACCAGGGAGGCTGTAAGAGAGTCATTTGTCTCTAGTAGTCAATTGAGATGAGAGAGTCGAGGTAGGGCTCAAGTTAGTTGAATAACCGAGAGGTGTGTTTTGCTCTGCTTTGCAGAGCGGCCCAATCTCGGTGCCTTCGCCCGCAAGTCACACCTCGCCCTGAAATTGTTGATTGGTTGATATGAGGGAGGGGACCAAACAGCTACAGTCCGGAACAGCGCGAGTGCTACAGTCGCAGGTTCGAATCCTGCCTCGGGCATCGATGTATGTGACTGCCTTAGGTTTGTTAGGTTTAAGTAGCTCTAAGTTCTAGGGGGCTGATGACCCCAGAAGTTACGTCCCATAGCGCTCAGAGCCATTTGAACCACTTTGAACCAAACAGCGAAGTCACTGCTTCCATCGGTTTATGGAAGGATGGGGAAAGAAATCGGCCTTGAAATGTCAAAGAAACGATGTTGGCATTTACCTGAAGCGATTTAGGGAAATCACGGAAAACCTAAATCAGGACGGCTGGACGCGGGTTTGAACCGTCGCCCTCACGAATGCGAGTCCAGTGTGCTGTAGTCTGTCGGTAAACTGAATAGCGAGCTAGTGAGTCCCCACTCTGCCAACCCAGCTACGTCACAAGGCGCTTCTACACGTAGTTTCACAACATAGTACCAGCCCTGCAGCGGCGCGCACTTCAAATACACTCCTGGAAATTGAAATAACACCGTGAATTCATTGTCCCAGGAAGGGGAAACTTTATTGACACATTCCTTGGGTCAGATACATCACATGATCACACTGACAGAACCACAGGCACATAGACACAGGCAACAGAGCATGCACAATGTCGGCACTAGTACAGTGTATATCCACCTTTCGCAGCAATGCAGGCTGCTATTCTCCCATGGAGACGATCGTAGAGATGCTGGATGTAGTCCTGTGGAACGGCTTGCCATGCCATTTCCACCTGGCGCCTCAGCTGGACCAGCGTTCGTGCTGGACGTGCAGACCGCGTGAGACGACGCTTCATCCAGTCCCAAACATGCTCAATGGGGGACAGATCCGGAGATCTTGCTGGCCAGGGTAGTTGACTTACACCTTCTAGAGCACGTTGGGTGGCACGGGATACATGCGGACGTGCATTGTCCTGTTGGAACAGCAAGTTCCCTTGCCGGTCTAGGAATGGTAGAACGATGGGTTCGATGACGGTTTGGATGTACCGTGCACTATTCAGTGTCCCCTCGACGATCACCAGTGGTGTACGGCCATTGTAGGAGATCGCTCCCCACACCATGATGCCGGGTGTTGGCCCTGTGTGCCTCGGTCGTATGCAGTCCTGATTGTGGCGCTCACCTGCACGGCGCCAAACACGCATACGACCATCATTGGCACCAAGGCAGAAGCGACTCTCATCGCTGAAGACGACACGTCTCCATTCGTCCCTCCATTCACGCCTGTCGCGACACCACTGGAGGCGGGCTGCACGATGTTGGGGCGTGAGCGGAAGACGGCCTAACCGCTTCATGGAGACGGTTGCGAATGGTCCTCGCCGATACCCCAGGAGCAACAGTGTCCCTAATTTGCTGGGAAGTGGCGGTGCGGTCCCCTACGGCACTGCGTAGGATCCTACGGTCTTGGCGTGCATCCGTGCGTCGCTGCGGTCCGGTCCCAGGTCGACGGGCACGTGCACCTTCCACCGACCACTGGCGACAACATCGATGTACTGTGGAGACCTCACGCCGCACGTGTTGAGCAATTCGGCGGTACGTCCACCCGGCCTCCCGCATGCCCACTATACGCCCTCGCTCAAAGTCCGTCAACTGCACGTACGGTTCACGTCCACGCTGTCGCGGCATGCTACCAGTGTTAAAGACTGCGATGGAGCTCCGTATGCCACGGCAAACTGGCTGACACTGACGGCGGCGGTGCACAAATGCTGCGCAGCTAGCGCCATTCGACGGCCAACACCGCGGTTCCTGGTGTGTCCGCTGTGCCGTGCGTGTGATCATTGCTTGTACAGCCCTCTCGCAGTGTCCGGAGCAAGTATGGTGGGTCTGACACACCGGTGTCAATGTGTTCTTTTTTCCATTTCCAGGAGTGTACGTAGCGAAGCCGTGCACAGATACGTCTCGGCTGCGTTTTTTTTTTTTTTAGACAAATGCATGAAGACGATAAGGAATACAAAAAATGATAGCTTCTTCCGAAACACAACACTATAGAGTAAAAATATTAACATAAGAACGGAAGTCAGGATTCTACCACAAACATAAAACCGAATGCCTGTTCATGTGAATGTGTGTTCCTCTATTGTTATTCGTAAAACGAATCCCATATCATGCAATCAGTATCTAGAATTTAAGGCTACCTCTTATTTTGTGTTTCTACTAAGAGGTAGAAGTTTTCTTTGAAGGACTGCATTGAAACTTAACAATTCTTGCAACACAAAGAGTGTTTCAAAAGTAAGCAGAAATTTATAATTTTGTGTGTTGTATTAGTCCGATTTGCACTACTTTTTTGTCACTGTCTTCGTAAACAAGCCTCAAAAGTACGTGTTCAATGTTATGCATATTGGGTATTTACTCTGTTGTCAGCTGTCAGAAAGGTTACATGTCTTTTTGTGGCATCAGCGATTATTTGTTTGTATAAAAATAAATTAGACAATCCGTATTAAATTTTGTTATAAGAATGGAATAAAGTGTATGAAACTTTTAGAAGTGGTAAATATTGCTTTTGGTGAGCCTGTTATGACTAAACCAAGGGCAGACAAGTGGTATAAACATTTCAAAGCAGGCCTTAAAGGACAGCGGTTTTAGAAGCATGGATGAGATTAAAAATGCACAGAGACCTATCAACTATCCTGAAGAAACAGTTCCTAAAGTGTTTCGGGAACTGGAAAAAGCACTGGCATAAGTGTATAGTATGTAATGTGGAATATTTTGAAGAGGATAACATTGCTGTAGATTAACAAATAAAGTTCTTACCAAAAAATAAAAATTAATATGTCAACGCACCTCGTATGTCAAGCTTTTTGCTTAGAAGTCCAGTAACGATGTACATGTTTCCAAGGAAATTTCAGCAGTGTTTAGAATAGCTATTGCGGACATGTTTTAAGCAATACGTCTTAGAATCAGGTGAATACTGACGGAGATAGAGATTTAGTGTTCCATAAGCATCAAAGGTTATACGTGATTTTGAAACTGTCTATAACGATGGGTTTGCTCCCAAAATTATTAGTTTTCCTTCGTGGCGATTCTAGTAAACAATGCGGCTTTTTTTTCCATTCCTTACTTATGCGTCCTATTAGGTGATGCGGACGTTTGCATAAATTGCACCGCTTTGACTGGGACTGGTAATATTAGCCAACAGTTCTTTTTAGGTCGTCTCTTTAATGCACGCTGTAATAACATCAGAGACGATCAACGCTCGTTACTCCCCAAATACCTCCTCTTCTTCATATTCTGCACATTTTCTTGCAATGCTAGACGATTATGCAGTACATCAGTAAGTATACAAAGTTAAATGACTGACGCTGGCAACTTAGATCCCACGGACAGAAACGACGTATATCACTAACTGGCTATGTACACTGCTAGGCAGATAAGGGGCAAACAGATTTTGGGTGCCCCCGTAGGCCGGTGGCAGCGTTTTTTCGGGAAAGGCCACTTCCCCCACCAGAAGCGCCGCTCGCTCTTGAGGTTAGAGACAGACTATAACCGCCACGCCACCTCGCCCGTAGAGATGGGGGATCCGCTCCTGAACTGATTCATAGAGTTGAATCTTTCAAAGGAGTGAACAATGAGTGATTCAGAAAAAAAGAACGGTAGCTCCAAACGTTTCCCATGGCAGAGAGAGAGAGAGAGAGAGAGAGAGAGAGAGAGAGAGAGATGGAGCATATCAGCGGCGCCTCTGCTGGTCAGAGCACAGTGCACGCCACACAACACAGCGAGCGCCGGCCTCTGCCCTGCTTCTACCTTGGCTGTCTGCATTGTGCAGTGCCCCATTGGATTTTGTGTTTCACGTATGCGGTGCCGTCTCTGTGTGTCGTCTCCCACGTGCAGTGTCTGGCTCAGCTTAACTTCGCATCGCACTCTGTCGGCGATCGTTTCAGTCGCACGTCCTGCGCTCTGGGCAGTTGATGCGAGCAACAGGACAGAGAGCCACCTAGCGGATAACATAGGAACTACTTGCAACAACCTGCTCGCAAGGGAACGGACGATTTGTCTCGGAGCGGGTGAGTGGTGGCCGTTCACCGCTCCCCCCACCCTCGGAACTCGCCCGCTCAACGTTCACCCCACCGTTCTCGACTTTAGCCAGAGCGTTGAGCAAAGCAACTCAGGTGTCACTCTGGTCTCTGCGGTCTCAGCTCACGCAGTAATACAGCTCGCGGCTCGACCTGCTCGACTCAGTGTTTCTGCATCGGAGTTCGTCTCTATTGGATATTGTTCTTCGTAGTAATACCGCTATGTATATTACATTCTTATGTTATGTATACATCATTTGTTTTTATTTTATATTTATTTGTTTAAACTGATCAGATTAGGTTCCTGACGACTCCTCTTACTATAGGATTTTTATTATGGACACTCGAATTTACGCTTTAATTATGAGTGAACCGTTAAGCGTATCGCAAAATGTGATACACCAATATTTTCCTTGTTTTATTCTGCGTAAGGCTATATGCAGCACTTTCGTCTTACAGTCAAATTTATATTTTTTTTTCTTATTCTGGTACGGATTTTGCGATTTTAGGCGTCTTCGGAAGGAAACGTTCACTTTAAAAATACATGGCTTGCGATGTATTTGTACGAGGTTAATGAAATTTTAATACATTATAGCCAAATATATTGTTAATGTAAATCTCAAGTTACAACATTTTCCGATCACCCAAAAAACCACGATAGTGCAAAATAAATCAATAATCAAAAACTTTGTCATATCGTAGAAATTTCAATAAACAATACAAAATTCTTACTCATTATCTGTGTTACTTCAAAATAGGATCAAATAAGATCAAAATACAGGTATAGTACTGGAATAAACCAAGTTTAAAGGGCAATGTGCCTTCCATTTATTTTCTATTGTAAATGAGTGGTGAGTCATGAAAAAGAGCTAATTCATTTCAGGGAGTGACCAGTTCTGATCCGATCTCTGAAAAGAACAGTTATGCCCACCTCTACTCGCCCGGTGACATCGGCGCGTGCTCTCGTGCGGCCAGGTGGAGCTGTTCGGGCGCGACGAGTCCGCGGGCGGCGGCGGCGGCGGCGGCTGGGTGGTGGCGGCGCGCCGCGTGCCCGGCCCCGGCTACACGCAGCACCACCTGGCGGCCGGCGTCACCTACACCTTCCTGGTGCGCGCCGAGAACTCGCACGGGCTGTCGCCGCCCAGCCCGCTGTCCGAGCCGGTGACGGTGCCCGCGGGCGCCGCGGCCGCGGCCGGCAGGGCCGACGAGGAGCGGCTGCTGGCCCGGGCGACCGCCAGCCTGCTCGCCGGCCACATCGTCGAGCTGGCCGACGCGCAGCCCGTCGCCTCCACCGCCGTCAAGCTCGTCTGGGAGGTGAGCGCGCCGCTTCGCCCACCGCGCCCAACGGCCGAAACCAATCAACCGATCAAATTTTATTGTCGCTCAGCTCATAGAGCAATAGACAACGTCAAGATATACAATGTAGGCTTTTACGGCCGGTGTTGTCTTCAGTTAAAACTTCCGGGCTGAGAGGCCGTGGTCGACGTATAAAATTTCCACCTGACGTTTTGTCTCCATCTGCGGGAGACATCTTCTGAGGTCGTACGGCTACTGCCACTGAGGCTTTTTTTTTTTTTTTTTTTCTTTATTGAATTTCAATTCCCCCCGAAGGGGGCGGGCTGGCAGCAGCTTAGTATGCCGCTCTTCAGCCTACAGATTTTGCGAGAAAGTTCAAGAGAATAAATAATGAAAAACAGGCGATAAAATCGGAGACTTAAAGAGTAACATAAAATTCTCACCTAGCGACAGCATGGTTTCCGTTCGCAACACGAGAAAGACGAACAACACTGAATAGTCACTGGAACACTGCACTAAAAAGTTGGCAAATGTGACATACCACAGTCGAGAGCAGGTGGGGGGAAACTGGACAGAAGATGGGAAAACAAAAAAAGGGGGGAAAGGAGAGTAAAAGCGAAGGGGGGAACCGGGAAAGGAGCTGATGGAGGATGAGGACCCATAAGAGGAGTGGGGGGCAGACGCGACAGGGAGTGGGGTACGCAGAGGAGGGGATTGTGGCTGCTGCTACTCTCGCATTCATAGAGCGCATAGAGGGCACCACCATTCGTCACGTGATGCCGACGGTATGCCTATCTTTAGAAGGCGTCATCATTCTCGATTAAGAGTAATCGATTGTCATTCTGCTGGCGCAACGTCGACATCCATATTTTGTCCAACTTTAAAACTTCCCGAAACTTCCTGGCAGATTAAAACTGTGTGCCCGACCGAGACTTGAACTCGGGACCTTTGCCTTTCGCGGGCAAGTGCAAGGTAGAGCACTTGCCCGCGAAATGCAAAGGTCCCGAGTTCGAGTCTCGGTTGGGCACACAGTTTTAATCTGCCAGGAAGTTTCATATCAGCGCAAACTCCGCTGCAGAGTGAAAATTTAAAACTTCCTCTTTTCTATTGAAATTGTTGTGGTGCTTGTGAATCGAGATGGCAATCATGAAATTAAATTTAATGAAAGAAGCGTCCTAGCACGAACACCCCATTATCAAACGCGCATGTATAGAGAAGCAATAGAAATTCACAAGCACCACAACAATTTCAATAGAAAAGAGGAAGTTTTAAAGTTGGACAAAATATGGATGTCTACGTTGCGCCAGCAGAATGACAATCGATTACTCTTAATCTACAATGATGACGCCTTCCAAAGATAGGCATACCGTCGGCATCACGTGACGAATGGTGGTGCCCTCTATGCGCTCTATAAATGCGAGAGTACCTGGAGCCTCAGTGGCAGTAGGCGGACGACCTCAGAAGATGTCTCCCGCCGATGGAGACGAAACGTCAGGCGGAAATTTTATAAATCGACCCGGCCTGTCAGCCCGGAAGTTTTAACTGATGAAAACGTCAAGATAACTTACATTTTTAACTATCTTACTAAATACAACTTAGTTTGGATTACATAAGGCCATCCGCTAGATACAGTGTTGAAAATCAGTATTTTCAGTTTCAAAAAATTCGTCTACTGTGTAGAAAGGATTACTTACTAGTATTCTGTACAACTTAGCTTTGAAGATATTGACACGTAACTCTTTTAAATCTATACTTAACTTATTGTACAGCTTAAGTCCAAGAACTAAATATGAATTCTGTGACTTGGATAGTCTTTGATATGGTACATCTAAAGACGATTTGTTCCTGGTCTTATGGCTATGTACATCCCTTCTTAATGATACATTTGTAGTATTGTTTCTGACATACAATGGAACATTATAGATATACAAGTTTATTACCATCAGTCATTTCAATTTAACAAACAAGGGTTTACAGTGTTCTAACTTATGCGAGTCGGTTATTATTCTTACTAATTTTTTTTGTAAAAGTAGAATGCCCTTTACGTGACTGCCATTGCCCCACAATAAGATTCCATGTGATATGATACTTTGAAAGAAAGCAAAATATGCTGATCTTATATAACTATTAGCGACATGTCTTTTTTAAGTTTCTAATTAAATACACTCCTGGAAATTGAAATAAGAACACCGTGAATTCATTGTCCCAGGAAGGGGAAACTTTATTGACACATTCCTGGGGTCAGATACATCACATGATCACACTGACAGAACCACAGGCACATAGACACAGGCAACAGAGCATGCACAATGTCGGCACTAGTACAGTGTATATCCACCTTTCGCAGCAATGCAGGCTGCTGTTCTCCCATGGAGACGAACGTAGAGATGCTGGATGTAGTCCTGTGGAACGGCTTGCCATGCCATTTCCACCTGGCGCCTCAGTTGGACCGGCGTTCGTGCTGGACGTGCAGACCGCGTGAGACGACGCTTCATCCAGTCCCAAACATGCTCAATGGGGGACAGATCCAGAGATCTTGCTGGCCAGGGTAGTTGACTTACACCTTCTAGAGCACGTTGGGTGGCACGGGATACATGCGGACGTGCATTGTCCTGTTGGAACAGCAAGTTCCCTTGCCGGTCTAGGAATGGTAGAACGATGGGTTCGATGACGGTTTGGATGTACCGTGCACTATTCAGTGTCCCCTCGACGATCACCAGTGGTGTACGGCCAGTGTAGGAGATCGCTCCCCACACCATGATGCCGGGTGTTGGCCCTGTGTGCCTCGGTCGTATGCAGTCCTGATTGTGGCGCTCACCTGCACGGCGCCAAACACGCATACGACCATCATTGGCACCCAGGCAGAAGCGACTCTCATCGCTGAAGACGACACGTCTCCATTCGTCCCTCCATTCACGCCTGTCGCGACACCACTGGAGGCGGGCTGCACGATGTTGGGGCGTGAGCGGAAGACGGCCTAACGGTGTGCGGGACCGTAGCCCAGCTTCATGGAGACGGTTGCGAATGGTCCTCGCCGATACCCCAGGAGCAACAGTGTCCCTAATTTGCTGGGAAGTGGCGGTGCGGTCCCCTACGGCACTGCGTAGGATCCTATGGTCTTGGCGTGCATCCGTGCGTCGCTGCGGTCCGGTCCCAGGGCGACGGGCACGTGCACCTTCCGCCGACCACTGGCGACAACATCGATGTACTGTGGAGACCTCACGCCCCACGTGTTGAGCAATTCGGCGGTACGTCCACCCGGCCTCCCACATGCCCACTATACGCCCTTGCTCAAAGTCCGTCAACTGCACATACGGTTCACGTCCACGCTGTCGCGGCATGCTACCAGTGTTAAAGACTGCGATGGAGCTCCGTATGCCACGGCAAACTGGCTGACACTGACGGCGGCGGTGCACAAATGCTGCGCAGCTAGCGCCATTCGACGGCCAACACCGCGGTTCCTGGTGTGTCCGCTGTGCCGTGCGTGTGATCATTGCTTGTACAGCCCTCTCGCAGTGTCCGGAGCAAGTATGGTGGGTCTGACACACCGGTGTCAATGTGTTCTTTTTTCCATTTCCAGGAGTGTAGATAACTTTCGAGAGTCTGGCAGATAAATGTTTGACATGTGGTTCCCATGTCAATTTGTTGTCTACTATAACACCTAAAAATTTTATACTTCCTAAGTCATGATACTCTCTTAAGCTAAAGGAAAGTGCCTGGGTCTTACTTTCATTTAGTAGAAAACTGTTCGCTCTAAACCATAATGAACTCTGAGCAAGGGTATCTTTAACTATATATTTTTAGAGTGTTTAAATCTGAGCTTTTATTAAAAAAGTGGTGTCATCAGCTTACATTATTGTGTGAGAGTTTACATAAGACGGCAGGTCATGAATCATAAGTAAAAACAATAGAGGTCCAAGTTCTGAGCCCTGTGGCACGCCAGACCTAACATCTGACTTCGCCCTGTTAATGCATGCAACTTGTTGGCGGTTCTCAAGGAAGGATTTAATCATATTTATGCTGCTATTAGCAAAACCATAATAGGATAGCTTATTCAGTAAAGTATCGTGGTCCACACAGTCAAACGCTCTGCTCAGATCACAAAATGTAGCCTGAGCAAATCCCCTAGCCTCAAACACACTCTCACACTTCCAAAAGACTGTAAGAGGGGCATTCAACAAGTAACGCAAAACACTTTTAAAAAGTGTCAGGATAAAACATCTATCAGAACCGAGTACAGAAGGCCAATAAAACAGCCAAAAACTGAGAAATTTAGGAGAGTACTCAAAAAAATTAATAGGATGGATGTTTACAGCATCCAAGACACAAATGGAAAATACAAAACATTCATTAATAAAGTTAGCACCCTATTTGAAAATTGTTTTCCCCTGAAGGTAACTCAAATTAAGCAGAAGTCTAATAGGAAACCATGGATCACACAAGGGATAAAGATATCATGTGAGACAAAAAGGAAACTCTACCTGATACGTAGGGACACCTTTGATACTAGTTTTATTGCTCATTACAAAAATTACTGCAAAATATTGAAGGAGGTTATCCAGAAATCTAAACACCTGCATTATGAGAAGAAGATAAATACATCCAGCAATAAAATAAAAACAGTATGGGATATAGTTAAGTCAGAGATAGGTAGACCAGAAATGAGGAGGAACAAATAGCTCTAAAAATAAATGAAACCCTGGTAACAAACGCATGTTGTGTTGCAAATCATTTAAACGAGTATTTTGTCTCTGTTACTGATAGCATGGGGTTGTCAGGTTCAGTAAATAATGCAATGGAATATCTGAGACCAGTGCACACAAGCAATCTCAGTAAAATGGAATTGACACTTACTTCACCCAAAGAAATAGAATCCATCATAAAGTCCTTGAAATCAAAGCATACTAGTGGTTATAACAACATATCAACAAAGTTAATAAAAGTGTGTTCCTGTGAGCTAGTCATATTTTAAGTTATTTGTGTAATCAATCACTTGTCAGAGGAACATTCCCAGACTGGCTTAAATATGCTGAAGTTATACCTCTCCACCAGAAAGGGAACAAAGAAATGCCATCAAATTACCGACCAATCTCACTTTTGCCAGCTTTTTCAAAAATCTTTGAAAAGGTTATGTTCAAGCGTCTACTTAAAAACCTTAGTGAAAATAACATACTGTCAAAGTCACAGTTTGGGTTTCTTAAGGGTTCTGATATTGAGAAAGCTATTTACACTTAATTCATTGGACAACAAATTAGAGGCAATTGGCATATTCTGTGACCTGTCCAAGGCATTTGACTGTGTGAATCACAGCAGTCTTTTAAGTGAATTAAAATATTATGGCGTCACTGGTAGTGCTGCAAAGTGATTTCAGTCATATCTTTCTAATAGAAAACAAAGGTGTCATTACGTAACAGTTCAGCAGTAGGAATCAGATATCATCTGACTGGGAAGAAATTACATGTGGTGTTCCCCAAGGTTCCATACTAGGTCCGCTACTGTTTCTTGTGTATATTAATGACCTGTCATCTGTTACATTACCAGACGCCAAGTTTGTCTTATTTACAGATGATACAAACATTGCAATAAATAGTAAATCAAATATAAATTTAGAAAGGGCAGCTAATCAAATTTTTACTGACATTAATATGTGATTCATAGCCAATTCACTGTCATTAAACTTTGAAAAGACCCACTATATGCAGTTCAGAACTTTTAAGTGATTTCCTTCTGGTGTGTGTATAAAATATGATGACATGGAAATATGAGAAGTTGAGAGTGTAAAATTCTTGGGATTACAACTTGATAATAAATTCAGTTGGGAGCAACATACTAACGAACACCTAAAGCGCCTAAACAAGCCTGTGTTTGCAATGCGAATGATGTCAGACATAGGGGATATAAATATAAAAAAAACTGGCATATTCTGCTTATTTTCACTCCATTACGTCATATGGTATCATATTATGGGGTAACTCCACAAACAGAGAAAAAATGTTTAGAGTACAGAAGCGTATAATAAGAGTAATGAGTAGTGTACATCCAAGAACATCATGTCGAAACCTATTCAAAGAATTGGGGATATTAACCACAGCTTCTCAGTATATTCATTCCTTAATGAAGTTCGTTGTAAATAATACATCTCTTTTTCGAACTAACTGCTTAGTACACAGTATCAGTACTAGGAATAAGAACAATGTACATAAAGATTTAAAATCACTTCCTCTTGCCCAGAAAGGAGTCCAGTATTCAGCAACGCATATTTTCAATAAGTTACCAGCAACCATCAAGAGTTTAGTTTCAGACAAGGCACAATTTAAACATAATTTAAAAGAATTTTTGGTGGCCAACTCCTTCTATTCCATCCATGAGTTTCTCAACAAGTGCAGTAGACCATTTTAATGAAAATTTATTACACTTTAATTTTTGACAATACTTGGTTGTAACAGCCAAGTAACTACCTACTGTGTGAACGATGGATGTATGGAAAGCAGATGTACATCTTAAGTCTGTAAATAGTGGAAGTTTAATTTTAAATCTTGTACATAATCTGACTGTTCTTAACTGAGGATCACTGAAATGAATAATTTACTTTAATTTTTGACAATACTTGATTGTAATAGCCAAGAAACTAGCAAATGTCTGAATGATGAATTTAATGAAAGCAAATGTAAGTATTAAACTTGTAAATATTAGAAGTTTAAATTTAATTCATGTACATAATTTTACTGTTTATTGACTGGGAATCATTAAAATTAATGAGACTCAAGTTTTTCTAATTACATTTTTGTAATGTGTTTATCTGACATGTTCCACACCCAGGAGTAGCACCAGTTGCACTTTTATTTTTATTTCTGGTTACAAAAATCAGTTTCAGCCACGAGGTCCATTTTCCAGTGGTTATGTGAACAGTACTGAAGAAGAAGTTACAGTGGAAGTACAGAAACTCATCCACATTTTAAGAAAGTGACCTACATGACATGAATTTATGTGTCTATCCTTATTTCACTTTTAAAGCATTGTATTCGTGTCATTGTTATTCGCTTCCCCCAATTCGCCTTCCCTGCCCTCTACAGAGCCTCCCTGCAATCTACCCCAAATCCTCCCCCCGTTTAAGCAGTGCCTCTTCACTTGTCTTACATCAGTCTGTCTGTGTACTCCCACAAAGACAGACTATCTGATCAAAAGTGCCCAGACATCCCCATGCAATGTGGAATTGACCACTAGATGTCATGAGAGATAAAGGCAGGCAATACTATGTTGTCAGCACAGAGCAGTAACAGCAGAATGGGTTGATCAATACAGTTCAGTTACTTCAAATGTGTACTAGTCATTGGACGTCACCTGAGTAACAGATCCATTGTGGACATTTCAGTCCTTCCAAAGCTTCCCAAATTGACTGTTGGTGATTTAATTGTGCAATAGAAACATGAAGGCATTCCTCAAGCACTGATAAAAAGAGAGCATCAAGCATTGTAAAGGGTGGTCATAAAACATCACATGAAATCAAGGGAAGGAATCAGCCATGAGTTTAAAAGTGCTACGAGCAGTCTGGTAATGCAATGACTGTGTGTAGGCTGTTGAAAAGAATTTGATGCAGTGGTTGAGCAGCTCCTCATAAGCCACACATTTCTGCTGTCAACGCTAAGCAGTGCTCGAGTTGGTGTAAAGAACGATGCTACTGGACAGTGAATGAATGGAAATGAGTGATTTGGAGCGATAAATCATGCAATACCATGTGGCAATCTGGCGGAAGGTCTGAAAGGGATTGAAAGGTTAAAAACACACAAAAACAAAAATTGCTAGAAAAAAACCAAAATAAAGATCAAAGATAATATTGTCATGATGCACATCAAACAATTCCATTCAATCAGAGGATTACAAAACTTCAATTGGATTTCATGCAGGCTAAATACAGGGTGATTCAAAAAGAATACCACAACTTTAAAAATGTGTATTTAATGAAAGAAACATAATATAACCTTCTGTTATACATCATTACAAAGAGTATTTAAAAAGATTTTTTTCACTCAAAAACAAGTTCAGAGATGTTCAATATGGCCCCCTCCAGACACTCGAGCAATATCAACCCGATACTCCAACTCGTTCCACACTCTCTGTAGCATATCAGGCGTAACAGTTTGGATAGCTGCTGTTATTTCTCGTTTCAAATCATCAATGGTGGCTGGGAGAGGTGGCCGAAACACCATATCCTTAACATACCCCCATAAGAAAAAATCGCAGGGGGTAAGATCAGGGCTTCTTGGAGGCCAGTGATGAAGTGCTCTGTCCCGGGCTGCCTGGCGGCCGATCCATCGCCTCGGGTAGTTGACGTTCAGGTAGTTACGGACAGATAAGTGCCAATGTGGTGACGCTCCATCCTGCTGAAATATGAATTGTTGTGCTTCTTGTTCGAGCTGAGGCTGCGAACAAACGCTTGCTGGATGCGTGCTACATTTTCATCACTCGTTCTCGGCCGTCCACAACTTTTCCCTTTGCACAAACACCCATTCTCTGTAAACTGTTTATACCAACGTTTAATACACCACCTATCAGGAGGTTTAACACCATACTTCATTCGAAATGCACGCTGAACAACTGTCGTCGATTCACTTCTGCCGTACTCAATAACACAAAAAGCTTTCTGTTGAGTGGTCGCCATCTTAGCATCAACTGACGCTGACGCCTAGTCAACAGCACCTCAAGCAAACAAATGTACAACTAAATGAAACTTTATAGCTCCCTTAATTCGCCGACAGATAGTGCTTAGCTCTGCCTTTTGTCGTTGCAGAGTTTTAAATTCCTAAAGTTGTGGTATTCTTTTTGAATCACCCTGTATTCTGAAAGTTCCTTATATCCCTTTATCAATGTTACAATTAATTAACTGTAATTAAAATATTTCCTTTTAAATGATTTAGTTGTTAGAAGCAAGGTATTTTGACCTCCTGTTTCAATTGAAAGATATAAATTGATTCAATAGGCATTCCAAAAAAGTGTCATATCAGGCTTTGGATGTTTAGTTGATGGAAGATCCTGTAAACAAGAGGTGAGTGTGACTTCCAGTAAGTCTGGGTAAAACTGGGCATAATTTCTATAAACCAAACCAAAACAAAACCTTGGAACACAAAGAGAGCAAGTAAGTTAAATGATTGATAAGGAAATTGATAGTAAATTTCTAGTAATTTTATGTAGTGACCAACTTTTAGTACAGAGAATTTAGATTACAATGAGGCGGTTGATTTGGAATAGGTCAATTGGCTGCAGCCAATCTCAGATTCATGACATGTGCGGCAAGGTGCATAGAATTACATCACACCTACATGTGTTATGGTAAATGACTCCATGGTTCAGTGACACAGGTTTACTGCCATAATACCAATCCAAGGGTGTAGTGTATAATAGTCATTCAGTCTGAGAATTTTTATCTGTTTCTTACAGCTTCTTTTGCACTGGGAGTGTTTGTTATTGTGAAACATGCTGAGTACCACCATGGTTCAGATTCCACTTTAAACAGTAGGTCCCCCTGTAACAGGCTGTATGGAATGTACTGACTGTTAGAGGCATACTTTTCCAGTCTCATTGTTAAATCTCAAAATCATTCTGAATGCAGAACAAACAGCTAGAGAATGACACTCATTGGTTCTTGAGCACTGACAAGTTGGACTCAGTTTCTCAGGTCAAACCAAGGTTTGCAGCCCACATTAAGACTTTATTAACAACAGTGGTGCAACAATAATATTTGGTGAAATGACTAGCATAGTGTGTTCCATGAGCAAAGAGTGCATGGATTCTGGCTGCAGGCATGACTGAGACTTTGCGTGACAACACAGCAGTTTCAAGGACAAGATAAAGAATGTTTCACTCTGATATGCTGTTCATTGTTTGGTTCGGATTACAAATATTGCCATCCAGTTTGTCATAGCCCAGAAAATTAACAGCTTCCTATTTCAGCTGAGTGCCATGTTCATTCTACAAGATTACATCATCAGTTAGTATGTAGCTCCTTCATGTTTGCCAAAGTGTGTGTGTGTCTAGTATGATACAAACTGGCTAAAGCTGCTGATTTGTGACTCCTTTGTGTAATAATCCATTTATAGGGGTACTGAATCACAAAAAGGAATGGAATGAAATGCAAGTTTCAGAAAATGTACAAATCCTGGTAGACTATGTGCAGTTTCAGCATAGAGAGAGAGTGTTGCTACTGTACAATGATACAAATGAAGCACTTCAGCATTCTGTAATGATTGTGGGTCTCTTTTCCAACATTTAGATTTTCTAGTATCTGGGCCAGATAATATTATTCATTCTGATAATTTGTGCAGTTTTATTGCTAATCCATTAATCCATGTTTTTCCTTTTTAATCATCCTATTGTGTAGTTAAACCATTATATGCATTTAATGGGTATTGCTTAAATTCTTTGCCCATAGATCTTGAGTGCAGAGTTTGTCGAGGGCTTCTACATATACTCAAGACCACTGGATGGAGTTCGCGTGCCAGGAGCCTACAATGTGCTGACAGTGCTGCATGCTGGAGAAGCATCAGGTTTCCAAGTGTCTGGCCTAGCAAAGTACACACGCTACGAGTTCTTCCTTGTGCCCTTCTACAAGACTGTTGATGGCCGTCCTTCTAACTCAAGAACTGTACGCACTCTGGAAGATGGTAAGATAACTGTTTTAGATATGTTAGACAACCATGTATGCATGCATACATACATTCCAATATTTTCATTTGCTTTGTTATAAGAGATAACATAATGAATTTTGGTTAGTGTTAAGCAATTTCCAGGAATTTAATCCAAGATTCCGTTTTTCTCAACCACAGTCTTGCATTATAAAGGAAAACCAGCCTTATTCAAATGTAAAATTTGTGTTTTCAGTCACATAAAACTCATCCATTATCAATCAGATGTTTGGCAGAAAAAAATATATATTTTATATCTAAAAACAAAGATTCTGTAACTTACCAAACGAAAGCGTTGGTATGTTGATAGGAGACAATAAAAAGAAACACACACACACACACACACACACACACAAACACACATACAAATTTCAAGCTTACACAACCCAAGGTTGCTTCATCAAGAAAGAGGGAAAGAGAGGGAAAGATGAAAGGATGTGGGTTTTAAGGGAGAGGGTAAGGAGTCATTCCAATCCCAGGAGTGGAAAGACTTACCTTAGGGGGAAAAAGGACAGGTATACACTCGCACACACACACGTATCAATCCACACATATGTGTGTGTGTGTGTGTATGAGTGTACACCTGTCCTTTTTCCCCCTAAGGTAAGTCTTTCCACTCCCGGGATTGGAATGACTCCTTACCCTCTCCCTTAAAACCCACATCCTTTCGTCTTTCCCTCTCCTTCCCTCTTTCTTGATCAAGCAACCTTGGGTTGCAAAAGCTTGAAATTGCCAAGAAGTAAAAAATGCCAATTTTCTTCCATTCAAAAGAATTATGATTGAATACTGATATCTAAAGAACTATGGCATAACTATTGTGATGCAGTGAACAATGATGATGGCTATGTATTTTTAGAATGTGGAAGCACAATTTTGGCTTTAAATATATGGAACAATCAAAAAGTTTCCATTCAAAAGCCATACAGCCCAAAATCAGTACGCCAGGCAAAATCACCGTGAGCAATCATCCCACTGAGATACTAGGCTGAAGGTACTCATTTGGCAAAACACTGTGTCCTGCTGCATGAAGAAGTATGTGACCGCATGTTGCATGTTCTCGTCCAGTAGGAGTCATTGACCCTTCAAGGCCTTTTTTTTAAGTATATATATTTACGGTAGTATCTGTTTCCGAAAGAACAGTTATCGTAGATGACCATGCAGCTTTGCTAGAAATGAAATGATAATTAAATGGACACACTAGCTGCAAACAGGCGTTGATGTACTTCATTAGGGACATGTTGAAAATGTGTGCCCCGACCGGGACTCAAACCCGGGATCTCCTACTTACATGGCAGATGCTCTATCCATCTGAGCCATCAAGGGCACAGATGGTAGTTCGCCTGCAGGGACTTATCCCTTGCACACTCCCCATGAGACCCACATTCGCAACATGTCCACACTACTACATTCATAGTGCACCTAATAGATGTTTGCCCATCATACTCATTACTTTTGGCAGATTAATCTACCAAGTCCCGTACGAGTTCAGGCATAGCGTGTGCATTCACACAAGAAGGCCAATGGCCGGGAACCCATATTTTAACTATATATATATGATGGTAGTATCTGTTCCCAAAAGAACAGTTACTGTAGATGACCATGCAGATTTGCTAGAAATGAAATGATAATTAAATGGGCACACTAGCTGTAAACATGCATTGATGTACTTCATTGGGGACATGTTTGCAGCTAGGGTGTCCATTTAATCATCATTTCATTTATATCAAAGCTGCATGGTCATCTACGGTAACTGTTCTTTCTGGAACAGGTACTACCATCATATATATAGTTAAAATATGGCTTCCCAGCTACTGACCTTCTTGTGTGAACGCACAAAATATGCCCGAACTCGTACGGGACTTGGTAGATTAATCTGCCCTGAGTAATGAGTATGATGGGCAAACATCTATTAGGCGCACTATGAATGTAGTAGTGTGGACATGTTGGGAATGTGGGTCTCACGGGGAACGTACAAGGGATAAGTCCCTGCAGGCGCACTATCATCTGTGCCCTCGGTGGCTCAGATGGATAGAGTGTCTGCCATGTAAGCAGGAGATTCCGGGTTCAAGCCCGGTCGGGGCACACATTTTCGACATGTCCCCAATGATGTACATCAACGCCTGTTTGCAGCTAGGGTGTCCATTTAATTATCATTTCATTTTTTTTCGGTAACTGAAGGCTTGAAAATTGCTTGGGGAAGAGATCAGGACTATAGGGTGGGAGCTCAAGTGTCTCCCACTTGAGTTGGCCTCCCAGGTCGACCAGCGTCTTGTGTCAAATCACGACTAGCATGAAACTCGGTGCACCATTTGACAGACATGCTGCCCCACACACATTTTTCATTCTCTGATGGATGTCTACCAGAATTTGTCTTTAAATATGTCTGCTTGTGTCTGTATATGTGTGGATGGATATGTGTGTGTGTGCGAGTGTATACCCGTCCTTTTTTCCCCCTAAGGTAAGTCTTTCCACTCCCAGAATTTGTCCTTAAGTAGCCAAGAAAAGAAAAAAAAGCACATTGGTCCTGTATGGACGCATTTGGTAATAATGCCACCATAATTCACATTTCACATTTACCGCACGCACACTGGAAAGACACGAATGCCACACTAGTCCCTTGCGTACATGTCAGTGCTTACATACCCACATCAGGGTCATGCTATGATGTACATACATTGCAACAATGCCCTCAAACAGAAACATTTAGATCGCCCCTTATATAAAATGTGTAAAAAAATTGTTCTGTACAAATATTGCAAAATAAAAGTCAGCAGAGTGAAAGATCTGCATCACTACCCTAAAAAATACTGTAGTGTGCACGAGAGATGGCATTTTTTGTTACTGCAGTTTCTTCCAGCTCCAGTCACAGATTGCTTATATTCTTTTGCGTGTGCTGTTGATAGGCTAATTGTATCTTCGAGCACTCTGCAGGGGAGATATGTAAAGGTTGAAGAACATGTGTAGACTTCTTACTGGAAGCATTTACTGGAAATTTTTGTGTAATATTTAACATAATTGTTTGAATGTCAGTTGATCAAAATTGTTAGCATTCCCATTACACTCAACTGAGAAAGTCTGCCATGATCACTGCCATCATTTGTATATACTTGATATCTTCTGTTAGTTTATCCTAATACATTTTCCACACACTATCTGTTATGAGCCATATAAGTGTTTTGTAAGCAGCCCCTTTCATTGACAACCTGCATTAACCCATAACTCATTAGTGAGTGAAAATAAGCTCCATTTTTAAAAAAATCACATACAGGCATGTAAGTTTTCAAATAAATTTGCAGTCACAAAAATTGATTGCCATCTACATTCTGAATTCTAGTGTTAAAATGTTGTGATATTCTGTAAGAAGTCGTTAACTTTAATGCTTTCAGCTATCTGTTGATATTTCAGATGTTTTGTTGGCTGCCTTTCAGCAATTTTACATTCTTCTAAATTAAGAGGTATTTACCATGCCCTGTACCAGGTGGGCATTTCATTCACATATGCCCAGATATAAAGTGCATTTTGATGGCCTCCAGTTTCATTTTCCTAGTGATCCAAACTGATCTCCCCGAGGTTGGCTTTTACCAGTTTTTCCATTCGTCTGTAAAGAATTCGCATTAGTATTTTGCAGCTGTGACTTATTAAACTGATAGTTCAGTAATTTTCACATCTGTCAACTCCTGCTTTCTTTGGGATTGGAATTATTATATTCTTCTTGATGTCTGAGGGTATTTCACCTGTCTTGTACATCTTGCTCACCAGATGGTAGAGTTTTGTCAGGACTGGCTCTCCCAAGACCATCAGTAGTTCTAATGGAATGTTGTCTACTCCCGGGGCCTTGTTTCGACTCAGGTCTTTCAGTGCTCTGTCAAACTCTTCCTGCAGTATCGTATCCCCCTTTTCATCTTCATCTGCATCCTCTTCCATTTCCAGAATATTGTCCTCAAGTACATTGCCCTTGTATAGACCCTCTATATACTCCTTCCACCTTTCTGCTTTCCCTTCTTTGCTTATAACTGGGTTTCCATCTGAGCTCTTGATATTCATACAAGTGGTTCTCTTTTCTCCAAAGGTCTCTTTAATTTTCCTGTAGGCAGTATCTATCTTACCCCTAGTGAGATAAGCCTCTACATCCTTACATTTGTCCTCTAGCCATCCCTGCTTAGCCATTTTGCACTTCCTGTCGATCTCATTTTTGAGACGTTTGTATTCCTTTTTGTGTGCTTCATTTACTGCATTTTTATATTTTCTCCTTTCATCAGTTAAATTCAATATCTCTTCTGTTATCCAAGGATTTCTACTAGTCCTCATCTTTTTACCTACTTGATCCTCTGCTGCCTTCACTATTTCATCCCTCAGAGCTACCCATTCTTCTTCTACTGTATTTCTTTCCCTCATTTGTGACAATTGTTCCCTTATGCTCTCCCTGAAACTCTGTACAACCTCTGGTTTAATCAGTTTGTCCAGGTCCCATCTCCTTAATTCCCATCTTTCTGCAGTTTCTTCAGTTTTAATCTACAGTTCATAACCAACAGATTGTGGTCAGAGTCCACATCTGCCCCTGGAAATGTCTTACAATTTAATACCTGGTTCCTAAATCCCTAAATCTCTGTCTTACCATTATATAATCTATCTGATACCTTTTAGTACCTCCAGGGTTCTTCCATGTGTACAACCTCCTTTTATGATTCTTGAACCAAGTGTTAGCTATGATTAAGTTATGCTCTGTGCAAAATTCTACCAGACGGCTTCCTCTTTCATTTCTTTCCCCCAATCCATATTCACCTACTATGTTTCCTTCTCTTCCTTTTCCTATTCTCCAATTCCAGTCACCATGACTATTAAATTTTTGTCTCCCTTCACTGCCTGAATAATTTCCTTTATCTCATCGTACATTTCATCAATTTCTTCATCATCTGCAGAGCTAGTTGGCATATAAACTTGTACTACTGTAGTAGGTGTGGGCTTTGTGTCTATCTTGGCCACAATAATGTGTTCACTATGCTGTTTGTAGCAGCTTACCCGCACTCCTATTATTTTATTCATTATTAAACCTACTCCTGCATTACCCCTATTTGGTTTTGTATTTATAACCCTGTATTCAGCTGACCAGAAATCTTGTTCCTCCTGCCACTGAACTTCACTAATTCTCACTATATCTAACTTTAACCTATCCATTTCCCTTTTTAAATTTTCTAATCTACCTGCCCGATTAAGGGATCTGACATTCCACGCTCCGATCCATAGGATGCCAGTTTTCTTTCTCCTGATAACGACATCCTCCTGAGTAGTCCCCGCCCATAGATCCGAATGGGGGAGTATTTTACCTCCTGAATATTTTACCCAAGAGGACGCCATCATCATTTAACCATACAGTAAAGCTGCACGCCCTCAGGAAAAATTACGGCTGTAGTTTCCCCTTGCTTTCAGCTGTTAGCAGTGCCACAACAGCAAGGCCATTTTGGTTAATGTTACGAGGCCAGATCAATCAATCATCCAGACTGTTGCCCCTGCAACTACTGAAAAGGCTGCTGCCCCTCTTCAGGAACCACATGTTTGTCTGGCCTCTCAACAGATACCCCTCCGTTGTGGTTGCACCTACGGTTCGGCTATCTGTATCGTTGAGGCATGCTGATGCAAAACTTCTATCAGATTGAAACTATTTACCTACTGTGACTTGAAAACAGAAACGTCGCCCTTCATAGGCAACTGCTCTACCCACAGAGCTACACAAACACAACATATAAACTGTCATCACAGCTTTATTTCTGCTGGTACCTTATCTCCTACTTAACCCTTGTCATGGAAACAGTTCCTCAGACTGTGGCTAAGCTATGTATGGCAATATCCTTTCTTCCAGGGGTGCTAGTCCTGTAAATCTCACAGGAGAACTTCTGTGAAGTTTGGAAGGTAGGACATGAGACGGTGACAAAAGTGAGAACATCGTGCTTGGGCAGCTGTCAGTAGAGTTTACCACAAAAGGCAAAGGTCTCGGGGTTTGAGTCCCAGCCCAGCACACAGTTTTAATCTGCCAGGTTGCTTCATATCAGCACACACTTTGCTGTAGAATGAAAAATTCATTCTGGAAACATTCCCTTAAGCTGTGGATAAGCTATGTCTCACAATATCCTTTCTTCCAGGTATGCTTACCCTCCAAGTTTCACAGAACTTCTATGACACTTAGAAGGTAGGAGATGAGGTGTTGGTGGAAGTAAAATGATGCTTGGATGGCTCAGTGTGTAGAGCAATTGCTCATAAAAGGCATACAGCCATAGGTCCCGTGTTCACACCAGGAAGTTTCATATCAGTGCCCACTCTGCTGCAGAGATAAAAATTCATTCTGGAAACAGTCTGCAAGGCTGTGGCTAAGCCATGTCTCCACAATATCCTTTCTCCCATAGAGCTAGTTCTGCATGTTTTGCAGGATAACTTCTGTAAGTTTGAAAGGTACAAGATGAGGTACTGGTAGAAATGAAGCTGTGTGTTGAGGTTTTTAGCCAAGTTTGGGTAGCTTTGTCGGTAGAGAACTTGCCAACAAATGGCAAAGGTCATGTGTTTCATTCTGAAACTGAGACACAGCTCTAATGTTCCAGGAAATTTCATATCAACACACACTACTTTGCAGAGTGAAACATTGATTCTGCATACTGTGCATAGACAAAAAAGAGCCACATTTTTATGTAATGCTTCTGGATTTTATTGTTAATGAGTGAATGAGCTTTATTGCAAAACAGTAGTTTCTTTCAGTCTGATAAATCATTTGAATCTACTTCATATACATAGGATGAAATTGTTCAGTGGTTCACTTTCATGGACGTATCAGATCACTGTGTTTCCAATGAATGGTTTTGTCTGGAATTCATCATTTGGTGTAAATCACAAGAAAAAAGTAAATCTCCTTTTTAATTTTTCTTCTTTATCCTTGCATTTTACTTCTACCTGTGTGACATTTATAGCCAGTTGAGGCAGGTTTCTTAGTTGATTACCACATTTCCATGTGAATCCTCTTAAAAACATACTGCCTATTATCAGTAATGAAATGAAATGAAATGTCGTGTGACGAGGGCCTCCCATTGGGTAGACCTCTCACCTGGTGCAAGTCTTTCGATTTGATGCCACTTTGGTGACTTGCGCATCAATGGGGATGAAAATGATGATGATTAGGACAACACAACACCCAATCCCTGAGCAGAGAAAATTCCGACCCAGCCGGGAATTGAACCCGGGCCCTTAGGATTGACAGTCTGTCACGCTGACCACTCAGCTACCGACGGCAGGCATTATTAGTAATAAAAAATTACACAGCTCAACTTCCATGGAAGTGAAAAAATATTTTTACACTATATTACTGTGCTGTACAATCTTTGCTCTCAGTGTATGTACCAAGTAGGTGAATCCACCTAATCATTTGCTTTCCTATTTCACATCCATACTCTGTTGACTTGGAAAAATGGTAGAGTGTCACTACATGGCTTGTGATATTTATCTATGTCAAAAAGTAAATGCCAACCATTGGATCTGATACACCTTTTACATACTCCATGTTCATCTTGGAAGTTTTTCATCCAATCATATTGTTAAGTGGTCTGAAATTACTGATTCCTATTCTAAACAGCTCACATAACCCACATTTTGATCATACTGGTGAAATCATGTGACCTATAGAATAAGAGCCAAAGAGGAAAGGAACAGAGCCACAAAAATTGTGCCACAGAAAATACCATAAATAAATCAACAGATAAGAAAAAGAAATTCAAAATTCTGTAACATAGACCAACAGATTGAAACAAAACAAAACATGTACTCATCACCATGATCATTTGGATTCATATGGACAGTGCACATAAGGAATGCAATCTAGTTCTTGCTGTGTACATTTCCATGAAAAATTTTAAGAATTTTATGTTATGGAAGTAAAGTGTGATGAATAAGTAAAAGTGAAGACAGAGTTTAATTATGGACCACATGTCATGCAGAGATCAGCAACCTTTTGTGGTTTGGTAACAGTTAGTTTGATGTCATGATAGTGCATCAATAAAATCTTATACTGCAACGGAAAATTAACCATTAATAAACAAGGAATCTATATGAAGTCTGTTCAAAAAATTCCATAATTTTGTCCACAAAACTTTTCTACACTTACCTTTTACTTATTGTGCATGGTCTCTTTTGAAATACTCTTCTCTATAGTTGATACAATGCTCCCAATGCTGCTTCCACTTTCAGAAGCAGTCTTGGTACATCTCTTCTTGGATCACGCCAAGCACCATTTGCGAATTTTCTTTCATCTCATGTAGCATTGCAGACCTTCATCCTTTAAATGGGGTTTTCAATTTTGGAAATAAAGCAAGTCCGCAGGGGCCAGGTTTGGAGAGTATGGATGATGAGGCGGCGCAGTGATTTCCTTTTTTGTGCAATAGTCATACACCAACAGGGATGAATGTGCGAGGGCATTATCATGATGCAAGAGCCATTAATGGTCTTGCCACATTTCAGACCGTCTCCTTCTCACACTTTCTCATATATTTTGCAATACATCTTGAAAATACCATTGATTAACAGTTCATCCCTGTAGCAAAAATTCGTGTTGAACTAATAATTCAAAGTCAAAGAAAACTATCAGCATGGCTTTGGCATTTGACCTGACCTGATGAGCTTTTTTTGGTCTTGGAGAAATGAGTAGAGCTTAAGCAGTCATCACCATAGGCTTCCTGCTCATTTGGTGTTGTCTCTGTAAAGGTTTTCTTGAGTTTTGTGCAAAATTGAATGCATACGTATTGCTCCTCTAACTCTGCCATCTCGAAATTGCAAACTGTGTGACACAATGTTCTACTCAAAACTGCACTGAACAATAACTAACCAGCAAACAACAATGAAACTTTTGGAAGCTGCCAACCATATTTCCCTCCCACACACCACTGGCGCAAAATTACGAATGTGCTGGAATTTTTTGAACCGATCTCATCTATGGCATCTAACTACAAAGGAAATATCACAACTGAACAATTGTAGAAATAGACAGAATGACTTTGATTTTTATACTACTAGGAACACATGTATAAACATGCAGAAAGGAGAAAGAATGCTATAAAATCAGATTATCTTTGCCTATATAAAGAGAGCCACATACTTGAGTCTGGTGTAATGTGCTGCAGTGTTTTGGGTTCTTATCAAATAAGCTCGAAGGAATATCAAAGAATTCAGAGATTCACTGCTTTGATCATAATGGGAGGGTATGAAAAGAAACAAAAGAGTAATAGAGATGCTCAGGAAACTTTAATTTGGAGTGGAATTGCTAACAAACACAAGTAAAGTATCAACTTGCTGCTTAACTAGGTATCCTGGCAAACCCAAATAGCACAAATTTTGCCTTGTAATTATTGCACAGATTACGATGTTATTTATTGCTGGCCTGTTAATCAAAATCACATGCTAAATGAAAAAATCTCTTTACAGTTCCATCTGAACCACCAACACAAATAGAAGCTACTTTGCTAAATGCCACTGCAGTGTATCTGAAGTGGAAACCACCACCTGCAAGCTCACACAATGGTGTTCTGAGAAGCTATCAGGTAAGTCACATATCAGTTCAGTACATAATGTAAAAGAATTTTACGGATAGTATATCAGGCAACTGAATGCAAATTAAAATTTACAGATAAATAATTCACTTAAAAACATGACTCATTGGAAATAATAATGTAGATCTCACATGCAAACAAATTGATAAATTGTCTCGAATGAAAAACAGCCCACAGTTGCACTAAATTATGTTTATTTTGAACCTTTCGTAATGGTTGCTGTTGTCACTGCCATGATGAAAATAATGAAATTGATAAATCTCTTGGTTTTTTTTTCCAAGCCCTCAGCTTTCTTGCGCTGCATTTGTGGTGGCACATTTCTTAATCATCTTCAGGCTGTCTCATGGAAGATGATAATGTGCAAAAAAATATGTTTCTTAGTGTGATGAAGACAGTCTTTTTGATTCTATTTGTGTGTGTTGTTACTTCAGAACTACAAATACAATTTGATGCAAATGAATTTTCCTTTCTATTGCTAGTAATCACTTAAAATTGCTTCCAGGTTGTGGTACGCACAGGAGGAACTGCTGAAAGCAATACTTCAAGGGTACTCAGCAATGTGACAGTGAGTGCAACGAGTCCCACCCTGCTGCTGACCAACCTAACTGCCGGTGTGACGTACATTGTCCAGGCATCCGCTGTCACCCGAGCTGGTCCAGGGCCTGCCAGTGCTCCAGCCACTCTCAGACTTGATCCTGCCTCACGGCTACTGCTCAGAGACCACCATAACAGGTTACTTTCTATATAATATCTTTCTTTTATACAATTTCTTTTTTCAAACATAAAGTGGAGGTAGTCATACTTCACTCACATTTACATTCCATGTTAATAGTTATTGTATTCAGTACTGCAATGACCAAATCTTATGTTTTTGAATTTGATTTTTTAATAATAATGCAATTAGGGTAAGCAAAGTAAATTTTGTTGTTGTCTTGCTGGTGAAGAGGCTGAAAGTTGCGGCTGAGTTAACCCCTCTTCTAACTGTAATATATCACAGATTCCCCAAACAAAAACCCATGCCCAGTTCAGGGAAAAATACACAGGTCATATCCATCTGCAGAAAGGGTAGAAGAAGTGATCCAAAAAAGTACCAGTAATTTTGCCAGCCATGGATGATGGGTGGGGGTGGGGGGTATATAAAGGTATTTACATTTGGAAGCTCTCAGAGCCAATGATTAGATTAGTACTTGTTCCATGGATCATGAATACGACACTTCGTAATGATGTGGAACGTGTCAGGTTAATAAAAGGTGTCTATACAAGATATTACATTACACAAAATATTACATGACACTCAGTATTTATTTATTTATTTTGTGGGTGTTGGGGAAATTACCCACTTACTATATCCAAAAATTCATCTAATGAGTAGAAGGAGTCGCCATTAAGAAGTTCTTTTAATTTCCTTTTAAATGCTATATGGCTATCTGCCAAACTTTTGATGCTATTAGGTAAGTGACCAAAGACATTTGTGGCAGCATAATTTAACCCCTTCTGTGCCAAAGCTAGATTTAACCTTGAGTAGTGAAGACCATCCTTTCTCCTAGTGTTGTAGCCATGTACACTGCTATTACTTTTGAATTCGTTCGGATTGTTAATAACAAATTTCATAAGTGAATATATACATTGTAAGGCTACAGAAATTATTCTGATTACATGCTTTTGTGCAATTAATACTCTTTTACTCAATGATGAATTACCCCAGAATATGATGCCATACAAAAGCAGGAATGAAAATAGGCGTGGTAAGCTAATTTACTCAGATGTATATCTCCAACATTTGCAATGACCCTAATAGCATAAGTAGCTGAACTCAAATGTTTCAGCAGATCCTCAGTGTGTTTTTTCCAGTTCAACCCCTCGTCAATGCATACACCTAGAAATTTCAAATATTCTACCTTAGCTACCGATTTCTGATTGAAGTCTATATTTATTAATGGTGTCATTCCATGTACTGTGTGGAACTGTATATACTGTGTTTTGTCAAAGTTTAATGAGAGCCCATTTGCAGAGAACCACTTAATGATTTTCTGAAAAACATGATTTACAATTTCACCAGTTAGTTCATGTCTGTTGGGTGTGATAGCTATACTTGTATCATCGGCAAAAAGTACCAGCTTTGCATCTTCGTGAATATAGACTGGCAAGTCATTAATATATATTAAGAACAGCAGAGGACGCAAGACCGAGCCGTGCAGCACCCCATTCTTGATTGCTCCCCAGTTTGAGAAATCACCAGTTTTTTGCATATTATGTGAACTGTTTATTTCAACTTTCTGCACTCTTCCAGTTAGGTATGATTTAAACCATTTGAGCACTGCCCCATTCATACCACAGTACTTGAGCTTATCTAGAAGTATTCCATGATTTACACAATCAAAAGCCTTTGATAGATCACAAAAAAATCCCAACAGGTGACTTCCGGTCACTCTGAGCATTTAATATTTCATTAGTGAAAGTATATATAGCTATGGCTCCTTTTTCTGGCAGAATGGTTGAAGGAAAAGGAGCCACTGACTCCAAAAGCTTTAAATACCTTCATAAGGGTGTTCTCCTGCCACTGCTTAATGAGTGGATTTTTTATCTACATTATATTTTTAAAAATTGATTATTTTCATTCATCAATATAGTGCAAGCTCAGTGAGGAAAAAAATATCCTCTTGGTTTCTCCTTTTATACCTGTAATAATTTAACACTGAATGTAATATTTCTTTTTTTTGTTGTGACTTTTCATTTATATGTCTGACTCACAAACATTTTCCCTAGCTAAATTATAGAACCCCCTAGCTAAATTATAGAAATCTCAAGACACCAGCACTAATTCCCATATTTCTGTACCCAGTTATTTGTATCTCATTGTAAGTCTTTTGTGTCCATTTGTGATTCGCATACCATAATTTTATTTTTCAGGCAACCTGTAGGAAATGATCCAAGCCTAAGCCCTGGAATTAGTGGAAATGACTTCCTCACAGAGACCTGGTTCATTGCTTTGCTGGGAAGCATGGTTGCAGTAATGGCATTGCTTTTTGCTTCCATGTTCCTTGTGAGACGCAGACAACTCATGGCAAAGAAAACCACTCTGCACGGTAACACCCATTTGTGAATGAAATATTTCATATCTTTATGTGTATAATCTCTGCAGGTGCTTAAATATCATTGCTAAAGTAACAGACAGTAAACTGTGAAGGATATCAAACAGCTTAATTATTGTTTGAACAAGCTATGCACTTACTATACACCTTCTGTTAGGCACTGAATGAAAATGTCAGTTTTCAAACAGTGGAAAATCCAGGATGGAAAGTAACAATATTAAGAAAAGGAAAGTTGCTACTCATCATATAGCGGAGACACTGAGTCGCAGATAGACACAACAAAAAGACTGTCCCAATATAAACTTTCAGCCAACAAGGCTGACAAAACACACACACACACACACACCTATTTAAAAAGAGCTGATAAAAATGCTCTCAGTGCCTTTTTTAAGATACAGACTCCACTCCTTCTGATCTGATCATGTAAGCATAGAAAAGATGTGGAATAATTTCAAAGAGATAGTATGTATGTGTGAGTTGCATTTGTGTGTGTGTGTGTGTGTGTGTGTGTGTGTGTGTGTGTGTGTGTGTGTGTGTGTGTGTAAGACGGGTCATTTTACCAACCCTCTGACTCAGAAGATATAGTAGCTGAACATTTCAAAGAAAACTTAAGTCTCATTTCAAATAGGTACTCCACTCATAGATTTATAGTCAGTGGCAACTTCAATCTACCATCGATATGTAGATATTATACGTTTAAAGCCAGTATAAAACATCATCCGAAATTGTACTGAATGCTTTCTCAGAAAATTATTTTGAACAGTTAGCTCATGAGCCTACTTGAAGCATAAATGGTTGCAAAAGCATAATTGATCTCCTAGCAGCAAATAATCCTGAACAGATAGGGAGTATCACGATTAACACAGGGATTAGTGACCACAAGGCAGTTGCTGCTACACTGAATACCGTTAACACCCACAACCATCAAAAAGAAACAAAAAGTACACCTATTTAAAAAGAGATGATAAAAATGCTCTCAGTGCCCTTTTTAAGAGACAGACTCCACTCCTTCTGATCTGATCATGTAAGCATAGAAAAGATGTGGAATAATTTCAAAGAGATAGTATCGATGGCAATTGAGAGATATATACCACATAAATTAATAAGTGATGGTACTGACCCCCATGGTATGCAAAATGGGTCAGATTGCTGTTGCAGAAGCAACGAAAAAAGCATGCCAAATTTAAAAGAATGCAAAGTCCCCAAGATTGGCAAAGTTTTTCAGAAGTTTGAAATATAGCATGCACATCAATGTGAGATGCTTTTAATAATTTCCACAACAAAACTCTGTCTCAGAACCTGGCAGAAAACCCAAAGAGATTCTGGTCATACATAAAGCACACCAGTGGCAAGACACAATCAATACCTTCACTGCGCAATAACGATGGTGAAGTCACTGTGACAATGCCACTAAAGCAGAGTTATGAAGCAATTTTCTGAAACTCCTTCACCAAAGAAGATAAAGTAAATATTTCTGAATTCCAATCATGAACAACCGCCAAGATGAGAAACATAGAAGTAGATATCCTCGATGTAACAAAGCAGCTTCAATCACTTAATAAAGGCAAGGCCTCTGGTCCAGATTGTATAACAGTCAGGTTCCTTAAGAAGTACACTGATGCAATAGCTCCATATTTAGCAATTATATACAACCACTCGCTCACAGAAAGTTCCATACCTAAATACTGGAAAATTGCTCAAGTCACACCAATACCCAAAAATGGAAATAGGAGTAATCCGCTAAATTACAGGCCCATATCACTAACTTTGATTTGCAGTAGGGTTTTGGAATGTATACTCTATTCAAGTGTTTTAGGCCCTCTATTGTTCCTGATCTATGTTAACGACATAGGAGACAATCTGAGTAGCCCTCTTAGATTATTTGTAGATGATGCTGTCATTTACCACCTTGCAAAGTCATCAGATGACCAAAACGAAATGCAGAATAATTTAGATAAGATATCTGTGTGGTGCAAAAATTGGCATTTGACCTTGAATGAAGAAAAGTGTGAAGTTATTCACATGAGTACTAAAAGAAATCCGCTAAATTTCAATTACGTGTTAAGTCACACAAATCTGAAGGCTGTAAATTCAACAAAATACTTAGGGATTACAATTACAAGTAACCTAAATTGGAATGATCACATAGATAATGTTGTGGGTAGAGCAAATCAAAGACTGTGATTCATTGGCAGAACACTTAGAAGGTGCAACAGATCTACTAAAGAGACTGCTTACACCACATTTGTCCGCCCTATTCTGGAGTACTGCTGTGTGGTGTGGGATCCGCATCAGGTGGGATTGATGGAAGAAGAGCGACTCGTTTTGTATTTTCGTGAAATAGGGGAGATAGCGCCACAGACATGATTGGTGAATTGGGGTGGCAATCATTAAAACAAAGGTGTTTTTCATTGTGACAGGATCTTCTCATGATATTTCAATTAACAGTTTTCTCCTCCAATTGCAAATACATTCTGTTGGCACACACCCACACAGGGAGAAATGGTCATCATGATAAAATAAAAGAAATCAGGGCTCGCACAGAAAAATTTAAGTGCTCGTTTTTCCCACTCGTTGTTTGAGAGTGGAACGGTAGAGACCACTTGAAGGTGGTTCATTAAACCCTCTGCCAGACACTTAATTGTGAATAGCAGATTAATCACATAGACATAGATGTAGATGTGATACCAATGCAAATGACCACCATGATAAATGGAAGAATTAGTAGAAGTATTTGATACAGCTGTTACAAAGAACAAACATCTCATAATGATGACAAGTTTCCATGTTAGTCATAAAAATGAAATAAACTGCTGTAGACATATATGATACAGCAGTTACAGAGAACAGAAATAAACTGTTGTAGACAATGTCACTATGTTGATAACAGTGGGTGCACCAGTAACATATGTGAGGTGTTATAGCTAAATATACTTTATTAAATCATGATAGACAAAGACATATCTTAAGCCAAACATATCTCAGAACACACTGCAGTCTTTGATAAAGTCACAGATATTCCAGATATAGTATATCAGTGATGTGTATCACAGCAGATGTCTTCACAGAGTCATCAACTGTCTTTCATCACAGGAGGCACATTTTTACAATTAGGATAAACAAAAGCTGGTCCCACACTGTGATAAATGTCTCATAAATAGAGACAAATCTTGATATTTTTA